>NW_027361697.1:31880000-32530000 GCF_039654945.1 Dendrobates tinctorius
CCAAGGATAGGTCATCAATGAAAAAAAGTAGTGGACAACTTCTTTAAGAGAGGTAAGAAGTTGATGAATTACATGAAGGCCGCAGATAAGCTTTGAAGAACTACATGTACTAAGTAGAGGGCTGAGAAAAGTGTTTGGACACACACACATATATATATATATATATATATATATATATATATATATATATATATATATATATATATATATATATAGCAGATCCTGTGGATAACGTGTTTTGTGTGCGTGAAAGGTGCAGCTTTCTCGCTGTCATAGTCGTGTCACTTTCGTCGTAGATCAGGGACATGCAACACGCAACTGGCAGGAAACATTATCCAGGACTGACGTACTGTCATCCACATTTTCCATTGCTTACCTCCTGGAAGTTATGCTGGGTAAATTTGTCCGCGATCCTCAGCAACTCCCTGCAGGAGTGAGTGTCAGCGAAGGCTCGGATGCCCAAGCAGTTGGACGGGTCAAGCTGCCGCTTCAGGAATTCACAGCACGCCTCCTGGATCTCTGCGAGCTGAAGGAGGCAGGCGGCCGGTAGCAGGGTCTGCACGTTGCCTTCCTCTACTGTGATCTGCGAGGTGTATGAGAAGTCAATCAGCAACTCCATGGCTCGCTCATCAATGTCCCGGATCACAACCTCCGTCTGCCGACTCTCCGCTAGCTCGCCGGTGAACATCGCCCGGAAATACGGGCTGCACGCGGAGAGGATGACACGGTGGGCATAGATCTTTTTGGCACCGACCACAAGGACGACATCGCAGAGCTCTCGGTGCTTCCGCAAGAGGTTGATGACTTCCAATGTCTGCCGTGGATGTTTATCGGAGACATAAGGCATGCGGGCCGGTTGTGGGACCCCCTCCGGTAACTTGTTGGGGTCTCCCAGGGTGCAACGGCTCGTCACATCCATTCCAGTCTCACCTGGGCGAGTACTGAGACACCTGCGGAGAAAAACACACATCGGCTTAATAAATCACAGGATGCTGGATTGCGGTTTTTTGCGCCTACATGCGGTTATACAGATCTGCGATTGGATCATGGTAAAGGAGTTGTTTTTGCTTTACATAAATTAATCTATTTGGGGCCCAAAATCATTTTTGCCATTAGGTTTCATAAAAAATTTTGCACCACTTTGCTTTTTCAGGCTCGTTGTGTCCCTGCACATACAACTTTTATTTTGTCTGGTCATAAATCAGCAGAGAGGAGCTCAGAGATACAGAAAAGTTAGAACGTGCCCATAAGACTGTCATCGTGGACTCGCTGACTGATTCTTAGTGGACTCATTCGGCAGCCTAGTGCACCGCAGAGGCTGTAGGAGGCAAACAGTGCCACGTTTTTAATGAGGCCCAATTGCGAAAATTATTTTTTCACTCAAAATATGTGCATTTAAGAAAAAAAAAAAAAAAGTTTTAAAACATAGTTGATCCTTTTAATGGTGTCGCAACATCTACCTGCACATGTAATGAAGACCTGAATCAAGAACAGATCCTGTTGGGCAAAGGCAAAACAGGAATTATTTCCAATGCATGCGTTTTTTTTTTCTCCCACTCGTACAATGGAGAGAAAAAAAAAAATAGGTAAGTCAATTAATAGACACATTTTTAAAAACTAAGTGTAAAGTTAAGAGAAATTGTATATATTACACATGCACATACATATACTGTGCCCATCTGTAGGTTTATTATCTGCCCAAACTATAGAAGCCCCATCTGAATGCACCAGCGCACCGCACCCAGCTGTACTCCGTGAGCCCCATTACCATGCTAGGAGGTCTGGCATCTGGACGTTTTTTTCCCCCCCGTTGACGAGGAGCTGCTGCTGGGGTCCGCAAGGCAGCGAGGGAAGTGCCGGACGGACAACACAACGGCAGCCTTCTCCGGCCCTCGCGTCGTTAATCCAACAGCTGCAAGGTGAAACCAGAGCCCGGACATAAGGCTCAGCAACGCGCCTCTGCTCTTGGCAGAGGAGAGACCATTAAAAGCATTTATATATAGAATGGACAGGGCAGATTCACTGGACGGGCTGTCAGACAAAAGAACTATTGGAAACGCAACAAAGAATTTGCATCCAGAGTCACTGACAGATCGATGCACCATATACCGTAATTATTTCCACCAAAAAGTGCACAAAATAATCTCTGTATAGAATCCTAAGTTATAAGAAAAAAACAGTGACAAAATAGACGATACAAAAGGGATTAATCCCTGAGCTCCCCTGATTCTGCAGCCAGTTTCCATTTTGAGCTGAGTCACACCACTGCAGAGATATTCTGATTTGTTTCTTCTGGAGCGCAGTATGTGAAATCTCTGCTTACAGCACAACGGGGCAATTCTTCAGAGTTGTCTTTGGGGGTGTGTACGTTCACCCATCCCTTTCATTAGAAATGCTGCCAATCACAGCTCAGCAGCATTCGAAACTGCTGTGATTGGCAGCATCTGAAAGGGAGAGGTGAATGTGCACGCCTCAGAGAAGACACGCCCGTTGCACTAAAAGCAGAGGTTCCACATACTGCGCTGCAAATATCAATAAAACTGAGTATCTCTGCAATAGAGCGACTCGGCGCAGAACGGAAAAGAGTGTTAAGAGTCAGGAGAGCTCGGGGATTTGTTACAAAAGTGACAAATTTGTGGAACTGTAGCACAAAGTGTAATAATATGTTTGCTGCGACCTTCGGCTCACACCCCCTCATGGTCAGTGTACATATACGGTATATTATCATTTTACACTAAAACAATGGCCTGTGTGTATATTCATTTATATTACAAAAAAAATAAATAAATAAGGCTCCTGACTTAAGTTCTGTTACCACCGGGATGTAAAAAAATTCTATATAACACAAATAATAATAAAAAAAAAAAAGATATTTGCAGGGCTGTGGGTTTTTGCTTCCCAGTCTGAGAGCAGCATGTGTAGAGGCAGAGACCCTGATTCCACAGAAAGATCAATTTCTAGATGGACTGCTTGCTGACAAAATCCGTTTGCACTGCTGCAGATCTCTGAATGTTGAGCTCTGTATAACCCCACCCAGAGCAATAATTGGCTGTTGTGTACACTGTGCATAGGCAGAAAGCTGCCAATCAGCAGTGGAGGCGTGGCTATGAAGAGCTCATGAATATGGAGGACTACCTGGCAGCCGGTTTAATAGTCTTTTAGTGATAATCTCCTGCTGATAAAACTATGATTTTATCAAAATTACGACAAGCAGCCATGTACGTGACACTTTGCTGGAATCAGGGTCTCTGTCTCTACATAATGCTGCTCTCAGATTAGGTGGCTAAAACCTGATGACAGATTCCTTCAATTATAAATATAATTTATGTTCTGTCAGTTGTGGAAAAATTAGGGTCCGAGTCTCGGCTTACTGGCACATTATACAAAAAGGCTGGTTCGACTCAGGAGCTGTCGCCAAACTTTGTGTCAATCTGCTCCCATACCCTGCACAACATCTCGTAAACCACAGAGAAATAAGCATGCACAGAAATACGAGATCTCACGGCAAAGACTAAAGAGAGTTTTTAATAGTTATAGGGATCCGGCACTGCTTCCATTCACACTGTGAAAAACAGCAATGATGAAACTAACTATTCAGCAGATGATTAACCGTGTCAATGGCGTCCATCAGGAAATAATCCAATAGCAATGCAATGAGAAAATGTGGCGCTCACTGCTGAGTATTATCCTTTATTTGTGATTCCACAGAGAGACTGTGGAGACAATGTGGCTGACAGTCGTTTCGCATGCAAGTCATGCGTCCTCTGAGGCTTCAGATGCCTCAGAGGAAGGGTAACTCATACGCGAAACGTCCGCCAGCCACATTGTCTCCACACTCTCTCTGTGGAATTGCAAAGGTTATTTTAATGATCAGTGGTGAGCGCCACATTTTCTACTTACACATCAATTGTGTGTGTGTGCGCGCGCACACTGGAGAAGGTTTTTGTTTTTTTTTTTTTTATTAGTTCTACTTTGATATTGTGCCTTGCGAAAGTATTCGGCCCCCTGGAACTTTTCAACCTTTTTCCCCCATGTCATGCTTCAAACACAAAGATACCAAATGTAAATTTTTGGTGAAGAATCAACAACAAGTGGGACACAATTGTGAACTTGAACGAAATTTATAGTTTATATTAAATTTTTGTGGAAATTCAAAAACTGAAAAGTGGGGCGTGCAATATTATACGGCCCCTTTTAATACTTTGTTGCGCCACCTTTTGCTGCGATTACAGCTGCAAGTCGCTAGGGGTATGTCTCTTATCAGTTTTGTACATTGAGAGACTGAAATTCTTGCCCATTCCTTCTTGGCAAACAGCTCGAGCTCAGTGAGGTTTGATGGAGATCGTTTGTGAACAGCAGTTTTCAGCTCTTTCCACAGATTCTCGATTGGATTCAGGTCTGGACTTTGACTTGGCCATTCTAACACCTGGATACGTTTATTTGTGAACCATTCCATTGTAGATTTTGCTTTATGTTTGGGATCATTGTCTTGTTGGAAGACAAATCTCCATCCCAGTCTCAGGTCTTTTTCAGACTCCAACAGGTTTTCTTCAAGAATGGTCCTGTACTTGGCTCCATCCATCTTCCCATCAATTTTAACCATCTTCCCTGTCCCTGCTGAAGAAAAGCAGGCCCAAACCATGATGCTGCCACCACCATGTTTGACAGTGGGGATGGTGTGTTCAGGGTGATGAGCTGTGTTGCCTTTACGCCCAACATATCGTTTGGCATTGTTGCCAAAAAGTTCGATTTTAGTTTCATCTGACCAGAGCACCTTCTTCCACATGTATGGTGTGTCTCCCAGGTGGCATGTTGCAAACTTTAAACACTTTTTATGGATATCTTTGAGAAATCGCTTTCTTCTTGCCACTCTTCCATAAAGGCCAGATTTGTGCAGTGTATGACTGATTGTTGTCCTAAGTACAGACTGTCCCACCTCAGCTGTAGATCTCTGCAGTTCCTCCAGAGTGATCATGGGCCTCTTGGCTGCATCTCTGATCAGTCTTCTCCTTGTTTGAGATGAAAGTTTAGAGGGACGGCCGGGTCTTGGAAGATTTCCAGTGGTATGATACTCCTTCCATTTCAATATGATCGCTTGCACAGAGCTCCTTGGGATGTTTAAAGTTTTGGAAATCATTTTGTATCCAAATCCGGCTTTAAACTTCTCCACAACAGTATCACGGACCTGCCTGTTGTGTTCCTTGGTCTTCATGATGCTCTCTGTGCATCAAACAGAACCCTGAGACTATCACAGAGCAGGTGCATTTATACGGAGCCTTGATTACACACAGGTGGATTATATTTATCATCATTAGTCATTTAGGACAACATTGGATCATTCAGAGATCCACAATGAACTTCTGGAGTGAGTTTGCTGCACTGAATGTAAAAGGGGCTGAATAATATTGCACGCCCCACTTTTCAGTTTTTGTATTTCCAAAAAAATATAATATAACCAATAAATTTCCTTCAACTTCACAATTGTGTCCCACTTGTTTTTGATTTTTTACCAAAAATTTACAATTGGTATCTTTATGTTTGAAGCATGATAGGTGGGAAAAGGTTGAAAAGTTCCAGGGGGCTGAATACTTTCGCAAGGCACAGTATATGCATAGATAAAGGAGATTAATTAGTGATAGGGGCCTGAACTGCGTGTGGTGCAAGCACCAAGCGGGCTGACACTATGATTAGAATAGGACTGTATGTATCTTTTTGGTATGTGTCTGGGCGGTATGTGGCGGCATGTTTTATTTTTGCGTTTCTCAGCATATTTGGATTGAGCACCGGGGTGAATGGCAACCAGCATGCTGTACATCCGGGGTACGCGCTGAACAAATACCAATTTATACAGACGGAGCACAGCGCGTGTCGCGCCTCCTCCGATACCCACCTACGCATTGGCTTTCTGTCCATGCACAGTGAAGAGAAGTCTTCACACAACGTGTAAAACCAGTAATGGGGAAGACTGACGCATGGAGTCCCCACCAGTCCGACGTGTGGTATCCGCCAGGGTGGTCCTGTTCGCAGAGCTACGTCGCTTCCAGTTTCTGGCGTCTTCGGTCTAGTAACCCCCGCTGCATCTACAAGAGACAACACATTGTAAGAAAAGTCTGCGACAACCCAGGAAATCCGGACTATTGCGAGCCGTCACATTTTCCATCACGCAGAATTAGGCAGGCGCTATTGAGAAGATCCCGCACAACACATCTAATGAGAAATCCATAGGCTCGGCGGCATTGTGCACTGTCAGACGTCTGGATCACATCCCAGAGATGAAGCCTCCGTCCGTGCCGCCTCTACATCGGCTTTCAATTACACTCCACATTCCTCCGCTAAGTGTTTCTCGTGGCTCTGAAGGAAATTCGTATGAAAAGTGAGAACCGTCAATGGGGGAAGAAACGTCGACCACGTATTTACAGGGCGCATATAGACCCCAAACCATCAGCCGACAACGGGGATACACTGTGAAGAGGCATCACATCCAGACAGGAGTAATGGTACTAAAGGGACATTAAAGAGTCACCGCCAATGGAATTATTATTTCATATAGATCTAGAGTACACATGAAAATAAGAAACTTTGTCATATATTTTACTAGAGACATTTGCTTCTTTCATTGTCAATTTAGAGGTAAAACCTGCATTCAGTGGAGACAGATTGTCCGATTACTGAGAGGAGACGACAGTTGGTGCTTATAAAGGTCTATGGCGAAGAGAACAGCCTGAGGCAGACACAGACATTCTGCTGCAAGTTCTCCTGAAACATCAGTTACGGTTCTCCATAGAACTTTATAAGCACCAACTGTCATCTCAGTAATGAGAACGATCACTAAAGACATTGTTTACCATAAATTAAGAATTTTGAGAGTGAAAGAAGAGTCCAGGAGGAGAAAAAAAAGAGGATTTCTCTACTACAATATATTATATCGATTCCTATCTTCAAGTTTATCATTAATAAAAAAAAGTAAATAACAGCTACACCTTAAAGGGAACCTGTCAAATTAATCCTTGGAGAAGCACAGGCCGCATGAATGAGGCACCGATTTTGCGATTACAGCAGTGTACTTTTTACTTTAAAGTCATCCAATGTTTCAGAGTAAACATACAAATCTGGCTGGGGACGGGGTGTCTTGGATGACTGGTGCACTGCAACAGGGAGGGCCGCCATGGACAGGCAGGGAGGGAGGGAGGGCCGCCATGGACAGGCAGGGAGGGAGGGAGGGCCGCCATGGACAGGCAAGGAGGGAGGGCCGCCATGGACAGGCAGGGAGGGAGGGAGGGCCACCATGGACAGGCAGGGAGGGAGGGAGGGCCGCCATGGACAGGCAGGGAGGGAGGGAGGGCCGCCATGGACAGGCAGGGAGGGAGGGAGGGCCGCCATGGACAGGCAGGGAGGGAGGGCCGCCATGGACAGGCAGGGAGGGAGGGCCGCCATGGACAGGCAGGGAGGGAGGGAGGGCCGCCATGGACAGGCAGGGAGGGAGGGAGGGCCGCCATGGACAGGCAAGGAGGGAGGGCCGCCATGGACAGGCAAGGAGGGAGGGCCGCCATGGACAGGCAAGGAGGGAGGGCCGCCATGGACAGGCAGGGAGGGAGGGCCGCCATGGACAGGCAGGGAGGCCGCCTCCTTATATAGATTCTATAAGCGTATGGACAGGAAGGATACAGTCATACGTACAGATTGTCTGCAGAGGTTTTTGCAGTTATCCTTAATCTACAGGCAGATTTTTCCCTTTCCATTGCAGCGGGTGTAATCTGCAACACTGACTGACAGGTTGTGAATTTATGAAGAAATAAGATGACATCTAGCCGCTTTACTGATAAGAAGTGAAAAGGAAGAACAAAGACAAAAGAATCTAATTAATAAAAATATTGGAGAAAGAGAAACCAATCACAAACTAAAATGTTTGTATACTAATGCACAAAGCATGGGCAACAAACAAGGAGAATTGGAACTACTAACACAGGAGAAGAAATATGATGTCATTGGAATCACTGAAACTTGGTGGGACAATACACATGATTGGAATACAAGACTAGAAGGATACAACTTATTTGCAAGAAACAGACTTGATAAACGAGGAGGAGGTGTCGCATTGTATGTTAGAAACGCGTATATCTGCACAGAGATTGAAGCTTCAGAGACTGGGAGTTCTGTGGAAACTGTTTGGGTAAGAATACAAGGACAGAACAATGGAAAGGACACCATTGTAGGCATTTACTACAGGCCACCTGTGCAAGCTGAAGATATGGATGAACTCTTTATGCATCAAATGGCCAAGTTCTCCCAAAAATATGACATAGTTGTCATGGGAGATTTCAACTATCCAGACATTTGTTGGAAATCTCTCTCAGGCAAAACTAACAGGTCAAGGAAATTCTTATCCTCTCTTGCTGACAACTTTATCTTCCAAAAGGTAGGGGAGAAAACAAGGGGAACTGCTACCTTGGATCTAATCCTTATAAACAGGGAGGAAATGGTTGAGGAGGTAAAAGTGTCTGGGACCCTAGGAGGTAGCGACCATGCTATTTTAGAATTTTGGATAACTAGAGGCGGAAGACCTGTGAAGACTCAGACGTCAAGGTTAGATTTCAGAAAGGCAGATTTTAAGGGATTCAGAAAGAGAATTGGAGGGATCCAATGGCTGGATATCCTTAAAGACAAAAATGTCCAGGAAGGATGGGAAATCTTGAAAAATGAAATTCTCAAAGTACAATTGTTAACAATTCCGAAAAGAGGGAAGAATAGGAAGCATTTAAGGAAACCAGGATGGATGAACACAGAACTTAAGCACATGCTAAAAAGGAAGAAAAAAATGTTTATAAAATGGAAAGAGGGAGGCATATCTAAAGAAGAATATAATGCTGTCTGCAGAACCTGCAGGGCACAAAACAGATTATCTAAAGCTGAAAATGAATTGAGGCTTGCAAGAGATGTCAAAAGCAATAATAAAGGATTTTGGGGATATGTCAAAAGTAAAAGAAAAGTCAAAGATGCTATAGGATTTTTACAGGATGAAAATGATGAAATGGTAAGACAGGATGTTGAGAAGGCTGAACTTTTAAATTCCTATTTTGCATCTGTTTTCTCTCAGAAAGGAAATGTAACATCAACTGTTCTTCACTGTCCTATTAAGGGAATAGAAGAATCCAGGATATCTATAAACAGAAAGATAGTGAGGAAACACTTAGCTAACCTAAATGAATTCAAGTCTCCAGGTCCAGATGAATTACACCCCAGAGTACTGAAGGAGATAGCAGAAGAAATTTTTGAACCCCTCTCCATAATCTTTGAAAATTCTTGGAGAACAGGAGAAGTGCCAGAAGACTGGAGAAGAGCAAATGTTGTTCCTATCTTCAAAAAGGGGAAGAAGGTGGATCCCGGCAACTATAGGCCGGTGAGTCTGACTTCTATACCAGGAAAGATCTTTGAACAAATTATTAAACAACATGTATGTCAGTACCTGGATAAGAATGAAGTGATTAAACAGAGTCAGCATGGGTTTGTAACTAATAAGTCATGTCAGACTAACTTAATTTCCTTCTATGATGGAATCACTGATTGGGTGGATCAAGGAAAGGCTGTAGATATAGTATATCTTGACTTCAGCAAAGCATTTGACAAAGTATCTCATACAATCCTTATTGAAAAAATGACTAAGTATGGAATGGACAAGGCAACTGTTAGGTGGGTTCATAACTGGCTTAGTGATCGGACCCAAAGAGTGGTCGTAAATGGCTGCACATCCAGTTGGAAGAATGTCTCAAGTGGGGTACCACAGGGCTCTGTCCTGGGCCCTGTATTGTTCAACATCTTTATCAATGATTTAGATGAAGGAATTGAGGGTAAACTGATTAAATTTGCTGATGACACAAAGCTAGGAGGAATAGCTAATACTAGAGAAGAGAGAGAGAGGATTCAAAAAGATTTAAATAAACTGGAGAAGTGGGCAGCAACTAACAGAATGGTTTTTAACAGGGAGAAATGCAAAGTACTACATCTGGGCAATAAAAATGAAAAAAGCATATACAGAATGGGAGGAATAGGGCTAAGTGACAGCACATGTGAAAAAGACTTGGGTATACTAATAGATCACAGACTGAATATGAGTCAACAGTGTGATGCAGCAGCAAAAAAGGCAAATGCAATTCTAGGATGTATTAACAGAAGCATACAGTCTAGATCACGTGAAGTCATTCTTTCCCTCTACTCCTCTTTGGTCAGACCTCATCTGGAATATTGTGTCCAGTTTTGGGCACCACATTTTAAAAAAGACATCAACAAACTGGAGCAAGTTCAGAAAAGAGCGACCAGAATGGTGACCAGTCTGCAAACCCTGTCTTATGAGGAATGGTTGCAGGATTTGGGAATGTTTAGTTTGCAAAAGAGAAGACTGAGAGGAGACTTAATAGCTGTCTACAAATATCTAAAGGGCTGTCACATTGTAGAAGGATCAACTTTATTCTCATTTGCACAAGGAAAGACTAGAAGCAATGGGATGAAACTGAATGGGAGGAGACACAGATTAGATATTAGAAAAAACTTTTTGACAGTTAGAGTGATCAATGAGTGGAACAGGCTGCCACGAGAAGTGGTGAGTTCTCCTTCAATGGAAGTCTTCAAACAGAGGCTGGACAGACATCTGACTGGGATGATTTAGCGAATCCTGCCCTGAGCAGGGGGTTGGACCAGATGGCCCAGGAGGTCCCTTCCAACTCTACGATTCTATGAAATAAGATGACATCTAGCCGCTTTACTGATAATATACAATGGATTGCCTTCCCGCAAATACAGCTGCAGTATGGATTACTATATCCCCCCTAATATGAGTAATAGCAGCTATACTTTCCTGCGGTGCGGGCGCCGTTCCAGAGACGCCACCGCCACCTGCCCTCCAGGGCTCATGTGACATTATCAGCGGCCTCTTCATTATGCCCTACTTCGGATATAACTGACAATCAGCGCTGCGGCTGCTCGCTCACTCCTTCCAGATGTCCAATTGGTCGGACGGAGGCGACAGTGAAGTGGCTGCTGTGTCACGAGAGTCCTGCAGCCAATGTTATGCGAGCCCTGGGAGAGCTAGTGCCAACATCACTGGAACGGAGGGGAGTATAGATGCTATTTTGAAAGGAGGGGGACAATGGGATTGAGAAGGGGTGTCCAAGTTGTGTATTTAAAATAATGACGAACCATCCCAAAAAGCAAAATTAAATCAGATGCTACATAGTTGATCTCTATGGAATGAGTGAGCACTCAGGCTTGTATAGGCGAAATTCTCATCATCTGATCAGGCCCACTGAATTACACTGGTCAGTGGGCCATCAGATTTGCACTCATCTGACCAGTCCCGTAGGCTAAAACCGTTCGCAGCCGAGAGAAACAGAGCGATTATTTTCATCCCGGTCTCTTTCGGGTTTTTTCTCTGACGCAGGCACTCTATGAACTTTTTTGATCCACTGACTTCGCAAAGGTTCCGTTAAAAACGGGTGAAACTCAAAGGGAAAACTGAAGTCCAAAGCCTGCCCTCAACGTGTCCGCTTTACACAGATCCTCATAGCTTTAAATGGCCAAGTCAGATCTGCAAACTTGTGAACTGGACCTGCTCCGAGCCTGGGGGACCAGAAACCGATGTATACACGAATCAATAACACTGTGAGGCTGTGTCGACCGAGAAGGAGACGGCGACCACTGAGGTGTGTACAATGGAAGAGAGAGGGCAGCCCAAATGTCAGACTTAGGGCACATTCACATATCGGGTTCAGTTTTGCGACTGTTTAGCTTTCATTTAGGGGAAAAAAAAAAAAAAGTTTGTATAGTGTTTTTTTTTTTCTTTTTCTACATCAGTTAGAAACGGATCCATTAAGTGGAGGAAGAAGAAAACTTCAATTCTTTATCTATTTGAGAAGATCCTTAGATTTAAATGAGCGATTATGTTCCACAGTTGATATTAGGGAGATTAAAAAGCGTCTAACAGGTCAGACACGCCGCTTCGGGATGTGCGATGAGTGAATAGTTCCAATAAATTCTATGGGTCAGACTTCGGTGCGAGATCGGAGCACAGTGCACGGACCGGCCGCGGGACTCCCGACTCAACAGCTTCCTAGAATTTCTTTAAAGTCGTTCCGCTCAGGTCGGGAGACCTGCGGCCAGCCTGAATGTGCCCTTTCTGTAATATCGGCTTTAGAAACGGATGAGGAAAGCTGATGTGTGACTCTGCCCTTTAAAAGCAGTTTCACCGGTAGCAACCTCAACAACAAA
This sequence comes from Dendrobates tinctorius, assembly GCF_039654945.1. Lineage (NCBI taxonomy): Eukaryota > Metazoa > Chordata > Amphibia > Anura > Dendrobatidae > Dendrobates > Dendrobates tinctorius. Next base: position 31,892,259 of record NW_027361697.1, read on the forward strand.
AAGCAGAACGTCATCATGTAGCCGAGAAACGAGTCTGTGACGCAACCTGTTATAATTCAATAGTAAATGGCACATTGTGCATAGGTTGTAGTCAGCCCATAAGTAGTGATGAGCGAATGTGCTCGGATATGGTGTTATCTCAGCATGCTCAAGTGCTAACCGAGTGTCTCCGGTGTGCTCGAATACTATGTTCAAGTCCCCGCGGCTGCATGTCTCATGGCTGTTGACAGCTGCAACACATGCAGGGATTTCCTGTTTGTCAGGCAGTCCATGCACGTGTTGCAGCTGTCAACAGCCATGAGACATGCAGCCGCGGGGACTGGAACACATTATCCGAGCACGATCTGATCACACCTCACCCCAGCGCATTCGCTCATCAATCCCAGATGGACCCTCATACACCAGGAGAGCTGGTTTCTCCATCACCACCAGTTCAAGGAAGGCAGCTGTCACAGGATGAAAAAGGAAGACTGCAGAGACAGGAAGCAGTGACCGCTGCAGTCAATCACAGGCTGCAGGGGTCCGCCGGCCGGTGGAGCTAGTGACATCACCACTTCCTGCTCTGGACCAGGTGGGTGCTGCTAGGTGAGTACATTAGAGAAACCTGCCTGTCATCACCGCGCAGGATCGAATTTTCAGACATTTTTACCTTTGCTGTTTTATAACAATTTTTCTTGCACGGAAACAAAAAAGATTTCCAAGCTTCTCCTATCGACTACACAGTAAGAAAAGGAGAACACTGGGAGGCCACACGGCTGCTCCGCCGGACGCTCCCTGCAGCCTGTGATCGGCTGCAGCATTCAAATTTGAGCAACTTGTCTTCATAAAACATCCGATGATGTGCTGCTGAAGTCACCTGACCCCTGCAGTTAGGAGCCCCCTTGGTGACACCGGGCACAGCCCCTTACAGGACCGGGCACATACCTGGTGGGAGCAGATGATGGGGCTGATCGAGGACTCCGGGTGCACGGCCTGTTACACTGTAGCACTCTGTAGATCGGTAAATAGGAGGCCGTTACACAGCACGATCGTCGGTGTGGGCAGACACCGGCCCAGCACCACTCACGGTCCAGGCATCACATCACCCCTCAGCCGGCAGCTCCCGGTGTTCTCCCCGTTCCACGTAGCTAAGGCAAAACACACACAACCACTTCCCTTCCTAACCGGAGTCTCCAGTCTTCCTTTACGACCGGAAGAGATACGCCGCCTCTCTCTTCCCCGGTCGCAGGGAAGAAAGTATGTACGGACTCATTTCTCGTTCAGAAAGAGGCTTGAGACGCACTTCCGGCGGAGCAACGGTCTCCATGACGACGCGTCTCCAGTCCTTGTACTGAGTGGAGATCAGGTGAGGAGATCAGGTGAGGAGATGGGGGCGGTCAGCGCGTCCGGTGACTGAGGGGGCGAATGGGTGATGGTTACACGGCGCCATACAGCCGCACTGCCTCCAGAATCACCACACACCGACAGGTGCAGGGTAAGACCCGGAGCGAGCGATCCGGTGCACTGCAGCAATGCATGCCAGCCAGGTGCCAGCTCCATACTGTCAGCTCCGTGCCAGGCGCCAGCTCCATACTGTCAGCTCGGTGCCAGGCGCCAGCTCCATACTGTCAGCTCGGTGCCAGGCGCCAGCTCCATACTGTCAGCTCGGTGCCAGGCGCCAGCTCCATACTGTCAGCTCGGTGCCAGGCGCCAGCTCCATACTGTCAGCTCGGTGCCAGGCGCCAGCTCCATACTGTCAGCTCGGTGCCCGACGCCAGCTCCATACTGTCAGCTCGGTGCCAGGCGCCAGCTCCATACTGTCTGCTCCGTGCCAGGCGCCGTGCTCCATACTGTCAGCTCTGTGCCAGGCGCCAGCTCCATACTGTCAGCTCCGTGCCAGGCGCCAGCTCCATACTGTCAGCTCCGTGCCAGGCGCCAGCTCCATACTGTCAGCTCTGTGCCAGGCGCCAGCTCCATACTGTCAGCTCTGTGCCAGGCGCCAGCTCCATACTGTCAGCTCCGTGCCAGGCGCCAGCTCCATACTGTCAGCTCGGTGCCAGGCGCCGTGCTCCATACTGTCAGCCCCATGCCAGGTGCCAGCTCCTTACTGTCAGCTCGGTGCCAGACGCCAGCTGTCTACTGTCAGCTCGGTGCCAGACGCCATGCTCCATACTGTCTGCTCCGTGCCAGGCGCCGTACTCCATACTGTCTGCTCCGTGCCAGGCGCCGTGCTCCATACTGTCTGCTCCGTGCCAGGCGCCGTGCTCCATCCTGTCTGCTCCGTGCCAGGCGCCGTGCTCCATACTGTCAGCTCCGTGCCAGGCGCCGTGCTCCATCCTGTCAGCTCCGTGCCAGGCGCCAGCTCCATACTGTCAGCTCTGTGCCAGGTGCCGTGCTCCATACTGTCAGCTCTGTGCCAGGTGCCGTGCTCCATACTGTCAGCTCTGTGCCAGGTGCCATGCTCCATACTGTCAGCTCGGTGCCAGCTCCATACTGTCTGCTCCATGCCAGGCACCAGCTCCATACTGTGAGCTCCGTGCCATGCGCCGTGCTCCATACTGTCTGCTTCGAGCCAGGCGCCAGCTCCATACTGTCAGCTCCTTGCCAGGCGCCGTGCTCGATACTGTCAGCTCCGTGCCAGGCGCCGTGCTCCATACTGTCAGCTCCGTGCCAGGCGCCGTGCTCCATACTGTCAGCTCCATGCCAGGCGCCGTGCTCCATACTGTCAGCTCCGTGCTAGGCGCCGTGCTCCATACTGTCAGCTCCGTGCCAGGCGCCGTGCTCCATACTGTCAGCTCGGTGCCAGGCGCCGTGCTCCATACTGTCAGCTCCGTGCCAGGTGCCGTGCTCCATACTGTTAGCTCCGTGCCAGGCGCCGTGCTGCATACTGTCAGCTCCGTGCCAGGTGCCGTGCTCCATACTGTCAGCTCCGTGCCAGGCGCCGTGCTCCATACTGTCAGCTCCGTGCCAGGTGCCGTGCTCCATACTGCCAGCTCCATGCCAGGTGCCGTGCTCCATACTGTCAGCTCCATGCCATGCTCCATACTGTTTGCTCCGTGCCAGGCGCCGTGCTCCATACTGTCTGCTCCGTGCCAGGCGCCGTGCTCCATACTGTCAGCTCCGTGCCAGGCGCCGTGCTCCATACTGTCAACTCTGTGCCAGGTGCCGTGCTCCATACTGTCTGCTCCGTGCCAGGCGCCGTGCTCCATACTGTCAGCTCGGTGCCAGGCGCCGTGCTGCATACTGTCTGCTCCATGCCAGGCGCCGTGCTCCATACTGTCAGCTCGGTGCCAGGTGCCGTGCTCCATACTGTCAGCTCCGTGCCAGGCGCCGTGCTCCATACTGTCAGCTCCGTGCCAGGCGCCGTGCTCCATACTGTAAGCTCGGTGCCAGGCGCCGTGCTCCATACTGTCAGCTCCATGCCAGGCGCCGTGCTCCATTCTGTCAGCTCCATGCCATGCTCCATACTGTCTGCTCCGTGCCAGGCGCCGTTCTCCACACCGTCATCTCCGTGACAGGCGCCGTGCTCCATACTGTCAGCTCCGTGCCAGGCGCCGTGCTCCATACTGTCAGCTCCGTGCCAGGCGCCGTGCTCCATACTGTCAGCTCCGTGCCAGGCGCCGTGCTCCATACTGTCAGCTCCGTGCCAGGCGCCCGTGCTCCATACTGTCAGCTCCGTGCCAGGCGCTCGTGCTCCATACTGTCAGCTCCGTGCCAGGTGCCGTGCTCCATACTGTCAGCTCGGTGCCAGACGCCAGCTCTATACTGTCAGCTCTGTGCCAGGTGTCAGCTCCATACTGTCAGCTCCGTGCCAGGTTCCGTGCTCCATACTGTCAGCTCCGTGCCAGGCACCGTGCTCCATACTGTCTGCTCCGTGCCAGGCGTCATGCTCCATACTGTCAGCTCCGTGCCAGGCGTCATGCTCCATACTGTCAGCTCCGTGCCAGGCGCCATTCTCCATACTGTCAGCTCCGTGCCAGGTGCCGTGCTCCATACTGTCAGCTCCGTGCCAGGCGCCATGCTCCATACTGTCAGCTCCGTGCCAGGCGCCATGCTCCATACTGTCAGCTCCGTGCCAGGCGCCATGCTCTATACTGTCTGCTCCGTGCCAGGTTCCGTGCTCCATACTGTCAGCTCCGTGCCAGGCACCATGCTCCATACTGTCAGCTCCGTGCCAGGCGTCATGCTCCATACTGTCTGCTCCGTGCCAGGTGCCGTGCTCCATACTGTCAGCTCCGTGCCAGGCGCCATGCTCTATACTGTCTGCTCCGTGCCAGGCGCCATGCTCCATACTGTCAGCTCCGTGCCAGGTGCCGTGCTCCATACTGTCAGCTCCGTGCCAGGCACCATGCTCCATACTGTCAGCTCCGTGCCAGGCGTCATGCTCCATACTGTCTGCTCCGTGCCAGGTGCCGTGCTCCATACTGTCAGCTCCGTGCCAGGCGCCATGCTCTATACTGTCTGCTCCGTGCCAGGCGCCATGCTCCATACTGTCTGCTCCGTGCCAGGTTCCGTGCTCCATACTGTCAGCTCCGTGCCAGGCGCCATGCTCCATACTGTCAGCTCCGTGCCAGGTGCCGTGCTCCATACTGTCAGCTCCATGCCAGGCGCTATGCTCCATAACTACCACACGCAGCGCCTGCATAACTACCACACACAGCGTTTCCATAACTACCACATGCAACGCCTCCATAACTACCATACGCAGTGCCTCCATAACTACCACACGCAGTGCCTCCAGAAGTACCACACACAGCGTTTCCATAACTACCACACGCAGCGCCTCCATAACTACCACACGCAGCGCCTCCATAACTACCACACGCAGCGCCTCCAGAAGTGTTATATACAATGCTCCCGTCAGTGTCCGGCATACTGTGTCACTTTCAATGCCCTGTGATTGTCAGGTGTGGTTGCCCCAAATAATACAAGGTGCATTGCCTCCATAACTGGCAGGTGTGGTGCAGTTATAGTGATCTGATGCTGTGGCATAAGTGTAAAGGATCCACAGGATGCAATGCCCCTAGGAGTGTCAGGAGCCGTTCCTGTAAGACACCTTCACACGTCACCTTAAATCGTCCACGTGTTGTCCATATGGTGACAGGAGTGCAGTGACCCGTCATCACCGACCACTACAGAACTGTGAGGCGTGGAGAGAGTCATCGTGGTCGAGTGTGTAAGGTTTTTATTTTCACTTTTCAGGGTCCTCTGAAGAGCAGAGGATGGAGGTCTCCGGTCCCCCTGATAACCCGGTGCTGCGCTGCGCTCTAGACGGAGATGTGCTGGGTCTACAGTCCATCTTGCGTCTCCAAAATTCAAGCCAAGGTTCATTGGACCTTATAAGATTTTGGAAATCCTTAACCCCGTTTCTTTCCTTTTGGCTCTTCCAGTTACATTTAAGATTCATAACGTTTTTCATAAATCTTTGTTGAAAAGGTTTGTGGAGCCAGTAGTTCCCATGGCAGCGCCCCCTGACCCTGTATTGGTTAAGGGTAATTTGGAGTATGAGGTAAACAAGATATTGTATTCTCATCTGGCTAGATGGAGACTCCAGTACTTGGTCAAGTGGAAAGGTTATGGCCAGGAGGATAATTCTTGAGTCTCTGCTTCTGACATTCATGCGAGAGATTGGTTCGTGCTTTTCACCGGACCCATCTTGATCGGCCTGGTGGCGTGGATGAGGGTTCGGTGACCCCTCATCAAGGGGGGTTACTGTTGTGAACTCTCTTGATCTGACTTCTGAGTCGGGGCTCCCTCTGGTGGTTACTGCGGGTAGTGGAGCTGGCCGGGTTGACAGAAGTCTGCCTCCTGACGATGATGACTGGAAGTCAGGGGTTACTGACTGGGAGGTTTTAAGTGAGCAGGCTTCCCTCAGTTGCTGTTGGTGATTGGTTTCTTCCTGTGCATTTTGAGGTCTGCTGTCTCCTGCCTGATCCTGCATTTTTCAGTTAAGTTGTTCATTTACTAATCCTTTGCAACTGATCTGGTTTTGCCTCTTTCTGCTTTGCTGTGAGGGTTCAGCAAGCTCCCTGCTGGGGCAGTGCTGGACCCTGCTCCATATGTTACAGCTTGTGTCAGTTTGTTCAGGCCCCTGTTATATTAGTCTCTTTTGCTTTGCTGCCAGTTCACACCAGAGTGCTGATATTTGTACATCAGATGTGTTGGATTTTTTAGGGTTTTTGCGTAATTGCAGACAGTGTCTTTCCTTTCCTATCCTATCTAGACAGTTTGGGCCCCATCATTTGCTCAGTCTATTTTCTGCCTGTGTTTGTGCCTCATTTTGTCTCACCGACAATATATGTTTGGGGGCTATCTATTTCTTTGGGGTTCTACTCCGGGGCAGTTTAGATTTCACCTTTCTTACTTTAGGCTTAGTTAGTGCTCCAGCTGTGCCGAGGCATCTAGGGCATCGTAGGTACGCCCCACGGCTACTGCTAGTTGTGTTGTTAGAATTAGGGGTCTGCAATCCGCAAAGTTACCAATCTTTCTGGCTTCCTGGTGGCCTAGCCTATTCCTGCCATCCTCGGTGACCTATTCATAACACCAGAGCATTTTATTGCTCTCTCATCACTAGTTTTGAGCGTTACGGAGTATGCTCGCTCATCACTAGTTCTGTATCATACGGTACAAGCTGAAAGAGGCCATGATGGGGACCTAACAATACCTTTTGCAGTAATTACAAGAGGTAGAAATATATAGTACAAGTTTCACCATTGCACAATGTGCAAAGTTTTCAAAAAAATTACCCAAGGGGTCTGCATCATGCAAGCTTAAAGACACCGTGATGGGGACCACACAATATATTTTGCAGTTATTACAAGAAGTAGAAATAGGTAGTCCAACTCTCACCATTGCACAATGTGCAAAGTTTTCAAAAATTGCCCAAGGGGTATGTTTCATACAAGCCGAAAGAGGCCGTGATGGGGACCTCACAATACCTTTTGCAGTAATTGCAAGAGGTAGAAATAGGGAGTACAAGTTTCACCATTGCACACCATGTGCAGATTTTTCAAAAAGTAATATACATTATCCATGTGGGTTATGCATAGATGGCCACTAAGTACTTGTTGCAGAAGCAGGAGAAGGAGGAGGTGATTTTCTGAACAAAGCCATAGTGTCTCCAAAAATTAGCCCAAGGGGCATGATACCATGGTTGCTGTGCCTGTAAGACACCTTCACACGTCACCTTAAAGTCGTCCACGTGTTGTCCATATGGTGACAGGAGTGTAGTGACCCGTCATCACCGACCACTACAGAACTGTGAGGCGTGGAGAGAGTCATCGTGGTGGAGTGTGTAAGGTTCTTATTTTCACTCTTCAGGGTCATCTGAAGAGCAGAGGATGGAGGTCTCCGGTCCCCCTGATAACCCGGTGCTGCGCTGCGCTCTAGACGGAGATGTGCTGGGTCTACAGTCCATCTTTGAAGAGTCAGCCGAAAATCACCATGAACAATGTAACACATTTCTGGTAGAAGAAGATCTTCTTGGGAGGAACCCGCTGTTTTTCGCCTGTGTGCTGGGACGCACCGAAGTCGTCAGAGAATTGGCTAAGTATGGAGCCAACATCAACCAAAAAACAGCTCGAGGTAGGGTCTGTGTGTGTGCGGAGCGTCTACGCTCTACATTGCTTGTGTTTTTTCTTCATACAATGGGCATACTATGTAACTATTGTCCTTTCTCCACTTCAAGCATGGTGCACAGCGCCCCCATTGGGGTCATTGGGGTCCCAACTATTGAGTCACCACCTATAAATCAATTTTCTCATATCCGATCAGCTAGTGGAACTTTTTAGGTGATTGGTTTTTTACGCTGTAAAAAAACCATTTTTATCAGCAGCAGATCATCCCGTGTAAATGGGGAATGTGCTGATAATCACATGATATGTGTGAGCCCAGAAGGATCACATGAGCGATCGTTCTGTCCCCATCATTGTCAGCTTTTGTAAGCAGGCAGGAAATAGTCGATCGACGGTCGTTAAGATGTATTGAAGGCCCTCGGTCGGCATGTCTCATTGCGTTATTAGTGTATATAAGATTAGCGCAAAAGTCTAATATATCCCTAATTATGATTCCAAATTCAGTGCTGCCCTCTAGTGGTTCTGATGTAGATATGCAAAAGAACAAAAAATAAATAAATAAATAAAAAAAGACCTGTCCTTCAGGCCCATACTAACTATTGTCATAATTTATACATTTCTACTTAAGAATTGTATCAATAATGAAGCAATGGAAACGCACAGATTGAATAAAAATAGACAATTTAAAAATTATTATTGATTAATAATGGTCATATTTGCATAAAAATCATCTTTTTGAAATATATTGTGAAACATTTATATTAGAAGATGTCAACATGCGTCCAGAATTGTACGTTATGAATATCAATCTTCAGGGATGTAATGACTGTAAGGATGGGGATCATTTGTCGAAATTATTAAAAATGCAGGTCAAGGTCACATTGGATTACAGCAGCTGCAGAGACATGCAGCAGGAAGGGCATGCTCCGACTGTGTCTCACCTGTCCTGGCTTCAGTGCCGGGCTGTGTTTCCTTCCCTTATGGCCAGCTTCCTTGTGCTCGTCCACACCGGGTTACTGTGGTAACCTGGCAAACACCTCTGACATTATCACCCAAGGCCTTTTAAGGCCGACACAGGGAGCCATCTGCTTGTCAGGAGTTTCTTCACCTTCCACTTAGCTCAGCTCTAGTCCGGTGTCTAATGATCTGATACCCCTGACTTCCATTCAACTTCCAGCACTTATTTCCAACCTCAGTCCAGCTTAATCTAGGTGTAATCCACCTCTTTCACTCTGATTCAGATTACCAACTTCTTTTAATTTTACTCAGTGCTGTTCATACCTTACTTTATGCAATCAAGGGAAGGCATCACTGCAAGGAAGTAATGAGTCTGCCTACTCCATCACTGCTTTACTGTGATTATCAGTTTGCCTGCTGCAACGTCCTGGTTATATCAACAGATTTCTGACATTAACCATCTACCTGCTGCAAGTTTCTTATTATATATACGGTATGTCATGATCCAGGACGGGATTTCGCTTTGACCCATCCTGGTTAGACTATGGGTTAATTGTGCTGCCTCTCTCTGGCAGAAGGAGGCTATTTAGTGCTCACTGGACCTGGGTCCGGTGTCAGTTATACTCCTGCCCTCGGCTGAGTTAAGTGACCTCTTGTATACGTGTGCCTTGTGCCTGATAACTTGTTGCCTGCTTGGTTGTGATCTGGTTCTGTCCCTGTTACGAGTTCTGCCTGACCCTCTTGTACTGCGCTACCTGTCGTGTATGACTCTCTGCTTGTGACCCGACTTCTCTCTGCTTGTCCCCTTGGTACCACGTCGCCCTCTTGTGTATGACCTTTGGCTTTGTCTGACTACCCGTCTGTTTGTCCCTCCTGTCCCTCGTTTGCCCGTACTGTTGTGACCTCCGTTTTGCCTGACTCTGAGTTTGTATGGTGTCCTGTCATATCTGAAAGCAGGACACTAAGCCACGCCCCCTTGCAGTCACATGACCATAGGTCCTGTGCCAGCTTGCTCATTTTCAGTGTCCACAGGTCCCGTGCCTCTTTACTTTCCAGCGCTGACTGGACCCTGACACTATTAGCTTGTAGCACGCATTGTCACCTCTGCTGCCCTGCTCCCCAGGTAACTTTTAGCACTGCTTCTGTACTCAGGACACGCGCACTGGCTCTATGAGCAAGTGTAGTGCGTTGTCTCTGACACGGTATCTCTGCTATTAACCATTTTTCTGCTGCAACTCCTGGAGTGTCAATTCATCTAATGTGCCAGTCTATATCCACACACCTGGCTCTGCTTCATGTGGCGTTTTCTGCTCTGCTTGTTTTTATGTTCTCCTGCAGTCCTGATCCGCACTGATACATGGGGCTGACTTTCAAAGCCCATTGCCTTCCATCTCTGCTGCTCATCCTGACCTAAAGCTTAGGGAACCCACCTCTCCAAGTGAGCACATAACAGGATGTAACTCTGCACTGTGTCTGAAATGTCAGTGTCTTTATTCTTCCTATGAATAGTTTCCTAGTAACTTAGCTATCTCTTGCCCACTTCACTAGTAGTCACTGCAGCTTTCTCTAACTTCTCCTGTAGTCACTATAAGTCCCTCTTCCCCAGTAGTCACAGCAGCCTTTATCTAATTTTGCAATTGTTGAATCATCTCCTTACCTACTTTCCAAATAGTCACTGGCGCCTTTCCTGTTAACTAAGCGATCACAGCAGCCGCTTGCCCTACTAGTAGACCCACCTCATTTTCCCGGAAGCCATAGGACATTTTTCACCAGTTGTCTAAGTAACACTTTACTTTCTTCCCCAGTAATGTAAGTATCCTGTCTCCTAATTAGTAATCAGAGCAACAGTTCCTAACACTGTCATCAGAATTCTCCACAGCCCCCCAGTATTCACAGCATGACACTTCACACTTGACCCTGTTTCCTGTTACAAAAACCTAAAGAGATGAACTGGAATATAAGTTGGTGTGCATGCGGCGTGTAAGCGCATGTTCACACCTGCCACTAAACAGAAAAAAACTAAGATAAAACAATATGAGCAAATACCCTGCAATAAATAAATAGCAATAGCGCATGAAAATAACATTGCCTACTTAACATAATTTTAATAAAAAAAAAATGTAAAAGCCATCCCAGCACGTCACGGTGACCCTATTTGCGACCGTCCCAACCTATAGTATTAAAACCTTACCATATGTCAAATGAGGTAAACGTGAATAAGGGCTGAGGAGGACCAGTTAATCTCCTTAGGTTTCTGTACTTTGGTAAGGGTTTGGCTTCCCTTTCATACATTGCGTTTATGTAGCTCCCCATGGCTGCATATCCATTAGTCGGGATCTCCATCCTGCTCTGCCCTTTTTCAAGTTTCCGTCATTTGACAAATGGTAAGGTTTTAATACTAGAGGTTAGGACCATCCCGAATAGGGTCACCTTGACGTGGTAGGATGGCTTTTACATTTTGTTTTAATCAACATTATGTTAACTAAGTACCCTATGTTTTTTCGTTACTGTAATGGGGTCATCCAAGCTGGGGTACCTCTTTCAGTACCACCCCGTGTTTTCGGAGGTCCACTCTGCGTTGGCTGGAGTCTGAATGAAGGACGCTGGCTGGAATTCCTCTGAGTGCATGGGCGCATATAAAAGATCACTGCTTCTCCATGTATTTCCAGTCTGACAACACTTTACTCACAGGACACAGAATATATCACACAGATACAGAGGGCCGGCCAATAGACAAGCATCAGGCCAGACATGCATTACAAAAGCCGCAGGTGGCCGGAGCCTGCCGATGTTTACTGTAGGAATTACAAAGGTGGGGGGAGGGCAGACAAAAGGAGAATATCATGTCCCCTCTGCCCAGAGGTGCAGTCTGTGGGCTGATACATTAGGGACATGCATCTCACATGGAACCTATTATATATACATATAACTGCACAACATATTCTGGGTGCTGAGTGGTTCTGTAACAGTTACCTATTGCTATTTATTTCCTTACTGTTGGTCATTTGGTCATTTTGTTTTTATCTTAGGTTTTCACTGTTTGGACTTTTCCTATGCAACCCTTCTGTAGTCACACCATCAGCCCACTGATCACAGCTGGACCTCCTCCATCACACTTACCCCCAGATGTTACAGCAAAGCCTCCTATCACTTCAGTATACCCCGAACCATACGACAAGTGATTTGGACAGGTTGCCATTTGTCAACCGGTTTATAAGACATTTGATTTTTGGACACATTATATGTACAGATAAATTATAACATCCAAGACCAGCCATGTATGTGAGGCTAATGTCTCCCCAGCAACATAGGAGAAAAGCAGCTTGGGGGGCCCATTAACACTTCATGGTAATTGTATAGGGATGTGATTGTATTAGCTGGCGATACAGAAATAGAGAAACTACATCGTTATCCATCTTTATACACGTAGTGTGTGTGTATATATTAAGCTTCATCATGTACAGCAGCGTGTAACACGGTTGATAATCTGTGTAGGTTCCCGTTCTCAGACTTAGGACTATTAATAATGGAATAATAGGAAAACACGCCCAAGGTGATCTAGTGTTACGACCTAATATTACAACACAATGTAAACACAAGGTTTTTTCCACCTAATCTGTAAGTAGTATAATGATTCCAGCGATGAGTCACTTATTGGGCTGCCTGTTGTAGTTTTGATGATATCATTTATTGTTCACTACTTGGACAACCCATATATTTGCCCCCAGTAAGATAGTAACACTTATTTTCACCTCTGGTGCCGGCACCTTGCTGGTGGTGTAAGCGCTCGCTCTCCCAGGGATCCCATAACATTATACGTCACGCGATCCCTGCGGCCAATTGGAGGATGCATCACGCTCACCACCTTCTCACATATTTATCCGGTGGAAGCAAGAGAACAACACAGATTGAGAAGGGGTTGTCCGAGTGGTGGACAATCCCTTTAAAAAGTTGCCCATTACTTGCTAAAGGTCTGTAAAGAGTGAAGCTTGCTTTTATGCTCTCCTCTGGCCGGCTCTTGCCTCTCCAGTTTTGATTGAGAGCCCCTTTGTCGACTATAAGAAGAGGCCATCAATATTATATTCCTGAACAGCATCTTTATGGCTGATGCTGAGAACAGTCCATCAATGTGTGATTGGTGATGGTCTGGCCCTAGGGGCCACCAGTTTTGATGATCCGTGATATTTTTAATCATAAGCATCAGTGCTTCCCTTCCTACCACTGTAAGTGGCACGGGGCAGCTCTTTTATGGCCAGAATTTTTGGTTGTTACTTTTTTCTGCTTCCACTTTATGTTTTGGTGTAATTTTTTTTTTTTTACTTTTATTTCAAAATTCATCATGAATATGTTAAGATTACTGATGAGCGAACGTGTTCAGATAAGGTGTTATCTGAGCATGCTCATGTGCTAACCGAGTGACCTCGGCATGCTCAAATAATATGTTCGAGTCCCTGCGGCTCTTCGACAGCTGCAACACATGCTGGGATTTCCTGTGTGTTAGGCAATCCCTGCATGTGTTACAGCTGTCGAACATATTTTTCGAGCACGCTGAAGACGCTAGGTTAGCACATGAGCATGCTCGGATGTCACCTTATCCGAGCACGCTCGCTCATCACTAGTTAAGACATACTGTGCTGGTTTTGGGCTCATGCTGAGAATATTAATTGAAATCTAGGACTCCATACAGCATATTGCGCGTTTTCTTACAGTTCGCTAGGACTGTATGCCAGTAACAGTCTCCTCTAGGCTTTGTTTGCTACGTGCACGAGGCCTTTTAGTGTCATGGCACTTTGGCATTTAGATTTTATAGTGCAATTACCTTTTATCTGACTTGACTTCTGACCAGCCATTTCATGCAGTCTAATTAACTTTTACATCCAGCAATTAAATGATGTACAGCCGCATGCCATAAACTTTGTAAAGATTGCCAGGATACAATCCCATTAACCCACCCCTTCATTTTGCAGGATATTCAGCATTGCATTGTGCTGCAGCATGGGGACGGCTGGATGTATTAAAGGCACTTGTCGACTTAGGAGGTGACATCTCGCTCCTCAATTTCCGTGGTGAAAAGGCAGGTGAAATAGCGTCCAGATATAACAAGACAGATTGTGTAGATTTCCTGAAATGGGCTGGTAAGTGCTCTAACCAGTGTAACGTACAAGTATGCAACAAGCAGCTGACTCCTACCATAATGAACTACCATATGTTACTATTGGCACATAAAAAGCTGCCCTTGGAAATTTTTGACTCCTTACAAACAAATTTCCAGGACCCGGGAACTTCTCACATTGGCCAACTGTAAATAATTTGTAAAATTGGATTGCTATAGTTCATTAAAACATAATATTATACAAAATGTGTGTAAATATGTACCATAAGTGGAAAAAATACATAGCTATATACCAGCAGGTAATAAACTGTATACATAAATATCTAATAGGAATGAATAAACCATATGTCAGAGACACCGCACTGCACTTGCTCATAGAGCCAGTGCGTGTGTCCTGAGTACAGAAGCAGTGCTAAAAGATACCTGTGGAGCAGGGCAGCAGAGGTGACCATGCGTGCTTCAGGCTAATAGTGTCAGGGTCCAGTCAGCGCTGGAAGGTAAAGTAGCACGGGACCTGCGGACACTGAAACTGAATAATCTGGCACGGGACCTATGGTCATGTGACTGCAAGGGGGCGGGGCTTAGCGTCCTGTATTCAGATAGGACAGGGCACCATACAACAACTCAGAGTCAGGCAAAACAGAGGTCACAGCAGTACGGGTAAACGAGGTACAGGAAGGACAAACAGACGGGTAGTCAGAAAAAGCCAAAGGTCATACACAAGAGGGCAAAGTGGTACCAAGGGGACGAGCAGAGAGAAATCGGGTCACAAGCAGAGAGTCATACACGAGAGGTAGCGCAGTACAAGAGGGTCAGGCAGAACTCGTAACAGGGACAGAACCAGATCACAACCGAACAAGCAAGCAAGATATCAGGCACAAGGCACACGTATACAAGAGGTCACTTAACTCAGCCGAGGGCAGGAGTATAACTGACACCGAACCCAGGTCCAGTGAGCACTAAATAGCCTCCTGCTGCCAGAGAGAGGCAGCACAATTAACCCATAGTCTAACCAGGACGGGTCAAAGCGAAATCCCGTCCTGGATCATGACAGTACCCTCCTCTCAATGGGGGGGCCACCGGACCCCCAGGTCTCTCAGGGTACTTGGCGTGAAAGGCTCGGATCAACCGATCCGCATGAACTGATCGAGCAGGAACCCACGAGCGTTCCTCAGGACTGTAGCCCTTCCAATATATCAGATACTGAAGGGCGCGACGGACCAACCTGGAGTCGACAATTCGTTCCACCTCGTACTCAGCCTGCCCATCTACCAGAACCGGTGTCGGGGAAGATGATGATCCCTCCCCACTGGACCTCACAGGTTTCAAAAGGGCCTTATGGAAAACATTAGGGATCCTTAGAGATGGCGGAAGACTCAACCGAAAAGCCACCGGGTTAACTGCTTCGGTAATTACATAGGGACCTATAAACTTGGGTCCAAGCTTCGCAGAGGGGACCTTGAGCCTTATATTTTTGGTGGATAACCATACCTTATCTCCGACCTGAAACACTGGACCCACGGATCGTTTTTTGTCCGCAAAAAATTTAAATTTGTCCTGGGCCTTCGTAATGTTATTCTGGACCTCCCGCCATACCTCCCCCAACCGCTGGATCGTCTCGTCCGCCCCAGGACACCCAGAATTCAAGCGGGAAAATTCTCCAAAATGAGGATGAAACCCATAATTGCAAAAAAAAGGAGATGTACCCGTAGACTGGTTAGTGCGGTTGTTAAATGCAAACTCAGCCAATGGTAACACAGAACACCAATCATCCTGTCGGGCTGAGGTCAAACAACGCAGAATTTGCTCCAGAGACTGATTGGTCCGCTCAGTCTGCCCATTAGTCTCTGGATGGTAGGCGGATGAAAAGGACAGACCAATACCCAACCTCCTACAAAAAGCTCTCCAAAATCTGGACACAAATTGCACTCCCCTATCAGACACCACATTCAGGGGTACCCCATGCAACCGCACCACATGCTCCACAAACAATCTGGACAATGTTTCCGCATTAGGTAGAGCTGCCAAAGGTACAAAATGTGCCTGCTTACTAAACCTGTCCACTACGACCCAGACCACGGTATTACCCTTGGAAGGGGGAAGGTTGGTGATGAAATCCATGGACAGATGAGTCCATGGTCTCTCAGGAATTGGCAGTGGTACCAATTCCCCGGCCGGCCGGTTATGGGGAGTTTTCGCACGGGCACAAACCTCACACGCAGACACATACTCCCCAACATCAGAGGCTAAAGAAGACCACCAGAATATTCTAGCAATGGCCTTCCGGGTCGCTGAGATCCCTGGATGTCCACCCAGAACTGAGTCATGGAACTCCTGGAGGACCTTGAGACGAAACTGAGCTGGCACAAAAAGTTTATCCAACGGCTTA
This sequence comes from Dendrobates tinctorius, assembly GCF_039654945.1. Taxonomy (NCBI): domain Eukaryota; kingdom Metazoa; phylum Chordata; class Amphibia; order Anura; family Dendrobatidae; genus Dendrobates; species Dendrobates tinctorius. The sequence continues at coordinate 31,908,271 of NW_027361697.1, forward strand.
GCTGGAGGTGCAAGAGCCTGGGCTTCTCGAATCTCCCTTTCCAACACATTAGAAACCTCTGCCACCACCACCCCAGGCTGAAGAATGGAGGATGGAGGTTCCGGGGGGGACACCGGATCAAGACTGCGTGACAACGCATCCGCTCTGATATTCTTGGATCCTGGTCGAAAAGTGATCGAGAAGTTGAATCGGGAAAAAAAAAGTGACCATCTAGCCTGTCTGGGAGTCAACCTTTTAGCTGACTCAATGTAAGCTAGGTTTTTGTGGTCCGTGATTACCGTTATAGGATGAACAGCCCCCTCCAAAAAATGCCTCCATTCTGCAAAAGTCAATTTTACGGCCAGAAGTTCCCGATTCCCCACATCATAGTTTCTCTCCACAGGGGAGAACTTCTTTGAGAAAAAGGCGCAAGGTCTTAAATTGGTCAAAGTGGCGGGTCCCTGGGACAATACCGCCCCCACCCCCACCTCTGAGGCGTCTACCTCAACAATAAATGGTTCAGAGGGGTCCGGTTGGATAAGAACCGGGGCCGACATGAAACATTTTTTCAAAAACTGAAATGCCGCTACCGCTGCGGTTGACCAATTCTTGATATCGGCCCCCTTTTGAGTCATGTCTGTGAGGGGTTTAACCACCTGTGAGAACCCCCTTATAAATTTCCGATAATAATTAGCGAACCCTAGGAAACGTTGCAGAGCCTTCAAATCACAAGGTTGAACCCACTCGACAATGGCCTGCACCTTATTAGGATCCATGCGATACCCTTCAGCAGACACGATGAACCCCAGAAAGGACAGTTCCTGAACAAAAAATAAACATTTTTCAAGTTTAGCAAACAGACAGTTCTCCCTGAGCCTTTGGAGAACTGCCCGAACATGACCAATGTGAGTCTGTTTATCAGGCGAGTAGATTAAAATGTCATCCAAATACACCACCATAAAACGTCCAATCAAATCGGAGAACACATGATTTATGAAATTTTGGAAGACCGCTGGAGCGTTGGTCAGGCCGAAGGGCATGACCAAATTTTCAAACAACCCTTCAGTAGTGAGAAAAGCGGTCTTCCACTCATCTCCGTCCCGGACTCTGATAAGGTTATACGCTCCCCGTAGATCTAATTTCGAAAACCACTTAGCTCCGGACAACTGATTATATAAATCAGGAATAAGTGGAAGGGGATAAGTATTCCTCACAGTTATTTTATTTAACTCACGAAAATCGAGGCATGAGCGCAAACCACCGTCTTTTTTTTTTACAAAAAAGAACCCTGCCGCCACAGGAGAAACAGAAGGACGAATATGTCCCTTACGGAGGCTCTCGGAAACATATTCCTTCATCGCAGCCCGTTCCGGACCCGAGAGGTTATACAGGTGGGCTTTGGGCAATTTAGCACCTGGAACCAGGTCAATGGCACAATCAAATGGGCGGTGTGGTGGTAAAACCTCAGCCTCTTTTTCGGAGAAAACGTCAGTATAATCTATCAGGCACTCCGGAATGCCTTCTAGACCCACGGACGACACAGACACAGAAACAAGACATTTCTCAGAGCAATAGGGACCCCATTTAACAATATCCCGAGATTCCCAATTAATCACAGGATTATGCAGCTGTAACCAGGGGAACCCCAACACCAGTCCCGCAGGCAGGTTGTTCATTACAAAACATGAAATACGTTCCTGGTGTAAGGAACTCACTTTAAGGAGAAACTCTTCAGTACAAAACACAATGTCATTCTTAACCAGTGGTGTTTTGTCAATAGCAACAAGGTGAATCGGAGTTTCCAACCTAACTGTCCCTAACTTACACCTGGCCACCAAGTCAGTCAGTAAAGTTCAATGATGAACCGCAATCCACGAAGGCAGAAGTGGATGTGGAGACACCCCCACAACAAAGTTCCACTTGAAATGACATTTTAGAAAATGCAGAAAAGGGTACCTGAGAGCCTGGGTGACCTCCACGATAATCACCCGGGCTCAGTCGCTTGTTGGTTAGTGGCCGGGAGGGGCAATCCTTTTTCCAATGTCCAGACTTGCCACTGTGAACACAGCATTTTCTCACGTGCCGTTGTCTCCTTTCTTCCTCCTTAAGGTTGATGGTTCCCATCTCCGTGATTTTCAATGAAGAACTGGCTCCCCTTCCTTGGGAGAATAATGTTGTCTCGGTTTGTATCACTCCCCTTGCCCGTAACCTGCGATCCATTCAGACGGCCTGTGTCATAGCTTCCTCCAGGGCATCAGGTGGGGGGTGGAGAGTCAAGGCGTCTTTCAGATGCTCAGACAGGCCTCTACGGAACAACCCCCGGAGAGCGGCGTCGTTCCAGCAGACCTCAGCAGCCCAGCGTCTGAACTCTGAGCAAAACCACTCGGCTGAGTGTTTCCCCTGGCAAACATTCATCAGCCTGTCCTCAGCCATACGCACCCGATCAGGCTCATCATAAATATGCCCCAGGGCCTCAAAAAATGCATCCACAGTCATACGCTCAGGGACCGTGGTAGGAAGGGAGAAAGCCCAAGCTTTGGGGGCTCCCCTTAACAGAGATATAATGACCCCCACTCTCTGACTTTCATCCCCAGAAGAGTGTGGTCTTAAGGAAAAAAAAAGCTTACAGCCTTCCTTGAAAACTCTGAAGTCATTTTTATCTCCAGAAAAGGTATCTGGTAACTTCACTGGAGACTCAGGGGAAATTAATGTAACATCCCGAGCCCCCCATGAAAGAACCCCCTGCACAGTGTCAGCGGTCAGCTGCTGAGACTGAGCCAGGACTCTTTGCTCTCCAGAGTTTCTGAGACATCTGCGTCCGATGCTTAACCTGCTCAGAAACAGTGTGCACAGGATCCATCACACACACAGGTGAATGGGAGCAGAGAAAAAAAAATGGTATGGGTCAGTTATAATGTCAGAGACACCGCACTGCACTTGCTCATAGAGCCAGTGCGCGTGTCCTGAGTACAGAAGCAGTGCTAAAAGATACCTGTGGAGCAGGGCAGCAGAGGTGACCATGCATGCTTCAGGCTAATAGTGTCAGGGTCCAGTCAGCGCTGGAAAGTAAAGAGGCATAAGACCTGCGGACACTGAAACTGAATAGTCTGCACGGGACCTATGGTCATGTGACTGCAAGGGGGCGTGGCTTAGCGTCCTGTATTCAGATAGGACAGGGCACCATACAACAACTCAGAGTCAGGCAAAACAGAGGTCACAGCAGTACGGGCAAACGAGGTACAGAGGGACAAACAGACGGGTAGTCAGACAAAGCCAAAGGTCATACACAAGAGGGCGACGTGGTACCAAGGGGACGAGCAGAGAGAAATCGGGTCACAAGCAGAGAGTCATACACGAGAGGTAGCGCAGTACAAGAGGGTCAGGCAGAACTCGTAACAGGGACAGAACCAGATCACAACCGAACAAGCAAGCAAGATATCAGGCACAAGGCACACGTATACAAGAGGTCACTTAACTCAGCCGAGGGCAGGAGTTTAACTGACACCGGACCCAGGTCCAGTGAGCACTAAATAGCCTCCTGCTGCCAGAGAGAGGCAGCACAATTAACCCATAGTCTAACCAGGACGGGTCAAAGCGAAATCCTGTCCTGGATCATGACACCATATATACAAAAATGTATCCAGCAGTGAGTAAACTGCATACGTAAATACACTGCTCAAAAAATAAAGGGAACACTTAAACAACAGAATATAACTCCAAGTAAATCAAACTTCTGTGAAGTCAAACTGTCCACTTAGGAAGCAACACTGATTGACAATCAATTTCACATGCTGTTGTGCAAATGGAATAGAAAACAGATGGAAATTATTGGCAATTATCAAGACACCCTCAATAAAGGAGTGGTTCTGCTGGTGGGGACCACAGACCACATCTCAGTACCAATGTTTTCTGGCTGATGTTTTGGTCACTTTTGAATGTTGGTTGTGCTTTCACACTCGTGGTAGCATGAGACGGACTCTACAACCCACACAAGTGGCTCAGGTAGTGCAGCTCATCCAGGATGGCACATCAATGCGACCTGTGGCAAGAAGGTTTGCTGTGTCTGTCAGCGTAGTGTTCATAGGCTGGAGGCGCTACCAGGAGACAGGCCAGTACACCAGGAGATGTGTAGGGGACCGTAGGAGGGCAACAACCCAGCAGCAGGACCGCTACCTCAGACTTTGTGCAAGGAGGAACAGGAGGAGCACTACCAGAGCCCTGCAAAATGACCTCCAGCAGGCCACAAATTTGCAGGTGTCTGCACAAATGGCTAGAAACCGACTCCATGAGGATAGTCTGAGCGCCCGACGTCCACAGATGGGGGTTGTGCTCACAGCCCAACACCGTGCAGGACGCTTGGCATTTGCCACAGAACACCAGGATTGGCATATTCGCCACTGGCGCCCTGTGTTCTTCACAGATGAAAGCAGGTTCACACTGAGCACATGTGACAGATGTGACAGAGTCTGGAGACGCTGTGGAGAGCGATCTGCTGCCTGCAACATCTTTCAGCATGACTGGTTTGGCAGTGGGTCAGTAATGGTGTGGGGTGGCTTTTCTTTGGAGGGTCACACAGTGTTGGGCTGTGAGCACAACCCCCATCTGTGGATTTCAGGCACTCAGACCATCCTCATGGAGTCGGTTTATAACCGTTTGTAAAGACACATGCACATTTGTGACCTGCTGGAGGTCATTTTGCAGGACTCTGGCAGTGCTCCTCCAGTTCCTCCTTGCACAAAGGCTGTGGTAGCGGTCCTGCTGCGAGTTGTTGCCATCCTATGGCCCCCTCCACGTCTCCTGGTGTACTGACATGTCTCCTGGTTTCACCTCCAGCCTCTGGACACTACGCTGGCAGACACAGAAAACCTTCTTGCCACAGCTTGCATTGATGTGCCATCCTGGATGAGCTGCACTACCTGAGCCACTTGTGTGGGTTGTAGAGTCCGTCTCATGCTATCTTGAGTGTGAAAGCACAACCAACATTCAAAAGTGACCAAAACATTAGCCAGGAAGCATTGGTACTGAGATGTGGTTTGTGGTCCCCACCTGCAGAACCACTCCTTTATTGAGGGTGTCTTGATAATTGCCAATAATTTCCATCTGTTGTCTATTCCATTTGCACAACAGTATGTGAAATTGACTGTCAATCAGTGTTGCTTCCTAAGTGGACAGTTTGATTTCACAGAAATTTGATTCTGTTGTTTAAGTGTTCCCTTTATTTTTGAGCAGTGTGTGTGTATGTATGTGTGTATATATACAGTATATATTTATATATATATATATATATATGTATATATGTGTGTATATATATATATATATACTGTATATATACACATATATATAATAGTGCTGATGCCCCTGACGAACAAGCAAAGCGCTCTTAAAGGGAACCTGTGATGTGAAAAAAAACGCTATTAATCCATTGATATGGTGTTAATCTTCAGGATAACAGCATTCTGAATCTGCCTGGCACAGGCACTTAGAGCTCAGCTGCTGTGAGGAAATGAACTGTATTCCTCCCGGCAGCGTTCGGGTTTCAGCCATGGGTTTGACACCGGTGTGGGTTCACTCACTGCTCAGTGTATAGAGAGCGACAGCTGTTATGATGAGTCACCGAAGGAGGAAAAAACAAAATACTAGCTAAGTCCAGAAAAAACAGAGAGGTTGGCAGCTATCGGATTGCAGACCCCTGAACCTATCCACAACAACTAGCAGTAGCCGTGGGGGGTTCCTACGGTGCCCTAGACCCCTCGATCACAGCCGGAGAACTACATAGCCTAAAGACAGAAAGGGGAAAAACTAAACTGCCCCAGAGCAGACCCCAAAGCAATAGGCAGCCCCCAACATATAATGACGGTGAAGCAAGATGAAAACACTAACACAGATAGAAAGATAGGTTGAGCAAATGATGGGGCCCAAGCTAACTAAACAGGACAGGATAGGAAAGCCGCTGTCTGCCATCCGCAAAAACCCTATCCAAAATGTGCCAACCGACTGATAGGAAAAACAGGCCCTGAAGTCGCTAGGCATCAAAAGACTATATCAGCACTCAGGTATATTCTGAAGACAGAGCAAAAGATCAACAGATCAGAGACAAAAATGGAATTCAGCTCACCCCCGGCCGGGGATGGCAGAACTCCCAAAAAACAAGGCAAAACAAAAACAAAACTGAAGTGTACAAAGCAGAGCAGAAAAACTTAGCTTTGAGACGCAGGAATCAGACTGGTCTCCAAGAATCCAGCAGGATCACCAGCAAGGCAGAAGGGCGTCGGCTGCCTTATATCCAGTCCTCAATTCCAGCCACCCAGTCATCATCTAGCTGCCCAGGTGTTTGGTAATCAGCCTCACTACCTTCCTTCACCAGAGGAGGGAGTTCATCAGACCTCAACGGTGAAGGGAAAAATGAACTCACAACAGACAGCTGTAACTGCACCCCTGTACTGACTGACAGTTGGCCCTTAAGTGGAACTCTAATGCTGAGCCTGCTGTCAGTCAGTACTGGGTGTGTTCTACAGTTGCCGCTTTCTATACACAGAGCGGAGACAGAACCCGCGCCGGTGCCATCCCCATGGCTGAAATCCGAATGCTGCTAAGAGGAATACAGTACGTTTTCCTCTCTGCATCGGGCAGGTCCAGAATGCTAGTAACCTGCAGATTAACCCCATTTCTACAGGTTAACAGCGTTTATTTAACATGACAGGTTTTCATTAAGGAGAAATGATCATTTTGGTTTCTCTAAAAGATCATCGCTCTCAGCCAGTGCATCCTCCTGTATAAAGGGAACTTGTGCTGCTGAGAACAAGAGCAGCCTATACACTGTACGATCTATTACAGATTGTTCTGAAGCGCGATCTGACGGTGCTATTAAACAATCCCCAATCAACAAACAAGCCGATGATCGGCAGTCATTTAACTCTGCAGGTCAGGTTATGTAAACCAACATTTAATATTCAGCCATCACGGCAGAACGTTTTTTTTTCTATAGACGATGGAGTAATCACACCCACACAGATGGACATACATTAGACCTCATCTTCACCCGCCTCTGTTCCCTATCTAATCTCACGACCTCTGCCTTCCCCCTATCTGACCACCATCTACTCACCTTCACATCCTTGTCTTTCTCACCTGCCCCCCATGTCCAGCCACTAGCACATCCTCGCAGAAACCTTGCACACCTAGACATTCACAGACTCTCAGACTCTCTTCTACCTCTGTCCTCCATATCTTCACTCCACAACACGGACAGTGCCACCGCTTTCTACAACGCCACCCTCACATCAGCCATAGACTCAGTCGCCCCTCTCATGGATAGCATAGTGCGACAACCAATAGGCAACCCTGGCACAACAACCTCACCGAAAAACTTTGACAAGCATCCAGGGTCGCAGAGCGGCGTTGGAAGAAAACACGCCTGCCAGACGACTTCACTGCTTTTAAACAAGCTACACTTGCCTTTAAATCAGCCCTCACCTCTGCTAAACAGACCTTTTTCACAAACCTTGTATCTTCACTATCCCACAGCCCAAAACAACTGTTCAGCACATTCAACTCTCTCCTCCGCCAACCACTGCCACCTCCAACTCCCCACATCTCTTCTGAGGACTTTGCCACCTACTTCAAAAACAAGATCGACCAAACAAGGCAAGCCTTTACAGTTCCACCACCCCAACCGCTCCACATACCAGACCTCTGCCCTTCCCTAATAACCTCCCTCTCCAACATCACTGAAGGAGAGCTTACTCATCTCCTTTCCAAATCACGCCTCACCACCTGTGCACTTGACCCCATCCCTTCCCACCTGCTCCCCAACCTCACTAACATGATCATTCCAGCCCTAACTCATCTCTTCAACCTATCCCTAACTTCTGGTACCTTCCCCTCTGCCTTCAAACATGCCAGCATAACACCCATCCTAAAAAAATCAAACCTTGACCCAACTGCTATGCCCAGCTATTGCCCCATATCACTGCTCCCGATTGCTTCCAAACTCCTTGAACAGCATGTCCATGCTCAGCTTTCCTCCCAACTCTCATCTAACTCCCTCCTTGACATCCTGCAATCTGGCTTCCGCCCCCACCACTCCACTGAAACTGCCCTGACCAAAATTACTAATGACTTACTCACAGCCAAAGCTAACAGACTGGTCTCCATCCTCCTCCTTCTTGACCTGTCCGCTGCCTTTGACACAGTTAACCACTGCCTACTGCTACAGATTCTTTCTTCCCTTGGCATAAAAGACCTCACCCTGTCCTGGATTTCCTCATACCTTTCTGACCGCACATTCAGCGTTTCCCACTCCCACACTACCTCCTCATCCCGCCCCCTCTCTGTTGGAGTCCCCCAAGGCTCTGTCCTGGAGCCCCTACTTTTATCCATCTATACTTTTGGCCTAGGACAACTCATAAAGTTCCATGGCTTCCAGTACCACCTGTATGCAGATGACACTCAGATCTACCTCTCTGGCCCAGATGTCACCTCTGCTGTCCAGAATCCCGAAGTGTCTATCAGCCATAGCCTCCTTTTTCACCTCTCGCTTCCTAAAACTCAACGTAGACAAAACTGAACTCATTATCTTTCCTCCATCTCGCGTATCTTCCCTACCCGATCTATCTATTATGGTAAACGACATTGCGCTCTCTCCCGCACCTGAAATCCGCTGCCTTGGAGTAACTCTCGACTCTGCCCTGTCCTTCAAACTGCACGTCCAATCTCTTGCCACCTCCTGTCGTCTCCAACTCAAAAATATTTCTAGAATCCATCTCTTCCTCAGTCCTCAGTCTACTAAAACTCTTCTACATGCTCTCATCATCTCCCGCATTGACTATTGCAACACCCTCCTCTGTGGCCTCCCTGCTAACTCTCTTGCACCACTCCAGTCTGTCCTCAATTCTGCTGCCCGACTAATCCACCTCTCTCCTCGCTACTCCCCTGTCCCCCCCTCTGCAAATCCCTCCATTGGCTTCCAATTCCCCAACGAATCCAGTTCAAACTACTAATGGGTCGCCCTCCCAGGGCTGTGGGGTACTCGGTACCGGGCCGTTGTCGGCGGTATGTGTCACAGCAGCGGTGACCCGGTCCGTGGTCCTGGGCCACCAATTAATAGGGGAAGTTTGAATGGTGGAATGTAGTTGATTAAATGAATAGTTCGTGACGCCACGTGTGGTGTTCGGCAAGTGAGATGTTAAGCCGACGCTGCTTGCAGATCCTCTGGGACTGGTGGTGTGGTGCAGCCAAGATGGTGAAGCTCCCCACAGGTGGAGTTGTAGTCCCAGGGCAGTGTAGATGTAGGGGTAGAAGAGAGGCACAGGCGGTGTAGAAGCTGGTACCCCGATGTAGTGGTACAGGGTGTGTTAGCGCACGAGTAATTGGAGGACACCAGGGCATGTAGTTCCAAAGCTTTACTCACAGTCTGTAGTACACACAGGTGCCTGCCTCCGTGCTGTGTCCTCCGGGCCAGGGACTCAGTCAACCTCCAGGTCAGATGGAATGCTCCCTGCCAACATGTGCCTTTCTGAACGTCTCCTCTTATAGCGCCTTTGGTGTGAAGTACTCCTAGTACTGAGATACACTGGAGTTCCTCCTGACAGATGTTCCCAAGAACCATACTTGTACGGCAGACAACTGTAGCCTGCTTCGGGGACTCCTTACTCCTGAGTCCCGGCTCACTATCCAAGTTGCTGTTGTGCCCCCAAGTCTTAGATGGCAGTAGTGCATTTACAGCTCACTACTCCACCGGTGTCTGCTGAAGGACCATTAGTATCCATACAACCTCGGGGACCGGGCCCCGGCCTTGCGCTTAGAACTTCTAGGCAGGGTTCTCTCCTAATGCACGTCCTCTGTTCCCTTTTACTCCTTCGTTCCGTACTAGTCTCTCCTTCTTATGGAAGATCAGGTTTCTGTTCAATGTCTTTCTCCTTCTTTCCTTTCCCGTGCCAGCAGACCCAGGTCACTGAGGTCTGCTGCAGCACCTCCTTCCTCCATCCCTCTCCCAGGGATCTTCTCTCCTCTCTCTCAACCACTGACTGACCTGAAATCCTAAACCTTCCTGCTCTTTTATGTATTCTAACTCCACCCGCCTCCCAGCATGTTTAGTGTTCCAAGCAGGGAGCCACCAAAGGTGCTCTGCTACACTCCAAGCAGGGAGCCGCAATGTGGCTTTGCTGAACTACTGTGTTGTGTGGGATGCAAGTGTTGGAGCGTGGTCAGGAGCCTCCAACCTACCTGGATGGTGGGGTACCACACCTCAGGAGGAGGTGCAGTATCTCTGTGGCAACTGAATCCTCAGGGGCGCCACACTAACACTGACCTACAATGCCATCCACAACCTTTCCCCTCCCTATATCTCTGAACTAATCTCCCAATATCTTCTCTCATGTACTCTTCGAACCTCCCAAGACCTCCTACTCTCCTCCACACTTATTCGTTCCTCACACAACCGCCTCCAAGATTTCTCCCGAATATCCCCTATCCTCTGGAATGCCATGCCTCAACACGTCCGATTATCCACCACCCTCGGATCCTTCAAACGGAACCTGAAAACCCATCTTTTCAGGAAAGCTTACAGACTACAATAACCATTCTGCCGCCTCATCACCACCAGAGCTGCTGCACCCCCGACGTGCTGTCTCTTCCCTGCTATCCCGTAGAATGTAAGTCCGCAAGGACAGGGTCCTCTCCCCTCTGTACCAGTCTGTCATTGTAAATTTGTTTACTGTAAATGATATCTGTAACTTTGTATGTAACCCCCTTCTCATGTACAGCACCATGGAATTAATGGCGCTATATAAATAAATAATAATAATAATCACACCTAGCTGATAGCTAATAACATAGGCAGCAGTGTGATGTGCAGCGAGCCCCATCCTCAGACGTAGAGATCAGTAAGAGATCGTCCCAATGACTGATGTTCTGAGAAGCCATGCTTTATTTTCATGCTGGTATCGCTCTCATAGTCATAGGCAACATGAGCATCTTACAGAATGTTCACTGTCTGCCATTTCTGACAGTATGGGGTCCACGTGTGATATATGCATGCAGGTCAACCACTAACATGCTTCCTGGGATCTGCGGAGTAGCCTCGGCCACGTCACTTTTGATATCCATACAGTCTGATCCTGTTCTGGAGAAGCTGTAGACACCATCCTGAAATGAGAAATGGTGGTAAGACGAGTGAGTCATCAGGTCTGCTGGGAATTATCTGAACATCATGCAAATGAGTCATAAAATTGGATTTAATTGGCATATTAATTTGACCTTAATTTAAAAAAAAAAAATTGCACCTAAAAGATGTAAGATTATGAGACTTTCTGGATTATGAGACTTTCTGGATTATCAGACTTTCTGGATTATCAGACTTCCTGGATTATCAGACTTTCTGGATTATCAGACTTTCTGGATTATCTGACTTTGTATTGATATACCAAACACTACATGGTTTTCATGACATTACTCGACCTTTGACTGTAGGATGTAACTTTCCAGCTAGCTTTGCTTTGATAGAATTGTAAGAATTCATACATTTCCATCTGGGTCTGAACATTGGGACATACGAGTCCAATTATCCGAGCAGTTAATATTGAGGTGTATATTTTTTTTGGCCTAAAGTGGCCATGCTATGACTGAACCAAGTTCACATTCTGTTTTACAATGGATGCCTGGTGATTGTTAGATTGGTTGTACAGGATTAGTAAAGAGGTAGTCGCTTTCTTAGGGCTCATTCACACATCTGATTTTCACATATACGAGAAAAGTGGACTGACTGATCAGTGTTTGATCAGCGTGTGGTCTGAGTGTCAGTTTTTTTTCGTTTATGGAGAGGAAAAAAGAAACTTTCTCCATTCTGACAGTTTGGCAAAATCAGAATGCAGTTGGATGACATGAGCCGGCTTTCTTCTACTGGAGAGCTAATATGGTCACTTTTGTCCTATGTAAATACGTCTCCATAGACTACTGTTTCTCTTTAATTAGAGCCTTTTGTCTCTGAGCTGTAGCTCACTAACCAGTATCCAGCTCAGCACTAATGAGGGGCAAAAACCCAGAAAAAGCAGTCTGTGGATGGGTTTCCTTTAGTTTCTTGGAGGAGTCTCTGGCATGAGTGATATGTGATAGCTTCTTTTTTTCTTTCTATAGAAGAGCTAATTTGTGAACTTTAGTCCCATTATGTATTGACGATCATAAGTCTTTATTCCTTAATGGGTCTCTTTAATGAGATCCAGTACTACCCCTAAGGCTGTGTCTCCACATTGAGGATTCCCTGCGCTTTGGACGTGCCGGATACCCCGCGCCGCCCCCGTTGTACACACAGTGATTCCGGATGTGTTCATTGAATACGGAATCACCGCATCGTATTCATAGACTGGGTTATTTATCTTGCGGAGACGGAGCATCTCCGCGAGATAAATAGACAAGCTGCTGTCTGGAAAGACGCACCGCCTGTCCGGTTACGCCGGATGCGGCCCTGCACGCATAGTGGAGACGGGATTTCATAAAATCCCCTCCACTATGCTGTAACATCTGGATCCAATCCGAAGGTTTCCTGACCGTGGAAACATACCCTAAGGGTTTTAAAGCAGAATCTTAGTGAGGGGGAAAAGCAAAGCTGAAAAGCTGATTTATTCATGACTAATCTGAAGGATAGTTCATCAATATGAGATTTGTGGTGGTCCGACTCCCAGCATCCCCACTGATCAGCTGACATCTGCTGACAACAACCAGAAATAAGCGATGTCTGTGGCATAACTCAGCAGATCTATATGTTGATAAGTGGCTTCTACTGACAGTTTTCAGCCGATCAGTGAGAGTGCCAAGTGGCGGACCCCACCAATCTCATATTGACCTACAAATAATCCATCATTGGCTCAGTCCTGGACACCCCCTTTAAACAGTGTAATTCATTGTTACATTCAGGCCAAAGGGTGTAGAAGACAAAGCTTACACTGCCTGGTGGCGTGAATCCTATTAATGCAAAAAGGTGGCGAGACCACGGAGCGTGGTAATGTATGTCCAATGTTGTCATCGGCTGTACACACAGATTGCACACAGTAATGCGTGATTTACTATCATGGTGCACACACCGCTTCCTCTGTGATAGTCATGCATCGGGTGAGATGCTTTTCTGTGTCTCCGATCCCTCCTTTGCCTGTTTCAACCTATTTGTAACCTTAATATTGTTTTTGAGATCACAAAAAGTCCCACTAGCGGGGATGATCAACAGGACGTGGTATTACAAAAATGTAAGTTCAGAAGAATTTATCAAAGCCTTGGCCTAGATTATCTACGGAAATGACGACTGCACAATCCGGGGGAACTGGAGAGAAATGTTACCTGACACAGTTGTTTCAAAATGTAGGACCTCATGAAAGGGAATCTGTCAGCAGGATTTGTCACCTCGTCTGAGAACAGCATACTGTAGGAAAAGAGAGCCTGAATCCAACAATGCTGCATCCAGTAAGAGTTTTTATATATGTCAGAGCTCAAAATCTGCCGTCGCCCACACCAGTGCTTTTTATGTACATTGTCTATTGACAGTAAGTGTAACGGGGTTACCACGACAGAGAGGGGCGAAAAGACCACAGCGTCTGATTTCCCGTACTCCTGCACTGATTAGAAGCATCTCACCCATGCAGAGTTTTGCTAGCAGAGCAGGGGTTAAATGGTTCAGTTGAGAGCTCCTGGATCTCTGAAATTGGTGTCTCAGTCCCTACTTCACGCTCCCCTTACATAGCAAAAATCCTTCTGACAGATTCCATTTAAATTGACACTTTAATGTTACAATTGGGGTCATAAGTATCATGGGGGGGTTATGAAGGCTAAACATGTGGCTCATCCATTTCCAGAAATCACATTAAAGGGGTTGTCTGGGACTTTAACATTGATGTTCTATCCATTTCCCAGTGTCAGCAGCTGGAACTGCTCAGTTACGGAGCTGCACAGCTCCATCAACGTAATATTGGCTACGGTCAGGTACTTCACATCCACCCAAAGCAGGGAAATGAAGCATGGGCAGGACTCAGGAGGACATCTGTGGCTGGGGGACAGCATAGTACTGGGCAGTTCTGTGGCAGGCAGTATGGCAGCCACTACAGCAGATGTGCGTGGTACTGTACTCGGCACCAGAGGTTGCTTCTCACAATTAAATGAACCTCAGTATATAGCCCAAAGCAGGGAAATGAAACATGGGCAGGGCTCAGGAGGACATCTGTGGCTGGGGGGACAGCATAGTAATGGGCAGTTCTGTGGCAGGCAGTATGGCAGCCACTACAGCAGATGTGTGTGGTACTGTACTCGGCACCTGAGGTTGCTTCTCACAATTAAATGAACCTCAGTATATAGCCCAAAGCAGGGAAATGAAGCATGGGAAGGGCTCAGGAGGACATCTGTGGCTGGGGGGACATCATAGTACTGGGCCGTTCTGTGGCAGGCAGTATGGCAGCCACTACAGCAGATGTGCGTGGCACTGTACTCGGCACCTGAGGTTGCTTCTCACAATTAAATGAACCTCAGTATATAGCCCAAAGCAGGGAAATGAAACATGGGCAGGCCTCAGGACAGCTGTGGCTGGGGGGCAGCATAGTACTGGGCAGTTCTGTGGCAGGCAGTATGGTAGCCAATACAGCAGATGTGCATGGTACTCTACTCGGCACCTGAGGTTGCTTCTCACAATTAAATGAACCTCAGTATATAGCCCAAAGCAGGGAAATGAAGCATGGGAAGGGCTCAGGAGGACAGCTGTGGCTGGGGGGGCAGCATAGTACTGGGCAGTTCTGTGGCAGGCAGTATTTCAGCCACTACAGAAGATGTGCGTGGTACTGTACTCGGCACCTGAGGTTGCTTCTCACAATTAAAGGAACCTCTGTTACTTTTCTCACCTTGAGTTGAGGCTTTGTCCAATATCTTCTATAGTAGAAGGCCGCTGAAATAATAAACAGGACAATACATGATACATAAAATGCTACAACAGATGTGGGCATGCTGTATATCTGCCCATACACCCATTGTAGGTGATCAAGAATTTTGGAGAGATGGGAACTGGAAGCTTTTGTATGAGGTTCTTTGTCTTCTAATTCTTCTGGCAATAAGTCTAATCCAATAGTGGTCCATAAAGGACGCTTAGAAACCTCTGAACGGATACGACGTGGTGGAAACATCTTAGCTTTTAAAGCATCTGCTTCTTATTACAGGATTTTGCGCATCGTTCTTTGTGATGTCACAGATATCAGAGAGGCTTAGTGTTCCATGTCATCATTTCCTATGGCTGACTGCCAAGTAAAACCAACCAAGCTCTAATGGGCAGCATGGTGGCCAGTGGTTAGCACTGTTACCTTGCAGCGCTGAGGTCCTGGGATAATTTCCTGGGAAAATGTCCTATAATTTAAACTTAGGTTTTTGTGTTTTACATGTATTTTTTTAAACATTTCTGCTGTTTTTTTTTATTTCCATAACACAATCTATAATAAAAAAGAGAAATCTTGCAATTTTGCCACTGGGCCAGTGGAGCTATTTTAGTCTCCTTCTTGTTTCAGGAAATTCCATGTACATTAGCAGCAATGGGCTAACTTAGACCCTATTTTCTGTATTGAAACATCTAATGAGCACGTGCAAAAGTTTTTGTGAAGGGAGAAGGGAGCAAGGTCGGCTGTGACATCGCCAATTATGATTGGTGGATCCTGTGTTATCAGATGTGTATAGAGGTGTTACCAGTGGTTGTAATTCTGCCTTTGATGATAATGAGACCGCTGAAAAGTCTTCCTGAAGGAAAGGAAATAAGAGTCTAAAATAGCCCCAGTGACCAGTGTGAAAGATGTAAGCTTTTTTTTTAATACACATTGTGATATGAAAGGCATGAGGTCTACCTCTTTGACTCACAGTCCCCATCTTCTCTGGTAAGGTGTCTACCAGTTGCCGCATGTAAGGAGGGAATGGAGAGGTAGCTGTGCATGTATTCTGCTGTGCATGTACAGTACAGACCAAAAGTTTGGACACACCTCATTCAAAGAGTTTTCTTTATTTTCATGACTATGAAAATTGTAGATTCACTCTGAAGGCATCAAAACTATGAATTAACACATGTGGAATTATATAATTAACAAAAAAAGTGTGAAACAAATGAAGATACTGTATGTCTTATATTCTAGGTTCTTAAAAGTAGCCACCTTTTGCTTTGATTACTGCTTTGCACACTCTTGGCATTCTCTTGATGACCTTCAAGTGGTAGTCACTGGAAATGGTCTTCCAACAGTCTTGAAGGAGTTCCCAGAGATGCTTAGCACTTGTTGGCCCTTTTGCCTTCACTCTGCGGTCCAGCTCAACCCAAACCATCTCGATTGGGTTCAGGTCTGGTGACTGTGGAGGCCATGTCATCTGGCGTAGCACCCCATCACTCTCCTTCTTGGTCAAATAGCCCTTACACAGCCTGGAGGTGGATTTGGGGGTCATTGTCCTGTTGAAAAATAAATGATGGTCCAACTAAACACAAACCGGATGGAATAGCATGCCGCTGCAAGATGCTATGGTAGCCATGCTAGTTCAGTATGCCTTCAATTTTGAATAAATCCCCAACAGTGTCACCAGCAAAGCACCCCCACACATCACACCTCCTCCTCCATGCTTCACGGTGGGAACCAGGCATGTAGAGTCCATCCGTTCACCTTTAATGCGTCGCACAAAGACACAGTGGTTGGAACCAAAGCTCTCAAATTTGGACTCATCAGACCAAAGCACAGATTTCCACTGGTCTAATGTCCATTCCTTGTGTTCTTTAGCCCAAACAAGTCTCTTCTGCTTGTTGCCTGTCCTTGGCAGCTTTTTCCTAGCAGCTATTTTGCCATGAAGGCCTGCTGCACAAAGTCTCCTCTTAACAGTTGTTGTAGAGATGTGTCTGCTACTAGAACTCTGTGGCATTGACCTGGTCTCTAATCTGAGCTGCTGTTAACCTGCGATTTCTGAGGCTGGTGACTCGGATGAACTTATCCTCTGCAGCAGAGGTGACTCTTGGTCTTCCTTTCCTGGGGTGGTCCTCATGTGAGCCAGTTTCTTTGTAGCGCTTGATGGTTTTTGCCACTGCACTTGGGGACACTTTCAAAGTTTTCCCAATTTTTCGGACTGACTGATCTTCATTTCTTAAAGTAATGATGGCCACTCGTTTTTCTTTACGTAGCTGCTTTTTTTTTGCCATAATACAAATTCTAACAGTCTATTCAGCAGGTCTATCAGCTGTGTATCCACCAGACTTCTCTTCTGCACAACACAATTTCCGGTGACTACCTCTTGAAGCTCATCAAGAGAATGCCAAGAGTGTGCAAAGCAGTAATCAAAGCAAAAGGTGGCTACTTTGAAGAACCTAGAATATAAGACATACAGTATTTTCAGTTGTTTCACACTTTTATGTTAATTATATAATTTCACATGTGATAATTCATAGTTTTGATGCCTTCAGAGTGAATCTACAATTTTCATAGTCATGAAAATAAAGAAAACTCTTTGAATGAGAAGGTGTGTCCAAACTTTTGGTCTGTACTGTATGCCACTCTGCAACCTGTGCAGCCACCACAATGGCTCAACAGGTCAGAGGCCTCCAAGGCAGCAAACAGATTCTTTCACATGTACGTAATCAGGGGTATTGTCATAAACTATTGGACTACTAAGGGTCCATATATACACAGGGACCCTCTTTTACCTGTCGGCCTCTTTAAGCCTACACATATGTGCCGAACCTCTTTTTTGATGATTCACGGACAGGAAGAAGCAACCGGTGATCACCTGAACAGGTGCTGTAGGCATTCGGAACCTGGATCTCAAACTAGATGCAGGTGGCAATTGCACATTTATGGCACATCCTCAGTGTCTGTGATTGGGATATCGCCATCACCCATGGATAAGTTGCAGATAAACAAGTCTGATTCCGTTGTTGCATTTTCTGAATCTCTGTAATTTATGCACATAGCATATTTATAGTCAGGGGAAGGGATGAAGAAAGCCCTTACTGAACCACCGAAACAGGTTCCGGTCTGACTGGTATAAATAATGGATTTGGCATGCAGCCGATATGCCGCATTGGGCCTGGAACCGCAGCTGATTCACATATTGTACTACTGTACAATGATCGAGAGAACAAGACCACTAAGTAAGGAATACTCCAGGGCCAGCTGGTCAGCTTCTATGTGCCGATACTGATTCAGTACCAGTTGGATGCCACGTCATTGTAACACATTTTTGGGCAGTTTCGCAACCAGGAAATTCATAGTGTCAGTTTGACTGGCGGCGTAGCCTTCCTGTTCTATCACATCCACTTGTGACAGATCTACAAGCGATTGCAACACCATTCATTAGCTAACAGGCCTGGAACATTTTTGCTGAGTTGTGACTTATTCCTGGTTCTTCAGTAAAAAAAAAAAAAAAAGTATAAAAATAGAAGTGTCTTAATACAAGTGAATCAGTGTCAGAGAGTTCAGTGTACTGTTTTAGGTAATTTTCTAATTATGAATTGGAAATTGTTTTTTTTTTTTTTTTTCCTACAGAAGCTAGATTGGCCCTGAAGTCTTACATCAGCTTTATCCAGCAGACCATTGCTGACCCTGAAAAAGTTCATGGGAAACTTAATAAAGAGGACAAGGTTTGTTGTCATAGAAGCTTTAGTTGATGTGTGTTAATGAGTTGTCTGATTGCTAGACATGCTAACTAAACTATTAAAACTTACTTTTAAGGGGTGGCCCTAAATACAAATTAATATTCATCCTAAAGCTCTATCTATTTAATGTCTTAATCAAATCTATTTTCCATCATACTTTAATTAAAAGTTCCCTATCCTTCCCCCAACCACACTAACTGCATTTCTTTTTTCATGACACTTAGTTTGATAATTCCCAGTACATTCTGACTCTGTGTCATCATGGGTCAGAGGCTGCCCTGTCACTGAACTGAAGTGTCTTCAGTGACCTTTATTTCAGGGACTGTTCTGTCACTGTGCAATGTGAGCAATGACAGTGCGCTCTTTCACCAACTCAGTAGTAACAAGCCTGTAACAGAGCACACTGTCATTGCTTGTCGTGAGACTAATACCCGGCTTGCAGAGAGAAGCATTTCCCACACAAGTGACATCACTTGCACGGGCAGCGCTCGTCTCTACATGCCAGGTATTCTTCCAGTGCGCACTGATAGTGCGGTCTGTTGCCGGCTCATTACTTCTGATCTGAGCTGGCAACAGAGTGCACTGTCATCGTAGAGGGACAGAGCAGGTACTAGGCCAAGCCCTTAAATCAAGGTCACTGATAATGCTTTGTTGGAGTATCCCAACATGCACTGGGAATTCTCAAATAAAGTGCAACTAAAAAGGAAATTGTAATAAAAAAAGAAAAGCAGTTAGATAGTGAAGTTGGAGAAGGATAGGAAATTTTTAATTGACATATGATAGAAAATAGATGATATTATGGCATTAACCCCTCCACGACCTTACGATTTTGCTCCCCTTCTTCCCAGAGCCATACTTTTTTAAATTTTTTCATCAATGTGGCCACCCCCTGTTGAAGCCTTGGGTGAAACATGCGTTGAGGCTTGTGGGCCAGAGCACATGTACCCTACCCCCCTCTGTATCAACATACCATCTCTATGTACCGTAAGAATTCATTAATTTTTTCTTACTAAGATTAGTCACAGCATCACGCTTTTGGACTAAGGGTATTTAGGGTAGGGTCTTTACCTTTTTGCACTTTTTCTAACTTATTTTATATGGTATATACTGCATATGTTCTCTGGCACCACTTTGCTGGATTATTCTGTCTGATATATTTTTTTTCTGATATCTATACAATTTTTAAAATTATATTAATAAAATGTTTATTTTATGAGACCTTATTGGCACTCCTCCTTTTTTCTCATGTTGATTTAATAATCTTAGAGTGTGTCTCTTGAAAGTCCCCTGCTCAGTTTTTGTTGGTGTTATGCTATACATAGCAGGGGCACCAATGTGCTGGTCTTATGACGCTCTCCCGGCGTGCATTAAGTGCATCTGCCAGAGATTGACTGCGGCTTTTAACATGTTAACAGCCGCAGGTGGATCGCAATTCCACCCTCGGCTGTTAGGGGAACATGTCAGCTGATCAAATCAGCTGTTATGTGCCGGGAAAGATATGGGCTCAGCGCCGCAGCCCGCATCAAAGGCAGGGACATGCCCCATGACGTATATATATGTCATGGGTCAGAAGGGATTAAACAGAGATTTAGGATAAAATTTGTATTTCGGACCACCACTTTAAAGGAAAACTGAAAACCAAATAACGATGGGTCCACATGTTTTGATACTTAAAGAAAGTGTTGTCCAGATGTAAACCTGACAAATATACACAAAAAGGGACATCTGTTCCATAAGGGTCTAGGTTATTGATAAAAATAAACAACCGTATTAACACTAAGAAAATGTAACGTGAATGAACAAAATGGAAATCTAGATCAAATCGATATTTGGTGTGACCGCCCTTTTCCTTCAAAACAGCATCAAAGCATCAATTCTTCTAGATATACTTGTACTAGGTCAGGGCTCTTTTCACTGATTGAACACAATGGGGTAGAGGAGGGTTTCTGCTCCTCAGTAGAACAAGTATTTGTGCCCAGTCAGTGTAAAGGTTTATTCTGTCTTATGTCAGCGCTGCTCCTTAGCTGAGAGGTGTGCTTATAACGCCAGCTCTTCTAACAGCTGAGATTCATCTTGATCTTTGTTTCTTCAGTGTGTAGCCATCCTGACCTGACTAGGACGGCTGCAGTTTGACTTATTTCACCGTCATCATGTTTATCACATTCCTGGAGAACCCCTTTAACTGAAACGGGGACAGCTATGGCAGAAGCGGAAAACTGGATGAGGATCAACCAAACTCTGCTACAAAGTGAGGTTGTGGAAGTCCATTTTTCATAGGTCATACGCCATAGAAAGACATAGCAAAGCAACAAGACACAAGGTAGTTGCACTGCATCAACAAGATCTCTCCCTGGAAAAGATTTCAAAACAGACTGCAGTTTCAAGATCAGCCGTTCATGTTCTCTTGAAAAGGCACCAAGAAATGGACAAAGTTGAGGACCATAGTCACAGCGGTCAGTCAAGGAAACTAATTGCAGCAGATGAAATACATATCGTACACACTTCCCTTTGAAATCGAAAGATGCCCAGCAGCGCTATCAACTCAGAAACGGAAGCAACCAGTTGGATCCAGCTACACCCATCTACTGTTCAGAGAAGTCTGGCCAGAAGTGGTCTTTGAAATGCGGCCAGACATTGGCTTTATCTTCAGCGTTAAGAAAAACAAGGAGTCCTCGAAGTGATGATTTGGTCCACACAGAGCCTTGATCTCATCGAGTCTGTGTGGGTATAAATGAAGAGACCGAAGGATTTACGCAAGCGACAGCTACAGATCTGTGGTTATTTCCCCCAAAACGTTTGAAGCAACCTACTTGCCCTGCTGATTTCCTTCGACAGTTTGTAAAAAATGTACCTAGAATTGATGGAAGGAAAAGTGCGATTACACCAAATATTAATTCAAAATAGATTTTTTTATTCATTCACTTTAATATTTTTTTAACAAAATGCAAACTCACTTCTATTTTTGAAAGATAAAATAACCTAACCGTTTTGCACAGTACAGTCTGCTACTATTTGTCCAAAATTGGTGATAACCTAATCAAAAGTAAGGGGAAGAAGTATGAGGATCTCGTCTGAAGAAGCAAATAACGGAGTCTATGATCACACTTCAGTGTCCACATAGTAATCTGAAAAAAAAAATGCAGCAGGATCCTCTGAGCATTCAATAGGTCTGCCCTGATTCCTTGGTAGACTGTTGGTGATACTCCAGACAACTTGTGGTCAAAAACCCAAAAGTAAAGACCAATATTACTTGCCAACTTCCAAACGCAATACAAAAATCCAAAAAGGGAAGCACCAGACAAAATAAAATTAGAAAATTTTATTAGATACATTCTTAAAACTAAATCACAAAATCATTCAGACCATGGCAGAGTGTGCTCCATGCAATCAATGAAGGATACATAGCCAAAGTGGACAATATATGCACATAAAAAAGCAATAATAAGGTACAAAGTATGTCTCCAACCCCATATTCACATTTATAAAAAATCCAAGTGGATATAAGTGCAATGGGCTGGAATTTATACGTGCCAATTTATACCCATGAGACTACAATACAGTATATAAAGTGCATAATGCAAAATAAAATTAAATTCATGGACTTGAAAATGTCATACTAAGAAGTGCATAGTGCTATGGGGATCCATTAATACAGGGAATATCCCAATAACAAAATATCCAATAAAATCAAGCAACAATGCTAATAAGGTGCATAATGTAGGGATAAAGTGCATATAATGAGGATGCCCGATTGTAAACTAGCCAAAGGCTTAAATAAGGAATCCAATGTATACCTGTCAATAGGTGGCATGGAGATAGAAAGGACCCCGACGTGCGTTTCGCTGAATCGCTTCTTCCAAAGGGGGGCGTCAGTGTGTGCAGCGATAGTGTCAGCTATTTATAGCAGCACTGCGCATGAAGCGACGCTGGCGGAGGCAATCCAGAGACCGTAAGCGGCGGGTCCGGCATTCTATGTCATCAATCCCCGCCCGCCTCTGACGCGCCAGAGGAAGGGAGGGAGAGACAGCGCGAGGACACGTTACCACGGCAACCGGACGCTGCGAGCCCACACAAGTGCACAGCGCTGGAAATGAATTACACGCCATGATGGATAGGGGCAAAAATGTGTAATGAATACCGGACTTAACAAAATATGTGAACGTTGCCCAAGCCTATATGAAAAGTGTACATTGTGTACTAATGAAATAGTGAATACATACATATTAAGACTTAATTTATAAATAAATATAGATAACAGACCATGCTAATCAGCAAAATAAGTCATATATTGTAACACAATATATAAACGTGTCTGTGTATATCAATACAAGTAGAAAAATATATGTGATGACAAAACAACTGTGACATCGGCGGCCGAGCCCGCCGATGTCTCTTCTGCGGCGGTAACCGCCGCTGCCGCTCCCCACCGCCGCCCCTCCGGCGGCGCGCTCTCTTACCCGGCCTTCCGCTCTGCTGCATCCCCGCGCTCTGTCCCTAGGTCGCGGGCGCGCGCTTGCCCGCTTCCTTCATCCAGCGGTGGGCGTCGCTGAAGGCGGGGCCTACCGCCCACTTCCTGGCCAGTAGGTATTTCAGGCATCCTCCCTATGGGGAGGACGCCTGATGATTGTGTGGCTATCCTGCACTCTCTGGCCGCTATAGTTTTCCTATAGTACTCCTGCCTGCCTTGTGTCTTGCTCAGTTCCCCTCTGCCAGCCTTGTGTCTTGCTCAGTTCCCCTCTGCCAGCCTTGTGTCTTGCTCAGTTCCCGTCTGCCAGCCTTGTGTCTCGCTCTGTTCCCCTCTGTCTGTCTCAGCCTTGTCCCCTCCGCTCCTACTCTCTCTCCCGTGGCTCTTCCTCCGTACCCCCTTGCCACCTGTAGCAACGTCTTGCTACCTTATTACTAGCCGCTGCCTAGTTCCTCCGTCACCCCGTTCCGGTACCCTGGTCTCTGTCCTGCCTTGTCCTACGAGCCGTCCCTCTTGGTACCGGCTGTCGCGGTTCTGCCCCCTGCGGTCCTGCCCCTAACGATCCCTGTATAGGGGTCGGTCTTCACCTGCCGTTCTCGGCCCAGGGGCTCCTGATCCGCGATCCAGAGGGTCCACTCTAGGACGTACTCGCTTCCTGAACGTCACAACAAAATAATATAATAAAATGAGACAGTGTCTATAATACAGGTATGAAAATAATAAGTAACACATACGTACGTGCATAAATACATGTATTTAGTGAAAAAACGTCATATGCTGATCAGCAAAATAATTCATGTATAAACCATGTGATAAATGTGTGCCAAATGAAAAATTATACTAGACAAAAAATACAAAAATAAATAATTCATCATCTCAGCTTGACACGACGATCCTTGGGCCAAAAGAAGACTGTCAGTCCGATTAGAAGACATAATAATGATGACAACTCCATCAAAGCAAAAAAAATATATAAAAAAGGTTAAAATCAAATATAAAATAAATTAAACACTATCAGCGTATATAAATTTTAGAGAAAGGGAGCAAAACTAATCACTTCGTTTAAACCATAGGGCCACAGAGCCAATTTTGGAGATCCAACGTGTCTCCATTTGGGCCAAATTTATTGTCATGTCACCACCACGTGAATCAATCAAAATACGATCAATCTCAATCACCCGAAGCAGATTGGAATTGCAGTTATGTACCTTTTTGAAGTGGCGGGGTATCTATTTCAACAAAGTCAAATCATTGACTTCTTGGGCATGTATAATGTCACGTACATGTTCCCAAGTACGCACCTT
Organism: Dendrobates tinctorius; assembly: GCF_039654945.1. Taxonomy (NCBI): domain Eukaryota; kingdom Metazoa; phylum Chordata; class Amphibia; order Anura; family Dendrobatidae; genus Dendrobates; species Dendrobates tinctorius. Next base: position 31,932,647 of record NW_027361697.1, read on the forward strand.
AAGTGGAAGGGTGGTCATACCCACATAGACCAAGGGACATGAACAGGTCCCGTAGTAGACAACATGATCCGTGCCGCACGTAATGTTATGGGTGATATTAAAATTCTTATCACCCCGAACATTCTTAAATTGTGTGCCTTTATCCATGTTCGTACAGGCCAGGCAATTCTTACAAGGGAAAAAAAAACCCATCTAGGTCCCTTAGTGCCAAAGTGACCACCCATAGTCATGCCTTTATAGTGGCTATGAACCAATTCGTCCCTTAGATTCTTAGCTCTCCTGTACGTGATTGAAGGTGAAGCATTGAGACTTCTGGCCAGGGCAGGATCACTCATAATAATTGGCCAGAATTTAAATAGAGCTTGTTTCATAAGATTCCATTTTTCATTATATGTTGTAATGAATCTCACCTCATTAGATCCAGGTTTGGGTGTCCTCCCTTGTAGCAGGTTCATTCTTGTCTGATTACGTGCCTTAAAGCCCCCGTTACACACTGCGATATCGCTAGCAATATCGCTGTAAAGTCACCGATTTTGTGACGTTGCAGCGATATTGCTAGCGATATCGCTACATGTGATACTTACCTCTGACCGGCTCCCCCGCTGGTTATCGCTGATTGCGCGAGAAGCTCCTGGACCATTTCTCGTCGGCTGCTTCCTGCTGGGCTTCCTTTGGCGCCGACAAGCGACGCGTGGAGCCGGGCGGGAGGATGTCAGGATCGCCGCGTCTGACAGGTAAGTAGCGACCCCCGACCACCGCTATGTCGCTGGTGAGATCTGCCTGTGTGGCAGCTCACTAGCGACTACCTAGCGATGCACCAGCGATCCTGACTGCGTCATATCGCTAGTCGGGAACGCTGGTGCATCGCTAGGTGTAACGGTACCCTTACCCATCCCTGCTTACCGTCTCTGGGAAAATCAATTAGCCAACTCTGACGCTTGAGTCTCAAATGAAGATTCACTGGAACATATTCTTCTTGTGCGTAGAAACTGGCTGTATGGGATACTGTCCTTTAGGGGTTTAGGATGAGAAGAGGTGGCATGTAAAGCCGAATTAACGGCAGTAGATTTCCTAAAAACATCTGTATGTAAAAATCCATCTTCCCCCTTAAAAATATGTGTATCCAAACAATCAATACTCACTTGACTGTACTTGCATGTCAATTTGATATTCAAAACATTCTCATTCAAATGTTGAGTGAAGAGTAGTAAATCAGTTTCAGAGCCCTGCCAGATGACCAGAATGTCGTCAATAAAACGCATCCAGGTGGAGACCTGTTCAATTAGAGGGATACAGTTTGTCTGAAAAATATCACATTCCCACGATCCTAGAAATAAATTTGCGTATGAGGGCGCGAAAGCCGCCCCCATCGCAGATCCTTGCAATTGAAGGTACAAGATTTCTTTAAATATAAAGAAATTATGTGTTAGGGCAAACTCCAATAGAGTAAGAAGAAATTCATTCAACCCATTATCATTATTATACATCTGTAAAAAATGTCTAAGAGCCTCAATACCATCACTATGTCGGATTGACGTATACAAAGATTCAAAGTGTTAGCTTACCAATCACACATTTTCTTCAAAAGGAATCCCCTCCAATTTCTTTAAGTCCTTAATATATGACGGTAATGATTCCACCATGGGTTTAAGGTGATAATCCAAAAACTTATTGACAATCTCACATAATCCCCCACTGCCTGGCACAATGGGTCGTCCAGGGGGGTTTGTGGCAGATTTATGCACCTTAGGCAATAAATATAAGCAGGGTGTTCTAGGTTTTTCAGGAACTAATCCCGTACTCAATTCCTTAGTGATGATCCCATCAAGAAAGGCTTGTTCAGTAATCTCATATAGTTGTTTCTGGAAATTAATTGTGGGGTTAAAAGATAATCTCTTATAACAATCCGGATCTCTCAACTGTCTGAACGCCTCTTTCTCATACATTAGGGATGGCCATAGTACTATGTTGCCCGCCTTACCTGCAGGTTTTATTACCACATTTTTCAGAAGTTTCAACTCCTTTAAAGCCAACCTCTGATTTTTGGTCAGGTTGTCATTACGCACCCCAGTAGATATATTGCGAAATTCCTCAGTGACCAATCTAACAAATAGAGCTCAGAATACAAATTAAGAGGTGGAAATTTCTTCACTTTAGAGATAGGAAACTTACTAGTGGTAGAAGATGTAGAGGCAGAGTCACTCAATTCCTCCAGTATAGCAATCGATTCACGTTCTTCCGGAGTCTATTCACGTTTAGTGGAGAGTTTGTCATGTAGTTTTTTCAACACTAATTTTCTTGCAAACAGATGCAAATCTTTCATTGCTGTGAAATAATCGAAAGACGCCACAGGAGAGAAGGTTAAGCCCAAACCCAGAACATCAATTTGATCTGGAGATAACTCAATATCAGTTAAATTTATTACCTGCATTTTATCAGGTGCTTTAGAGGATCTCAGATTACTTGTTGATAGGGACTATATCTACGGTTGCCACCACGTCTCCCTCTGTTAACAAATCCTCCCCTCTCGGGTCGTGACCCAGACATACTCTCCATGAATGATAAAGAAGACATAGATGCAGTCCTATTCGGGGTAAATGGTTGTTGCCACTTGAAAACATTATTGTTCTGATAGTCCATAAGATCTCGTTGGAATTTTTTCGTCTTAGTGTCCTGTATTTCTTTTGCCCAATTAGGGAGCAGTTTGTCAACCTCACCCCTAAAGGGCATGTCACACTAAGAGATATCGCTAGCAATATCGCTATAACTTGTGACGTTATAGCGATATTGCTAGCGATATCGCTGTGTGTGATACTTACCTACAACCCGCTCCCCCGCTGGTTATCGCTGATCGCGCGAGAACATCCTGGACTGTTTCTCGTCGTTAGCTTCCTGCGGCGCTTCCTGCTCTGACGACGAGCGACGCGTGGAGCCGGGCGGGAGGACGCAGGATCGCCTGGTGTGACAGGTAAGTAGCGACCCTCGACCCCTGCGATGTCGCTGGTGAGATCTGCCTGTGTGGCAGCTCACTAGCGACCACTTAGCGATGCACCAGCGATCCTGACCGCGTCATATCGCTGGTCGGGATCGCTGGTGCATCGCTAAGTGTGACAGTACCTTAAAGGACTCCATATCAGCAACAGGTAAAATACCATTAAGCTTGGTCTGAAGGGTATCAATTTCACCCTCAAGAGATTCGAGGGACTTTTTATTCAAACAAATACAGTGGGGAAAAAAAGTATTTAGTCAGTCAGCAATAGTGCAAGTTCCACCACTTAAAAAGATGAGAGGCGTCTGTAATTTACATCATAGGTAGACCTCAACTATGGGAGACAAACTGAGAAAAAAAAATCCAGAAAATCACATTGTCTGTTTTTTTTTCATTTTATTTGCATATTATGGTGGAAAATAAGTATTTGGTCAGAAACAAAATTTCATCTCAATACTTTGTGATATATCCTTTGTTGGCAATGACAGAGGTCAAACGTTTTCTGTAAGTCTTCACAAGGTTGCCACACACTGTTGTTGGTATGTTGGCCCATTCCTCCATGCAGATCTCCTCTAGAGCAGTGATGTTTTTGGCTTTTCGCTTGGCAACACGGACTTTCAACTCCCTCCAAAGGTTTTCTATAGGGTTGAGATCTGGAGACTGGCTAGGCCACTCCAGGACCTTGAAATGCTTCTTACGAAGCCACTCCTTCGTTGCCCTGGCGGTGTGCTTTGGATCATTGTCATGTTGAAAGACCCAGCCACGTTTCATCTTCAATGCCCTTGCTGATGGAAGGAGGTTTGCACTCAAAATCTCACTATACATGGCCCCATTCATTCTTTCATGTACCCGGATCAGTCGTCCTGGCCCCTTTGCAGAGAAACAGCCCCAAAGCATGATGTTTCCACCACCATGCTTTACAGTAGGTATGGTGTTTGATGGATGCAACTCAGTATTCTTTTTCCTCCAAACACGACAAGTTGTGTTTCTACCAAACAGTTCCAGTTTGGTTTCATCAGACCATAGGACATTCTCCCAAAACTCCTCTGGATCATCCAAATGCTCTCTAGCAAACTTCAGACGGGCCCGGACATGTACAGGCTTAAGCAGTGGGACACGTCTGGCACTGCAGGATCTGAGTCCATGGTGGCGTAGTGTGTTACTTATGGTAGGCCTTGTTACATTGGTCCCAGCTCTCTGCAGTTCATTCACTAGGTCCCCCCGTGTGGTTCTGGGATTTTTGCTCACCGTTCTTGTGATCATTCTGACCCCACGGGGTGGGATTTTGCGTGGAGCACCAGATCGAGGGAGATTATCAGTGGTCTTGTATGTCTTCCATTTTCTAATTATTTCTCCCACAGTTGATTTCTTCACTCCAAGCTGGTTGGCTATTGCAGATTCAGTCTTCCCAGCCTGGTGCAGGGCTACAATTTTGTTTCTGGTGTCCTTTGACAGCTCTTTGGTCTTCACCATAGTGGAGTTTGGAGTCAGACTGTTTGAGGGTGTGCACAGGTGTCTTTTTATACTGATAACAAGTTTAAACAGGTGCCATTACTACAGGTAATGAGTGGAGGAAAGAGGAGACTCTTAAAGAAGAAGTTACAGGTCTGTGAGAGCCAGAAATCTTGATTGCTTGTTTCTGACCAAATACTTATTTTCCACCATAATATGCAAATAAAATGAAAAAAAAACAGACAATGTGATTTTCTGGATTTTTTTTTCTCAGTTTGTCTCCCATAGTTGAGGTCTACCTATGATGTAAATTACAGACGCCTCATCTTTTTAAGTGGTGGAACTTGCACTATTGCTGACTGACTAAATACTTTTTTCCCCACTGTAAGTATTTCCATAAGAGATCTGGAACAATTTGTACAAATTTCTTCCCATTTAGTACGTATCAACTGATGACCAACAGGGAAGGAAGGAAGAATCCTAACCCTTAAACCTCATGGAATCAAATTCTTACTCAAATAATTTTTCAGTGACACCTTATACCACCAGATGCGAGTTTGTTTTCTGGTGAGATGTTTAAATGTATTCTTAAGTTCAAGAGTGCTCCCATTCTCTTTACCCACACTCTGCACATGTTCACCTTTGAAAATAGAATTTATATTAGAGAGCCACGCCTGGTCTCTCGCTGTAATATCCATGTTCACAGCTGTGAAAATACAGAAATTACAATCAAAAACCCAAACGAAAAGACCAATATTACTTGCCAACTTCCAAATGCAATACAAAAATCCAAAAAGGGAAGCACCAGACAAAATAAAATTAGAAAATTTGATTAGATACAATCTTAAAATTAAATCACAAAATTCAGACCATGGCAGAGTGTGCTCCATGCAATCAAAGAAGGATACATAGCCAAAGTGGATAATATATGCACATAAAAAAGCACTAATAAGGTACAAAGTATGTCTACAACCCCATATTCACATTTATAAAAAATGCCCCACTGTGTCGGACAGTGGGGGATTATGTGAGATTGTCAATAAGTTTTTGGATTATCACCTTAAACCCATGGTGGAATCATTACCGTCATATATTAAGGACACCAATGATGTCTTAAAGAAATTGGAGGGGATTCCTTTTGAAGAAAATTTGTGGTTGGTAAGCTATGACGTTGAATCTTTGTATACGTCAATCCGACATAGTGATTGTATTGAGGCTGTTAGACATTTTTTACAGAGGTCTAATAATGATAATGGGTTGAATGAATTTCTTCTTACTCTATTGGAGTTTGCCCTAACACATAATTTCTTTATATGTAAAGAAACCTTGTACCTTCAATTGCAAGGATCTGCGATGGGGGCGGCTTTCGCGCCCTCATACGCGAATTTATTTCTAGGATCCTGGGAACGTGATATTTTTCAGACAAACTGTATCCCTCTAATTGAACAGGTCTCCACCTGGATGCGTTTTATTGACAACATTCTGGTCATCTGGCAGGGCTCTGAAACTGATTTACTACTCTTCACTCAACATTTGAATGAGAATGTTTTGAATATCAAATTGACATGCAAGTACAGTCAAGTGAGTATTGATTTTTTGGATACACGGATTTTTAAGGGGGAAGATGGATTTTTACATACAGAAGTTTTTAGGAAATCTACTGCCGTTAATTCGGTTTTACATGCCACCTCTTCTCATCCTAAACGCCTAAAAGACAGGATCCCATACAGCCAGTTTCTACGCACAAGAAGTATATGTTCCAGTGAATGTTCGTTTGAGACTCAAGCGTCAGAGTTGCCTAATCGATTTTCCCAGAGAGGGTATTCCAACCGTATAATTAACCAGGGATCGGTTAAGGCACGTAATCAGACAAGAATTAACCTGCTACAAGGGAGGAAACACAAACCTGGATGTAATGAGGTGAGATTCATTACAACATATAATGAAAAATGGAATCTTATGAAACAAGCTCTATTTAAATTCTGGCCAATTATTATGAGTGATCCTGCCCTGGCCAGAAGTCTCAATGCTTCACCTTCAATCACGTACAGGAAAGCTAAGAATTTAAGGGATGAATTGGTTCATAGCCACTATAAAGGCATGACAATGGGTGGTCACTTTGGCACTAAGGGACCTAGATGGGTTTTTTTTCCCTTGTAAGAATTGCCTGTACGAACATGGATAAAGGCACACAATTTAAGAACGTTCGGGTGATAAGAATTTTAATATAACCCATAACATTACGTGCGGCACGGATCATGTCTACTACGCGACCTATATAACCCATAACATTACGTGCGGCACGGATCATGTTGTCTACTACGCGACCTGTTCATGTCCCTTGGTCTATGTGGGTATGACCACCCGTCCACTTAAGGTGCGTACTCGGGAACATGTACGTGACATTATACATGCCCAAGAAGTCAATGATTTGACTTTGTTGAAACAGATACCCCACCACTTCAAAAAGGTACATAACTGCAATTCCAATCTGCTTCAGGTGATTGGGATTGATCGTATTTTGATTGATTCACGTGGTGGTGACATGAGAATAAAATTGGCCCAAATGGAGACACGTTGGATCTCCAAAATTGGCTCTGTACAACCCTATGGTTTAAAAGAAGTGATTAGTTTTGCTCCCTTTCTCTAAAATTTATATACGCTGATAGTGTTTAATTTATTTTATATTTGATTTTAACCTTTGATGGTGTTATCATTATTATGTCTTCTAATCGGACTGACAGTCTTCTTTTGGCCCAAGGATTGTCGTGTCAAGCTGAGATGATGAATTATTTTTTATTTTTGTATTTTTTGTCTAGTATAATTTTTCATTTGGCACACATTTATCACATGGTGTTTACATGAATTATTTTGCTGATCAGCATATTATGATGATTTTTCACTAAATACATGTATTTATGCACGTACGTATGTTTTACTTATTATTTTCATACCTGTATTATATACAGTCTCATTTTATTATATGTTGTTTTGCCATCACATATATTTTTCTACTTGTATTGATATACACTGACACGTTTATATATTGTTACATATGACTTATTTTGCTGATTAGCATGGTCTGTTATCTATATTTATTTATAAATTAAGTCTAAAGGGCATGTCACACTAAGCGATATCGCTATAACTTGTGACGTTATAGCGATATTGCTAGCGATATCGCTGTGTCTGATACTTACCTACGACCCACTCCCCCGCTGGTTATCGCTGATCGCGCGAGAACGTCCAGGACCGTTTCTCGTCGTCAGCTTCCTGCTGTGACGACGAGGGTGGAGCCGGGCGGAAGGACGCAGGATCGCCTAGTGTGACAGGTAAGTAGCGATCCCGTCCCCTGCGATGTCGCTGGTGAGATCTGCCTGTGTGGCAGCTCACTAGCGACCACCTAGCGATGCACCAGCGATCCTGACCGCGTCATATCGCTGGTCGGGATCGCTGGTACATCGCTAAGTGTGACAGGGCCTTTAGTGAATACATTCTTATTATTTAATTAGTACACAATGTACACTTTTCACTTTTATATAGGCTTGGGCAGCATTCACATATTTTGTAAAGTCCGGTTTTTATTACACATTTTTGCCCCTATCCATCATGGCGTGTAATTCATTTCCTGCCTGTGCGCTTGTGTGGGCTCGCAGCATCCGGTTGCCGTGATAACGCGTTCTCTTGTGCTGTCTCTCCCTCCCTTCCTCTGGCGCGTCAGAGTTGGGCGGGGATTGATGACGTAAGACGCCGGACCCGCGGCTTCCGGATTGCCTCCGCCAGCGTCGCTTTATGCGCAGTGTTGCTATAAATAGCTGACACTATCGCTGCACACACTGACGCCCCCCTTTGGAAGAAGCGATTCAGCAAAACGCGCGTCAGGGTCCTTTCCATCTCCATGCCACCTATTGACAGGTATACATTGTAAACTAGCCAAAGCCTTAAATAAGGAATCCAATCGGGCATCCTCATTATATGCACTTTATCCCTACATTATGCACCTTATTAGCATTGTTGCTTGATTTTATTGGCTATTTTGTTATGGGATATTTCCTATATTCATGGATCCCCATAGCACTATGCACTTCTTAGTATGATATTTTCAAGTCCATGAATTTAATTTTATTTTGCATTATGCACTTTATACGTGCCAATTTATACCCATGAGACCACAATACAGTATATAAATTCCAGCCCATTGCACTTATATCCACTTGGATTTTTTATAAATCTGAATATGGGGTTGGAGACATACTTTGTACCTTATTAGTGTTTTTTTATGTGCATATATTGTCCACTTTGGCTATGTATCCTTCATTGATTGCATGGAGCACACTCTGCCATGGTCTGAATGATTTTGTGATTTAATTTTAAGAATGTATCTAATAAAATTTTCTATTAAATTTTATTTTGTCTGGTGCTTCCCTTTTTGAGCTTGTGGTCAAAGTTAAGTTAGTTGGTAGTTGGCTAGCCAGCAATCTCTCACGGCTGAGCAATCATGTGTTTTCAATGGGGAGAAAGCCGCTGCCAGACTTCGCTTAGGGTGAGTGCACACAGTACGGTTTCACCTGCAGATTTTTCCGTGTGGATTTGCTGGTAAAGTGACCTGCGGATTTGCCAGCTGGACAATGGAACAGGTGTCAAACCCCTGCGGATTTACAACCGCGGAAAAATCCGCAGCATGTGCACTGCAGTTTTGAAATCCCATTGGCTAACATTGTACTGTACATTGCTTGCGGATCCGCAGCGTGTGCACATACCCTTAGAGTGCTTTCACATCGCATTCATTAACCTGTTCATTAGCCCTGTCCGGGCTTGTGTCCGAACCCCCCTTAAAACGGGAAACGGGCGTACGCGCCATCAGCGCAAACGTCTACTCTGTCATGCTGCACAACAGAGCACATATACGCTCTGTTGGCACGATTAGGCTGTAGCCCCGTTAGCAAATATGCCCAAATTCCGTTTTGCAGGCGGTTCGGATGCAAGCCCCGACGAGGACAATGAACAAGTGCTGACTGCAATGTGTAAGCACATTTATCTGCCCTGAAAGCATTATCTGTAATGGCTGCTCCACATGGCACAATGTGACACTACTGACAGTAATTGGATGCAATTTTGAAATGTAACATGATGATCGCCATGTACACCTGGAAAGCACTATCTATACAACAGAAGGTCTCAGTGTTAAACATGAACTTGTATGAAATCTTGTGTCTGGATGTTTTTTTTAGATCTAGATCTTTTTTTCCCTTTAGAATCAAGCGATCAATGCTTACAAATCAAAAAATGAATGGCTGCAAAATGCCAAGAATCCAACCACACAAGACTTTGTGGATCAGAAGCAACAGCTAGAGAACGCAGTGCAGATCATCTTCACCAAGATCAATACACCACGTAAGAATCATTAGTAATGCAGTAAGGGCAGCGTTCTGCGGCTCTCCAGCTGTTGGGGCATGATGGGAGCCGTGAAAGTACTGGTTGACCATGCTGAAGAACACAGTAAAGTTCCTCCATAAACATTTGTTTTGCCGATGGCGACCTATCATTTGGCTCGCAGCAATCTTCTGGATTTCTCCATACACCTGAGCACATGGATCCTGGGTTATCTAAGAGAGCTGCACCAGGACTTGTCATACCTTTCTTCTTGTCTTTAGGAGCACAAACCGGAAAATCCACACAGTGACATCAGATCTTCATTTCAGTTTACAACATCTTTGGCCTGAAAATACGGACTTTGTTTGATACCAAATGGTAATCCATTACATATTTTCCTTTGTGACAGTGAAGATTTTCATTATGAAGTAATGAGATTGGAATCTAAATCGTAGGTCATATATTAAGCAATGAATGTTAAGGGGGTTTTCCCCACTAACAAAATACATTTTAATCACTAGATCCTTGAATAATGATTTCCATAACTGGATCTGTTTCACAAAATGTCCCTGTGCTGAGATAATCTTATAAGGGTATGTGCACATGTTGCAGATTGCTGTGCGGAATTTTCCACGCGGAATCTGCCTTTTTTTGGCAGAATCCGCAGGTCATAATCCGCGTGTTTATGCAGATTTATTACAGATTGTGCAGATTTCCCCTGCAGATTCCTATAATGGAATGGGTGTAAAAACGCTGCAGAATCCGCACAAAGAATTTTTTCCCCCATAGAACATCGTACTGTAAATCACTTGTGGATCTGCAGCAGAGCCGCAACGTGTTCACGTACCCTAAATGTGCATGTGCCCGTACTGTGTAATGGCGGTGTCTGACCGTGCAGTGACATGGTCTGATCATACCACAGCTCCTGGGCAGGGGAGGAAGCAAAAGAGAGTAGACAGACATTACAGCAGCTGGTTTTTTTTCGTGAAGTAATACATTTCCCTGCCTGTTTAAAATTATTTTGACCTCACGTTTTACCACCCATTTCACACTACCTCAAATTTAAAAATAAAGATTGGGGGCTTGGGAAAAGGGTGGTGTTAAAAAAAAAGAAAAAAAAAAAATTCAGTCCCCTCACCCCTAAGGAACTTGAATCTGCACTCGTAAACAGTGCTAACTGAGTGTCTTCGGCATGCCCAGAAAATATGTTTGTGTTCCCACGGCTGCACGTCTCACTGCTGTGCGACAGCCACAACACATGTAGGGATTGTCTGTTAGCCGCAAAACATGCAGGGATTGCCTATCTACCGGCCGTGAGACATGCAGCAGCAGGGACACGAATAGATTTTTTTTGAGCATGTGAGGACACTCTGTTAGCACCCGAGTATGCTGAGATAATACCTTATCAGAGCACATTCGCTCATCACTACATAAGCAGCCTCACAGTCCAAGTACAGACCAGAAAACACATTGCAAAACTGTCCTTTACTTATGATAAAGGCCTGGGGAAGAAGAGTCTAACTCCTTAGTGACAGAGTCAGTTTTGCACTTAATGACCAAGCCAATTTTTCCAATTCTGACCACTGTCACTTTAAAGGCCCCGTTACACATAACGATGGTTCAGCGATCCCACCAACGATCCGACATGGATGGGATCGCTGGGACATCGTTAGACAGCCCCTCCAGCGATAAGGACCAGCGAGCAAGCTGGTTTCCAAGGTAAACAGCGGGTAACCAAGAGCCGCAGAGCTCTTAGATACCCGCTGTTTACATTGGAAGCCAGCGTCGCTGATCTCTCGCTGCAACACGCAGCGATGCGCGCTACCCAGCGGGAAACAAACGATCATAAAACTGCTCAGTACGATGGAGCGCGATCAGCGATACCCGGCACAAAATCAGCAATCTCACTGGCGAGATCGCTGTGTGTGACGGGGCCCTAAGGTTATAGCTCTGGAACGCTTCAATGGATCCCACTGATTCTGAGTCTGTTTTTTCGTGACATATTGTACTTCATGTTAGTGGTATAATTTCTTTGATATGACTTGCGTTTATTATTGTAAGCTTGCGAGCAGGGCCCTGATTCCTCTTGATATCTGTTATAATCTGTGATTATTGTTATGCTGTAATGTCTATCGTCTGTACAAGTCCCCTCTGAAATGTAAAGTGCTGCGGAATATGTCGGCGCTATAGAAATGAAATTATGAATGAAATGGAAATTTGGCAAAAACTTTGAAAATTTTGCAATTTTGAAACTTAATTTAATGTACCCTTAAATCAGAGAGTCATATTGCACAAAATAGTTAATAAATATTTCCCACATGTCTACTTTACATCAGCATAATTTTGGAAACTTTTTTTTTTTTTTTTTGTAAGGACGTTAAAAAGGGTTAAATGTTGACCAGCGGATTTCATTTTTCCAACAACATTTACAAAATTTTTTTTTTTTTTCCCCTTAGAGACCACATCACATTTGAAGTGAGTCTGGGGGTCAATGACAGAAAATACCCAAAATTGACACCATTCTAAAAACTGCACCCCTCAAGATGCTCAAAACCACATTCAACAAGTTTATTAACCCTTCAGGTGCTTCACGAGAGCTAAAGCAATGTGGAAGAAAAGAAAATGAACATTTTACTTTTAAAAAAAATTTACATTAGACTCAAACTTTTATATTCACAAGGGTATCAGGAGAAAATGGACTACAAAATTTGTTGTGCAATATCTACCGAGTACACAGATACCCCCGTATGTGGGGGAAAGCCACTGTTTGGGCGCATGGCAGGGCTCAGAAGGGAGGGAGCACAGTTTGCCCTTTTTGAACGCAAAATTGTCTGGAATCAATGGTGGACGACATGTTGCGTTTGGAGAACCCCTGATGTACCTAAACCGTGGAAACCCCCTTATTCTAACTCCAACCCTAACCCCAACGGAAAAATATAAATTTTTTTCACCTAACTAAGGGAGGTGGGGATGATTTACTATTTTTTTATTTTGATGACTGTGATAGGGTCTGTCGTAGTGATCAAGATGAGCCAATAGGATAAATCTGTTGTTGCAGAGTGCCGGCCGGCCTCGGTGGGCGTACTGCGCATGCGCCCGCCATTTTCTTCCCAGAAGAAGATGCTGGGGGACAGATGGTGGTACCTCATTTCTCTCTCCTCTGATATGCTAGATCATATCAGAGGAGAGAGAAATAAATGGGAGATCAGACTTTTCTTTGCGGTCACCGTTATTCGGTAAATAATGGTGATTGCAACACTGGGGACTGTAAAAACCGACCCGAATCATATTCTCTGGTGTCTCAGCTACCCCCTGGTAGCGTTGATAAAAAGTGGCGCTGAGGAATGACTACCCTTAACTGCTGCCGTTTAAAGGCGTATTGGCGGTCGTTAAGGGGTTAAAAGTGCTTGAACTTCAATTCGTGCATTAACTTTTAGGTAGAAATTAGTTTAATTTTATATACTCAACGTGCAGCTTCAAATTTACATCCATTTTTGGTTGTTGTGGCCAATGTTCTTCAGGATCGAGTGCTGGGGAGGAGAAACATTTGGGAGTTTTCCGGGCTTCTACTGGCATTGCCAAGTGAAAAATGAACAGCACTCAAGCGCAACCTTAGCTGGTGTTTGTATCTACCCATTCATGAGACTGGGCAAGGTGGGGCCACCAGTTGTACTAAACTTGGACATGTTTCAGCAATTCACTTTGCAGCCCTTTGGTCTGGGAAAGGTAGAAAAATTACAGCCAAAAATACATGAAACGCAGTTGTATGGGGTCTAACAAATTAGACTTGCAACTACAAAATACATGTGTAATAAACAGGAGAATTTATTCCATATTGCTCAGAGTGATATCAAGATACGAGACCCCCCCCATATCAAGTACAGTTGCACAAATGCATTATTTTACAATGTAGTGAGAAAGGCACTGTGTGAATGGCATATGGCAAGGGCTTAGCATTCAGGGTTGTTGTTTTTTTTGTGACATTGAGGTCAAATGCAAGAACATCTAGTAGGTAATACATAATTAGATCTGATATTATTCTTCCGAAGTGCCAGGAGTTCTCCATCTCTCCGTTATGAGGATTGGCGAATTTAAGATCTGGAATGCAATTTTCAAGCCACTTTAAAGACTTTGTAGCTCATTAAGAGGACAATCACAGAAGGTCAATTAGATGATTTTATCTGTAAAATTATGGGAAACCTCTTCCTCAGCAGAAGAAATCTTTTATTTTGGCTGTGCTGTATATCTCAGATATTTCTTCCCAGAAGGTAGGTCTTTGGTGAAAACTCCACAGGTGAAGATCTTACTAGCTTCTGCCTCAGGAACATTTGGAGGAACCATAACTCTCTCGCCAGGCTGATAAAGGGAAAAGAGAATCTGATTACAGCGGATTGCATAAAGGCTTTCTTTAAACAACGGCTTAGATTGCACAATATTGATTGTAGCTGTAACTAGCATTTCTGTGCCAGAGTTGGAGAAATGCAGTGGAAACACAGTCGAGATGTTAGAGAAATTAAAGTTGTACAATAAAGCGGATTTAGGCAAAGCAAGAAAAAAGTTTTTCTGCCACCTTCTTCTCCACAAATACCTCTACCCGGTATTAGAGTGCCGCATTACAACAAGACCCTTTGGGGCTCAGTTCGTGACGTCATTGTGCCGACATACAACCATCAACTCACGGGAACCCACCACGTACTATTATGGTGCTGCGCCATCAGGGGTTATTACCTTCCAGTCTACAGGAGTTGCAACATTGTGGTCGGCCGTTAGCTGAAGGGAGTCTACAACCCTCAAGATCTCATCAAAATTTCTACCGGTGGTTGCTGGATACAAGATTGACAGCTTCATTTTCTTATCTGGACCAATGATGAACACCTACAAGACAAAAGACAAGCTTCAGTAGGTCATTATATACTGATCACATGCAATATGCACAAAGTTCGAGCTGTAGGCATGTCCCCAAGCTATAAAGAAATACAATACAGCAATGAGTTAGGCGTTTGTGCTTACTACACCACTGCAATGATTTTAGGTCAATTACAAGTCACAGTAGCATGGCGCCGCCCGCGTGCAGCCTTTTGGCCCCAATTCATTGCCGTTTCTTTAGAGTTTGGTGAAGATAAAAAAAAAAACAAAAAAAAAAAAACAGTCAATGCATGCAACAAGAAAAGTGACTTCAATCTGGTTTCCCTATGAGGAAATCAATACTCACACATCGGGCTGTCACAGGCATCCCATCATTGTCCTTCTCATCAGGATCCAGCATACCCAGTTTTACAGCAAGGTCCCTTTTGGGGTCAGCAATTATTGGGAAGGGTAGGGTCTCTGTGGGCTCCTCACAGTTGTAAGCATTTATGTCCTGTAGAAAACACAGAACATGGAATGAAAAGGTGAAGTAAATGAGCTTCCCATGCAGCCAGCGCTAGAGAAGGACCACAAGTCATTACTGGTGCAAAAAGCCTATTCAAAGACGCATGGTGCACGTAAATGTAGCCAATGCACTACATTATCTGAACACATCGGATTAAAAGGGCTGTAGAAGGGCAAGAACGCGCCACATGTTCACAAAGCTCAATCATGAGAAGAGGGAGGCCGGCCATGAACGTACAAGCCTGGTAAGGAGCTTTGGCCAACACCCAAGGGTGGCTCTCTATCAACCCCCACTTTCTCTTCCTTTCATCTTTCCAACTACTGTATGAGACAGTTTCCCAATCACAGGTAAAACCTATTAAGAATTAAGCATTTACCTTGCTCCAGCCGAAGTGATCTGGCACAGAATCTATGGACAGGGCGATCATGCGGACATTTCGTTTCTTGAATTCCGGTGCCATCTTTACAGCCCGACCCAGCTCTGTGGTACATACCGGCGTATAGTCCCTCGGATGTGAGAAGAGAACACCCCATCTGACAAATACAAGTAGTGTTTCATATAAATTGGAGTCAACTATAATGCAGAATTCTGTAGCTAGAAAAGCCAAGTAAAAAGTGGCTCGCGACCTTTGACAGAACCCTCATCTTTAGAATAAGCGATAAATTAGTGATTTTTGGGCTTCTGACTGAGTACAAGGCTCTGGATCCTAAAAGCAAGGCCCTGTAGAGCCCCATATTGATGAAGCAGATATGTATGCTCAAAATGCATTCTATTCATTGTCTATGGGGCTGGCAGCAAAAGTACAGTGCCGGGCCATTTCCAACAGTCCCTTATGCAAGGTATGTGCCCCTCTGCCCCATTCACAACAGGGCACAATAGAGGAGCCAGAGCCCCGTTTTTGCAAGTGATCAGGAAGTTCTCCCATCTGATGGATATGGGGATTCCCAGGATGGAAAGTTATCCCCTATGGGGCCATAGATGCCACGTCACCCTCTGCTCTTCTACAAAGGGTCCATGTACACGACAAGCTACAAGTCTGGATCCTGCATGATAGTCATTACAGACCCATTGGCACCTTCTGTAAATAAAGGGCAAAGTAAAGCGTATTGTCTTATACAACCACTCTTAACCCATGGAATAAAAAATCCAGTTGAATGGCTTGTCTGGATTTAGACTGTATTCATGCTCATTTATGTCTGGTTTTACTATATGAATATTCAGGGTGCACAGATCCTATGGCAGGGTTTTGAAAAGGTATGGAAAGAATAAACCAAGATACTAAGCTTGGCAAGGTCTTTCAGCTCCGAGGCTAGGGGGTTTATTTCCTTTTCTAGACTCCTTGCACACTTCATGCTTTCTGACTCCCAAGTGCAACAAAAATTGTAAAATTGTAGTAAACCACATGGTCTTAGGGTTTGCTCACGTCTGCTCATAAAATCGGCAAGCGACATGTAAAAAAAAAAACCCACACAACGCAGAACACATGGACCTATGCTTGTCCTATGCGATTTTTACGCACCCATCACATTGGAAACCTGAGATTTCACATTTCATCAGCCGAGTACAGCAAATTCACAGCTTGGTCAGAATAGAGGCAATTGAAATATATAATTAGTGCGTGTAGCTTACTGTACATATAGTTAGCTAATATGAAAATAATGGCTTATTTTATTTACCTGCTAATGCAAAGTCTGGGAAGGTGGTAATAAACATGAAGGTTCCCAGGCTATTAAGATCAGCTTAGAGCTGTTGACTTAGCCTTTACTGGTTATTAAATGGGAGATCCCCCTCTCCCAAAGAAAAAAAAAAAATGAAGTGAGGTCTTCCCATGTTTAATAACCACCAAATGCTAAGCAGCAGCTGCAGGCTGATAATAGGCTGGGGAGGGGCCTTAGATATTGGTCCCCTCCCAGAACAACACGAGCCCTCAGCTACCCCAACAATGGCACATCCATTAGATGCACCAATACTGGTGCTTAGCCTCAGCTCTTCCTGTTTGCCCTGGTGCACTGGCAAGTGGGGTAATGGTTTTAGAGTAGATGTCAGCTTTGTAATGTCAAAGAATAGAACACAGCACTCCTGTTTCAGTGCCCCAACAGGATCCTATCCCTTTAAGTATGTAAAGTAAACTTGACACTTGGATGTGAAAACTATAGATATTTATTTGTTCAGGCAATCCAAAACAGAC
Source organism: Dendrobates tinctorius (assembly GCF_039654945.1). Taxonomy (NCBI): domain Eukaryota; kingdom Metazoa; phylum Chordata; class Amphibia; order Anura; family Dendrobatidae; genus Dendrobates; species Dendrobates tinctorius. The sequence goes on from NW_027361697.1 coordinate 31,950,020, forward strand.
GTTTCAGTCCTATAAATAAACCCGATTGCACAGGTAAAAGGAAAATCAGAAGTAACACCGCAAGGGTCAAGCAGCAGCAGCTTATTGCCCCCTTCCCAGACTATTAAGAACAGCTCTCTGCTTCCCCTCAGCTGGTTAATAAAAATAACGGGGGACCCAATGCCATTTTCTTTTATTTGCTGAATACAAGCACAGAAAAATATACACGCAAAGCACTGATCATATATCTCACTGACATTTCTATCTATATCTGTATAGAAGATTGTTTTATTAGTTAGAACACTAGCTTGAAATGACAAATACTGCATGTTAAAAACACATTGCATACCCATGCTAGGTGAGAAAAAAAAAAAAATAATAATGTACACTCGCGTACCACTTGCATGGCATAAGGATGCTAGGTGAGGAGAAGAAAAAAACAAAACACAACTCGCCCAACACTCCTTTTCTGGCTGAGAATCTCAGCTAATTTATATACACAGATGTGAATGTACCTTTAAGAGAAGTATGGTGCCTGTAGGAGGCACCGTATTCTCTCGTAGAAGCTGTGCTTCCAGGTGAGGAGGACTTTGAAATAGGACACATGTAGAAACCTGTCACTTCCAATATGGCCGAGCGCCCAAATCTTACATTGCATATTCATGGTTATGTAATCGCTCCATATTTTAATACAGCAGAGGAGGGCAAGGAGCAGCAAACAGTATTGAAACCGTGGGAAAAAGCAACCTGTTAGATTTCACATTTGGCAGCCAAGGTTTGGTGGTAGTCTATCAGATATAACCGGCATTAAGCCCCCGTTACACTAAGCGATGTCTCAGCGATCCGACATGATGGGATCGCTGGGACATCGTTAGCCCCAGTGATCTGGACCAGCGACGCTGGTTACTAATGTAAACATTGGGTATCCAGGAGCAGCGCGACTCCTGGATACCCGACGTTTACATTCTAAACCAGCGTCGCTGATCTCTCGCTGCCACACACAGCGATGCATGCTGGGCAGCGGGAGACCGGCGATCAAAAAACAGCCCAGGCCGCTCGAGCACGATCAGCGATAACCGGCAGGGGGGCCGGTCGCTGATCCCCGTCACACACAGCGATCTCGCTTGTGATATTGCTGATGCGTCACAAAATCAGTGATCGCTGTGTGACGGGACCCTTAGATGTTTGCAGTGTACACAGTGCCAGACAAAGGTCACAGGATTAGCAAACGTAATGTCTCTTGCCCACAATGCCAGGAGGTGCAGGGCGAGGCCGGGAGCACGAGAAACTCACGCCAGCTAACTGTTATTGAAGGGAAGTGCTGGATTATGGCAGCCTACTCTTCTTATTCAGCTTTATGTAAAAACAAAGCATTGAAAATCCTGAATGGATTTTTTTCTATCCACGTCAGGATTTGAAAGTGCCAAGTGGAAACAGCTGTCAATTTTCAGGCATTTTCCAGTATGAAACCACTACATACTTTACCATAGAAGTCAGTGTGCAAACTGCAAAAGTGGTACAGATGCCTGGAAGTAAGTTTTTTAATGTTTTGTAAAAGAGTTTTTTAGGATTATTGCCTCACAAAAGGTTAGCATTTAATTCATTGCATATACTAAAACAGTCAGCAGGTTTTTGAAATGTACCATATATATATACTCGAGTATAAGCCGAGGCACAAAAGGGTAAGTGCACACTAGGGTGACCGGATCTCATATGGGGGGGGGAAAAAATGTCAGAATCTTGTTCGTCTGGACCCCACAAAACGATTCCCCTTTCCAGATATTGAGAGAGCCAAAATTTGAGCTCGATCAAACGACGTTAACCCGTGCCGCTCGTCGCTCAAAGTTTGAAAAATCCAAATTGAGGTATTTTAAGATTTAGGTATTTTGCATAGTCTGTTAGACTATAAAGAATGTGACAACATTGCAGAAATAGCCCTGACCAAATTTTCGAACCATTTGTGGTATTTGAATGCAGAGTTGGTGGGATTATCGTTTTTTGATCCCACCATTACAGACAATGAAAAGTTGTTAATGGCTAATAAATTGCTCAGTAGCACAGATGAACCATCAGAGCACGCTAACCTACATGAGTTGATAATTTTACATAGTTATCTAATCTATTCTAGAGCTTTTGTTAAAGTAGTTTTTGAAACGTCAGAATATAATGCTCGGCATTTGCTTACAACTTGCAGGACATATTGCTTTTGTTCTTCATCTTTTGTCAGAAGGTCGTTAAAGTCGGTTACTTCCTACCTCTTTTAATTTTTCTTTCCTAACTTTTGGATTTACAACCCTAGCGTGCTCTGATGGTTCATCTGTGCTACTGAGCAATTTATTAGCCATTAACAACTTTTCATTGTCTGTAATGGTGGGATCAAAAAATGATAATCCCACCAACTCTGCATTCAAATACCACAAATGGGTCGAAAATTTGGTCAGGGCTATTTCTGCAATGTTGTTGTCACATTCTTTATAGTCTAACAGACTATGCAAAATACCTAAATCTTAAAATACCTCAATTTGGATTTTTTCAAACTTTGAGCGACGAGCGGCACGGGTTAACGTCGTTTGATCGAGCTCAAATTTTGGCTCTCTCAATATCTGGAAAGGGGAATCATTTTGTGGGGTCCAGACGGACAAAATTCCGACATCGATTTTTTGCGGTCACCCTAGTGCACACGGAGTTTTTTGGCTCTGCGGATTTTGTAGTAAAAACCGCAGATAAATCCGCAGGACTAAAGTCCTGTGGTTTTACACCTCATAATGGATGAGGTGTGAAACCGCAGTGTTTCTGCACAAAAGAATTGACCTGCTGCGGATTGTAAACCGCAGCAAAACCGCGTGGAAAAATCCGCAGCATGTGCACAGCGTTTTCCAGTTTACCATTGAAAACAATGGTACTGTACAATGCACCTAAATCTGCTGCGGATCCACAGCAGAATCCGCACCGTGTGCACATACCCTAATTTTGCCACGGAAAACTGGGTAAGCTTATTGACGAGTATATGCTGGGTATGCATTGTCCCCTCATTCCTGTCCTGCTGTGCGTGGCTCCCATAATAATAATAATAATAATAATAATAATAATCCTACTCACCCTCCTCCAGCGTGCCCCCCACAGCATCTCGCTGGTGCCGGCTTCCAGCAGCTCTTCCTACTGAGCGATCACATGGCACCGCTCATTAAGGTAATGAATATGCGCTCCACACCTATGGGAGTGGAGACGCGTGCATATTCATTACCTTAATGAGCGGTGCCAGGTGATCGCTCAGCACAGGAAGAGCTGCCGGCATCGGGACCAACAGCGATGCAGTGACGGCGCGGAGGAGAGCGAATATGATGTCTTCTGGAAGCGGGTGGCTGCAGCGGTCACTGTGTGCGTTATTTAGCAGTGGCACAGGCTTTAGCCACAGCCGCCGGCTCCTGACGCTGCTCTCCCTCGACAATGACTTGTGTATAACCCGAGGGGGGCGTTTTCAGCACACAAAAGAAAAAAAAAAAAAAAAGTGTGCTGAAAAACTCAGCTTACACGAGTATATACGTTAAAGGGAATCTGTCACCCTTTTTTTTGGCTTGCAGCTGCCAGCATAGACATCGGGGGCTTATCTACAGCATTCTCTGATGCTGTAGATAAGCCTCCGATGTAACCTGAAAGATAAGAAAAACACGTTATATTATACTCCGGTCCGACGCCTCCCTTCTTCATGCGATGATGTCCTCTTCTCCCGTCCTGATATGGCTGCGGCGCAAGCGCACTGCTCTGCCCTGTTGAGGGCAGAGCAGAGTCTTGGAGTGCGCAGGTGTCAGGAGAGGTCCGGCGCCTGCGCACTGCAGAATTCTGCTCTGACCTCAACAGGGCAGAGCAGTGCGCTTGCACCGTAGCCATTACAGGACGGGAGAATAGGACGTCATCGCATGAAGAAGGGAGGACCGGACCGCAACGCCCACCGGACAGGACCGCCCACCCTGGTGAGTATAATATAACGCGTTTTTCTTATCTTTCAGGTTACATCGGAGGCTTATCTACAGCATTACAGAATGCTGTAGATAAGCCCCCGATGTCTATGCCAGCAGCTGCAAGCCAAAAAAAAAAAAAAAAGGGTGACAGACTCCCTTTAATGAAACTGCAGCATGATATAAAGACTGAGACCCTGATTCCAGCAATGTGTCACTTACTGGGCTGCTTGCTGCAATTCTGATAGAATCCCTGTTTTCTCTCCTATACGTGTAGCAGTACTCAGAATATTGAGCTCTATATAACCCTGCCCACACCCCTGATTGTCAATCTGCCAATCAGGAGTAGGGGTGGAGTTAACAGACCAGCTGGACTGTGACACACCACAACATCTAGTCCTGCAGTGATCATCTCCTGCTGATAAAACACTGATATTATTGAAACTACAGTAAGCTGCTGAGCGATCAAGTGACATGCCTGAAACCAGGATCTCTGCCTTTACATCATGCTGCTCTCTGATTACATAGCAAAAACATGGTGACAGATTCCATTTAACGTCTAAGGGAGAAAGAAACCCTTAGGCTAAGTGCACACGTACCGGAACTCTCGCGAGAATTCCGGAATTCCATTCCCCGGGAAAATCGCATTTTAAATTCCCACGATTTTCCCGCGGAAAAACTAGCATTTTGCAAGCGTATTTAGCTTGCAAAATGCTAGCGTTTTCCAAGCGATTTGAAGCATCGCTTGGAGAACTGATTGACAGGTTGGTCACACTCGTCAAACAGTGTCTGACGAGTGTGACCAACTTTTTACTACTGAGGCCGCCTATGCAGCATCAGTAGTTAAAGATGGAATGTAAAAAAATAAAAATAAAAAATGGTGTGTTATTCTTACCTTCCGACGTCCCACGCATCCGTTCCCAGTAATCCTTTGCGAAAATGCCCGCGATGACGTCAGTTCTCGCGGGATCGCGATGCCGTCGCGCGAATGACCGCGAGACTGGACGTCATCGCGGGCATTTTCGCAAAGGATTACTGGGAGCGTGGAGAGAGGCGGGAATGCTGCGCGGGACGCCGGAAGGTAAGCATAACAATATTTTTTATTTTAAATTCTATTTTTTACAGGGATATGGTACTCTCAGCCTGGAGGACAGTCTCCTCTCCTCCGGACCGTGGGTACCATCCGCAATTGTTCTGCTTACTTTCCGCATGGTGTGCACAGCCACATGCGGGAAGTAACCGGAACAATGCATTCCTATGTGTGCGGGATCGCCGCGATTCCGCAAATTAATGAGCATGCTGCGTTTTACCGCAAAGCGATTCCGCCGCGGTAAAAACCGCAGCATTAGCACAGCATTGCTGAATCCCATAGGAATGCATGGGATGCTTATTTTTCGCGTTTTCGCGGCAAAATCGCGCGGTTAAAACCGCCGCGGAAACGCGAAAAAAACGCCACGCGTGAACTCAGCCTTACAAAACTTTTTGATGCCATTAAAGGGAATCTGTCACCTATTGTTAGCCCCATAAGGGCAGAGCAGAGTCCTGCAGTGTGCAGGAACTCTCCCGCGACGGGAAGCAAAGAGGACGTCACCGTTAGAAGATGGGAGGCGCCGGACCGCGACTCCCATCGGACCAAAACCGGACCGCCCCAGGGTGAGTATAATCTAACTCGTTTTTCTTATCTTTCAGGTTACATCGGGGGCTTATCTACAGCATTACAGAATGCTGTAGATAAGCCCCTGATGGCGGTACCAGCAGCTGATGAAGTAGGTGACAGAATCCCTTTAAAAACTCTTCACATACCCTAAAGTGACATTAAAGATAAAAAAAAAATAAAAATTCTTCCCAGGGTTTGTCAGGCTGTCAAATCATTTTCAAGCTCATGAAGCATCCTGCAGAGAACAATTAAAGCTGCACCCTGTAGTGCTATAGTATGTGAACATGAGATGAATTGCATAACTGCTCTAGATAATAGGAAAAATAGGAAGATACATAGCACATCATTTTGCCAATTCATGCCCGGCACCAACAACAAGGCGATCGCCTCTTGCTGGGAACCTAACCTAGGACATAATTCACATTAGGCTGAAGCTTGCAGTTATATGAGTAGGAAGGGTTCTGATGCAATTAAAACCATGGGCTGATGTTTGGAGATATGGTTTTAATTACAGCATGATCCTACTACCCATAAATGCAGGCTTCAGCCTAAGAGGATTCACTTTAGATAGGTCCCCACAATAGGAGATTGCCTTGTTGTTGGCTGCTGGGCATGAATTGGCCAAATTATGGGTCAAGAATCTTATTTTTTTCCTATTATTTAGAGCAGCCAGTAATGCCATAACGCTATAGAGTGCAGCTTTGTTCTGTATACAGATGGCTGTTCTTAGTTTGCACCTGTACACACCAGTTTTCTGTTTCGAAGGGATTGTCAGTCTTGTTATTTGCAGAAAACAATGGCCAATCTCTTGCTGAGTCACAATGAGAGTCCAAAGTGTATAAAGAGGTCGATCGTGAGCGCTGTGTGCGGATACAGAACACGTTTGGCAGCCACAGAACAACTGAATAGAGATTTTGCCAAGTGCACAGAATATTTCAGATACTTGAACTATCTGACTGCAACATGTTAAAAAGCAGCAGTGAGCCTGCCCGCACGATCACACATTTCACAGATACCACTGCATATTAATATAATATTTAACCTCCGCTTCATGCCAGGAATGCAGATTTATAAAAGCGCTGACCCAAGAGGAACATAACTGGAGACCATGCAGAGGAGAAGCTGAACCCTTCCCATGGTAAAAATCCACGTTTATGCGCTTTTTCATGCGGATTTGTATGCGTTTTTGTAGGCTAAAGATATATTTAAAAAAAAAAAAAAAAAATAGTGATGTAATTTCCTTGTCCAACCTCTTCTTACATACTCTATTGAAGAATAATGTTTACACACACAGATAAATACCAAGCCCGATGTTTAGTAATAAACATAATAAAATGGTATATAAAGAGGTAAATAAAGAAAAAACAAACACAAAATCGGCGTTAGGCCAGGGTTACACTTGCGAGAAACTCGCACAAGTCTCACACCTCAGTACCTGGCACTCGGGACCAGAGCATTCGCTGCATAAAAATACACACAGCCACACACTCCGATCCCAAGTGTCGGGTACTAAGGTGCAAGACTCGTGCGAGTTTCTCGCATATGTGACCCCGACCTACGCAATATTTGTTTAATGTAAAAAAAAAAAAAAAAAAAAAAAAAAAAAAGGCGTGGGATCCCACACAGTTTTCTGCACCAGAGAGGGAAAGCCGGCGACTGGGGGCCGATGTTTATAACCTAGGAAGGGGTTAATGCCAATGGATGTTTCAAGGTTATGAATATCAGCTCACAGCTGTATATTTAGCTTTTACTGGTTACTAAAATAGGGGGACCCCCCCCCCCCCCCCAAAAAAAAAAAACAAAAAAAAAACAACCCTTGGGATCCCCCTATAATTAATAGTGAGAAAAGGCTATGCAGACAGCTGCGGGCTGATATTAATAGCCGAGGAAGCCCCTGGAGATCATGGGACAATCGTTATTACATCAAAACAGGGAGTATACTATTGGTTTATTTATTTTAAACAGGTGATTGAGGGCGTCGTGGATTAGCTGTATGTACTGTATGTGTGTTTTTGTTTGTTTTGCTTGACTCAATGGTAGTCAATGGGTCCAGAAAGAAACCCTGCAGATCCGCAAGAAGAAATGACATGCTGTGGAAAATAAAATGCTGAAAATCTGCGCAGATTTTTCCACAGCATGTGCACAGCAATTCTGAATTTCCCATAGACTAACATTGGCGGTGCACTACACTGCGGATTTGATGCAATTCTGGGCGTCCAAAAACGCATCAAAATCCGCAACGTGTGCACACAGCCTTACTAAAGTGTGAATAAGAACAGAAAATATGACTTGATTTTACTTCAGATATCCACACCAGATATGTAACGTGTGAGCCCTACTCTATGGGCGAGTCCATGGACTGACCGGCGGCACGATACGACCGCCAATCGGTAAATGGTTATTTGATATCCTGTGTACACAGGCAGACCACAGGAAGTGTGCACAGAGCGACCACTGTGCGCGGACCGCCATGGCCCTCGGCTGCACGAGTCTGGTTTACACAGGACGAATCATACACCACTGAGAATAACGATCGCTTGTGCTGCAGAAAAGATCATTTCACCTGACGAACGCGTGCATGTTCTGCTCGTCTATCAGTAGCCGCCTTACAAGAGCGCAGGATTCAACATATAAGAACACTGCAACACGACCATCATACAGTGTTAATGCAGCTGATGAAGAACACCGCCATATATACCCTTTACATGACCGTATACAGCGCGCAGTCTGCTGAACACCCCCATATAACACACATGATACAAACTTAAGCAGATTACAAATTTTTCTTTTAGGTCAGGGGTCTCAAACTCGCGGCCTGCATGCCAACTGCAGCCCTTGGGACAATAGTTTGCGGACCTCACCTCATGGGCCCTCGGGACAATAGTTTGTGGCCCTCACATTGGTCAAGATCATACATGCGAGAAACACGGCCTAGTCTAGTATGTGAAATCCCAGTCATACTTAGTACCGCTCATTAAGGTCATGAATATGGACGCCACTCCACTCTCATAGGCGTTGCGCCCATATTCATGAGCTTAATGAGCGGTACCACGTGACGTGTGACCGCGCGCTCATACAGGAAGAAGATGTCGGCGCTGGACCATCGGAGCTGCAGCAGGAGGAGGGGAGTATGATGATGGCTAGACAGTCACAGGAGCCTGCTGTCAGCAGGCAAGGCGTATGAGTCACACTCACAACACATGCAGCAGGAGCAGCCGAGCAGGGACTGGACCGCGCCACAGACTCAGGTGCGCCGGGTTCAGAATGCGCAGTGGGGTGGTGCGGTATATTGCTCTCGGAGGCGGGACATCAGCCGGCCTTATTGCGAACTTGCGCCATTACCCCAGGCTCAGAAGCCGAGGCGGCCGCGGAAATTGCTGCTCAGTGGGACAGAAAAAAAGTGGAAAAGATGCATCGGTGAAACAGTGACACCAAGTGGAACTATTACACAGCCCCAAACATGTCTTTTTCAAAGCCTGCAGTGAAGAGAAAGGTTGGTGATGAGCACAGGCAATTTCAGGAAAAGTGGGAAGTGCAATATTTCTTTGTTGAGCACAGGGGCATCCCGACATGTCTTATTTGCCCAGAGAAAGATGCAGCGCACAAAGAATACAATTTGAAACGTCATTACATAACTAGACATGCTGAGGAGTCTGCAAAATACCAGGGAGATGAAAGAGCCAACCAGGCGGCTAATCTTAAACGATATCTACTGAGGCAACAAGATTTCTTTAAGAAAGCAACTAAAGAGAATGCTGCAGCAGTGGAAGCTAGCTACGTGGTTAGTGAGATGATTGCTAAAGCAGGAAAGCCATTCAAAGAAGGAGAATTTGTAAAAAAAAAAAAAAAAGTGCATATTACAGGCTGCGAGTATTGTCTGTCCAGAAAAGAAAGGTCAGTGTAGCAACATCAGCCTTTCTGCCAACACCGCAGCAGAGCGCAGTTCTGACCTGTCCAGTGACATTTGTGATCAACTGTGTGAGAAAGCAAAATGTTTCCGTGTCTACTCAGCCGCTCTTGATGAGACCACAGACATCACCGACACTGCCCAGCTCGCAATCTATGGCCGTGGTGTTGATGACAATTTTGAAGTCACAGAGGAGTTGCTCACAGTGATTCCAATGCATGGCCAGACCACCGCGCAGGAGGTATGTCACCAGCTGTGTGACGCCATTGAGAATGCCGGTTTACCTTGGAGGAGGTTTGTTGGAATAACAACTGATGGAGCGCCATCAGTGACAGGGAGGAAAAATGGACTGGTGTCACTTGTTAAAAAAAAAACTGGAAGAGGAAGGTGTGGAGGAGGTCATTGCTCTACATTATCCATCAGCAGGCACTTTGCCTGAAGTTTGACAATGTGATAACTTTCGTTGTGAAATGCATCAACCAAATCAGATCCAGGGGCTTAAACCACAGAAGGTTTCGTGTTTTTTTTTTTTTTTTTTTTTAGAGGAAATAGAGCACATCCCCATATTCTGACTCCACTTCACCGAGGTATGTCGGCTCAGCAGGGGAAACATATTGAAGAGATTTTTTGAGTTGAGAGCAGAAGTGAAAGCCTTCACGGAGAAAGATGGGGCTGCTGCTCCTGTGCTAAGTGATCCAAAATGGCTCATGGACTTCGCTTTTAGGCTAAGTTCACGCGTAGCGATTTTCCCGCGGAATGGAATTCCGGAACTCTTGCGATAATTTCCGCTAGAGTTCCGGAATTCCATTTCGCGAGAAAATCGCATTTTAAATTCCCGCCATTTTCCAGTGGAAAAACTAGCGTTTTCCAAGAGATCTGTAGCATCGCTTGGAGAACTGATTGACAGGTTGGTCACACTCGTCAAACAGTGTTTGACAAGTGTGACCAACTTTTTATTACTGAGGCCGCCTATGCAGCATCAATAGTAAAAGAAAATGTAAAAAATAATTTAAAAAAATGGTGTTATTCTTACCTTCCGACATCCCGCGCAGCCTTCCCGCCTCTCTCCACGCTCTCGTTCCCAGTAATCCTTTGCGAAAATGCCCGCGATGACGTCCGTCATCGCGGGCATTGTCGCAAAGAATTACTGGGAACGAGAGCGTGGAGAGAGGCGGGAAGGCTGCATGGGACGTCGGAAGGTAAGAATAACACCATTTTTAATTTTAAATTCTATTTTTTACAGGGATATGGTGCCCAAAGCCCAGAGGACAGTCTCCTCCGGACCGTGGGTACCATCCGCAAATGTTCTGCTTATTTTTCACATGGTGTGCACAGCCACATGCGGGAAGTAAGCAGAACAATGCATTCCTATGGGTGCGGGATCGTCGCGATTCCGCTAAATTAATGAGCATGCTGCGTTTTTTTACCGTGAAGCGATTCCGCCGCGGTAAAAACCGCAGCATTAGCACAGCATTGCGGAATCCCATAGGATTGCATGAGATGCTTATTTTTCACGGCAAAATCGCGTTAAAACCGCTGCGGAAACGCGGAAAAAAAACGCCACGTGTGAACTCAGCCTTACTGGTGATATCGCACATGAGCTTAATGTACTGAACAAGAAGTTACAAGTCCAGGGGCAACTTGTCAGTGCTGCCTGTGACAACGCGAGAGCATTCTCTACAAACCTCGTGTTATGGAAAGCCCAGCTTTCTCAGACAAACCTTGGCCATTTCCCATCATGCAAGGCGCTCACGGAAGCAGGCGCGCCAGTCAGTGGTGAGGAGTATACGGATGTCACTTTGAAGCTACAGGAGGAATTTGATCACAGATTTGTAGACTTCAAGATGCACAGAGCCACATTTCACATTTCTGTATTATCATTTTCATTTTATTACTGATTGTTTATTTTTTTCATCTTGTGTTAAAAAAATAAATAGACATTTGATAACACCGGAATGTTTTTGTAAGAGCTTTTCTTGTTGAAAACCTGATGCGGCCCAGCCTCACCCAGATTCTACCTCCAGCGGCCCCAGGGGAAACGGAGTTTGAGACCCCTGTTTTAGGTGGAAAAAAAACAAAACCCTCCTATAAATTCTGATCTTTCTATATGTGACAGCTCCGATCACTCTCCAGTGAGTCACACCAACATCCTATAACCCCCGGTATAGCGCCGATGAGACGATCCACACACCTCTGTCCCGCAGCAGCACACCGCACGGGGGAGGCCCGCACACCGCACGGGGGAGGCCCGCACACCCAGATAGAAGTGTCCCGCAGCAGCACACCGCACGGGGGAGGCCCGCACACCCAGATAGAAGTGTCCCGCAGCAGCACACCGCACGGGGGAGGCCCGCACACCGCACGGGGGAGGCCCGCACACCCAGATAGAAGTGTCCCGCAGCAGCACACCGCACGGGGGAGGCCCGCACACCGCACGGGGGAGGCCCGCACACCGCACGGGGGAGGCCCGCACACCCAGATAGAAGTGTCCCGCAGCAGCACACCGCACGGGGGAGGCCCGCACACCGCACGGGGGAGGCCCGCACACCGCACGGGGGAGGCCCGCACACCGCACGGGGGAGGCCCGCACACCGCACGGGGGAGGCCCGCACACCCAGATAGAAGTGTCCCGCAGCAGCACACCGCACGGGGGAGGCCCGCACACCCAGATAGAAGTGTCCCGCAGCAGCACACCGCACGGGGGAGGCCCGCACACCCAGATAGAAGTGTCCCGCAGCAGCACACCGCACGGGGGAGGCCCGCACACCCAGATAGAAGTGTCCCGCAGCAGCACACCGCACGGGGGAGGCCCGCACACCCAGATAGAAGTGTCCCGCAGCAGCACACCGCACGGGGGAGGCCGCACACCGCACGGGGGAGGCCCGCACACCCAGATAGAAGTGTCCCGCAGCAGCACACCGCACGGGGGAGGCCCGCACACCCAGATAGAAGTGTCCCGCAGCAGCACACCGCACGGGGGAGGCCCGCACACCCAGATAGAAGTGTCCCGCAGCAGCACACCGCACGGGGGAGGCCCGCACACCGCACGGGGGAGGCCCGCACACCGCACGGGGGAGGCCCGCACACCGCACGGGGGAGGCCCGCACACCGCACGGGGGAGGCCCGCACACCCAGATAGAAGTGTCCCGCAGCAGCACACCGCACGGGGGAGGCCCGCACACCCAGATAGAAGTGTCCCGCAGCAGCACACCGCACGGGGGAGGCCCGCACACCCAGATAGAAGTGTCCCGCAGCAGCACACCGCACGGGGGAGGCCCGCACACCCAGATAGAAGTGTCCCGCAGCAGCACACCGCACGGGGGAGGCCCGCACACCCAGATAGAAGTGTCCCGCAGCAGCACACCGCACGGGGGAGGCCGCACACCGCACGGGGGAGGCCCGCACACCCAGATAGAAGTGTCCCGCAGCAGCACACCGCACGGGGGAGGCCCGCACACCCAGATAGAAGTGTCCCGCAGCAGCACACCGCACGGGGGAGGCCCGCACACCCAGATAGAAGTGTCCCGCAGCAGCACACCGCACGGGGGAGGCCCGCACACCCAGATAGAAGTGTCCCGCAGCAGCACACCGCACGGGGGAGGCCCGCACACCCAGATAGAAGTGTCCCGCAGCAGCACACCGCACGGGGGAGGCCCGCACACCCAGATAGAAGTGTCCCGCAGCAGCACACCGCACGGGGGAGGCCCGCACACCCAGATAGAAGTGTCCCGCAGCAGCACACCGCACGGGGGAGGCCGCACACCGCACGGGGGAGGCCCGCACACCCAGATAGAAGTGTCCCGCAGCAGCACACCGCACGGGGGAGGCCCGCACACCCAGATAGAAGTGTCCCGCAGCAGCACACCGCACGGGGGAGGCCCGCACACCGCACGGGGGAGGCCCGCACACCCAGATAGAAGTGTCCCGCAGCAGCACACCGCACGGGGGAGGCCCGCACACCCAGATAGAAGTGTCCCGCAGCAGCAGCACGGGACAGAGGGATCCTCAGCGTCCGGTCAGGGCCCCTGAGACCCCGGCACACAGGGCAGGAAGGAGCCGGCGTCGTCACGATCTGTCACTCACTGTCGTGACAAGGATCCGCCGTCAGCAGCCGCCGGTGCATCCCGTCTACACATCACAAGGCTATGCAAGACACCGGGATCCAGCTTCCAGAACCACAAGTCCCAGCAAGCTCCCCGCTCCGAGCAGGATCCTGTGCGGTTATACAACAGTCGCTATCCGCCGCTTCTCAGACACTTACGAATCTCCTAGGAAGTCATGGAACCGGATATGGCCGATCGTTGTATCGGCCTCGAAGTCCGGGAAGACATCGCCGAGGAGCAGTCCGGGCATGGCGACGACAGAGCGAATCAGGACTGACAGCTCAGCAGAGACCTCACCGCAGCGCCCACTAATGGAGGGGGCGGGGATACAGGAAGGGGCGTGCCGTTGTGCTATTGGGCAGACAGGTGTGGGCGTGGTCAATATCTAATGAGCGTTGGTGGGTGTGCCTTTGCGCAGGCGCTGTGTGTTCTGCTCTGGCGTAACCTTAGCTGCTGGAGGTTGGCAGCTCTATGCTCTGCAGTTCACGTGCTTGTGCTGCTCTGTTCTGACCACCATGACACCAAGGCTCCTCTGACAGCAAGACATTATTTCCTCTGTAAAATACGCGCAGGTCCCCGTGACGTCATGACTACAGATTACATCAACGCTGCAGCCAATCCCTGTGCTCAGCAGCTATAATGCCATTTACATGGCTGAACGCTGTGATTGACAGTAGCGGTGATATACTCTATAGTCGGGACTTCACCACAGAGGCGGAGAGATAGTGATGGAGCGGGGGACGAGCAGCACTGTTTTTTACATGTTTGGTTCTATTGTTTTACTTTGGAGCAAATGTTTGGTGACCGCTGGTCTAAAACTGGAAAACTCCTATAATGTTGAATACAGAGAGCCAAGTAGTCAGCTTCCTGTCAATATCTACGAATACGAATTGGCCTATAAGCAAAACTCAGCGGGAGAGCAGGCAGTACACAGGCCAGGAGGACGAGCACCGTATCAGTAGAGCGGGCAGTACACAGGCCAGGAGGACGAGCACCGTATCAGTAGAGCGGGCAGTACACAGGCCAGGAGGACGAGCACCGTATCAGAAGAGCGGGCAGTACACAGGCCAGGAGGACGAGCACCGTATCAGTAGAGCGGGCAGTACACAGGCCAGGAGGACGAGCACCGTATCAGTAGAGCGGGCAGTACACAGGCCAGGAGGACGAGCACCGTATCAGTAGAGCGGGCAGTACACAGGCCAGGAGGACGAGCACCGTATCAGTAGAGCGGGCAGTACACAGGCCAGGAGGACGAGCACCGTATCAGTAGAGCGGCAGTACACAGGCCAGGAGGACGAGCACCGTATCAGTAGAGCGGGCAGTACACAGGCCAGGAGGACGAGCACCGTATCAGTAGAGCGGCAGTACACAGGCCAGGAGGACGAGCACCGTATCAGGAGAGCGGGCAGTACACAGGCCAGGAGGACAAGCTCAGTATCAGGAGAGCGGGCAGTACACAGGCCAGGAGGACGAGCTCAGTATCAGGAGAGCGCGCCGTACACAGGCCAGGAGGACGAGCACCGTATCAGGAGAGCGGGCAGTACACAGGCCAGGAGGACAAGCTCAGTATCAGGAGAGCGGGCAGTACACGGGCCAGGAGGGCGAGCACAGTATCAGGAGAGCGGGCAGTACACAGGCCAGGAGGACGAGCACAGTATCAGGAGAGTGGGCAGTACACAGGCCAGGAGGACGAGCTCAGTATCAGGAGAGCGGGCAGTACACAGGCCAGGAGGACGAGCACAGTATCAGGAGAGCGGGCAGTGCACAAGCCAGGAGGACGAGCTCAGTATCAGGAGAGCGGGCAGTACACAGGCCAGGAGGGCGAGCACCGTATCAGGAGAGCGGGCAGTACACAGGCCAGGAGGGCGAGCACCGTATCAGGAGAGCGGGCAGTACACAGGCCAGGAAGGCGAGCTCAGTATCAGGAGAGCGGGCAGTACACAGGCCACTAGGACGAGCACAGTATCAGGATAGCGGGCAGTACACAGGCCACGAGGACGAGCACAGTATCCGGAGAGCGGGCAGTACACAGGCCAGGAGGACGAGCACAGTATCAGGAGAGCGGGCAGTACACAGGCCAGGAGGGCGAGCACAGTATCAGGAGAGCGGGCAGTACACAGGCCAGGAGGACGAGCTCAGTATCAGGAGAGTGGGCAGTACACAGGCCACGAGGGTGAGCTCAGTATCAGGACAGCGGGCAGTACACGGGCCAGGAGGACGAGCACAGTATCGGAAGCAGGCAGTACACAGGCCAGGAGGACGAGCTTAGTATTAGAAGAGCAGGCAGTACACAGGCCACGAGGATGAGCTCAGTATCAGGAGAGCAGGCAGTGCACAGGCCAGGAGGACGAGCTCAGTATCAGGAGAGCGGGCAGTACACAGGCCACGAGGACGAGCACAGTATCAGGAGAGCGGGCAGTACACAGGCCAAGAGGATGAGCTCAGTATCAGGAGAGTGGGCAGTGTACAGGCCAGGAGGATGAGCTCAGTATCAGGAGAGCGGGCAGTACACAGGCCACGAGGACGAGCACAGTATCAGGACAGCGGGCAGTACACAGGCCACGAGGGTGAGCTCAGTATCAGGAGAGCGGGCAGTACACAGGCCACGAGGACGAGCACAGTATCAGGAAAGCAGGCAGTACACAGGCCGGGAGGACGAGCTCAGTATCAGGAGAGTGGACAGTACACAGGCCAGGAGGACGAGCTCAGTATCACGAGAGCGGGCAGTCCACAGGCCACGAGGACGAGCTCAGTATCAGGAGAGCGGGCAGTACACAGGCCACGAGGACGAGCTCAGTATCACGAGAGCGGGCAGTCCACAGGCCACGAGGACGAGTTCAGTATCAGGAGAGCGGGCAGTACACAGGCCACGAGGACGAGCTCAGTATCAGGGAAGCGGGCAGTACACAGGCCAGGAGGACGAGCTCAGAATCAGGAGAGCGGGCAGTACACAGGCCACGAGGACGAGCTCAGTTTCAGGAGAGTGGGCAGTACACAGGCCACGAGGGTGAGCTCAGTATCAGGAGAGCGGGCAGTAACAGGCCAGGAGGACGAGCTCAGTATCAGGAGAGTGGGCAGTACACAGGCCAGGAGGACGAGCTCAGTATCAGGAGAGCGGGCAGTACACAGGCCAGGAGGACGAGCTCAGTATCGGAAGCAGGCAGTACACAGGCCAGGAGGATGAGCTTAGTATTAGAAGAGCAGGCAGTGCACAGGCCACCGGACGAGCTCAGTATCAGAAGAGCGGGCAGTACACAGGCCACGAGGATGAGCTCAGTATCAGGACAGCGGGCAGTACACAGGCCAGGAGGACGAGCTCAGTATCGGAATCAGGCAGTACACAGGCCAGGAGGACGAGCTTAGTATTAGGAGAGCAGGCAGTGCACAGGCCACCGGACGAGCTCAGTATCAGAAGAGCGGGCAGTACACAGGCCACGAGGATGAGCTCAGTATCAGGAGAGCGGGCAGTACACAGGCCACGAGGACGAGCTCAGTATCAGTGGAGCGGGCAGTACACAGACCACCGGATGAGCTCAGTATCAGAAGAGCGGGCAGTACACAGGCCACGAGGATGAGCCCAGTATCAGGAGAGTGGGCAGTACATAGGCCACGAGGACAAGCTCAGTATCAGGAGAGCGGGCAGTACACAGGCCACGAGGACGAGCTCAGTATCACGAGAGTGGGCAGTCCACAGGCCACGAGGACGAGTTCAGTATCAGGCGAGCGGGCAGTACACAGGCCACGAGGACGAGCTCAGTATCAGGGAAGAGCGGGCAGTACACAGGCCATGAGGGCGAGTTCAGTATCAGGAGGCCACAAGGGCGAGTTCGATGTCAGGAGAGTGGGCAGTACACAGGGTCACGAGGCTCAGTTCAATGTCAGGAGAATGGGCAGTACACAGGCCACGAGGGCGAGTTCAATGTCAGGAGAGTGGGCAGTACACAGGCCACAAGGGCGAGTTTGATGTCAGGAGAGTGGGCAGTACACAGGGTCACGAGGACGAGTTCAGTATCAGGAGAGCGGGTAGTACACATGCCATGCGCGTGAATTCAGTACAGAACAGAGGGCAGTACACAGGCCACGGGGGCCAGTTCAATGTCAGGAGAGTGGGCAGTACACAGGCCACAAGGGAAAGATTGATGTCAGGAGAGTTGGCATTACACAGGCGACAAAGGTGAGTTCGATGTCAGGAGAGTTAGCAGTACACATGCCATGAGGGCGAGTTCAGTATCAGGAGAGTGGGCAGTACACAGGCTATGAAGGCAAGTTCAATGTCAGGAGAGTGGGCAGTACACAGGCCACAAGGGCGAGTTTGATGTCAGGAGAGCGGGCAGTACACAGGCCACGAGGACAAGCTCAGTATCAGGAGAGCGGGTAGTACACATGCCATGAGGGCGAGTTCAGTACAGAACAGCAGGCAGTGCACAGGCCATGGGGGCCAGTTCAATGTCAGGAGAGTGGGCAATACACAAGCCACAAGGGCAAGTTCTATGTCAGGAGAGTGAGTGGTACACAGGCCACGAGGGTGAGTTCGATTTCAGGAGAGTGGGCAATACACAGTTGACAAGGGCGAGTTCGATGTCAGGGGAGTTTGCAGTACACTTGCCATGAGGGCGAGTTCGATGTCAAGAAAGTGGGCAGTACACAGGGCTGTGTGGTCAAGTTTAATGTCAGGAGAGCGGGTTTTTGTTTATTCTCGGGGGCACAGTATTTTTTAAATTTTGGAAGCACCGTGTATAGTTTTATATTCAGGGGGCACTGTATTTGTCTTTGGTCACTTTTGTAAAATATTATTTGATAGGAGTGCCCAAAGGAAAATTTTTCTTCTGAAGGCTGAGAACTGCTGCCATATTATCTCACTGTGCGTCTGTATATCTTTATACACTACAGCAGTGTTGTTCTATTTGGAGGCTAGTGCCTGTCTCCATGTTGACGGGGCACTTGTCCTGTGAACATTTACAGTGCGTTGCGAAAGTATTCGGCTCCCTGGAACTTTTCAACCTTTTCCCACATATCATGCTTCAAACATAAAGATACCAAATATAAATTTTTGGTGACGAATCAACAACAAGTGGAACACAATTGTGAAGTTGAATGAAATTCATCGGTTATTTTGATTTTTTTGTGGAAATTCAAAAACTGAAAAGTGGGGCGTGCAATATTATTCGGCCCCTTTATTTTCAGTGCAGCAAACTCACTCCAGAAGTTCATTGTGGATCTCTGAATTATCCAATGTTGTTCTACAGTAAATGACTAATGATGATAAATATAATCCACCTGTGTATAATCAAGTCTCCATATACTGTAAATGCACCTGCTCTGTGATAGTCTCAGGGTTCTGTTTGCTGCACAGAGAGCATCATGAAGACCAAGGAACACAACAGGCAGGTCTGTGATACTGTTGTGGAGAAGTTTAAAGCCGGATTTGGATACAAAATGATTTCCAAAACTTTAAACATCCCAAGGAGCACTGTGCAAGCGATCATATTGAAATGGAAGGAGTATCATACCACTGCAAATCTACCAAGCCCCAGCCATCCCTCTAATCTCATCTTAAACAAGGAGAAAACTGATCAGAGATGCAGCCAAGAGGCCCATGATCACTCTGGGTGAACTGCAGAGATCTATAGCTGAGGTGGGACAGTCTGTCCATAGGACAACAATCAGTCGTACACTGCACAAATCTGGCCTTCATGGAAGAGTGGCAAGAAGAAAGCCATTTCTCAACGATATCCATAAATAGTGTCGTTTAAAGTTTGCAACATGCCACCTGGGAGACACACCAAACATGTGGAAGAAGGTGCTCTGGTCAGATGAAACCAAAATCAAACTTTTTGGCAACAATGCCAAACGATATGTTTGGCGTAAAGGCAACACAGCTCATCACCCTGAACACACCATCCCCACTATCAAACATGGTGGTGACAGCATCATGGTTTGGGCCTGCTTTTCTTCACCAGGGACAGGGAAGATGGTTAAAATTGATGGGAAGATGGATGGAGCCAAGTACAGGACCATTCTTGAAGAAAACCCGTTGGAGTCTGCAAAAGACCTGAGACTGGGACGGAGATTTGTCTTCCAACAAGACAATTATCCCAAACATAAAGCAAAATCTACAATGGAATGGTTCACAAATAAACGTATCCAGGTGTTAGAATGGCCAAGTCAAAGTCCAGACATGAATCCAATCGAGAATCTGTGGAAAGAGCTGAAAACTGCTGTTCACAAACGATCTCCATCAAACTACACTGAGCTCAAGCTGTTTGCCAAGGAAGAATGGGCAAGAATTTCAGTCTCTCGATGTACAAAACTGATAGAGACATACCCCAAGCGACTTGCAGCTGTAATCGCAGCAAAAGGTGGCGCAACAAAGTATTAAGTTAAAGGGGCCGAATAATATTGCACGCCCCACTTTTCAATTTTTGAATTTCCACAAAAATTTAAAATAACCAATAAATTTCATTCAACTTCACAATTGTGTCCCACTTGTTGTTGATTCTTCACCAAAAATTTACATTTGGTATCTTTATGTTTGAAACATGATAGGTGGGAAAAGGTTGAAAAGTTCCAGGGAGCCGAATACTTTTGCAAAGCACTGTATATTTTATATTCTATCCTAATTACCAATGTAATGATGTGTAAGTGCGTTAGAGTACCCACTGATCACCATATTTGCCAGTTTGCGGCGCCACACTGCACTGCTCACCTTCAGGCTCATGTAAGCTGAAAACAGACTAATGGGCTCAGACACGGGGTTATGTGAGGACCAGAAGCTTCTCGTGCAGACAGTCAACGTCCGATCCAACAAACATCGGATCACACGCGGACCAATGTTAGTCTATGGGGCCGTGCACATGTCCTATGTTTTCCTTGGACTAAGCTGATCCAAGGAAAAAAAATCACTGCATGCCCAAGTTTCATCCCATTGTCGGATCACACTAGGCCATGTCAGTGAGTCTGTGGAAAACTTTGGAGTGCACTTGGATCAGATCTAAGTGCAGATGATCCCACTAAACACAAACCAGATGAGACAGCATGTGGCTGCAGAACTCTGTGGTGGCCATGATGGGTAACTGTGCCTCGAATTTGGAATAAATCAGCAACAGTGTCATTATCACACCTCCCCCTCTATGCTTCGAGGTGGGCACCACACATGACTCATAAGACCACAGTACAGATTTCCACTGATCTAATGGGTGTCTATAGTTCTCAGTAGCAGCCATTTTGCAGCAGTTTAACCCTAATGGTCTGCTTCTCACAGACTGCTCTGAGCAGTTGATGTTGGCTTGTTCTGCAGTCATAATGTCCCTTCTATTAGTCAACTAGCTGCAGCAGCCAATCACTGGGTTCGGCGGTGATGCCAAAGTAGTTGGTATGATACAGCCAGTGATTGGGTGCAGCAGTCATGTGCAATGTTACTGCTGAAGGCTGTCAACAACAATCGGGAGCAGAGGTAGAGAGGAGGCATCGCTGGAGTAGGGAAGGGTTAGTATAGCTGATTTTATGATTTTCATTTAGCCAAAGCCAATGGGGTTAAACATTTATTCATGGAAAAACACTGTAAAGCCGGGGTCACACTTGCGAGTGCAATGCGAGAGTCTCTCACCTCAATACCCGGAACTCGGGACTGAAGTGTGTAGCTGCATGTATTTCTATGCAGCTGAACACTTCGGTCCGAACCACAGGCGGCAGTGCTGGGTATTCAGGCGAGAGACTCGCAAGAGTTTCTCGCATTGCACTCGCAAGTGTGACCCCGGCCTAAGGGCTCAATCGGACGAGTGCAATCTGATAAAAAAAATCTCATTGCATTCTGACTAATGTTATTCAATGATTCAGTGCTCACTTTGCAATTTTTTTTTCTCAGCTCGGATTGGATTGTGATCGGACTGATAAAGAATCGCAGCATGCTGCGAGTGGATGTGAATATCAGATCACAATCGCCAATGCAAGTCAATGGGTGCTAGAAAAAAAAGCAGCACAAGGACCATGCGTGTACTGTGCGATTTTTATGCACTCATGTCATAGGAAACCCGACATTTCATCAGCCGAGTACAGTAAATTCACAACATGTACCGTCAGAATAGAATAGATAGAATAGATTGTGACGGAGTCACTGGCACAATGTATGAAGTGAGATACGTGTCACTACGTATACTACAGTCAGTGATGTAGAACCAGATTGTTTTTGCCTCCAGCATGCTAAGTGCTGAGAGAGTTCATTTTAAAGTTACAATTGGCTGTTTTTATGTGAGCATCCATAAGAGTGGGAAGGAGGGTGCTCACCGTGTCCCTTATTGCAGAGCCGACATCGGCATGTGTACTAGTAGGACCTGCGGTGATGTCATGATCATGTGACCATCACATCATGGTCCTGGTTAAATACCTGGACATGAGAGACAGTCTTGGTGGTGTGTTGGGAGAAGGAACACTCCCACGTGGCTCCAGGATAAGCGGAGAACATTGCCAGGTGTCTGCAGATGGAACCTGCAGAGAAAAGACTCTGATGAACTTTATTTGTTTTGCTTTCCGTTAAGCCAGGAAGGCACTGCTTTTGTTTTCCTGAACCCTGCCTTGGTCTATGCTGACTTTAATAAACCAGCAGGTGTTTCACTATCAAAGAATTCCTGTGTCTACCTGAAGAAGCAACTATGTGTGTCAACCCCTCACATGATATATAGATAGATGTAAAGATGTCAGTGAGATATACAATTAGTGCAGTGTACGTGTAGTTTACTGTACTTGTATTTATTTTTAAAATTAATAAAAAAAAAATAGCATGGTGTCCCCCAAGTTTTTATTAACCAGCTAAGGGAAAGCAGACAGCTGAGAGCTAGTGTTAATAGCCTGGGAAGGGGAAAATAAACATGGAGATTCTTCGGCTATTAATATAATCTCACAGCTCTCTGTGTAGCATTTCCTGGTTAGTACAAGATGGGGACCCCCTAAAAACTGATGCGGGATTCCCCCCATATTTAATAACCAGCAAAGGCTAAACAGACAGCTGTGGGCTGATATTAATAGCCTGGGAAGGGGCCATGGATAATGGACCTCTCCCAGACTAAGAATTTCAGTCTTCAGTCACCCAAGAAATGGTGCATCGATTAGATGCACCATTTCTGTCGCTTAGTCTCAGCTTTTCCAACTTGCCTTGGTGCATTGGCAAATGAGTATTATTTTGGGTTGTTAATGTCATCTGTTTTTATGTTCTTTGACATCAAGCCCAGAGGAGGCTTCCATAAGACACCCCCATTATTAACCCCATAAGTTTAGTTAAAAAACACACATAGAGCAAAATCCTTTATTTGAACAAAAGATTCCCGTCCCTCTTTTACCCATTTATTAAGATCAAAATAAAAAAGCAAAGTAATCCTCACATGTCCACATATAATCCCTATGTGATGCGGCCCCATGAAGAACCCCAGCTCTACTACATTCAAATGGTTTGTTGAGCAGTACCATGATGTGGCTGCTCAGCTCGCCAGCCGAAACACACTGAGACAGAAGCATAAGAACGCTCCTGCAGTGTCTAGCACAGACGTGAGTAAGATCACCAGTGCTCATAGCAGGCTATTAATATCAGCCCACAGCACAGCTGTCTGTTTAGCCTTTGCTGGTTATTAAATATAGGGGGATCCCACATCATTTTTTGGGGGTTCCCCACCTTGTAATAACCAGTAAAGGCTGCACAAACAGCTCAGATGATATTAATAGACTGGGAAATTCCATGTTTATATTCCCCTTCCCAGGCTATTAAGACCAGCTCTCAGCTATCTGCTGTTCCTCAGCTGGTTAACAAAAATTAGGGGGTTCCCATGCCATTTTTTTATTTTATTAATTTTTTAAATAAATACAAGTACAGAAAATGACACACACACTGTACTAATTAAGTATCTCAATTGCATCTTTCTTTCTGTCTATCATATATTTACAGTGGGGAAAAAAGTATTTAGTCAGCCACCAATTGTGCAAGTTCTCCCACTTAAAAAGATGAGCGAGGCCTGTAATTGACATCATAGGTAGACCACAACTATCAGAATCAAAATCAGAAAACAAATCCAGAAAATCACCTTGTCTGATTTGTCAAGATTTATTTTTCAAATTATGGTGGAAAATAAGTATTTGGTCACCTAAAAACAGGTAAGATTTCTGGCTCTCACAGAGCTGTAACTTCTTCTTTAAGAGACTCCTTTCATTACCTGCAGTAATGCCACCTGTTTGAACTTGTTATCAGTATAAAAGACACCTGTCCACAACCTCAAACAGTCTGACTCCAAACTCCACTATGGTGAAGACCAAATTGCTGTTGAAGGACACCAGAAACAAAATTGTAGCCCTGCACCAGGCTGGGAAGACTGAATCTGCAATAGGCAAGCAGCTTGATGTGATGAAATCAACTGTGGGAGCAATAATAAGATAATGGAAGACATATAAGACCACTGATCATCTCCCTCGATCTGGGGCTCCACACAAGATCTCACCCCATGGGGTCAAAATGATCACAAGAACGGTGAGCAAAAATCCCAGAACCACGCAGGGGGACCTAGTGAATGACCTGAATAGAGCTGGGACACCATAGCAAAGGCTACTATCAGTAACATTACGCCGCCAGGAACTCAGATCCTGCAGTGCCAGACATGTCCCCCTACTTAAGCCACGACATGTCCAGGCCCGTCTCAAGTTTGCTAGAGAGCATTTGGATTATCCATGCTTTGGGGCTGTTTCTCTGCAAAGGGACCAGGACAACTGATCCGCGTTTATGAAAGAATGAATGGGGCCATGTATCGTGAGATTTTGAGTGCAAACCTCCTTCCATCAGCAAGGGCATTGAAGATGAAACGTGGATGGGTCTTTAAGCATGATAATGATCCCAAGCATACCACCTGGTCAATGAAGGAGTGGCTTCATAAGAAGCATATGAAGGTCCTGGAGTGGCCTAGCCAGTCTCCAGATCGCAATCCTATAGAAAACCTTTGGAGATCTGCATGGAAGAAAGGGCCAACATACCACCAACAGTGTGCGCCAACCTTGTGAAGACTTACAGAAAACGTTTGACCTATGTCAATGCCAACAAAGGATATATAACAAAATATTGAGGTGAACTTTTCTTAATGACCGAATACTTATTTTACACCATAATTTGAAAAATAAATCTTGCCAAATCAGACAAGGTGATTTTCAGTTTTTGTTTTCTCATTTTGACTCTCATAGTTGTGGTCTACCTGTGATGTCATTTACAGGCCTCTCTCATCTTTTTAAGTGGGAGAACTTGCACAATTGGTGGCTGACTAAATACTTTTTTTCCGACATGAGTCGGGTCGGTTTTTACCAACCCCAGTGTTGCGGACGCACATCAGAGGAGAGATCCCTGGGAACCTGCAACCCACCGTGAAGTACACTGGGCCGCTGGTGTCTTCTTACATGAAGAAAATGGCGGGCGCATGCGCAGTGCGCCCGCCGAGATTTGTGGGCCGACACCTGGCAACAACAAGAATTTTTTCCTATTGGTTCATTTTGATCACTGTGATAGGGTCTATCACAGTGATCAAAATAAAAAAAATAATAAATCAGACCCCCTTTATCACCCCCTTAGTTAGGTAAAAATAATAAAATTTAGTTGGGATAAAGTTAGAGATGGGCTAAAGTTAGGTTTGGGATAAAGTTAAGGTTGTGGTTATTTTTGGGATTACGGTTAGGGTTGAGATTAGGGTTAGAGGTGTGTTAGGGATAGGTTTGTGGTTAGGATTGGGATTATGGTCAGCGGTGTGTTGGGGTTAGGGTTGAAGTTAGTATTGGGGGGTTCTACTGTTTAGGTACATCAAGGGGTCTCCGAACGCGACATGACGCCATCATGGGCAATAAAAATGAAAAAAGCACATACAGAATTGGAGGAATAGGGCTAAGCAACAGCACATGTGAAGAAGACTTGGGCATACTAATAGATCACAGACTGAATATGAGTCAACAGTGTGATGCAGCAGCAAAAAAGGCAAATGCAATTCTAGGATGTATTAACAGAAGCATACAGTCTAGATCACGTGAAGTCATTATTGCCCTTTACTCCACTTTGGTCAGACCTCATCTGGAATACTGTGCCCAGTTTTGGGCGCCGCATTTTAAAAAAGACATCAACAAACTGGAGCAAGTTCAGAAAAGAGCGACCAGAATGGTGACCGGTCTGCAAACCCTGTCTTATGAGGAAAGGTTGCAGGATTTTGGAATGTTTAGCTTGTAGAAGAGAAGACTGAGAGGAGACTTAATAGCTGTCTACAAATATCTCAAGGGCTGTCACAGCCTGTCATCTTTATTCTCATTTGCACAAGGAAAGACTAGAAGCAATGGGATGAAACTGAATGGGAGGAGACACAGATTAGATATTAGAAAAAACTTTTTGACAGAGTGATCAATGAGTGGAACAGGCTGCCACAGGAGGTGGTGAGCTCTCCTTCAATAGTAGTCTTCAAACAGAGGCTGGACAGACATCTGTCTGGGATGATTTAGCAAATCCTGCTTTGAGCAGGGGGTTGGACCAGATGGCCCAGGAGGTTCCTTCCAACTCTACGATTCTATGATTCTATGATCATTGATTCCAGCCAATTTTGCATTAAAAAATCAAACAGTGCTCCCTCCCTTCTGACCCCTGCCATGCGTCCAAACAGTGGCTTTCCCCCCACATATGGGGTATCGGCGTACTCAGGAGAAATTGCACAACAAATTTTGTGGTCCATTTTCTCCTGATATCCTTGTGAAAATAATAAAAGGTTGCAAAGTAAATTTTTTATGAAAGAAGTAAAATGTTTATTTTTTCCTTATGTTGCTTTAGTTCTCATGAAGCACCTGAAGGGTTAGGCCAGTTTCACATTTGCGTTAAAGGCCGCAGCGTTGGCCTGCGCACGGCCACCGCTAAGCCCCGCCCCTGCCACACCTCCACCAGTAGCTCCGCCTCCGGGCGCATGACGCTGCATGCGTCATGCGTCCCCTATCTTTATCACTGAGGACGCAGGCTGTGCGCAGTATACGTTTGGCGGCACCTGCGTCCTTTTGTCGGTACGCCGAGCACAACCATATTGCAACAGGTTGCATTTGGTGCTGGTCGGCGCACCGTCAAAAGGACGCAGGCGCCGCCAAAACGCATACTGCGCACGGCCTGCGTCCTCCGTGATAAAGATAGGGGACGCATGACGCATGCAGCGTCATGCGACCGGAGGCGGAGCTACCGGCGGAGGCGCGGCAGGGGGCGGGGCTTAGCGGCGGCCATGCGCAGGCCAGCGCTGCGGCCTTTAACGCAAATGTGAAACCGGCCTTAATAAACTTATTGAATGTGGTTTTGAGCACACTAAGGGGTGCAGTTTTTAGAATGGTGTCATTTTTGGGTATTTTCTGTTATATTGACCCCCCAAACTCACTTCAAATGTGAGGTGGTCCCTAAAAAAATGGTTTTGTAAATTTTGTTGGAAAAATGAGAATCGATGGTCAACTTTTAACCCTTATAACATCCTAAGTAAAAAAAATTATGTTTCCAAAATTGTGGTGATGTGAAGTAGACATGTGGGAAATGTTATTTATTAACTATTTTGTGTGACACCACTCTCTGACTTAAGGGCACAAAAATTAAAAGTTTGAAAATTGCTAAATTTTCAGACTTTTTGCCAAATTTTCGTTTTTTTTAATAAATAAACGCAAGTTGCATCGAAGAAATTTTACCACTAACATGAAGTAAAATATGTCATGAAAAACGTTCTCAGAATCAGTGGGATACATTAAAGCGTTCCAGAGCTATAACCTCATAAAGTGACAGAGGTCAGAAATGTAAAAATTGGCTTGGTCATCAAGTACCAAATTGGCTCTGTCACTAAGGGGTTAAGGAAAGTTATATCATACATAATCTAGTGAGATATTGTATTTTGATGAACTTGTAAAATTCCAGTGTTAACAACAAAATCAACTTTTATTTGAAGACAGTACACCAGACAGTTTACCTATATTGCTTTGTTAGTTGTGTTTTATAGCAGCAGTATTATATCTTTGCCACATGACCCCATTTATCTACAGTTCTCAGTTTATGCTAGCGTACCTTGTACCTTGTTTTTAGCATAGCAAGCCACCACTTGACATGGCATTATTTTCCTTAGAGACAGTTCTGGAACACAAGGGTTACAAGCTGCAACCTCATGTAGTGACATTGTGGCCCACCATGGGTTACAATCTACCACCTCGTATAGTGACATTCTGGCGAACACAGGTTACAAGCTGCCACCTCACATGGTGGCGTTCTGGCACACGTGGTTACAAGCTACCACGTCACACAGTGAAAGGAAAAACGAACACTAGAGCATTTCAAAAATAATGAATGATCATTATTATGAATTCATAAAAACAGAGACAGGTAAAAGCTGATCAGTAACAATAGGGGAGGGCAGCGACACCGAAGTACCTCGTCCGAACAGGAGTCACAATCTATGGGGTGAGTAAACATATAGAGGTAGAAAAATAAACCTGGGAAGGCAAAGACAACAGAAAAACGGTTTGTCAAGGAAAAACAGTCATATAAGAGGATTAATGACCAGATAAACACATATACGGTAGGGAAAAAAAGTATAGTCAGACACCAATTGTGCAAGTTCTCCCACTTTAAAAGGTGAGAGAGGCCTGTAAGTGACATCATAAGTAGACCACAACTATGAGAGTCAAATTGAGAAAACAAATCCAGAAAATCACCTTGTCTGATTTGACAACATTTATTTTGCTAATTATGGTGGAAGATAAGTATTTGGTCATCTAAAAATATGCAAGATTTCTGGCTCTTACAGACCTGTAACTTCTTTAAGAGGCTCCTCTGTCCTCCACTCATTACCTGTGGTAATGGCACCTGTTTGAACTTGTTATCAGTATAAAAGACACCTGTCCACAACCTCAAACAGTCACACTACAAACTCCACTATGGTGAAGACCACAGAGCTGTTGAAGGCCACCAGAAACAAAATTGTAGCCCTACACGAGGCTGGTAAGATTGAATCTGCAATAGGCAAGCAGCTTGGTGTGATGAAATCAACTGTGGGAGCAATAATAAGAATATGGAAGACATACAAGACCACTGATAATCTCCCTCAATCTGGGGCTTCATGCAAGATCTCACCCTGTGGGGTCAAAATGATCACAAGAGCAGTGAGCAAAAATACCAGAACCACACTGGGGGACCTAGTGAATGACCAGCATAGAGCTGGGATCAACGTAACAAAGTCTTCCATCAGTAACACACTATGCCGCCAGGGACTCAGATCCTCTAGTGCCAGACGTGTCCACCTGCTTAAGCCAGTACATGTCCGGGCCCATCTGAAGATTGCTAGAGAACATTTGGATTATCCAGAAGAGTATTGGGAGAATGTCATATGGTCTGATGAAACCAAAGTACAACTGCTTGGTAGAAACAAAATTTGTTGTGTTTGGAGGAGACAGAACACTGAGTTGCATCCAAAGAACCCCATACCTACTGTGAAGCATGGGGTTGGCAACATCATGCTTTGGGGTTGTTTCTCTGCAAAGGGACGAGGACGACTGATCCGTATACATGAAAGAATTAATGGGGCCATGTTTCATGAGATTTTGAGCGCAAACCTCCTTCCATCAGCAAGGGCATTGAAGATGAAATGTTGATGGGTCATTCAGCATGATAATGATCCCAAGCACACCGCCAGGGCAATGAAGGAGTGGCTTTGAAAGAAGCCTATAAAGGACCTGAAGTGGTCTAGCCAGTTTCCAGATCTCAACCCCATAGAAAACCTTTAGAGGGATTTGAAAGTCTGTGTTTCCCAGTGACAGACCTAAAACATCACTGCTCTAGAGGAGATCAGCATGGAGGAATGAGCCAACATAGCATCAACAGTGTGTGCCAACCTTGTGAAGACTTAATAATAATAATTTTATTTCTATAGTGCCAACATATTCCGCAGCACTTTACATTATAGAGGGGACTTCTACAGACAATAGACATTACAGCACACCAATAAACACATATATCAAAACAGATACCAATGAGGGCCCTGCTCACAAGCTTATAATCTATAAGGAAAAAGGAGAGACACGAAAGGTGGATGGTAACAATTACTTTTATTGTTTGGACCAGCCATAGTGGGAGAATCGGGTGTTCCTGTTGCTGCATGAACGAGTTAAAAGTCTAAATATGTAACAGTACAGACACAGAGGGCTATTAAATGCATAAAGCATGTGAGAACATGATGCGAGGAACCTGGTTATGGTAAAAAATTTTGAATGAGCCACACAGGGATATTTAGGTTAATGCGTTGATGCGATAGGCCAGTCTGAACAAATGCATTTTTAGGGCATGCTTAAAACTGTGGGGATCGGGGATTAATCATATTATCCTGGGTAGTGCATTCCAAAGACTTGGCGCAGCACGTGAAAAGTCTTGGAGACGGGAGTGGGAGGTTCTGATTATTGAGGATGTTAACCTCAGGTCATTATCAGAACGGAGGGCACGGGTAGGGTGGTAGGCTGAGACGAGGGAGGAGATGTAGGGTGGTGCTGAGCCATGGAGGGCTTTGTGGGTGAGGGTAATAAGTTTATACTGAATTCTGGAGTGGATGGGTAACCAGTGTAACGACTGGCACAAGGTAGAGGCATCGGTATAACGATTGGTGAGGAATATGATCCTAGCTGCAGCATTCAGGACAGATTGGATAGGGGAGAGTTTGGTAAGAGGGAGACTCCGTCTCCAAGACTTACAGAAAACGTTTGACCTCTGTCATTGCCAAAAAAGGATATATAGCACAATATTAAAATGAACTTTTGTTAATGACCAAATACTTATTTTCCACCATCATTTGCAAAATAAATGTTGCTAAATCAGACAAGGTGATTTTCTGGATTTGTTTTCTCATTTTGACTCATAGTTGTGATGTCAATTACAGGCCTCTCTCATCTTTTGAAGTGGGAGAACTTGCACAATTGGTGGCTGACTAAATACTTTTTTTCCCCACTGTATAAATCCTATGGGGCAAAATAAAGTGCTTGTGGAAAGGATGGACAGAATTACTTCATAATATATCAATGTTGAATATCAATAGAACCCACCTGTCACGAGCCAGCAGGGGATGTTCCAGCAGACGGCACAATGCACACACAACGGGATGGTAAAGGGGAGAGGAAGGCCCTAACAATAGAGAACGAGGGATGGGGCATCTCCTGAGCTTCAACCTGAGCCTGTCCCTGAGCTTGCCTAATTCCCTAAACGGGTCCTTCCCCAAGCTGCCGTCACATACCTCTTTCCTAACTGCCACATCACAATGCCCTGGCTAGTTCACTGGCCAGCAAGGACACTAGCATCACCACTGCAAATGGTACAAACACAGGGGATAGTGACAAGAGCGATACAGACAAAATAAATACACAAAACTTAGCTCCAGGCTCCGCTGTCAAGCTCCACACTACATAGGACACAGAAACAGGACCCCAAAATCCACAGAAGAAGCAGATTCAGCGCTGACATCAGAAAGTTTCAACTGCAAGGCTGGTCTACATAGAATACCTCTATCACCAACAGTCAGCTGGTGCGTCAGGTGACTATTTGAATTATAGTGGGAGTAGTCACCACCCACATTAGCTGACCAGCAACACAGCAGCTGCCACCAAGGAAACAGACATTAACCCTTGCTGGCCTGAAAGGAAAAAACCCTACAATTAACTTATAGTGGAACCAGAGCTGCCACAAATCCAAACCTGAATCGTGACACCACCATATGATATACAATTAAATATAGCTGCCAATGAGTGTGGTCTAAGACCAGATGTAAATATACCAAAGTTAGCAAATAAATAAAGAAGATAGTAGATAAATATGATCTAAGCAACAAACCTGAAGTTGGACGTGGATGAAGCTTGTTTCGCATATTGCTTCCTCAGGGGGTGTAACCTCCCCCACTGTTACTAATCAGTTTTTTGCCTATCTTTTTAGGAATTTATAATAAACATCATTCAACATATTTGACATACTCTAGTGTCTATTTTTCCTTTTTCTTTGGTTTATTTATGATTATGGATTCGCAATTTATTTGATCGGATTCTTTTTTTTTTTGGTTCCCCACGTCACATAGTGGTATTCTGGCACATGCTTATTACAAGCTGCCAGTTATTTTGGACTTACTAATAAAACATGCCTTCATCATGTGGACACTGTGGCTGCTCTGTAATTTGGTGGTAAAAGGAAGAGAAGTATTAATGGGATCAATTTTATATAATCTAGTATGGGGAAAAAGTGACCATCCCTACTATGGAGCCACTGTGGGATCGGAGAGATTTTAGCAAAATGTGTGCAGTGTGCCACATAACAGCATGGCATCTGCAAGGCATCAACAGCTACAGCAATACAATGCAGCACACTGTAAAGTAAAACTGTGTCTGATTGGGGGTAGTTGAATAAGTGAATTCTGCTTAGAAACCTTGAGGAACTTTGATTTACAGCATTTACATTTATATCCTTTCCCTACATAGTAATAAGAATGGGATTTTTGTAGCGTTCTTTTCTGAAGCGACTTTTTCCATTGTTTTCTTTGTTTCTGTTTTCGTAAGAGTTTTCTGGAGGCATCTTTTGGGGTGATTTACAGTAAGTTTTTGAAAAGGAACTTTCACCAATTTGAGCATATCTGTAAGCCTAGTCACATTGTGGAATAGTGGCTGCAGAGTTGAATAAAACAGTTTTTATTTCTCCTCTTTATTGCAGAGGTACTAGTTTATAAACTCTAGGTTATAAATTATATTGCAGTTCAAATGGGCGTTACCAGAGATTTATTTCTGGAGGCGTGTTCTTCTTCTCCTGCATGAGATTGACCAATCATAAGCAGGCAGCCTCATGCAGAGGAAAGAAGAACACGCCCCACAATAACTTACCACCACTTGATCTCTCTACAGGAGCTGTATGTGATTACAAAGTGCTGGGAGCAGAGCAGAAATGAGTGTGTTTACTAACAATGTATCATGGCATCCAGTATGGGGGGGAAGCACAGTACAGCAAAGCTGCTGGAAGTGCCTCTGGTGAGACAAAGCTCAGCTCTTCTGTACTTCCCCTCCCCCCACACAGACTGCCATGACTTGAAAGCTGATAGGTGTGTATAATCACACTCAGCTCTTTTCCTGGCACTTTGTAATTGTCATGGTCCAGTCCGGAGTTTATCTTCTGCTGTCTTCACTCCGGACTGGTCATGCGGGGGTTAATCTCCTCAGCCTCGTTCTGGAGCTAGCTGGGCTATTTCAGTCTCTCACAGCCTGCTGACCAGTGTTAGTGATAGCTCAACCTTCCAGTTTAGAGCCTCTGACCCTTGTACCTTGGTGATCCTCCTGCCTTTGACTGATATTCACGTGTATGACCCGGACTGATCTCTGACCCCGTATCTTGGTATTCGTCTCTGCTGTTACGTTCCCTCTCTGGTATCTGACCCCCCGGCTTGAACCCCGACCACGTATTTCATCTCATGTTTTGGACCCCGTGCTCATGTTCTGGCTTTCTCTCGGCTTGGTATTTTGACTACGTGTATTGCTGCTCCTTCTGGTATGTCTGCTCCTGCTAGTTTCTGACTCGGTTTGTCTGACTATTCTCCCTCGTTACCTGTGGCATCTGTGCTGTTGCTCAGGGTTGCTGCTCTTAGTGTGTAACCTCTCTTCCCTCACCAGCTCCCCCTGGTGGAGGTTTCACTACAGTAATCACATGCAGCTCAGCAGATCAATGAGGAGAGCAGACTCTTTAATAAAATTATAACCTAAACTTTATTATTAGATAATACCTCTGCAAAGAAGAAGAGCAACTGAAAAAAATAAACATTAAGTTTTATTCAACTGCAGCCACTATTGCATGACAAATAAAAAATAGCAAAATAGCTTTTACAGAAAAAATAGCCCTCCTGGACTCTCGAGAAGAGAACAAATCTCCTGGGCCCCACCTGCCACATCTCAGAAATCCATGATTCTTTAAGCTTTCTTGTGTCCTAATGTCCAGTTGAGGCAGTTAGGGGGCAGAAAATGGTTATAGAGGAGAAATTGCTTTTAAAAAGGGCATGAGCTACCCATCTCCCAGATGCCACCCAGCTTAATTTAGTCCTTGGTACTTGTTAGAAATAAAAATAAATGCTACCAGAGTACTCCCCGTATCGGAAAGAGGTTTTCCACTACTTTAGCATTGATGACCTATCCTTAGGATAGGTCATTCTTAGGATAGGTCATCAATGTCTGATCAGTTGGTGTTCAACATCCGGAACCCCTGTCGATCAACTGTTATCGGTGGCCTCAGCACTGGCTGTCTTCTTTATGCAAAATGGATAGCATACAAACAGCACATGGACCAATGCAAGTCAATGGGGTAGTGTTAGGTTCATCTCATGAGGTGGATTCACAAATAACAGTGCATAATGCTTACTGCAAACGATTGGTTAACCAACAAGCTTAAGGAGCAGTAGGTGCTAATAGTGGAAATCCTAGGCATATGAGGAGATGACAGCAACAGAATATACTGCATGGTGGCAAACTCCAAACACAAACTAAACCCATTAATTCTCAGACACAGTTGTCCAAGTGGTCCTTAATAGATCTTGTGAGATGATGTCACTGAGGAATGCCAGGCTGCTTGTAAGTCCCGATGTGGACAACGGCCATAAGGGAAGACAACAGAAGCATGACAGTTTACATGAGTGTGAATAAATTGCTGCATGCACTAGTGTGATCCGGTTTTCAGTTTAGACTTACTCGTTGAGTAAGATTTTTGGCATAAGAACACTACATGATGAATTGGACGAGATGTGTTGTCATGCCCCCATTGCACCCCAGCTCCATCTATTTTTTACACAATTCCGTATTGCACAAAAACTTTACAACTTTTTAAAGCGTTTTATGATCCGGCGTACTCAGTTTGATGAATCGGGGCCAATATGCTCACTTACTGCTCTCTATCTGCTAGCAAGGAAAGCCAGAGAAATTGTACATAATGAAGACAGCTCATAAATCCACAGATATATAAATGCACGTTCATGCCCCTTAGGTTATGGTAGTTGTATGAACTTTGGTACAGCTCAGTTGGGCCATAAATATAAATGTTCAAGGTCAGTAGGTAAAAGCACAAACTCATTACATCGTGCATTAAAAAATCATATTGGCATGACAAGTACCGTAAATCTTTAAGTACCCAATAGGAAATGAGCATTGGGTGTGCAAAAGGTAACTACAAGAAAGAACTTTATTTTTCTGAAAGAAATGTGAATGAATTGTAAACCCTTAGAGTATGTGCAAACTATATATTTTTTTTTTTGCAGCGGGTTCACACCAAAACCCATCTGACAAAGCACTAACAAAATCCTCAAAAGAAGGAACATACAGTATTTATTTCTATGAAAAAACAACCTGCTGTTCATATGTTCAGTTTTTTTTAGCATCTCTTTTAACCAGTTCAGATTTCCAAAGTCGTCAAGTGGTTAAAAGAAGTGAGTGGACTATTCTTCCCTGGGAAGACACTCTATACTAGAAAATATAAGTCAATTGGATGACTCAAAATCAAATCTGGAAGACACCTGGGGATCTTTTTAAGCATTTTTGCCAACGTTTTTGTTTCAAAATCTGTAAAAGGTTAGTTCATTGTTGAATGTAGTCCAATGGAAGCCCAAAAACACTGGAAAAACTCACAAATAAGAGAGCACTTAAAAAGCGGTCTGGAAAAGTCCAAAAATATCTTTAAAAAAAAACACTTCAGGTTTACAAAGGAGCGATTCCTGAAGTGTCTTTCACAGACCTGAACAAAATGTCATGTGAATATACGCTTATCGGGAACATATGTCCCAAAAGGCTATTAACCTTCTGATTTAGGGTGAATCTACTGGTTAATAGACATGAAATGCCTTATGGGCTGTGCAGTGGGAGCTGTCAAAGTGCAGGGGCATGTAGCCACTACGAACACGCCTCTATGACTGAAAGCCGGCGACTCCTAGGAGGAATAAAGTTCCTATCTTCCCAGTAGTCACGCTTTCAATAAGGCGGCTGAGCAGCATTGTAACGCTATTGACCTTCACATTTACCCTGTTAATAATTTACCCAGGTTAATAATACTTGAGGGCATGACAGGTTCTCTGTGAAATAAGATTTTCAGATTGAGAGTTGTCCCCAAATCTAGTTTTGGAAAGTGCGCACCACAGCCACTGTCATCTGCTTCTGTATATTCATCTCCTGTCATTGCTGTCATGATCTCCACTCTGTTTCTGTCTTTTTGTTACTTTGTGTCGGAGCTGTCAGTCTGTGCTAGGTCTGTGCTGCAATCACCTGTGCTCATTTTCCTCAATCAGGCTTCTGCTAGGTCCTTCCCTGGGAAGGGAAGCAAAAGACCAGAAAAAGCCATACACCTGACAAATGCTATTGAGAACTCTGCTATTAGAAGTGGAAAGGACACCATTGTAGGCATTTACTACAGGCCGCCTGTGCAAGCTGAAGATATGGATGAACTCTTTATGCATCAAATGGCCAAGTTCTCCAAAAAATATGACATAGTTGTCATGGGAGATTTCAACTATCCAGACATTTGTTGGGAATCTCTCTCAGGCAAAACTAACAGGTAAAGGAAATTCTTATCCTCTCTTGCTGACAACTTTATCTTCCAAAAGGTAAGGGAGAAAACAAGGGGAACTGCTACCTTGGATCTAATCCTTATAAACAGGGAGGAAATGGTTGATGAGGTAAAAGTGGCTGGGACCCTAGGAGGTAGCGACCATGCTATTTTAGAATTTTGGATAACTAGAGGTGGAAGACCTGTGAAGA
The DNA here is from genome assembly GCF_039654945.1 of Dendrobates tinctorius. Lineage (NCBI taxonomy): Eukaryota > Metazoa > Chordata > Amphibia > Anura > Dendrobatidae > Dendrobates > Dendrobates tinctorius. The sequence continues at coordinate 31,986,419 of NW_027361697.1, forward strand.
CTCAGACGTCAAGGTTAGATTTCAGAAAGGCAGATTTTAAGGGATTCAGAAAGAGAATTGGAGGGATCCAATGGCTGGATATCCTTAAAGACAAAAATGTCCAGGAAGGATGGGAAATCTTGAAAAATGAAATTCTCAAAGCACAGTTGTTAACAATTCCGAAAAGAGGGAAGAATAGGAAGCATTTAAGGAAACCAGGATGGATGAACACAGAACTTAAGCACATGCTAAAAAGGAAGAAAAAAATGTTTATAAAATGGAAAGAGGGAGGCATATCTAAAGAAGAATATAATGCTGTCTGCAGAACCTGCAGGGCACAAAACAGATTAGCTAAAGCTGAAAATGAATTGAGGCTTGCAAGAGATGTCAAAAGCAATAATAAAGGATTTTGGGGATATGTCAAAAGTAAAAGAAAAGTCAAAGATGCTATAGGATTTTTACAGGATGAAAATGATGAAATGGTAAGACAGGATGCTGAGAAGGCTGAACTTTTAAATTCCTATTTTGCATCTGTTTTCTCTCAGAAAGGAAATGTAACATCAACTGTTCTTCACTGTCCTATTAAGGGAATAGAAGAATCCAGGATATCTATAAACAGAAAGATAGTGAGGAAACACTTAGCTAACCTAAATGAATTCAAGTCTCCAGGTCCAGATGAATTACACCCCAGAGTACTGAAGGAGATAGCAGAAGAAATTTTTGAACCCCTCTCCATAATCTTTGAAAATTCTTGGAGAACAGGAGAAGTGCCAGAAGACTGGAGAAGAGCAAATGTTGTTCCTATCTTCAAAAAGGGGAAGAAGGTGGACCCAGGCAACTATAGGCCAGTGAGTCTGACTTCTATACCAGGAAAGATCTTTGAACAAATTATTAAACAACATGTATGTCAGTACCTGGATAAGAATGAAGTGATTAAACAGAGTCAGCATGGGTTTGTAACTAATAAGTCATGTCAGACTAACTTAATTTCCTTCTATGATGGAATCACTGATTGGGTGGATCAAGGAAATGCTGAAGATATAGTATATCTTGACTTCAGCAAAGCATTTGACAAAGTCTCTCATACAATCCTTATTGAAAAAATGACTAAGTATGGAATGGACAAGGCAACTGTTAGGTGGATTCATAACTGGCTTAGTGATCGGACCCAAAGAGTGGTCGTAAATGGCTGCACATCCAGTTGGAAGAATGTCTTAAGTGGGGTACCACAGGGCTCTGTCCTGGGCCCTGTATTGTTCAACATCTTTATCAACGATTTAGATGAAGGAATTGAGGGTAAACTGATTAAATTTGCTGATGACACAAAGCTAGGAGGATAGCTAATACTAGAGAAGAGAGAGAGAGGATTCAAAAAGATATAAATAAACTGGAGAAGTGGGCAGCAACTAACAGAATGGTTTTTAACAGGGAGAAATGCAAAGTACTACATCTGGGCAATAAAAATGAAAAAAGCATATACTGAATGGGAGGAATACGGCTAAGTGACAGCACATGTGAAAAAAACTTGGGTATACTAATAGATCACAGACTGAATATGAGTCAACAGTGTGATGCAGCAGCAAAAAAGGCAAATGCAATTCTAGGATGTATTAACAGAAGCATACAGTCTAGATCACGTGAAGTCATTATTTCCCTCTACTCCTCTTTGGTCAGACCTCATCTGGAATATTGTGTCCAGTTTTGGGCACCACATTTTAAAAAAGACATCAACAAACTGGAGCAAGTTCAGAAAAGAGCGACCAGAATGGTGACCGTTCTGCAAACCCTGTCTTATGAGGAAAGGTTACAGGATTTGGGAATGTTTAGTTTGCAAAAGAGAAGACTGAGAGGAGACTTAATAGCTGTCTACAAATATCTAAAGGGCTGTCACATTGTAGAAGGATCAACTTTATTCTCATTTGCACAAGGAAAGACTAGAAGCAATGGGATGAAACTGAATGGGAAGAGACACAGATTAGATATTAGAAAAAACTTTTTGACAGTTAGTGATCAATGAGTGGAACAGGCTGCCACGAGAAGTGGTGAGTTCTCCTTCAATGGAAGTCTTCAAACAGAGGCTGGACAGACATCTGACTGGGATGATTTAGCGAATCCTGCTTTGAGCAGGGGGTTGGACCAGATGGCCCAGGAGGTCCCTTCCAACTCTACGATTCTATGATTCCCCGAGTGTCAATCGTACACTTGCTGTTGCCTGTGTAACATTGATCCCTCTGCGCTCTGTGCCTGACCCTGCTTGACTTGATTCTCTTACCAGACTCAGACTCTTTGCTTGTAACCTGACTTTGCTTGTGCCTGCTCCCTGTATACTGTTTTGTCTCTCTGGGTTTCCTGACCTCGGCTCATGTATTGGATTTTCCTCTCTGACTTCCCTTTTTGTACTGTGCCATTTCCTGGACCTGACCTCAGATTGCGTCACAGTTGCCAGCTATACTGAGATATTTCCGTGTTGGCCATGGAATGCAAAGATGGGAATAATCCTTTCAATAGTATTCACGTTTAGTATTTAAACAGGTTCCACATTCTGTGCTGACGTCTTCCTCAATATAAGTTGATATCGGTAGGAGTTCCAATTTTTAAGCCAAACATTCCAGTTGTCATCACCCACTGCTAGAAGAAATGAATACGCCGACATATAACATGCAGATAAAGGCCCAGGACATGCTATTTAAGCCTGTAATGAGGGCTTGTGGATTAATTTAACATATCAACTGCAGACGGTAAATGTACTGCAAACATTGTGTTTGGCTCACATTGTGAGGTGGAACCCCCAAGCCCAAGGTCTGGGTGGGAATGTGGGCCAGGGGCATCGGTGCTAGCAAAGGTCCTGGAGACTGCAGGGAAATTGGAGGCACGGAACAGGTAGCAGAGGTCCTTGAGACTACAGGAAAATAGGAGGCAGGGAACAGGTAGCAGAGGTCCTAGAGACCACAGGAAAATAGGAGGCAGGGAACAGGTAGCAGAGGTTCTGGAGACCACAGGAAAATAGGAGGCAGGGTACAGGTAGCAGAGGTCCTGGAGACTACAGGCAGAGAGGATACTGGGAACAGGCAAAGTAGGTCCTGGAGACTGCAGGCAGACCGGACACTGGGAACAGGTAGCAGAGGTCCTGGAGACCACAGGAAAATAGGAGTCAGGGAACAAGTAGCAGAAGTCCTAGAGACTGCAGGTGGATAGGACACCTGGAACAGGTAGCAGAGGTCCTGGAGGAAGGGAGCAGGTAGCAGAGGTCCTGGAGACTGCAGGTGGATGGGATACCGGGAACAGGTAGCAGAGGTCCTGGAGACTGCAGGCAGACAGGACACTGGGAACAGGTAGCAGAGGTCCTGGAGACCACAGGAAAATAGGAAGCCGGGAACAGGTAGCAGAGGTCCAAGAGACTGTTGAACATATCCATGTTGAGACCATTCTCCTACAGTGGATATGTTCAAGTGGCCATATTGGGCAGGCGCAGCTGGATTTGAGAAGTGTGCATGTGGTTGGCAGTGTTGGTATGGGGTTTGATGTGGCTGAGGTGATGGGATCTGTGGTGGAGATGGTTCTGGGAGTGCTATTGGCTGGTCATCATGGCTTCCAGGCATGTGTGGGTGGTTGTCGGTGGATATCTGCCATCTTTCAAGTTGAAAAGCAGACTTGTATTGTTAGGTTTGGTGCATGAATCTATCACAATTTGTAGGGCAGCCTCACCTCGCAGGGAATTGTGTGCATATACCGTGCAAGATTCCGACCATATGCCTCCTCACTATCATCGTTAACAGTGCGCAATAGATAGTCCAAAACACCAATGTCTACTTGGTGCCTGTTACCGGTGGTGGGAACCTCCCTCCTGCGTCAGCCACGGCGTGGGATGGACGCAGCCTGTGGTGAGGTATCCAGGTTTAGCGTAGGACTTCTGCTACGCCCACGTTCATCCTCATCTCGATTGGACTCCTGTCCTGCTGAAGGTCGTGGTGGTTGGTTTGTTGCTGATAGTGCACAAGAAGGTCCAGCCTCATCTTCAAGTTCGCCAACAGGGTCCAAGTTGACCTCGGAATCCAATGCTGCTCCGTGTTCAGCAATGTTGGATTCAGTTCTGTTATTTGTCAAAATTGAAAGTTTCAAAATTATTAATTTAAGTACCTTAAGGCCAAGTATAACAAGGTATGTCAAGCATGCACTTACGAACGTAGATCGAGAATGGGAAGAAGGAAATTCAAAGGGTTATAATATACAGTATATATTTTCGCTTTTTACTGGCTGCTGCACCACTCCTGGCCCGCTGCTGGCGCTAACGGCGGTAGTGATCACGGCAGCTGCGCCACTGTCTTGTGACACCAGACACTGCAATGTGACACAATAAATAAATATAAGTATGATCACCTTGTTTGCGTTTTGAATGATAGGATACAGTGTAAACTTGCTTTCAGTTTGCCAAGTGTGTTTGGACAAACATGGCAGTTATTCAAAATAACATCATGTGGAATAATGTATTTCATTGTTTTTTTGTTTTTACTTACTAATGGCCTGCTGGACCTCATGTGTACTTTCCTCATAATTGGGGAACATCTGGCAACATATGCGTCTCCAAGCTGCAACCTTTCTATTGCAGTCCGCATAGTTGGCGTCGTGTTGGTCCCATATTTCAGGCCTCTCCTGCACCAGAACAATCAGCATTTCCACATTAATATGTCTGGCTATGTTGCTGGTATCCGTGGAGAAATGTTCCTGGCTTTCTTATTAACAGGACAATCTGCATGCCAAGCTTCCTGTTTTTGCCTGATGTAATTTCATAGCTTCAGGAAAAGGTGTGCGTATTTGTCGCACGCTATGCGGATGGTCCGTGTGGGGTTCGAGTTTTTCTCGTACCCATAGGCTTGCATTGGCGAGTCTCGGTCGAGTCTCGGTGACAATTGCAGTATGCTGCGATTTTACACGCACGTCGAATACGCCCGAGAAAATAAATGGTGATGTGAGCTGCCCCATAGATTAACACTGGGCCTAGTGCTATGCGATGTTTTCTCGCATAGCACTTGTCCGCATTCTACGGCAGTGTGACTCTGGCCTAAGTGTGACTTTGAACTGTATAGTCAACGTGATGCCTGTACACGAAGAATTTTGTCTGAATTGCCCCATTCACTTGCATTGGTCAGTGTGTGGTCCATTTGGCATATGGGCTGAAAAATACGCATGTGTGAACGAGCCCTAAGGTGTTAAATCTATGTCTATGGGGGATTTGCAGCAAAAATAGCAGAAAATTAAAGCTCTGACTTTTAGAACTAAATATATTAAGTAATTAACAATTTGTGTAAGATTCTGTAAATGGAAGACTCACTGTAATTTTGGAGAAAACTTTCCCTACTTGCAGTTCTGATGAACACAAGAAACAAGTGTGGTGTGTTGGGATGAACTTAAAGCATTGGACAGTGTGATATGTTTAAAGAGGTTGTTGAAGCTTGGGACACAAGTGTGCAGTCACGCTACGTGACTGCAGACTTTTGAATCCTAACATTGTATGCTGTCAAGATTCTCTGGCGCTGTGAGCTGGCGGACATGTGACCACGAGTATGCGATTTGCATATTCCAACTAGACATGTGTGGCCTTGCCCCATTCACTTGTATGGAGTGAGGCTGCGTGCATCTAGTGGGTATGTGACTGCATGTATGCAATTCACACACTGGCAGCCATGGAGAATCCTGACAGCAGGCATTGTGCGCGCTGTGAGGTTTCACAAGTCTGCAGATACATAGAGTGAATTTACACAAACCAACTCTATGGAGCTGATTTATCAAGGTGTTTTCACCATAATTCAAAAATTACACATTTTTTACGCAACTCGAAGCTGCCCAAAAATGTAGTGATTGATGGCATTTCTACGCCACTCCAGACCAGCTCTGCTAACTTGGAGTTGGTGGAGCTGGGGCAGATTGGGGTGTGACCAAGTGCACCTGACATGATACTTTATGCCACTCAGTGTGTAAATTATGTCAGAAATGCACTAACATCCGTAATTAGAGTTACACTTTTGTCAGTTTATGGTTGCACCAAATTCATTAGGAGGTATGCTTGTAAATTAATTTGGAGCATTGGATGAATTAGCAGCAGTGTACAGTGTATGAAGATTGGTGAACAAAACTCCACTCTTGATGAATATGGCTCATTGTTCTTCTCCAAAGTATCAAAAGAGATTCCCAAGACCTTCACATTCCTAACTGGCTTATAAGCTTACAAACATAAGTAAGCTCGGTGGTGCATACAGGAGTAAAGACACTGGGGAAGGCAGAAGAAGACAGTTGCTGAGAATGAAAAAGGAATAAGATACATTTAGTATTTTATTGATTAAAGGTATTTTCCATTTTCAGAAACAACTGGGGCAAAGCCTCTCCTGCTCCTCAACGGTGTTAGATTACAGGCCTGCAGTTGTGATTTCTGTGCACAATACATGACCCCTGCAGCCAATCAATGACCTCAGTGCTGATATCGGGGTAGCTGGTACCAGACTAACAGGATCAGTGTGTCACACTATGATGGTCTTCAGTAAGGAAGTGGGGCCTCAAATTGTCTCTGGAACTGGGACCCTAACTATCCCTGTCCCGGGGGTACTCTTGAAGGTAGAGAGGCCTGAGTCTCTGACCTTACTATGCTCCTGTTAAACTCTGATCTGTCCCCTCCCCCAACCTATGAGGTATGGGACTCAGTATTTTTACAGTGATTTCTTGATAATGTATTGTATATTGTAAGAAACTGAATATAAAGGGTAACTAGGGTTGCCAGTTAAAAAAGTTATCTATCTGCAGGATAGGGGATACCTTCCTGATTGGTGGGTATGCGACAACTGGGACCCCCACCGATCTGCAGATCAGGGATTTTTCTTTTTCTACGATAGCCTATGTGGTCATTCATATTTCTGTGATAATTTTGTGGACGGTGTGGTCCATGTAAAATTACGGACACTTGTCTGATATTGATCCTAGTGTCGGACCAAATTGGTCAATGGAATTTTATGGGTCTGTGACAAAATTTGACAGCATTTGCTTGACATCCACGTGTTGTCCATTTTTCACGAACTGAAAGGAGAAGATAGAGAAACTTTTTTTTCTTATCAAGGAAAAACTGATGAAACTCTCACCAAATTCTAATTAAACACTGATCTAAAGCAGTGATGAGACCGATTCTCGTATGATAATAATAATAATAATCTTTATTTTTATATTGCGCTAACATATTCCGCAGCACTTTACAGATATTATCATCGCTGTCCCCAATGGGGCTCACAATCTAAATTCCCTATTAGTATGTCTTTGGAATGAGCTCTTAATGTGATTCTAACTAGAAATACAAAATATATTCGATAGACAGTAAAGGAGCACACAGTACAGTTGACAAACATCTCATTATGCCTCTTGGCATTAGATAAAAAAAATAACATTTTGCCAAATCGAAAACATTTGTATTTGCCAACACAGAATCTCATGATTGTTATTGCTCATGGGTGTCAGTATCAAGAAGAACCTGTTTCAGACTTGATTGTTTCAACTGCGCATCAGTCTAATAGTTTCCATCTTCTATATTGTGCAAAGTCACTTCTGGAAGGTTGCAAGTTTATCATTAAAATCAAATTATCATGTTCAAAAAAATTGTGCTTCATTCCATCAGATTCACTATAATTTATGTCAGAAAGTAGCCAAAATCTATTAAAGTTTATAACCCAAAGACACACTAAATTCAAGAAGAGGAGTGTGCCTCATCATAAATTTGTTAGATGATGCTTTAAGATTAGTCCTAAAAACGAGTCAGGGACAGACAGTAATGAGGATCACTCCCCTGTTCCTGTTTCTGATGCCCATGGTTCAGGCTGCATTAATCTCCTGACAGGTTAATCTGCAGTGAAATTAGGAGAGCAGACTGTCAGCCATTACATGTCTCACACTGGTAACACTCCCTTTCATTTTTAATAATCTCTGGAGGCAGATTCTCAGGGAGAGCTATTGTCTGACCCATAGCTCTTAACAACTCATTGACATACAGTGGGGGAAAAAGTATTTAGTTAGCCACCAATTGTGCAAGTTCTCCCACTTAAAAAGATGAGAGAGGCCTGTAAGTGATATCATAGGTAGACCACAATATGAGAGTCAAAATGAGAAAACAAATCCAGAAAATCACCTTGTCTGATTTGGCAAGATTTATTTTTCAAATTATGGTGGAAAATAAGTATTTGGTCACCAAAAACATGCAAGATTTCCAGCTCTCACAGACCTGTAACTTCTTCTTTAAGAGGCTCCTCTGTCCTCCACTCATTACCTGTAGTAATGGCACCTGTTTGAACTTGTTATCAGTATAAAAGACACCTGTCCACAACCTCAAACCGTCACACTCCAAACTCCACTATGGTGAAGACCTAAGAGCTGTCGAAGGACATCTGTGTCACAGCAACAGTGACCCGGTCCGTGGCCCTTAGCATCCAATGAAAATGATGATAAAAGGGGAATAAAGTTTTTAAAATATAGTTTGTGACACCACCTGTGGTATTCAGCAAGGGATAGCCGACACTGCTTAAACAGCCAGCTGAGGCTGATGGTGATGCAGCAGAGTTGGTACTGCTCTCCACAGGTAGAGCTAAGACCCAGGGCACTTATAATGTTAAAGTTAGTGGTGATGTTTGTAGTGCAGAGTGGGTGGTGCAGTAAATAACTCTGAGGATACAGCAGGGTGCAATCTTCACACTTTTGTTCAGTTTGTGGTGCAGTCCAGGGCACTGATTATAGATGGTAATGGAGATCCGGGCAGCCTGGAAGCAATTTAGGATCCCCCAAGCCAGATGGTGTTGGAGGCCTACTTACTGTGCTGTTCTCTGAGGTCTTTGCTGCCTGAAGCTATTCTCATTCCTCTATTCCTTACTGTTCTTTAGTCCTTGCCTGTATGGCAGGCAGCTTGAGCCTTTTACAGGTGTCACTTCTTCATGGTGGCTCCGGCTCTGGAATGCTGCTGTGCCTTCAGGTGTGTGATGAGGCCAGGAGGCCTGCAGTCTCCTGCCCTCTGGATTTGGCTGCTGAGACTGTTGTACCCGTGCAGCCACGGACTCCGGCGTTCGTTGTCAAGCGCTCTTCCCTGGAGTGAGCTTGGTCACAGCTCTAGTTTCCAGGCTTTCCTAAACTTCCACTTTACAATCTCTTCACTTTGCTCTTGGGACGAGCTCCTCACAGCTCCTGTCCCCTGTACAGATTCTTACAGACTGCCTAACCCCAGCTCCAGGCCAGAACTTATAAGGAAGCTTTCTGGAAACCAGGTTTTGAGCTCCCCCTTCTGGTCTGGAGTCAGGAAAGGTGTTGTATACTGGTGTTATCTGGCTAGGGAAACCCTCCTTGCTTCCAGGCATGAAATCACCCCGTGAGGGAGCCAATGCCACTGTGGCAACCGGACTCCTGGAATGCCACATATACATAAAGCAGTGACTGAACCCACGTCATTGCCACCCTCGGTCAGGACTGAGACCCAATCTCTGCCAGGAGGAATAAAGTGTGTACTGTATGCGGTGCCCATAATATTGTATGGAGCAATATATGAGGTCCAATATTCTGTATGGGTCACTATGTGGTGTCCATAATACTGTATAGAGGACTATACTGTCTGGTTTCTGAGTTATTGTAGAATTTACAATAGATTTCACTCATTAATGTAAGACGTAAGTAAAATTTTTGGCATTGTACTTTACCTATATTTCTCTGCCCTCTCTGTGCATCATGAATTGTGGTATGTGTTAAAGGGGCCCACTGAGATGCTTTCGCCTGGGGCCCATGAAAACTTGGAGTCAGCCCTTCATACACTGCTGTGGTTATGAGCTAGCAACCAGCCTCTAACAGTCTCATACCCATGGTTAGTGGATACCTTTCAAACTTAAGAATATTGTTTTACCCTAGTATGGCTTGAAAAAAATATGCAACTTTTTGTCTCCTACATTTCAGTGTATGTGTTAGGCATCGGGTTCCTGTCACTGCACAGCGGGAATCCTGAGCCTTGCTTCTGGCGGTCTCCCATTCCTCTCCAGCCACAGAGGAGGCTGCTCAGCAGACTCATCAGTCCTGGCACTCTGCCCAGACTAGCTCCGTGGGTTTGGTTGCTGCTGCCACCTCTGGTCCAGCTATAGCAACGCATGCTGGTCAGCAGCGAGCTACTCCAGGGACTGTCTTCCTTTCAGTCCACTGAGCATGCCCGAGGGACGATCTCTCATTGGAGATCGGAGGTCACATGCTCAGGTCCTTCTCCAGCTCGGATTGGACCATCAGAAAGGTCAGGAAGGTCCCGGGAGGACGCGGCTATAAAAGGTTCGCATGGCTGCTCGGCCATGCGCTAGTATAGATTGCATTACCAGACTATGAGGAGTGAGTGTTGTATGCATGTATGAATGTCTCTGGTGACTGACTCATTTGAAACCCCTACCCTTGGTATGCATGTGTTGTGCAGCCTAGCCTGTTAAGCGCCCAGGCTTAGGTGTAGGTAGAGGCAGAGTCTTAGACTGACATCAGTGTCCACCGGTGGCTCTGCACGCCACAGTGCACATGCTTGACACTCCACCTTAGTCAGCATCTATAGTGGCATCTGCAGGTGCGACGCTGCATGCGCAGTAGGTCTAGAGGGACTCAGACCTCGTGTCCTTGGGGCTGAGTTCTGTGACCGCATACTGAGCGCTCTCTTGCCGAGTGCTGTGATTTTAACAGGCTCCGGCATTTATGTTCAGCGGTGGCGCGGCTCTGTGTCGTAACAGTTTGCTTCTGTTCACACTGGGTGACATTAACCCACGTGTGACCTCTTGTATACCGCTTTATACTTCCGCCATTACTAAGTAGCAGTTTACCACCCCTGCACGGTGGACCCCGGGCTGCGAATGCACCTTACTATTATTTTAATATTTGGTGCGTTCCGCCAGCCCTAACATTACGGCCCTTCATGAATTCCTTCCTAGTCTTGTTATTTATAACACTTGTTGAGTATTTCAAGATTTGTAGCATGTTTTGAATAGTTAGAAAAAAATGGCAGTTCCCTTGACACGCTGCTTGCGACCATGACAGTTGAGGATCAATCTTTGAATAGCCAGCTTACTTGGTGCCTATGGTGTATACACATTTTATTATATGGTCTATTTTTTCAAAGAACTTGGTTTCTCTGGTCATATTTTCTAGTTATCAGTGTGTTTCTTGGGTCTTTTTTGTTACCTGTGTCCTTCATTTTCCCAGATACTGGGTTTAGTGACATGTGTATCTATATATTGGCATCTTATATATACCTTTTACTGTTGAACTATATTAAACTTTTTTCTTTCTATATGACAACATTTTTTTACTCCATTTTTTTCTAATTTGTTGCATATTCACAGGAGTTTTTTTTGTCATACTGACATTCTGAATATTCTTGCTCATTGTCAGTAACGTATGTTATATTTGTGTGCTCTGATCTACATTTCTCATATGTTTTGAATAATTGCAGGATTGTTGTTTTACCGGTATATCTGTGTATCTTAAAGAGAACCTGAAAATTATACAGTGTATGTCATAGGAGATTAAGCTGAAAAAATGAAGCAACTGATAGTTTATAGACCTCTGGGTATTGCCATCTATTAGCATCTCATGCATTTAAAAGTCTGAAGATTGCACAATGGTGTTGCTCACTTAGCTACATGGTAAAATACCAGTAAGATATTGCATCATGAAGATACATCTGCTGAGCTAACAAGCTCCTGAAATGAAGAGATGGGATTCATACAGCAGTGAGATGTAGCAGATCATCAGGACTTGGTGATATGATCAAGTCAGGCTCTGATGTTGTAGATTTGCATGATTGTGACACGTAAAACCTTACTTCCAGCATCACTTATAAGGGACAGCAATGGGGGGAGTAAAGAATAATGTTACGGAGGCACTGAGCAGAAGTACATTGACAGGCTGTGGCGCTATTACAAAAAACTGTAGAGGCTCCATGTGCGTATACTTAAATTGCCTTAAGTCTAAATTCAGACACATGATGTCACGCTGGGTGAAGGAGCAACTAGATTCACAACAACAGGAAGATGGTGGGGAAGCCCAAACAGTAGGAAAAGGAGGAGTGGAGGCCCCGAGGCAAATCTGACAGCACCCTGACTCCCCTAACGTCCCTAAATAGGTTCTGCACCTATCGCCGAGCAAGAGCCTAATCCCTGACTGTCCCTAGCGATAGGCCTTGGATAGGGGAGGGACAGGGTAAGCACTAGTCAGCGTGACTGTAGACTTATTGATTTTGACAACACAACCCCTTTAATTTCTAGGATGCACACATCAGCCTTATTACTTTCCAGAGACATTATTACTTTGCATGGGGAATACAAGAGTCATGGTTACAGTCTAGGGGACAGACAAGAAGCATTATTACTATGTGGGTACACAAAACGGGCTACATTAGGCTGTATGCACACTGTGTTTTTTGCTGATGCCAGCAAAGTGAATGAGAACCCTGAAGTCCGGTGCACACGTTGCTTATTTGTAATGTGAGAATCATGTGGGAATAGTGGATGAGGGCAGGTATATCTCGCCCAGATTCCTTTCCTATGTGGCCTAGTCTGGTCAGTATCGCACCTGCTTACTAATGGATAATGGGAGGTGGATATAAAAGGATGCCAGGTGGTTGTGTGAGTGTCTCAGCCTGGGAACACAGAGAGCCTGTCTGTGTGAGAGACACACGTGAGTGGAAGCAGTGCCCACTGCAACTGTGGTTTGGCTGGACGGGAGAAGCCCGCCAGTTGGTATTTAGGTTGTCCATTGTTTAGTTAGTGCCAGACAGGCAAGGATTTGTTTTATGTTTTATTTCCTTTTGCATTGCTTTCACCGTTAATAAACCTGACCCAGGGTCAGTTACACCTGAATCCCAGCTCTGCGCCTGAGTTTCATGCTGAATGCACGTGACCTTTGACCCCAGCAAAGGCGATACCGGAGTGTTTTATCACATTGTGGTGGAGAATGCGGGCATCACGTTGCAAGCATGAGCATGGAGGACGTGGTGAAAGCGCTGGTACAGTCCACCGCCGTCCAGCAAGATGCTAATCGGGTGATGATGGCCCAGCTGAAGGAGTTGGTGGACATGACAGCTACCGAGCGTTCGCTTCTCCAGCAGGTGGCGCAGCACCTGGCAAGCCTACATGAGGTTAACCTGGAAGCCGAGTTGAGAGTGATTCACGTGAGTCGGTACTGGCAGAAGATGACGACCGAAGATGACGTCGAGGCATACCTGACCACGTTTGAACGGACGGCGGTACGAGAAAAATGGCCGAAGGCACGGTGGGCCGGCCTGATTGCCCCGCTTCTTTCCGGTGAGGCCCAAAAGGCTTATTATGACTTAGAGCCTGAAGCTGCGCAGGACTTTGACAAACTGAAAGCCGAGATCTTGGCCTGGCTGGGAGTGACGACCGCTGTCCGTGCACAGAGAGTGCATCAATGGACTTATCAGCCGGATAAACCACCGCGGTCACAGATGTTCGACCTGATCCACGTGACGAAGAAGTGGCTACAACCCGAGGTGCTGACAGCGCCAGAGATAATCCAGAGAGTCGTCATGGACAAGTACCTGAGAGCTCTACCGCCAGCCCTGAGGAAGTGGGTAAGCCATGGAAATCCTACGACGGCAGATCAACTGGTGGATCTGGTTGAACGTTACTCCGTGGCGGAAGGACTCCGAGACGACGTTACCCCACCTCGTTCTTCATCATTTCCACGTGGAACCGGTAAGACTGTTCCAGGGAGTAGGGGAGATGGAAAAATCCCTAAGACAGTGGGGGAGGAAAACGGGACTGCCCGCACTGCAAGGCCGAGAGTAACGAACTATGGCCTAAGCAAGGGGCCCGTTAGGTGTTTCCGCTGCCAAGAGATGGGACATATTGCTGCGAACTGTCCGGTCACTACTGAACCCATGCAGTGCGACGTCACAGACTCTAAAAACCGCATGTCTATGGTTGCACGGGTAGTGAGTGTGAATGCCGGTCAAAAGGATGTGGAAAAACACTTGTGTGATTTAACTGTTGATGGCAAAAATGTGGTGGCATTGTTAGACTCGGGAAGTGTGGTGACTCTGGTGAAGGCCAGTCTGGTGTCAGCCCCGACTGGACCATCAGACAAATTTTCTGTAACGTGTGTGCATGGAGACACCTGTTCGTACCTCACCACGGTCATATGCATTACTACTTCCTATGGGTCTGTGCAACATAAAGTGGGACTCGTCCCGGCATTATTGCATGATGTTATCCTGGGCCGGGATTTTCCCCACTTCTGGCAATTGTGGGAGAATCAGTTGATGCCCTCGGGTAATAGTGTACATGATTCTTCTCCCAGGGCGCGTGGGGGTCCCGAACCCCTGGAAGAGGTCTCCCCGGAAGACTCGGGGGAAGAGTCTGCGGGAAATGACCTGCAGTTCCCGTTTTCAGTCATGGCGGGTGATACGGAGGAGACCGGGGAAGAGGAGGAGGCCGACAGCCGTCCACCTCCCTGTTTGCCGGATTTAGAAGTTCAGAAAGATGACTTCCAAAGCGAGCAAATAAAGGATCCTACCCTTTCTCAGGCTAGGACAAATGTAAAAGTGATAAATGGGGTACCCGTAGAACCTGGCTCTAGGCTGGCATATCCTTACATGGTTCTGGAGAATGATTTACTCTATCAGATAGAGAAAAAGGGGGAAGATACGGTGAAACTATTAGTCGTGCCAAAACCCTACCGGCGGCAGGTGCTGGACCTGGCCCACGGACATGTGATGGGAGGTCACCTGGGAGTCCAGAAAACCACCGAAAGGATATTACACTGTTTTGTTTGGCCAGGCATGCATCACGATATTCGTGTATATTGTGAGTCTTGTCCTGACTGCCAAGCCTCTGCACCTAAGCCCCGGTTCTGTAGCCCTTTGGTACCCCTACCTATTATTGAAGTCCCGTTTGAGAGGATTGGGATGGATTTAGTTGGGCCCCTTCCACGGTCTGCCCGTGGACACCAACATATCCTGGTCATCTTGGATTATGCCACTCGTTACCCAGAGGCCATCCCTTTGCGTAACACGGCCACCAAGACGATTGCCAAGGAACTGGTGCATGTGTTTAGTCGGGTCGGTATACCGAAACAGATACTCACCGACCAGGGGACCCCCTTTATGTCCAGGGTAATGACGGAGCTCTGCCGGTTGTTACAAATCGAACCGTTACGCACATCCGTGTATCACCCTCAACAGACGGGTTGGTCGAACGGTTCAATAAAACTGTGAAGCAGATGCTGAGAAAGGTGATAGACAAGGATGGGAAGAACTGGGACTATTTACTTCCGTATTTGCTTTTTGCCATCAGGGAAGTACCCCAGTCTTCCACGGGATTCTCGCCTTTCGAGTTATTGTACGCCCGACGTCCTCGCGGACTATTAGACGTTGCAAAAGAAACCTGGGAGGGTCAGGTCACTCCGTTTAAAACAGTGATAGATCACGTCACACAAATGCAGGACCGTATTGCGGCTGTTATGCCTGTCGTCAAAGAACACATGATACAGGCTCAAGGAGCCCAAAAAAGAATCTATGATAGGGGCGCCAAGATCCGTACGTTTGCACCCGGAGATAGGGTGTTGATCCTGGTCCCCACGGTGGACAGTAAGTTCCTGGCAAAGTGGCAGGGCCCCTTTGAGATCAAGGAAAGAGTTGGTGAAGTAAACTACAAAGTATACCAGGCAGGTAAACGGAAACCTGAACAGATTTATCATGTAAATCTGATAAAGCCCTGGAAGGATCGGTCTGCCTTGTCAGCGGAGCTGGCCCGTCCCGTCTGCTCGCATACCGTACCGGAGGTACGGGTTGCAGAGACTCTCTCGGAGCGGCAAAAGACTGAGGTCAGGCAGTTTCTACTTCACAACCAAGAGTTTTTCTCAGAAAAACCCGGGCAGACTATGCTAATGAAACATGACATCGTAACGGAACCTGGTGTCACAGTTCACGTAAAGCCCTACCGAATCCCGGAAGCGCGCCGTGAAGCCATTTCCCGAGAAGTGAAGGCAATGTTAGAGTTAGGAGTCATTGAGGAATCGCACAGTGCGTGGTCCAGCCCGATTGTGCTAATTCCTAAACCGGACGGCACCATCCGGTTCTGCAATGACTTCAGGAAACTGAATGCGGTCTCAAAATTTGATGCCTATCCTATGCCCCGGGTCGACGAGTTAATAGATCGGTTAGGAAAAGCCCGGTATATTACGACCCTAGACCTAACAAAGGGGTATTGGCAGATCCCTCTGGCTGAGGCTGCCAGAGAAAAGACGGCATTTGCTACACCGGAAGGTTTATTTCAGTATGTGTATATGCCGTTTGGACTGCACGGGGCACCGGCGACCTTCCAGAGACTGATGGATCGAGTCCTGAGGCCACATAGGCGGTACGCTTCGGCCTATTTGGATGACATTGTCATTTACAGCTTGGACTGGGAGACTCATCTCCAGAAAATACAAGCTGTGATTGACGACCTGTGGGAGGCAGGTCTAACCGCGAACCCCAAGAAATGTCACATCGGGCTAGAAGAAGCCCGGTATTTGGGGTATGTAATTGGGAGGGGTGTTGTTAAACCCCAGGTTGATAAGATTCAGGCGGTTCAGGACTGGCCACAACCTGTCAACAAGAAGCAGGTGCAAGCCTTCCTGGGGATCGCCGGCTATTATCGCCGGTTCATACCCAATTTTGCAGCCATCGCTACCCCCCTGACGGATCTTACAAAAGGGAAAGACTCCGTCATGATTAAATGGAGTTTAGCGGCTGAAGAAGCCTTCCATAGCCTAAAACGGGCACTTTGCTCTCAGCCCGTACTGGTGACTCCGGACTTCCGCAGCGAGTTTGTGGTACAAACGGATGCCTCTGATACCGGGATCGGGGCCGTACTCTCACAAGTGAGGGACGGAGTGGAAAACCCAGTCCTCTATCTCAGCAGGAAGCTGAATAAACACGAGCAAAGGTATGCAGTCGTGGAAAAAGAGTGCCTCGCCATTAAGTGGGCTCTAGAGGCCCTCAAATATTACCTGGTGGGCAGAAAGTTCAGGCTGATCACTGACCATGCCCCTCTCAAGTGGATGCACTTGAACAAGGAACGGAATAGCCGGGTGACCCGGTGGTTCCTTGCCCTGCAGGCCTACACTTTTACGGTGGAGCACCGCCCAGGGGTACAGATGGGAAATGCAGATGCCCTGTCCCGAGTGCACTGTTTGGCGGGTGTCATTGCTCGACCGGAGTGGTCTGAGCAGAGGGGGGGGATATGTGAGAATCATGTGGGAATAGTGGATGAGGGCAGGTATATCTCGCCCAGATTCCTTTCCTATGTGGCCTAGTCTGGTCAGTATCGCACCTGCTTACTAATGGATAATGGGAGGTGGATATAAAAGGATGCCAGGTGGTTGTGTGAGTGTCTCAGCCTGGGAACACAGAGAGCCTGTCTGTGTGAGAGACACACGTGAGTGGAAGCAGTGCCCACTGCAACTGTGGTTTTGCTGGACTGGAGAAGCCCGCCAGTTGGTAGTTAGGTTGTCCATTGTTTAGTTAGTGCCGGACAGGCAAGGATTTGTTTTATGTTTTATTTCCTTTTGCATTGCTTTCACCGTTAATAAACCTGACCCAGGGTCAGTTACACCCGAATCCCAGCTCTGCGCCTGAGTTTCATGCTGAATGCACGTGACCTTTGACCCCAGCAAAGGCAATACCGGAGTGTTTTATCACAGTAACTTGAAGATTTGTTGCAGATTTCGATTTGCAGTATGTCACTTCTTTCAGCGCTTTTGCTGCAGATTTCACCCATAGTAATGATTGTGGAAAAATCTGCACCAAAAATGTAAGTAAAAAACACAAATTTTTACCACTGCATTTTTCCGGCCAAGAGATGCATGCAGACATTTTTGCATCAAATAATTAATGTGTGTACATACCCTTTCTTTTTGGGGGAACTGAGATCATTATTACTATACGGGGCACTATTATCATCTATTTGCACTGATTATTTTTAGGACCACTGTTTATCAGGTTCTGTCTGTAGAGCAATTTTTGGGGGTGAAAATTAAATTAATAATCACAGTTTTTGAAGTATTGAGGTCATTGTGCCACATAGAAGGAGCAAGAATTGGACAAATGAAGCACAAAATTAGAGGTAGCAAGAGCAAAGGAAGTTTGGGTAAATTGAGAAAAGGTAGGTTGGTTTTGGAAGTGTGAACAGGTCAGCGGCTTCTTTCAAACATCAGTGTGTTCGGTATGTGTGGTGACAGTTTTCACACATACCGGAGACACTTGCACGCCTTCAAGTGAATGGGTCTGTGCACGTCAGTGTATTTCCACGCACCGTGTGTCTGTGGGCAAAATATGCTGACATGTCCATTTTTTAAAAGAAGCAAGGGCCGCAAAACGTCCAGCACACATGCACACTGATGACACACGGATGACATCGGAGTGACATGTACCGACGCCTGGAAAGCAGCGGTGCTGTTGGCGCTGTTCCCCGGCACCAGGTGCTGAAGAAAGCTCTCATCATTCTCCCCTGCTCTGCCGGCGATCAGCACAAGTAGGGAAGAATATTGAGAGATATATTCAAAAATGCATGTGGACCCCTCTATTCTTTATAACCAGCCTTGCTGAAGCTGACAGCTGAGGGATGTAGCCCGCAGCTGTCAGTTTTGCCTGGCTGATTATCAAAATACAGGGTAACTTATGCCGGAATTTTTCATTTATTTATAGTGCAGGCGGGGACTGATGAATAATCCCATCAGCCGCCTCCTGCTCTCACTGGCATTAGCAGCAGCAGGTGTAGGCTGATGAGAGTAGTAGCGCCGTCTCCAGCATCCAGTGCCAGGGAACAGTGCTAACTGTACAGCTGCTTCCCAGGCGCCGGTATGTGTGGTACTGATGCAGCACACGATTGCCACATGTATGCCACAAGTATTACACACATGGACACTGACATCTCCGGTACTGGTTTTTCTGGTACCGAAAATATCAGGATGTGTGAAAGAGGTCAAAGAGGGGAAAAAGGAGTGCTTGGCAAAACGAGCCTTCTTGTGTATGGGAGAGACGACTGCCCGCCTAACAAGTGATTGTCAGCCATCTAATAAGTATGGCCGACAGCCATGTAATGTATATGGCTGTCAGCGACAGCCATGTAATGTGTATAGCAGACACCCATCTAATGTGTATGGCCGACAGTCATGTAATGTGTATGGCCGACAGCCATATAATGTGTATGGCCGACAGCCATGTAATGTGTATGGCCGACAACCATGTAATGTGTATGGCTGACAGCCATGTAATGTGTATGACCGACAGCCATGTAATGTGTATGGCTGAAAGTCATCTAATGTGTATGGCTGACAACCATGTAATGTGTATGGCTGACAGTCATGTAATGTGTATGGCCGACAGCCATGTAAGGCCGGCGTCACACTAGAGAGGAATACCGACGAGTGAGAGGCGTTAAAAAGACGCATTGCACACGGACCAATGATTCTCTATGGGGTGGCTCCCATCAGCCGTATTTTTCTCGCGTATTTTCTACGGTCCATGCCAATCGCAGCATGCTGCGATTGTCAGCGTATTACGACGTAGTACGCCAATGCAAGTCTATTGGTGCGCAAAAAAAACCGCATTACACACGGACCACCCGTGTGACTTGCGAGAAATACGCAAGACTTCTCCTGGTGACAGGAAATGGGCCAATCCATCATCAGGAAGCTTAGACATGCAAATTAGCTCAAAAAGCGCTCCAGACATACAGGAAGTACGCCTCCACGGAGTACAGCATCATGGCACCCTACCAGAATCTGAATGTGGAGATGCTAATTATTCTTGTGCAGGATTGCCCGGAATTATGGGACCAACGGGATGCATATTATGCTGACCGGGCAAGAAAGGAGACTGCATGGAGGCGCATATGTCGCAAAATGTTCCCTGATTTTGGTGATCGGCCACGTGAGGAGCAGCAGCACATAAGTAAGTGCACAGAAATTATGTATGTCAAATTACCTGCCATCAAAAAATTATTTTACAAGTAGGCCCCCCACATCCTGTGCTTCTGATATTGGGCTCTTGTGGCTTGTATATTATTTTTGGACCCACTGTTTGACCCTGAGAGAATTTTACCCTGTCCCCAGCTCCTCATAATGCCTAGCAAAAACAGTTTAAAGAGATGCTAATTGCCACATGAGCTACTGTGACCCTGTGCATCTGGCCTGGTTGCACCAATGCTATATGCCACTCTGGGTAGAACTCACACCCTAGTAGGCCACATGACTTTGATACTGGTTCAAAAACTTATTTTAGGGACGTATTCAGGCCAGCAGGCCTTTCGGTCGCTCTCCAGGGTACGCAGCATTTGGATTAGTGTCCGATTGAATCATTCGCAGGCTCCGTTTCCCTGCGGGTGGTATGGTGTAGTCCGAGACTTATCGATACCATAGAGATGATGTAGTTCTTCCATGACTCTTCCTAGAAAGCACGCTCCTTGGTTCGAATGTATTCGTTGTGGGCAGCTGTACACTTGGATAAAGTTTTTACAAATCGCATAGGCGGCCGACTTCGCTGTCTGGTCTCGGGTGGGGGTGACCACGGCGAACTTGGTGAAATGATCCACCATAACGAGACAGTGCTCATACCCCTGGTAGGCAGGACATATGGTCAGATAGTCCACCGTGAGAAGCTCGAGGGGAGCTGATGTTACAATTGTCTGCACCGGGGCTCGTTGTGCGGGAGGTTTAGCGAGCTCACACGGGCGGCAGGATCGACAAACTTCTTCCACAGCAGTGTGCAAGCGTTGATGGTACACTATCTGCTACAGCCATTGCAACGTCTTTTGAGCACCAAAGTGAGCTCCCTTTTCGTAGCCAGTTGGCTGAGATGGGCTCCGGGCACGATCACCTGCCATGCTGGCACAGACGTTGTTCGTGACACGGCTCTCCGATATAAAAGTCCCTTTTTGATGATTAGTTTCTCCCACTGGCGCAACATCAGCAACATATCCTGAGTCAAAGTCTGTCTCTGTGAGCCAGTGGGCAATTTGCCGGTGGCCACCCATCGGCGCAGGAGTCCAATTTCTCCATCTTCCTGCTGCTGCTGCTGGATCCACTTGTCGCGCGGCTCTTCCAGCATTCCCCCTAAGGGTCCCGGCTGAGGCGCTTCTTGTGTGGTGGCTGTAAGCGCGGCGGTGGTAAGGGCGAACGGCGTCTCGTCTGCTTCCAATTCGTCGTCTCGACTTTATCCTGGGGTGGTGTGTCAGATTCTGGAGAGCGCGTCGGCGTGCAGATTTTCAGCTCCCCGTTTGTAGACGATCTTATAATTGAATTTGGCCATCCGTGCCACCCACCCCTGCTCGAGGGCCCCCAGTTTGGCATTCTCCAGATGGGCTAATGGGTTATCGGTCCACACTACTACCTCGGAGCCTGCCAGGTACGCTGCGAATCGCACAGTCATTGCCCACACCACCGCGAGGAGCTCGAGCTTAAAGGAGCTGTAATTATCCGGGTTGCATTCTGAATCGTGCAGCGATCGGCTACCATAGACGATCACTCTCTCCCGGCCGTTCTGCACCTGTGACAACACAGCTCCTAGTCCCTGGAGGCTCCCGTCGGTATGTAGGATGAACGGTTGCGAGAAATCTGCATATGCCAATACCGGGGCGTCCGAGAGAGCAGCTTTGAGATCTTGAAACGCATCCTCCTGTGGTTGCTGTCACTGGATCTTCCGTCCATTCGCCCCGGCGGGAGCCCCATTCAGCAGGTCTTGCAGGGCTTGAGCTCGGCGTGTAAAGTTCGTCATGAAGCGACGGTAGTAGCCGGCCAACCCCAAGAAGGCCCGCACGTCCTTCACTGTCTCGGGGGTGGGCCACCCCTGGATGGCAGCGACCTTTTCCAGGGAGGGTCGGACGCCCTCTGCCGAGACGGTATTCCCCAGGTACTCGATTTGGGTGCGGAACAGGTGGTATTTCTGGGGCTTTACCTTTAACCCGTACTTCTGCAGCTGGCCGAGCACCTGCCCCAACCGCTTCAGGTGGTCCTCGAACGTGGAGGAATAGATGATAATGTCGTCCAGGTGTATCAACGTGGCTTCAAAGTTGAGGTCTCCTAGACACCGCTCCATCAGCCGCTGGAAAGTTCCTGGGGCGTTGGCCAGCCCAAACGGCATCCGATTGAACTCGAACAGTCCCATGGGAAGGATGAATGCCGTCTTGGCTCTTTCTTCCACTGTGATCGGCACCTGCCAGTACCCACTGGCCAGGTCAAAGGTTGAAAAATACGTCGCGTTCCCCAGGGCAGACAGAGACTCTTCTATGCGGGGCAGTGGATACGAATCCTTGATGGTGCAGGCGTTCAACTTCCAATAGTCCATGCAAAAACGCAGGGTGCCAGCTTTTTTCCGAACCAGGACAATAGGGGCCGCCCAGGGGCTTTGGCTTTCCCGTATGACCCCCTTCCAGAGCACTTGGGCTAACAGAGTCTTCACTTCCTGGTATAGCTGTGGTGGTATTTGCCGATATCGCTCCCGGATGGGGGCCGCTCCTGCCGTGGGGATCCCATGTGTGATGGCCGTGGTACATCCGAAGTCGTCCTTGTGGCTGGCGAAGACACTATAAAATTGTCCAAGAAGTGTCTCTACTTGGAGAAGCTGGGCTGGCGCTAGGCCAGAGAGTTCGGCCCGCATTCTCTCCAGGATGACTCGACCTTTTTCTTGGGCCGAGGGTGCGACAGCCTGTTGGATTCGTACCGTTACTGCGCAAGGATCTTCGGGATGCACATTCAACTGGACCGCGGGGTCCGGCAGCATCTCCTCCAAAGGCCTCACTAGTTTGGCCATTTCGGCCCGGGGCTTCAGGGCGATTTCTTGGTCTTCCAGGTTGACACAATGCACCAGGATGGTCCTCTCCCGCACCGTGGCCAGGGAACGGGCTACCAGTATGCCAGGGTGCAGGCGCTACGAGTAACATGGTTCCACCTGCACCTCCACGCCCTCCAGTGGCATCGGGGTGCGGATCGGCAGAGCTACCACCGTCTGCCCTGGAGGAAGCACGAGCGGGGGGGCCGCCGGTGCGATGACCTTGCCCAGCACCTCAACCTCCTGGAGCACTCGTGCCTCCCGCACCAACCGCTGGAAGACCTGCCCTTGGGCCGTCTGAGAACCCCAGTGGCTCAGAGTCTCCTGTGTGGGTTCATTCAGGAGGAGGTGGCTGAACTCTCGTAGTACGTTCATACCCAGAATAACCGGAAGTTTGCTGTTTGTGTCTCCCTGGGTCAGGACCACTCCCCGGCGGCCGAATCATTTGCCGCTTATCGAAATTTGCATCCAGGCTACTCCGACGACAGGAACTGGTAGCTGGTTGGCGGCTACCAACTTTATCATGGTCCCCCACTGAGGTTTCACTGCTTCGGGAAAATGCTGCAGAAAATAAGTCTCTGGCATGGTCGTAACTTGCGATCCCGTATCTACTAGGCATCGCACGGCACGGCCTTCGATCTCCGCCCATACCACTGGGCACCACGCGACCAGGTCTTCGCGACTTCCTCAACCCCGTGTGATGGGCTCCAGCTCCGGGCAGTGTCCCAATTCTCCGCAATCGTAAGAGGCAAATGGTCGTGGGGACCGACTTGGGCGGGGGCCGCGATGGTTCATGCCTCCTTTACCCGGCCCTGGCCAACTCATTGTGGCTGCTTTCTTGGCTTCGGCCAGTTCACCTTTAATGCTCTGTATCTCTCGCTTCACCTCTTGTACCCAGTGGGGTTCGCTCAGGGCGCTTACGGATGCTTCGATACTCCGAGCCATCCCCACGGGGACCGTCATCTCCTGCTCCTGAACCCGTGCTTCCTTCCCTATCTCTGAAAAGGTCAGATGTGGGTCCACTCGCACCCGCTTTCGCAAAGCCTGTCTTGTCAGGGTGTCTCGTAACCCGGTCACTAACAGGTCACGTAATGTTACGTCCACAGTCCCCACGCCGACTCCATCCTTCCTTTCAATGGCTAAAAACAGTTCCTGCAAAACATTCATATACTGGGTCACTGTTTCCCCCTCTTTCTGCATGCGTCTAAACATCTGGGTTCTCAGTTCCCCCACATCGGTCGGGTCTCCTTAGGCCTCTTCTAAAATCTGTAACACCCTGATGAAGGTGTTTCGCTGCCCCCGGGGCCTCAACATTACAGTATCCCGGGCTTCCCTGTCCAACGCCATCAGGGCCACTTCTGCCTCTAGGTCACGGGTAAGCGGATGCATCCTGAATAACCCACGCATTCGCTCCGTCCAATTATTATTATTATTATTATTATTATTAATTGTTATAGCGCCATTTATTCCATGGCGCTTTACATGTAGGGAGGGGTATACATAAAAACAAGTACAATAATGTTAAACAATACAAGTCATAACTGGTTCAGGCGGAGAGAGGACCCTGCCCGCGAAGGCTCACAATCTACAAGGGATGGGTGAAAACACAGTAGGCGAGGGTAGAGCTGGTCATGCAGCGGTTTGGTCGATCGGTTCCACAGCATAGTAATGCTGCCGAAGAACCTGGGCAGATTGCTCAGCATGGCCCCCAAAGAAATGCTGGGCTGGGGGCCCTCGTTGTCTGCTCTCGGAGACTGCATCCTGCCGACTACGCCAAATGTGGTGTTTGCAGGTACGCAGGATGCAGTGACGAGTTGCGAGACAATTTAGTGCTTACTAGAATAACGTTTAGGCTGAGTTCACACGTGGCGTTTTTATCGCGTTTCCGTGGCGGTTTTAACCGCGCGATTTTGCCGTGAAAACGTGAAAAATAAGCATCCCATGCATTCCTATTGGATTCCGCAATGCTGTGCTAATGCTGCGGTTTTTACCGCGGCAGAATCGCTTTGCGGTAAAAACCGCAGCATGCTCATTAATTTTGCGGAATCGTGGCGATCCCGCACCCATAGGAATGCATTGTTCCGCTTACTTCCCGCATGTGGCTGTGCACACCATGCGGAAAGTAAGCAGAACATTTGCGGATGGTACCCAAGGTCCGGAGGAGAGGAGACTGTCCTCCGGGCTTTGGGTACCATATCCCTGTAATAAAATAGAATTTAAAATAAAAAAATATTGTTGTTCTCACCTTCCGGCGTCCCGCGCAGCCTTCCCGCCTCTCTCCACGCTCTCGTTCCCAGTAATCCTTTGCAAAAATGCCTGCGATAGCTTCCGTTCTCTTGGGATCGCGAAGTCTCGCGGTCATTCGCGCGACGTCATCGCAAATTTCCGCGAGACATCGCGATCCCGCGAGAACGGACGTTATCGCGGGCATTTTCGCAAAGGATTACTGGGAACGGCTGCGCGGGACGTCGGAAGGTAAGAATAACACCATTTTTTATTTTTTTTTACATTTTATCTTTTACTACTGATGCTGCATAGGCGGCCACAGTAGTAAAAAGTTGGTCACACTTGTCAAACACTATGTTTGACGAGTGTGACCAACCTGTCAATCAGTTCTCCAAGCGATGCTACAGATCGCTTGGAAAACGCTAGCATTCTGTAAGCTAAATACGCTTGCAAAATGCTAGTTTTTCCGCAGGAAAATCGCGGGAATTTAAAATGCGATTTTCCCGCGGAATGGAATTCCGGAATTCTCGCGGTAATTTCCGCGAGAGTTCCGGTACGTGTGAACTTAGCCTTATACGACTAGGGGGAACTTTCCTCAGTCAAGGCTTGATCAACAAAAAAGGAGTAACACGGGTTGCTCTCGCAGGGGCTCGATACAAGCAAACACAAAACGTTAGAACACGACTACTCCCGGCAATAGCTGGTCACTATAGGGCCGCGGTATGGCCGACTACGGGTCCGTAATGTTACAGTCACTTAGCTGTCCAGACGTCCCACGCCATTCGGGATGGCGGTCCTTCGGCGTAGTAGTTGCTGGGCCCAGTTGCTGAGGCGTTGGCGGAATCTTCGCGCGCTCTGGCGTGCTGTTGACCCTGGAGCCCCACGGGCCCTGGCGGAGTCCTTGGACGGATAGGCCGCAGCCCCTGGACTGGGTCAAGCGGCAGCGATTTCGGGTGCCGAATGACGGGCCACCTCCGCAGCTAACGGCTGCGACGGGGAATCCGAAGCTAGCCGAGGCTCAGCTCCTGCTCTGGAGCGGGACAGTGGTGGCCGCCAACGACACTGTACTTGCCGCGGCCACTGGTGAGAGTGGGGCGGCTGTGGGTGGCAGGGGACAGGCCGCAGCCGCGTGCTGAGGAGAGGCGGCAGCGGCCACGGGCGACCGCGGGCAGGCCGCAGCAGCGGGCTGAGGAGAGGCGGCAACGGCCGTGGGTGACCGCGGGCATGCCGCAGCCGTGGGCTGAGGAGAGGCGACCGCGGGCAGGCCACAGCCTCGGGCTGTAGAGAGGTGGCAGCGGCCGCGGGTTGGACTGGGGCTGCAGTGGCCGCGAGCTGTAGCGGGGTGACGAGTCTCAGCTGTTCGTCTTGGCGCAGTCTCTCTGGGGCCCTCAGTGAGCGTCTTGCCTGGCCCTTGTAAGTTACTCTCGCTTGCAGTTGCTCCCTTCGTCTCCAGCTGCCTCTGTCCCGGGCTGCTGACTCATCGCCCGGGGAATTCCCTGCCCTCTTTATACTGGTCCCTCCCCTAGCTCTCCTGTCTGTCACAACGGTCCGTTCCTGAACCCTGTCCCCCAGGAACAGTTTCCCCCGGAACCTGGATGACGGCTCCTTGGGTTCTGGCCCGGACACTCGACGGGGGGGGACCGTTCCTCCCACACCAGCATCGCTCCGATGGTCCCAGCATCGCTCCGGTGGACCCAGCCGGTCTGGCATCAACTCCATGGTAATGCAGGGACGTTTTAATTTTGCCTCACATAGTTTTGGTAGCTATGAGTTCGCTATGTCACATGATTGCTGCAGCCAATCACTGGTGATATCCGCATGCCCATCATGTGACTGGGTGTCATTGGCTTCCGTGGGCAGGTAGATGGGACATCATTACCTCCGATGCTGTCCCTGTGACAGACAATTCAAATGACAAGAAATGGTTTATTATTTTTTTCATTTATTTATTTTTAAAGACAGTACACAATTTTCTGAAAAATCTGAAAACCCCTTGGGATCACGTGATGCCATGTGATTTGTACAGAACCTCTTTGAGGAAAAATAAATCATTGTTGGATTAATGTGCACACGTTGCAGATTCTGCTGCGTTTCCGCAGCGTTTTTGGCCCTGTGGAAACGCAGCAGTTCTGCAGACATGGTACAGTACCATGTTAGCCTATGGCATTTCAAATCCGCTGTGGTCACGCTGCGGTTTTTTCCACGCGGTTTTGCTGCGGTTTACAAACTGCAGCATGTCAATTCTTTGTGCGGATTCCTCAGCGGTTTCACACCTGGCTATGTGCCC
This sequence comes from Dendrobates tinctorius, assembly GCF_039654945.1. Classification (NCBI taxonomy): domain Eukaryota; kingdom Metazoa; phylum Chordata; class Amphibia; order Anura; family Dendrobatidae; genus Dendrobates; species Dendrobates tinctorius. The sequence continues at coordinate 32,013,766 of NW_027361697.1, forward strand.
ACGTAGCGTTTTTGTCCGGACACTGAAAACCGGACTCCTTCCCAGAAACCGCGCGATTTCACCGTGATTATGTTCGCGATTTTCGCGTGCGATATTCAAGCACTTTCCAAGCGATTTGAAGCATCGCTTGGAAAGTGATTGACAGGTTGGTCACACTCGTCAAATATAGTGTTTGACAAGTGTGAGCAGCTTTTTACTATTGAGGCTGCCTATGCTCCATCAATAGTAAAAGCTAAAATGTTAAAAATGATAAAAAAATAAAAAATCGGGGTATATTTACCTTCCGATGTCCCGCGCTGCCATCCCGGCCTCAGCGTTCCCAGTAATGCCTTGCGAGACCTGTGATGACGTTGGTCTCGCGTTGCTATAGCGATCTCGCAAGACCACGTCATCACAGGACCTTGCCGCAAGGCATTACTGGGAACGCTTAGGCCGGGAATGCAGCGCAGGACGCCGGAAGGTAAATATACCCCGATTTTTTATTTTTTATTCTTTTTTTTTTTTTTTACAGGGGATTGGTACCCAGGGCCTGGAGGACAGTCTCCTCTCCTCCACACCGTGGGTACCAACCGCACATGAGACGCTTAACTTCCCGCATGGTGGGCATAGCCACATACGGGAAGTAAGCGATTCTCATGCATTCCTATGGGTGCGGAATTGCGGCAATTCTTTGCGATTCCGCACAAAAGAATGATCATGCTGCGATTTTTTCCGCGATGCGATTCCGCCACGGAAAAAAGTGCAGCATTAGCACAGCATGTGTGGAATGCCATAGGAATGCATGGGGGGCGTTCTGTACACGATTTTTAAATGTTTTCGCGCCGAAAATCACGGCAAAAACGCTTAAAAATTGCATCGTGGGCACACAGCCTTAACATAGTAGAGGTGTGAAACCACAGGGCAAAACCGCAGGCTAATCCGCAGCGTGTGCACATAGCCTTAGTGTGATCCCAACATCACGATGTGTGAAGCGATTTCACGCTCATGCTATGTGCACACGTTGCGGATTCCGCTATGGTTTTTTCCGCGCGGAACCGCAGGTAAAGTGACCTGCTGTTTTCCTGTGGTTTCACACCTCTACTATGTTAGGTGTGAAACCGCTGCGGAATCCGCACAAACAATTGACATGTTGCGGTTTGTAAACCGCAGCAAAACTGCGCGGAAAAAACCGCACCGTGAGCACAGCGTTTTTGAAACCCCATAGGGTTTCATTGTACTGTACCATGTCAGCGGAACTGCTGCGTTTCTGCAGGGCCAAAACCGCTGCGGAAACGCAGCAGAATCCGCAACGTGTGCACACAGCCTCTCAGTCTCCAATCACATTGTTCATTGTTCATTTTAATAAAGATTTTTCATTTAAAAAAAAGAAAAAGTGAGTTTCGTACATGTGTATGTGGGGCGCCCTCTCGCGGCTGTTGTCGGTATAGGCGGGACTCTGAATGGCGGCTCCTGTGGTGGTGGTGAGCCCGCACAGATGATGTCCTGAGCCGCCGGCCGGCAGCCTGCTCCATAGAGCTACCGCAATGGCGACGTTTGTCAGCGAACTGGAAGCGGCTAAGAAAAGCCTGAGCGAGGCGCTGGGAGAGAACGTGAAGCAGTGAGTGCAGTGTGTCACCCATCAGTCCGAGAACCGGAGGCCTGCACATCCCCGGACTAAAGTTACCGGGCACCCCGGGGTAGTGAGGGCGAGCTGGGCAGCCACTGACTGTGCGATATGTGACGTAATGGGGAGAGGTGACGAGTTATCAGCTGCTATATAGTGATCACATCCTGGACTGTGTGTGTGTGTATATATATATATATATATATATATATATATATATGTGTGTGTGTGGTCATATAACTATGCGTGTACCTTCTGAGCATAATGTGACATGAGCATCCGCCTTCACGTGCGGCCCCATGTGACGGGGGCAGCCGTCTCCGCCTTCACGTGCGGCCCCATGTGACGGGGGCAGCCGTCTCCGCCTTCACGTGCGGCCCCATGTGACGGGGGCAGCCGTCTCCGCCTTCACGTGCGGCCCCATGTGACGGGGGCAGCCGTCTCCGCCTTCACGTGCGGCCCCATGTGACGGGGGCAGCCGTCTCCGCCTTCACGTGCGGCCCCATGTGACGGGGGCAGCCGTCTCCGCCTTCACGTGCGGCCCCATGTGACGGGGGCAGCCGTCTCCGCCTTCACGTGCGGCCCCATGTGACGGGGGCAGCCTCCTCCGCCTTCACGTGCGGCCCCATGTGACGGGGGCAGCCTCCTCCGCCTTCACGTGCGGCCCCATGTGACGGGGGCAGCCTCCTCCGCCTTCACGTGCGGCCCCATGTGACGGGGGCAGCCTCCTCCGCCTTCACGTGCGGCCCCATGTGACGGGGGCAGCCTCCTCCGCCTTCACGTGCGGCCCCATGTGACGGGGGCAGCCGTCTCCGCCTTCACGTGCGGCCCCATGTGACGGGGGCAGCCGTCTCCGCCTTCACGTGCGGCCCCATGTGACGGGGGCAGCCTCCTCCGCCTTCACGTGCGGCCCCATGTGACGGGGGCAGCCTCCTCCGCCTTCACGTGCGACCCCATGTGACGGGGGCAGCCTCCTCCGCCTTCACGTGCGACCCCATGTGACGGGGGCAGCCTCCTCCGCCTTCACGTGCGGCCCCATGTGACGGGGGCAGCCTCCTCCGCCTTCACGTGCTGCCCCATGTGACGGGGGCAGCCGCCTGCGCGTACAGCAGTATGTGAAGGGGAGGACTGTATCATCTCTGAGTCTAATGCTGGGGTACTTACTGGATTTCAGGTCCATAATCCTCACTATTCATGAGCTCTGGCTAGTTCTGCTCCCTACTTTTTACTTGTGGCTTTCTACCTATGCGCAGGAGGTAGAACAAGTCGAAGCCTATGAGTTCTACAGGACAATGAGTGACGGAGCATTACAGTCAGGGGTTCTATCTCTACTCTATGCTGCTCTCAGATTAGGCAGCAAAAAACTGGTGACCGTTTCCCTTCAATAAAAGCAGACCATGGTTAGACATCTGGGGTGGAGTTCCTCTGTAAGACCTCAACCCTACGACATCCGTTCCCAGTCCTCTACAGCAGTCCATCCAGCTTTAATTGCAGAAAGATGCAATGAGGTCCCTCTAAGTTGTGAGTCAGTGAGGTTCTTTGTTACCTTGGGGTCCTGCGGCCTCTGGCAGCGCCCGCTGTGTGACAGGTCCTGCGGCCTCTGGCAGCGCCCGCTGTGTGACGGGTCCTGCGGCCTCTGGCAGCGCCCGCTGTGTGACGGGTCCTGCGGCCTCTGGCAGCGCCCGCTGTGTGACGGGTCCTGCGGCCTCTGGCAGCGCCCGCTGTGTGACGGGTCCTGCGGCCTCTGGCAGCGCCCGCTGTGTGACGGGTCCTGCGGTCCCTGGCAGCGCCCGCTGTGTGACGGGTCCTGCAGCCTCTGGCAGTGCCCGCTGTGTGATGGACCCAGCTCTGTGCTGTGGTTTTCATTATAAACAGACCAAGTGGTCTCGTAGCTGGAGAATCTGTTCACTGTCGTGTGTGGACCTAGATCAGCAATATCTGGATGTGTGTCCTAATTCACACATGATGGATTCAATGTGCCCCAAGTTAAAAATCTACAACTTCTTAAATTTCTGTTTTTACATTAATGGGCACATTGGGAGGTCTAGTTTCAAAGTAAGTATATTGTAAACTGTTATAGCCTACTATTTTGTTATCATAGATCATAATTTTGATTTTTACAGAAAAACCTCTTTTAATAGATTTATTTGTGTTTCAGATATTGGGCAAACCTAAAACTGTGGTTCAAGCAGAAGATAAGCAAAGAAGAGTTTGACGTTGAAGCTCGGCGGCTTCTCTCACAGGAAAACGGTGAGACTGAGTCTGCGCATTTATTACCTGAAGCCATATTGGGTTATCTGAGAGTGCTTACTCGCCTTGTTCCTGAGGAACAGAAGGTTCAGCCTTTACATCCACTCTGTGTACTTGCTTCATGCATAAAAATGTTGTGATCGGAGGTGTGATCCATCTTCCCCATGCTTTCAGTGTGTGTAAATTGGTCTGCACTCAGATGTAATCCGAGTGCAGACCGATGGTTTCTATGGACTTATTGACTTGCATGGCCGAGTGCTATCTGAATATTGGATGAAATCCAGGCATGCAGTGATTTTTGCCGTGTGCCCGGCCCTATAGAATAATATTGGTCCGAGTTCGATCCAATGGCTTGTAAAATCTCACTCTGATCAAAAATATGGTCATGTGCACAAGCCCTAAATATAGGTAATAATGTACTCAGATAGAAATAAGTCTTTTAAAGGGAAGTTGAAATAGAGAGGCAGTCGTGCATGCACCCTGCGTCCGGTCTCTATGGGAAGGATGGAAACAGATAACTTCTGCTCCATTTAGGGGGATCTGTCACAAAGTTTTACAATACACCATTTTGCTGTGGTTGTGCTGCATAAAGGGATATTGGTGTCTTCAGTTGTAGTTATTGGTGGGGGCTCCTGCAATCGAATCCCTACTGATCTAATATCATCACTCATCCAGTGGCTGGAATACGCCTCTAATAGTGATGAACGTGCTGGGATAAGGGGTTATCTGAGCATGCTTGGGTGCTGACTGTCTGCAACGTGCTTAAATAATATGTTTGAGTCCCTGCGGCTGCATGTGTCATGGTTGTTCTACAGTCCCAACACATGCAGGGATTTCCTGTTTTTAGGAAATCCCTGCATGTGTTACGGCTGTCAAACAGCCGCAGGGACTCGAACATATTATTCAAGCATGCGTCAGACAGTTGGTTAGCACCCTAGCATGGTCGGATATCACCTTATCCCAGCACGTTTGCTCATCACTAGTCTTTAACACTTAGATTTTAGACTTTAGCATAAAGGAACAATAAACAGGTGTCTGAAGCAAAGACCCACCTACAGGCTTGGGGGTTTTTAGGCACTAAGTCCATAACAGCCATTCTTGGTCCTACTTGCTGAGGTCAAACCGCACACTTGTGCAGACTTATACAAAGAAAGCTGTCAGTCACTGATAGGGACCGCTCACTGGACTGAAAATCCCAGAAAGAGCAGAGGATTAAAGGGAATTTATCAGCAGGTTTTCGCTATAAAATCAAAGAGCAGCACAATGCAGGGCAAGGAATCCTGATTCCAGGGATATATCACTTACTGGGCTGCTTGGTGCAGTTTTCATAGAATCTGTTTTGTCTGCAGTAGATGTAGCAGTGGTCAAAAGGCTGAGCTGTGTATATCCCGGCCCACAGCCCTTACTGGTGTTTTGTCAGCAAGCTGCTACTCCGTGGTGGGGGCGGGATTACACAGATTAGCTCGACTGCTAGTCATGTGAGCTGTAGTCCTGACATTTTCAGTCTGCTGATAAAACACTAATTGTACTGAAATGGTGACACACAGCCTACTAAGTGACACATCCCTGTAATCATGGTCTCTTGCACTATGTTGTGCTGCTCACAGATTAAATAGCAAAAACTTGCTGACAGATTCCCTTTAAATGATGAAAACGCTGGTTAAACTCCATTTCTCCATGCTCTATAACAAGCTGCCGGCAGATTGGGCTGCGTTTTCATGGTGACAAGTTCCTTTTAATATTAGTGTGTATTTTTGTTGCAGTTCACTCCCACAATGATTTCCTCCTGGCTATTCTTACTCGATGCCAAATTCTTATTTCTTCTCCTGGTAAGTGACTGGATGAAAAAGTTGAGTTGGTGATGTGGATGATATGCAGTGTTGTAACCACACAATATTTTGCTTGATTTAGAGGGAGCTGGAGTATTACCCTGCACCACCAAAACTAAGCCCAAGGGAAAGAAGAAAATCACATCTGTTCGCCAGAAGTTTGATGTAAGCCCATGTGCACACTAGAAAATGATGTGTTTTCTAATGCTAATGTAAAACAAGGTCCGGCTATTACTGCATCTCCATCTTCTCTTGGGTTATACTGTGCCCCTATTATTGTGAACGATCAGTCGGGTGGTGATGCCGATGTAAGATGGCAGGTCCTGGACACATTTCCCTGTAATGGCATTCCTGACCTTGACTGATTCCTACATGTGTAAACTTGTTGTTTTTGTGACTCTGGTGGCCAACCGTGCCCCCCAGAATCGATGATTAATAGCATCAATATAGTCTGATATGTGCAAAGCCTTTTTTTCCAGTTTGGCCACTTGAGAAAGAAGCAACGGTTTACTTATCTCCTGCCGCTATTTTACTTTTTTTTAGCTAAAGGGATTCTGTCAACAGGTTTTTGATACTCCATCTGAGAGCAGCATGATGTAGTGCTGACACAATCAGTGCTTTTAGATTTAGAATGAAGCAGAGCTGAGAAAGCTAACCTCGCCCACACCAGGCTCACACTGTAGAAAGTCCATAGACAGTGAGGTGTTTATCACAGGACGAGGTGTTGACAAGTGACACATCCCTGGATTCTGTTTCATCCTCTATCTCATGCTGTCTCCAAAGGATTTCGGTCACCATGTCTTTGCTACCCCATCTGAGAGAGAGCAGCATAATTACACCTCTTTCCTCTGCGGCCCATTTTCATTTTTGCATTCCTTGTTTTCCTTTCCTCCTCTTTTTTTTTTTTTTTTTTTTTTTTTTTTTAGTTTTTTTTTCAAAAGCCATAACTTTTTTTATTCTTCCGCCTACATAAAAAACATATCAAATGTAGTGAAATTAGAGAAAAAAATGTATTTCCGCCATTTCTTCTTTTTTTTTTCGTGCTTTGATTTTACGACGTACATTCTTTCGTAAAAGTTAGGATTCTCCAGGTCAGTACATTTATGCGACACCAAACTTGTATAAATTTTATTTTTTATAAGTGTAGAAAAATCAGGAATTTAACAAGGCAAACCTTTTTTCATTTCCGTCCCTATATTCCAAGACCCGTACTTTTTTTGTTTTCCCATCGGATGAGCAGGCAGAGAACTTGATTTGTTGTGTGATGATTGATACCATTTTTGACTATACAACATTACGATTTATTTTTATTGCATTTTTTGACAGATCGGACTTTTATGAACACGGCGATATCAAACATGTTTTTATTTATCTATATATTTTTTTTTCTTTCGAATGGCGGGAAAAGAGTGATTTTAAATTTGTTATATATTTTTTTTCACTTTATTTGTTAGTCATGAACCTGTGATCATCTGATTGCTTATACTATATACTGCAGTTTCATAGAATTTTGTGTAAGCCTTGGTCTCCTTTGAAGTGAACTTCAGAGATGCACCGAGGTGGCGGCACCTTGCTGGCATAGCGACTCAATGCTGATTATTTAACATAGCGAATATCTGCCTCGTGGTGAGAGCTTAGCTCCTGAGCGCTCTCAACACACAATTGCCCATGCAATCACATAAAAGTATGTGACATTCAGTTAAGGCCAGAGACCTCGAATAGAGATCTAGCAGTTCTCTGAATGCGGAGCTGTGTATAACCCCGCCCACACCACTGATTGGCTGCTTTTTGTGGTCACTGTGCAAAGTCAGAAGGCTGCTAATTAGTGGTGGGGTCAGGGTTATTCGGAGCTCCTAAAATTGGAGGACTACCTGGCAAACAGGGTTACTAGTCCTCCACTGATCTCCTACTGATAAAACAGATTTGTCAAAACTACTGCAAGCAGCCCTGTAAGTGATGCATAACTGGAATCAGGGTTTGTGTTTCTACATTATACTGTTCTAATTACATGATAAAAGCCTGGTAACAGTTTCCCTTTAATGGGACTGAGTCTGGAATTGCCTTCTGTTTTAAGACTTTCCAGATTTTGATTTTCGGTCATTCCATGTCAAGTGGACCAGTTTTAAAAATCGTCCCCACTCGACCTTCTCCGATTTTGTTGAAAATTTATAAGGATGTACATGTATGTTTGAAAAGAGGTTCTGTAAATATTTAGGGCCAGATCTCAAACACATTGAGCACTGTTGACCTTTCACTGGAGGTTCCACCAAGCCTGCGACTTCAGCTATGAGGATTTTGCAAACTTTGGCACATAGCCATTAGAGTTCTATACTGGCTATGATGCTGAAATTTGGCATACTAGCTCAACTTTTGCTGCTAAACACGATAAAATTATTACCGGCTATGACAAAACAATATTTCGGCCGCAATTTTGTGTCAAAGTAGCTTGAAAAGCGCGTCTCATAAAATTTATGCCTAACTTTGCCCATATATAACTCAAGACCAAAAACCAATAGTAACTGGTGTTTTGCCCTGTACACCAAACATCTACATGACTTTGCATTGCTGCAATATCACGGTCAAAGCATATGTATTTGTGGAAATATTCACACCCACATATGATGAAAAACTTAAAAAAAACAAAAAATGAATTTTACCTATTTTTAGGTCAAATTTCTCAAAAAGGGTACCCCTAAAATATATTAATTCTGATATCATTAGAAAGAGCACATTTTTCTCTACAAGGATCATTTTTTTTTTTTTTTTTTTTTTTTTTTTTGGAGTCTCTCAGTTTAAGAAAAGAAAAATGCCACTGAACATGGTGTTATTTATTAATACGCAATGAATGGTAACTGCACTATTCAAACCCTTGCGTTGGTCCATGGTGGTTACACCACAACCAATTCCCTAAGAATTGGTATTATAATCCTATTAAGAATTGTAATATTGCTGTCTTTCGAGAATTGGCAGCCCCATCGCCTAGGAGCCATGGCCGATAGCCGTGCAAGGCCAGCCGCGGGCGGTCTCTTTATCGCAGGTTCCGAAGCCTGAGGGTGGGTGTCTTTGCCTAGGATCCCAAGCCTAATATTGGGTATCTTTTGTTGGTTCCCAAGTGATAATGTTCAGTCTAAGTGGTCTGGAATTGTTGCTGAATTTGCAACATAATCGGTTCAGAGAAGCTGTATTGTCGGCCCATTGCTGTTGCAGCTGGTGCTGGAATTATTGCAATGATTGACTGCTCGGGAATCCAGCATGTATCATTTCTCACAGGCCAGTGAAAGAAGCTAGCTGGTCCATGAGGATGCATAAAATTTATTAATGCATCATGGTCGTCTACTGAAATTTCAGAAATATTTCCAATCCACCAGTTCCTATCGTAAATGCAGGCAATGTATTGCCCTGGCTGAAGGTTTGCAATTGGCACAAAAGGCATTTCTGATCTGACAGATCTATCTACATGGGCAATGAAAGATGATGGGTCATTTGACACCCTTGAAATGCGAATCTTTTTGTCATCAATTGGCACAAACTGGTGATTTTCTCTTGTTCCAGCAATTGTATGTCCATATTTGAACCTTTCCTCTTGAACTACCCGTATTTCGTCAATTTTTTCTTTTGGAACAAAAACAAAATTGATTCCATGCAGTTGCTCGTTGCAAAAGTTGAATAAATCCACCGGGGTCAGTATTTGGTTTTCAGTTGGGCGTTGAAGACTGGCATGAGCTGCCAACCTCTTTGTTGTCCCTCCAATCCCATCACAGGGCGACTTTCCATGACTGGTACCAAAAAAATTCCATTCAGCGCTGATATTGAAATCAGCATTGTGGTGGCACAAGTTGAGAAAATTTTTGTACTGGGCTGCAGATCCATCGCTGAAGTAGTGGATATGACGAATCCCATAGATGAGAGTCTTGAGATTCTTAACAGTATTTGTGGAGTAAAGGTACTGTCACACTTAGTGATGTACCAGCGATCCCGACCAGCGATATGACGCGGTCAGGATCGCTGGTGCATCGCTAAGTGGTCGCTAGTGAGCTGCCACACAGGCAGATCTCACCAGCGACATCGCTGGGGACGGGGGTCGCTACTTACCTGTCACACTAGGCGATCCTGCGTCCTCCCGCCCGGCTCCACGCGTCGCTCGCCTTCACAGCAGGAAGTGCCGCAGGAAGCTGACGGCGAGAAACGGTCCTGAACGTTCTCGCGCGATCAGCGATAACCAGCGGGGGAGCCGGTCGGAGGTAAGTATCAGACATAGCGATATCGCTAGCAATATCGCTATAACGTCACTAGTTATAGCGATATTGCTAGCGATATCTCTTAGTGTGACATGCCCTTAAGTGTGGACTGCAACTGTGTCATGTCGTGAACAATCACTGATTATGCACAAGCTGATGTTCTGCACAGCTTCACCATTTAACTCCTTGAAGTAAATTACAAATGGGTGTACTGTAGCTTGACTATTTTCCCAGTGGAAACCTTGAATGGCATCTTGAACAATAAATTAGTAATTTTCAGCAAAGTCCATGAGGATCACAAGCTCTCCAGGTCTCAGATTTTCCTTCAACGATTTCAGATAGCAACTTTGATGCTTGGCGATGTAGTGATGGCTACAAAGTTTAGAAATTTTCAAAACCAATTCTTCAATGAAATCTTCTATAGTCAGTTGTTTGGTATCAAGCATGTCTCGATCAGTGTGAATCCATTGTTTGAACTCAATAATATCTTCAGGGTCACTGTTGACAAACACATTGACTAGAAATTCTTTTAAAACTTCAGGACCCGGGCATTTATCACAACGGCCAAGCATACAGTCCTTGGATTCAATTCCACAGACCATTTTGCATATGAGCTCTTTGTAGTCATCATAGATTTTGCATGCTGCAAGCATTAGTTTGACATTTTGGTGAAGTGTACACACACAAACGGAATGTGTTCCAGCAGATCCAACGGTTACGCACCACTTTGGCCGAAGCTCACAAAACTTGGAATTTCCAATTTCAGGGCCATTCCGATCCCGATAGGCAACAAACATTTCCCTCATATTGCTCCGTAATAGTCGCTTTTGCATCTGCTTTTTTTCTCCTGCTATTCGCACTGATACATAGTCTTTTTTACCAGGGCACATTTGACTGAATTCATCATCCTCAAAAAATGCCTGCACCTTTTTCTTCACTTCCTCAGAAACTTTCTTGCCACACTTGATTCTAGGTAAGGCTAAGATCCCATGTTCACATTTAAGCTTTCAAGCTTGTTTGACCATTAGTTCAGAGACACCGAATTCGTCTGATATAGCCTTAATGGACCAACTTTTAGGTGCCAATGTCAAGATTTGGACCTTTTCTGCCCGACTGGACACCTGCAGCTTTTGCTTCAAATCTGCCAAAAGGTGATTGTAATCCAGACACATTTTGCACTGTGCTGTTTTTGTTTGCTCAATGTCTTTCGGCTCAAGCCCTCCAATTGAAGCAATCTTGCTAGAAAATGCATTTTGTACCTGGCTTATCTTTCTCCTTGCATATCCAAGTGAATCCCGCTGGCTTACCCGTGGATATTTCAGAGGAGAGATGTCAATGGATGTTAAGCTTGAATTTAGGCTTTCAGGAGAACATTCCATTCCATCTGGATCTGATTCAGAGGAAACTGGATCAGCTGATTTTTTCCTGTTAGCAAATTCTTTTCGACATGATGCACACATCTTCTGGCCAGGCTTCACATCATCCTTTGTAAATTCGTTCAACTGGTCAGCTGCTAACAAATTGATAGCTGGCAAATTCTTTTTGGTGTTATGACCTTTCTTCCCAAAAGGATTGCAACACGATTTTTGCAAATGCTCATATTTGGTCAAGAATGAAGCTTCATGGTGTAAACAGATTTGTGAATGTTCGTCAAAATTTAGTCCCTCTCGTCGACGCAGCAATTTCTGTTCATCCAATCCAAAGCTTGTAAACAATTTCAACTCATCCTTGCTATGGGTGAATGTCTTAAGGTGGCACTTCGAATTGTTCGCAAGGCCGATAGAGCACTGGGCTGATTCTTCATCAATTTCATTCTCCATCGCTAAAAAATAAATAATATATGCATTAAAATGTACCAATAGTCAATAACTTTTCATAAATAAAAAGGTTTATAGGTTTTTGATTATAATAGACATTGCTAGCAACAATACAACTCTGTAACATGTGATAAGAATCTGAAAATCAAACACAAAATCAATGCATTACGCGCATAAATAACACCATGTTCAGTGGCATTTTTCTTTTCTTAAACTGAGAGACTCCAAAAAAAAACCAATGATCCTTGTAGAGAAAAATGTGCTCTTTATAAAGATATCAGAATTAATATATTTTAGGGGTACCCTTTTTGAGAAATTTGACCTAAAAATAGGTAAAATTCGTGTTTTTTTTTTTAAGTTTTTCATCATATGTGGGTGTGAATATTTCCACAAATACATATGCTTTGACCGTGATATTGCAGCAATGCAAAGTCATGTAGATGTTTGGTGTACAGGGCAAAGCACCAGTTACTATTGGTTTTTGGTCTTGAGTTATATATGGGCAAAGTTAGGCATAAATTTTATGAGACGCGTTTTTTAAGCTACTTTGACACAAAATTGCGGCCGAAATATTGTTTTGTCATAGCCGGTAATAATTTTATCGTGTTTAGCAGCAAAAGTTGAGCTAGTATGCCAAATTTCAGCATCATAGCCAGTATATAACTCTAATGGCTATGTGCCAAAGTTTGCAAAATCCTCATAGCTGAAGCCGCAGGCTTGGTGGAACCTCCAGTGAAAGGTCAATAGTGCCCAATGTATTTGAGATCTGGCCCTAAATATTTACAGAACCTCTTTTCAAACATACATGTACATCCTTATAAATTTTCAGCAAAATCGGAGAAGGTCGAGTGGGGACCACTGGTCCACTTGACATGGAATGACCCTTTTCTCCTTTCAGTCCTCTAAGCCCTGCTACCTCCTGTCATAGGTGATGTACGGGGAGTAGCAGTGCTTTGTAGGGAGCATTGATTCCACCTTATTCCCACTGTTCTTACTCCCAGCATGTTCGTTTTCACTAATTCTTTATAGGGAATTGCCCCTGAACGCTGTAAGACACTTTATTCCCTTTTTTTCCAGCATCGTTTTCAGCCTCAGAATCCTCTGGCAGGAGCTCAGCAGTTTGTGAGCCGGGACCCTCAGGAGGACGATGAGCTCAAGCTTTGCTCGCACACTATGACGTTGCCCAGCAGGGGGCAGCTGGAGGCGCGGATGATTGTTACGGCTTTTGAACATGGCTTGGACAATGTAACAGAGGACGCAGTAACCATTGTTATCCATGCACTAGAGGTAGGGTTGTCTTGTATGGGTTTATCTAAACTTCACAAAAGTAGCACAGGCATTGCATACTGCTTCCATGCTGTCAGCAGGCTATAGGGCAGGGGTTTCAAACTCTGCAAGGTATATAGGCTGCGCATGGGGCCGCAGGAGGATGAAGTGACATATTTAGTGGTAGCATTTCTGTCTATACACCATTTGATAATTTTTGTAACATTTTTGGTGTATTTATTTAAGTTTTTTTAAACAGCATTAATCGTTTGAATTATGGTACAGTTTTATAACTTGGGTCGTTGTAGATGTGGCGATAACAAACCTGCACTTTTTTTTTGGTTTACTTTAGTTTATATAAAAAACAGCGTTTAGTGACAAAATATTTTTTCATGCTTTATTTTGTTTCCCCCAATTGGCCACATACAGTAATATTGTCTTATAATTAGCACCATATAATAATTCTGGCAAACATCATGTAATAATGTGCCCCATCCAGTTCCCCATATTGTAGTAGTGTTCCCATATTGTAGTAATGCCCCGTCCGGGTCCTCGTAGTAATGCCCCCGTCTGGGTCCTCGTAGTAATGCCCCCGTCTGGGTCCTCGTAGTAATGCCCCCGTCTGGGTCCTCGTAGTAATGCCCCCGTCTGGGTCCTCGTAGTAATGCCCCCGTCTGGGTCCTCGTAGTAATGCCCCCGTCTGGGTCCTCGTAGTAATGCCCCCGTCTGGGTCCTCGTAGTAATGCCCCCGTCTGGGTCCTCGTAGTAATGCCCCCGTCTGGGTCCTCGTAGTAATGCCCCCGTCTGGGTCCTCGTAGTAATGCCCCCGTCTGGGTCCTCGTAGTAATGCCCCCGTCTGGGTCCTCGTAGTAATGCCCCCGTCTGGGTCCTCGTAGTAATGCCCCCGTCTGGGTCCTCGTAGTAATGCCCCCGTCTGGGTCCTCGTAGTAATGCCCCCGTCCTGGTCCTTGTCTTGTGGTAATGCCCCCGTCCTGGTCCTTGTCTTGTGGTAATGCCCCCGTCCTGGTCCTTGTCTTGTGGTAATGCCCCCGTCCTTGTCTTGTGGTAATGCCCCCGTCCTTGTCTTGTGGTAATGCCCCCGTCCTTGTCTTGTGGTAATGCCCCCGTCCTTGTCTTGTGGTAATGCCCCCGTCCTTGTCTTGTGGTAATGCCCCCGTCCTTGTCTTGTGGTAATGCCCCCGTCCTGGTCCTTGTATAGAATCATAGAATCATAGAATCATAGAATCGTAGAGTTGGAAGGGACCTCCTGGGCCATCTGGTCCAACCCCCTGCTCAAAGCAGGATTCGCTAAATCCTACAAGGCATAATAATGGGGTAATGCCCCCGTCCGGGTCTTCGTAGTAATGCCCCCGTCCTGGTCCTTGTCTTGTGGTAATCCTATTGTAGTAATGCCCCCGTCCGGGTCTTCGTAGTAATGCCCCCGTCCGGGTCCTCGTCTTGTGGTAATGCCCCCGTCCTGGTCCTTGTCTTGTGGTAATGCCCCCGTCCGGGTCCTTGTAGTAATGCCCCCGTCCGGGTCTTCGTAGTAATGCCCCCGTCCGGGTCCTCGTCTTGTGGTAATGCCCCCGTCCTGGTCCTTGTCTTGTGGTAATGCCCCCGTCCGGGTCCTTGTAGTAATGCCCCCGTCCGGGTCTTCGTAGTAATGCCCCCGTCCTTGTCTTGTGGTAATGCCCCCGTCCTTGTCTTGTGGTAATGCCCCCGTCCTTGTCTTGTGGTAATGCCCCCGTCCTGGTCCTTGTCTTGTGGTAATGCCCCCGTCCTGGTCCTTGTCTTGTGGTAATGCCCCCGTCCTGGTCCTTGTCTTGTGGTAATGCCCCCGTCCGGGTCTTCGTAGTAATGCCCCCGTCCTGGTCCTTGTCTTGTGGTAATGCCCCCGTCCTGGTCCTTGTCTTGTGGTAATGCCCCCGTCCTGGTCCTTGTCTTGTGGTAATGCCCCCGTCCTGGTCCTTGTCTTGTGGTAATGCCCCCGTCCGGGTCTTCGTAGTAATGCCCCCGTCCTGGTCCTTGTCTTGTGGTAATGCCCCCGTCCTGGTCCTTGTCTTGTGGTAATGCCCCCGTCCGGGTCCTTGTAGTAATGCCCCCGTCCGGGTCTTCGTAGTAATGCCCCCGTCCGGGTCCTCGTCTTGTGGTAATGCCCCCGTCCTGGTCCTCGTCTTGTGGTAATGCCCCCGTCCTGGTCCTTGTCTTGTGGTAATGCCCCCGTCCGGGTCCTTGTAGTAATGCCCCCGTCCGGGTCCTCGTCTTGTGGTAATGCCCCCGTCCTGGTCCTCGTCTTGTGGTAATGCCCCCGTCCTGGTCCTCGTCTTGTGGTAATGCCCCCGTCCTGGTCCGGCAGGCTATAGCGTCTCGTATATTTCATGTTTTTCTCTAGTCTCTTGACAAATTTTCAGTGCCGCTGTGGGGAATTTACTATTTTCACAGCCTGGTCTGCAATTTTTTTTCTCCTGCTGATTACTGAAATAATTTTAATAGGCAATGGAATAGGCTATAAATAAGTGAGTGGGGGCACCATTCCAAGAACCTCTGCCACCAAAACAGGAAGTGCTTGGCCCTCACCGCATGTCACTCCTTACCATAATATGGTCCAAATAGAGACGCGTCTGTCACTCTGCATCTTCCTTGCAAATAAACAGATACCAATGACCTGGATGCAGTGTGACATGACTAGGCACAGGCATGCTCCACAATTTCGAGCCATAATATGGAAAAGAACGGCATGTGGTCAAGAAGATGGAGATGGGCCTCGTAACCAGGTGGCTGAGTCATCTGATGGAAAGAAAACTGGAGCTCTTATAAAGATATATTTATTACTCCGTTTATTTAATTCCTATTTATTGAGATTTTCTTTCATTGGCCAATCCCTTTTTAAGACCTATCGCTTTGTTCCAAAGTTGACCCCTTCCCTCATAAAAAAGCAGATGACTAGGGCTGGGTTTGCATCGATGTGTTTACATTCTGTTTTTCCCTTCTTTTTCAGACGCCGTATGTGAATGATCAGCTCAACAACCTGTTTTCAGCGGTGGCGGAAGTACTCAGTTGGTGTCATTTTAGCAGAACTGACACAAGCAAAACATTTCAATCACTCATTGAAATCCATATGTTGTTGAACTGATCAAAACTGATGAAAACATATGGCGGATATATATATTTTTTTTACATTAAAGTCTCTCCACTTAAATCTGTTTGCATCCATGATGGCCTATTCTTGTAAATTACAGCAACAGATGCAAAAGACACGCTAGTGTGAATGTGGCCTAAGCTCTTGCAGATAAATCTCAAGTGCATTTAAAGTTTGGAAAACATTTTCTGTGTTGAGGATAGAAGCCTCTTTTAGGGGTGCTATGTAGTCTGCATAAAATGGGTCCACCCTTACCTGTGGGTAGTTGGTGTAGCACATGTCCTGTGCCGTGCTAGCAAGGCCCTAATGCCCTCTACGATGTGATGCTGATTAAGGCTGTGTTCACACAATGAGCTTTTAGTGGGTTTTTGATGCTGCTGAATTACTCTGTCGCCTAATTGGGGGAAACAGAACCGTGGGTGTAATGCTGCTGTCCACTAGGAGGCGACACTATGCATAATATGAAAAAGATTAACTTTGGCTCCTCCTCTGCAGTATACACCCCTGGACGGCGTCAGCATTCTCCAGTTTTTGCTTAGTGTCGCAAGGAGGCACACCTAAGATTTTTTTTTTTTTTTTCTCTCTTCCGTTTTTTTCCTTAATTTTTTTCAACGGATTACAGATGAAGAAAAGCGGGTCTCCAGTGAGACTCCCGGCATGGCTCCCTCCTCGGTCCCCTATTAAGGGGTACCCGGTTGAGGTCGAGATGGCTCTTCCCCATGTCGCTCCTTCCCCAGTCCCTCGGGTACTGGTTCGAAGTCGAGGCCCCCCCCCCCTTCCCCAGTTCCTTGGGCTCTGGGTTGAGGTCGAGGGTAGGATGAAGCCCCCTGACGGTGACAGCAGCACCCTCCCTAATCTCCCTCTGGGGGCATTAGGTCGAGACACCGCAGGTAGGGCCTGTACCAGGCACCATTCGGCCACTTACATGTCCAGGGACCCCAGCCCAGCTCCGGACTCCTGTTGGGACTGGGGGAGGTGCAGGCAGGCATGGCACTTGTCAGAGACAGGGCTCCCTGCGCCCCTGTCTCTGCGGCAGCACCAGCTGCATAGCGCCTCAAAGGGACCCCCCACAGGGCCCAGGTGGCGCTCATGTCCCCACAGCTAGCCTACTGTTCAATCTGGGGGGATCTGGTTGGAATCCGACCCTCCCCCGGACAACCGCGCCGTCCTGGAGCCCTTCTGGGCATGAGCTATCAAATTTAGGCCTCGGCTTCGGCCTAGCCGAAGTCGCAGCCTTATTCCCGCCCCCCCCCCCCCGATGACGAAAAATGACACTGCAGTGTCATAGAAGGGGCGGATCGATACAGGAAGGGTGCGCTTTTACATAGCTCCGCGCGCCCTTTTCAGCTCTCCGCCCCCTTCCCCCTCCACCTCAGAATCCGGTGGCCATCTTGGTGCACCTGAAGAAACTGAAGGCAGCACAGCGGTCTCTGGGGGGCACAGGACGTGGGATTTATCAGCGCTGGACCTAGGGGGAGCACCGGTGGGGTAAGATCACAGCTGGGTTCTTTGTACTCAGCTGTGAGTTCCTGTAACCTATAACGCTCCCCTACTCCTCCTTTCCTCTGCGTAGATACCCCTGTAGGGCCTCTGCGAATAGGTACTATGTCAGGCTCAAGGAAAAGGACCAGGCAAAACTGCTTTTACGCAGTCTGCACAGCCTGCAAGGCCACTCCCCAGCGGCAGCACGTACCCGCACTGCCGGGACTGTACCCAAAAAACAGGATCAGAACCCCAAGAAGTCCCTACCAACGCTTCTGCGGCCGCTACTGCGCTGGAATGGGCTACTCAGATGTCGCAGTCTATGACAAAGTCTATAGATAACCTGACCTCCACACTACTGCAGGCTCTGTAGGGTCATGTCTCGGCTTTGAACGTTACCCAGCAAAGGGACGTCCGGTCTCAGGAACAGGCCGCTTCCGACAGTTCGAGACGTAAGCGGACCCACAGGTCGCGTTCATCTGCGTCCTCACATAGCACTAGGTCGTCCCCCTTTTCCAGGGAGAGGCACAGTGGCTACAGGTCACCGAGACCGTCCCCTGATAGAGAAACACAATGCGGATCTCCACAACGATCCCAGACCAAAGAACACCTCCGCCCTCATTCGCCCGCTAGGGAGCTCCTTAGCGATGCGCAAGACTCAGAGGGCATATGTGACTCCAACTCAGATAACGAAACTGAGAACGCTCTGCTCCCTTGTCCCCCAAGCAATACTGCGCTAGTTGAGGATATAATCTCTTCCATCCTTCGGGTGCTGGACATTTCTGATCCAACCCCTGAAGTACCAGAACACAAGATTTCCTTTGAAAGTGTTCAGAAACCATCTAAGGTCTTTCCTAATCACCCGGAATTTCAAAAAATACTTTCTAAGCATTTTTCGCAACCTGAGAAAAAATTCGCTAATCGCAAATACTTGGAGGCAAAGTACCCCTTCCCACAGAAGGACACTAAGGATTGGACAGATCCGCCTGAAGTGGATCCTCCAGTCTCTAGGCTGGCAGCACAAACGCTTCTCTCGCTGCCGGACAGCTCAACCCTCAAGGACGCAGCAGACAGACAGGTAGAACGCATGGCTCGTTCAATCTTCGAGGCGGTAGGTGCCTCTCTGGCTCCCGCATTTGCTTCAGTTTGGGCAGCCAAGGCCATTATGGCCTGGGCTAATCTATTACAACAGGGCCTCCAAGCTTCAAATCCTCAGCTGGCGGACCAGGCGGTGCAAATTGCAGTAGTGGCAGATTACATGGTCCATGCAGTGTTGGATTCTGCAAGAGGGGTAGTGGGAATAGCATCAAACGCCATCACAATCTGGCGTATTCTCTGGCTAAGAGAATGGAAGGCGGATGTGGCCTCAAAGTCCCTAACAAATCTCCCGTACTTCAGTGGCTGTCTTTTCGGTGAAAAGCTGGATACAATGATATCCAATGCTACCGGGGGTAAAAGTACTTCCCTCCCTCAGCTAAAACCAAAATGCACGTTTAAAAGACGTAATCAATCTCGTTTCCGATCCTTTCGGAATTCTTCAGGCTGGTCCGTCTCGCGCCCGGCACAAAATCGTAACCGTTCCCCTCGCAGGGACAACACACGGGCGGCACAGAGGCCGGACAGAAACTGGCAGTCAAAGGCAAGCCAGGCAAAATCCAAAGGAGGAAAAGCTCAGACTTTTCCTTCATCATGACTCATGCCCTCCGGAAAACACCCCACTTGTAGGCGGACGACTGCTACTCTTTCAGCAGGTCTGGCTGCCTATTACAGAAGACAGGTGGGTCAAGGAAATAGTGTCTTCAGGATACAAGATCGAGTTTACTACCAGCCCACCGCACAGGTTTTTTCTCTCTGTCCCTCAGAAACCTCCACTCAAAGCTCGAGCCTTCCATCAAGCGGTTTCATCCCTCCTGCAAGCAGGAGTTATAATACCTGTTCCAGCAGACGAGCGCTTCCGAGGGTTCTACTCCAACCTGTTCGTGGTGCCCAAGAAGGGAGGCAGCGTCCGACCCATACTAGACCTCAAGCAACTCAACAAGTATGTTCGAGTTCGTCACTTTCGCATGGAATCCCTCCGGTCAATCGTTGCGTCCATGGAGAAAGGAGAATATCTCGCCTCCATAGACATACAGGACGCATACCTGCATATACCGATTGCTCCCGCCCATCAGAGATTTCTCAGATTCGCAATCAACCAAGACCATTACCAGTTTCTGGCCCTCCCGATCGGTCTCGTCACGGCTCCCAGAACATTTACAAAGGTCATGGCAGCTACCATGGACGTTCTGCACTCCAGAGGCATAGTAGTCGTTCCATACCTGGACGACCTTCTCATCAGGGCCCCCACCTTCAAGGACTGCGAGGTCAACGTCTCAATCACGATCGACACTGAGTCGCCTGGGATGGTTAGTCAATTTACAGAAGTCCTCTACTACCCCGAGTCAGTCTCTGACCTTCCTGGGGATGCTATTCGACACCTCCAGGGGTCTGGTGAATCCTCCCTAGGGACAAGGCACTGGCCCTCCGTTTGGGAGTTCACACTTTCCTCCGCAGGTTTCCCCGATCTCTCCGGTATGCCATGAGGGTACTGGGCAGGATGGCAGCGGCAATGGAGGCGGTACCATTTGCCCAGTTTCACCTCAGACCCCTTCAACTGGCCATCCTCAAGTCCTGGGACAGGAATCCGTTCTCCCTCGACAGGGAGTTCCGGTTATCAGCGAAAACCAGGAGGTCCCTGCACTGGTGGCTCCAGCCAACCTCGCTTGCAAGGAGAAAATCCTTTCTCTCCGGTCACTGGAAGGTTTTGACCACCGACGCAAGCCTTATGGGTTGGGGCGCGGTACACCTACATCACAGAGCGCAAGGCAAGTGGTCACCAATGGAAGCGACCATGCCCATCAACATCCTGGAAATTCGGGCCATCTTCCTGGCATTGAAAGTCTTCCATCACTTGCTAGCAGACTCTCATATCAGAGTGCAGTCGGACAATGCCACGGCGGTGGCATACGTGAACCATCAAGGCAGCACCCGCAGCATCCAGGCGATGAACGAAGTAACACGTATCCTACACTAGGCGGAGGATGCGAGGTCGGTACTCTCTGCGGTCCACATTCCGGGTGTGGACAGCTGGGAAGCCGACTATCTCAGCCATCAAGGAATGGACTCGGGGGAGTGGTCTCTCTATCCCGAAGTTTTCCGTCAGATCTGCCATCGTTGGGGGACCCCGGACGTGGATCTGATGGCATCCCATCTCAATGCCAAGGTTCCCAATTTCATGGCCTGGACGTGCGATCCGCGGTCGCTCGGAGCAGATGCCCTGGTTCAGGACTGGACCCAGTTCCAGCTTCTGTACATTTTTCCACCCCTCCCCCTGATTTCCAGAGTCCTGAGGAAGATCAAACAAGAGGGTGTTCCCACCATCCTAATCGCTCCAGACTGGCCCAGGCGTACATGGTACGCCGACGTCGTGCAACTCACAGCAGACGCTCCCTGGCGTCTCCCCACACGTCCCGACCTTCTGTCACAAGGCCCGTTCTTCCACCAGAACTCAGGGGCTCTCAATTTGACGGCGTGGCCATTGAGACCTGGGTTTTGACCCAAGCAGGTATTTCACCGGACGTTGTTAAAACCATGATCAGGGCTCGAAGGCCAACTTCAGCCAAGATTTACTATCGTACCCGGAAGGCTTTCTTCACATGGCGCGAATCTCGTGGGCACATCCCACTCCCCTACTCTCTTCCAAAGGTCCTCGGTTTCCTTCAGTCAGGCCTGGACGCCGGGCTATCCCTGGGCTCGCTTAAGAGCCAGGTGTCAGCGCTTTCAGTGCTCTGTCAGAGGCGTATTGCTAACAAGCCGCAAGTGAAGACTTTTCTCCAAGGGGTCTCCTGATTGGTTCCCCCCTACAAACACCCGTTGGAGACGTGGGACCTCAACCTGGTCTTGACAGCACTACAGACACCTCCTTTTGAACCCCTTAAGGAGGTCTCACTCCGCTTTCTATCACAGAAAGTGGTTTTCCCGGTGGCATTCACCTCGCTACGCAGGGTGTCTGAACTTTCAGCTCTTTCCTGCAGACAACCCTTCCTGGTTTTTCATCAGGACAAGGTGGTTCTCCGTACAGTGCCATCCTTCCTTCCGAAGGTTGTGTCCACCTTCCACCTCAATGAGGAAATCTCACTACCGTCTCTTTGCCCGGTTCCCGTTCATAGAGTGGAGAAGGCTCTGCATACGCTTGACCTTGTCAGGGCATTGCGTATTTACGTGTCTAGGACTGCTCCCTTCCGGAAGTCTGATTCACTTTTCCTTCTTCCAGAAGGCGTTCGCAAGGGCCTACCGGCTTCCAAAGCCACCCTTGCTAGGTGGATCTAGTTCACCATTCAAGAGGCTTACCGCCTTAACAATTCTCCTCTTCCGGACGGTATCACGGCACACTCTACGCGGGCGGTAGGGGCCTCTTGGGCCATTCGGCATCAAGCCTTGGCACATCAAGTGAGTAAGGCAGCCACTTGGACTAGCCTGCACACATTTACAAAACACTACAGAGTGCATACCCAGTCCTCAGCGGATGCGAGCCTGGGTAGACGGGTCCTGCAGGCGGCAGTACCCCAAATTTAGGGAACTGTCAGTACAATATTCGTCCACTGCTTCCCACCCAGGGACTGCTTTGGGACGTCCCATGGTTCTGTGTCCCCCAATTAGGCGACAGAGTAAAGGAGATTTTTGTGTACTCACCGTAAAATCTCTTTCTCTTAGCCTTTAATTGGGGGACACAGCTCCCACCCTGTTGCCCTTGAGGGCCGTTGTTACGGTTGGGTTCTCATATTGTTTGAGCTGGGTTCTCATATTGTTTGAGCTTGTTTATAGTAGCCTTCTTACAGGCATGGTTATGTTTCTGGTATATTCCTCCTAATGCTTTTGCACAAAACTGGAGAAGGCTGACGCCGTCCAGGGGTGTATACTGCAGAGGAGGAGCCAAAGTTAATCTTTTTCAGATTATGCATAGTGTCGCCTCCTAGTGGACAGCAGCATTACACCCACGGTTCTGTGTCCCCCAATTAAAGGCTATGATAAAGAGATTTTACGGTGAGTACATTAAGTAAAATGGGTCACTTGCATTTTTTTAAAATTACGCATCATAAAAAATTTACCTTTGTAACATAGCCTGAGAAGCAGCTTACCAATGAGATATACACACCAATAAGGTGGATACTGCAGGTCATCACAATCTGGGTCTAGTACAATGAAAATACCTGAGGCCAATTATTTGACGACTACGTGATAACAAGAAAAATATCTTTGTACCATGTTAGCCAGTAGAAAAAAAATAAAATTAAAATTTGAAAATCCTCAGTGGTTGATAAGTTTTTAATGTCTAACTGAAAAGATGGTAATAAATAGCTTAAGAGGCTACTCTGGTCTGCATCAGACATAGTAATAGTACTATATAAGAAAAAGCATTTTTATATATGTATAGGACCAAAAAAACGCCTGGCATGTTTGAGGGTTTTGGTAAGACTGTCGGTAGCAGAAATGTTCCATTAAGGCAAATAAAATCAATCTGACCTTTGATCAGCAGTCCTTCCTTACTTAATAAAAAAAGCTGTAATTATTTTGTGTTTTATAGAAACATTTAAAGAATCTGTTGACCTCCGTGGTGTCGCGCAGACAAGCATATCGCCTTAAAGATGGACACTTCAGATACGCCTTCGGCTGCAATATCAATCCCCAGCCATACCTAAGAAACAGCGTGGCAACCTACAATCAACTTCTTGACTGGTAAGTGCTGCCCTTCTGGTCTGTCCAATTGTTCTGTACGTTTTAGGCCACCATCATACAAGCACATGTGTTTGCGTGGGTAAATGCCATAAATTCAAGTTGTTTATTTTTTCCTTTCGCTTTTTTTTTTCTTTTAAATCCGTAAGTTGTATTCTCCCCACCCCTACCCAAGTCTTGAAAAAGAAAAAAAAAAGACATTTTAGGAAAAAAGCTGATAAAATATAATGAAAAATAAATATTCTGCTTTTCGATCAAACCTGCATCAGTCCTAAACAGAAACCATTTGAAGCTCACACTGATGAATTTGGCGACTCTTGCAGGGCGGCCATGGGCTAGAGTCAGAAATTTGCTGCAGTCTGAGTTTCTTTCGTGATTTACATCTTCATTGCACAAATTCTAGTAAATTTGTCTGGCAGAGCCTAGCCAAGAATCTGCAGCTTGAGTAAAAATGCCAAAGTTGTAAAACTTTTGCATAACTAAGCTTTGCACAAAAATGTGCAACTTTTCTAATCTAGTATTTCTGGTGTGAACTATTTGATGAATTATTCCCCCGAAGTGTGTGAAACCATTCTTCCAGTTTCTGTCACAAGCTACATTTACCAGAGGTCTTAACCATCATGGAGTATCTGTTTTCTACATTTACCAAGAAAATGACTAAAATACCACATCAGTAAGGACCGTTGTCCTTGTTCACTGCACAGCATATGTTGGGGAAGTACATTGAAAGCCAGTGGAAAATACACTGATAAAAAGGGACTGTCGCTACCTGATAAAGCGACTTTACTCTTATTACAGGGGAACTCCACCCCAGATGTCTAGCCATGGTCTGCTTTCATTAAAGGGAATCTGTCACCAGTGTTTTGCTGCCTGATATCTGAGGGCAGCGTAAAGTTGAGGCGTAGACCCTGAGTCTAAGGACTCGCTCTCACCACCGTGTTACCGGTCTGAGTGCAATCCTACAAATAATCGGCTCACAGTCTGACTGTCAGTCCATGGGCTGAGCACATGTCTGTTTTTTTCCCATTATTTTGTATCCCTCTCAGTCAAGACAGTCTGAGAAAAAAGTCACAGCATGTTTGAGTTTGATTCGAAAGTCTTATTGCACTTGGCCGAGCAAGTCAATGAGGTCGTGGAAAACATCTGACTGCACTTGGTTGATGTCCGAATGCAATCAAATTTTCGCACACTGACACAATGGAGACAATGGAAATATTTTGTTTTCCATGTTCTCACACCGTGCTCAGGTTCTCTCATCCGAGAGACTCGTACCACAGTGTGCTGACACTCTGATCATATTTTGATCGGATTGTCATTAGCGTAATCAACCCTATTCTCTTGGATGAGAGAACGTACGGTCGTGTGACCCTCCCCTTACTAGGTTAACTTACTGGCTTCTTGCTGTGCAACCCTATGTATTCATGGGCTTAGTCTTGTTCTGCCCCTCTGTGCATAGGCAGAAAGCTGTAAGTAAGAATCGGGTCAGAAAGAACTAGTACTCATGAATACTGAGGATTACGCAGCAAGAATCTTGTTAGTGCCGCAGCATTAGGATCATGTTCTCTGTCCCTACATTATGCTGCCCACAGTGTACTATACTTGGTGACAGATTCCTAGTCCGTCCATCATGGTCTGATGCCATGTCCATGGAAGTTCCTGAATGCACTAAGGTATTACATGCAGATATTGATAGCAGGTAGGTAATAGGGAATTCTCTAGCGGCCATTGCAGCCTGTGTCCAGGATATAACAGCCCTGTCCAGGAGCCTGACACTGGGTCAGCTGTGCCTGCTGTGCTATCTACCTTGTTCTGGGTAAAATCTGAACAGAGATCCTTTATTGTTACAAAGGGAAAAATACAGGTTTATCAAATCCAATTTGCGATCCGCGTATGAGATGGTAACCAACTGCTGTATATTCAAGGATAAATTCCTCCTTGACTCCAAATCTACAAATCAGAAAAAAATCCCTTTATAGTAAACCCAGGCAAAGGGTGGCCCACGTGCCACGTCCGGCCCTCTGACTGTTCCAGGCTGTTAACAGTGGCCCATGTGTTACACCATGCCCTCTCACTGCCCACATTGCACAGGATGCAGACAGCAGTGAATGCATTGGTGGAGACTGTGCGACTGAGATGGCAGAGGCAAAGACTTCATTTCACTGCTTTTGCTGTGCAGATAGTCAGTGCATCGGAGATCTGAGCGCCTAATAGGACCCTGTAACCAAGATGCAGATCTTTCTAGTGTCCTGAAAGATAGACCCTCCAGCTGAGACCTCCCAATTGGGTGAATCCTGCAGGTGACCCTGCAAACCAGAGGTTATTCTGACCACCTTTTAGAGTAAATCAGACCTACCAGGTGAGGCTTTACAGCTGGGTGAATCCCACAGAAAACCCTGCAAACCCAGAAGTTATTCAGACTGCCTTTTTGAGGGAGTCTAACTATAGAGTGAATCAGACCTACCAGATGAGACCTCACAGCTGTGCAATTTCCACAGGTGAACAATTCGGGCACTAGGTGGATCACCTTCCACAGCATGTAAGGGGGTCGTTTCTCAAAGATGATTTTAAGATAGCACGCTGCCTCTTTCCTTGGTGAGTCAACCCCGCTGGATGTTCTTTATAAAGCGTACCTCATATTTGGCAATCTACATATGCTCTAACCTTCTTCCTCAGTGGCTCTCATCCCCCAGCAGAGACTTCATGAAAGAAAAGGGTGGCGCAGATGACCCAGTGTGAGTGGTACCGTACTGTGCTCTGACTACTTTCCATGGTTGCTCAGACCTACATCCAGATTGTGCCCTGAGGGGTGTACTGTCTAGGCCTCCGTGCAGAGGGCAGCTATGCTGTGTACTTCCTTGGAACAGTTTGGGCTACCATGCCAGACGATAGTCTGAACACGTCACAAGTGCTGGACCATTAGTTCCGCTTTGGCCCTATCTTATCACTCGGGGTACTCTATCTGTGTGCTCCCAGAGGGTCGGATTATCAGACACAGCTCTGCAAGTGAACCTGACTGCACTCGGAGTGAGTCTGACCTTTAACCAGTGTCTTCTTTCATTTGTAGGTCTTATCGCAGGGTAAATGCCTCGTCAGAGAGGAGTAAGTCAGATTTAGACCGCCAGTTTGACGTGTTGCACAGGCATTATTCTGACCATTTATTTTTTATCAGCAGGCAGGCAGTCACCAAAAGTGAGGCCTGTGCCTGATTATGCAGGTAATCCAGCTGGCACACGGACCACTGTCCGAGGCGAGTCGCTGGCTAGTGTGGACTGCTTGGTAGATCAGTTGACACACATGAACCAGGGAATACTTTACACCGGCGATTGTCTAAACGCTGTGTCTAACATCATGTCCTCACTATATCTGAAACTGAACCTGTCAAAGACTGAACTCCTTGTGTTTCCTCCCTCTACAAATGTACCTATACCCGACATTGCCATTTCTGTTCCACTTTTACTCCCCAGCAACATGCCCGATGACTTGGGGTCATACTTGACTCCGAGCTTTCCTTTGCCCCCCACATCCGATCACTGGCTCGCTCTTGTCATCTGCACCTCAAAAACATTTCTAGAATTCGACCTTTTCTTACTTTTGACTCTGCATTACTGTTTCTCTTATTCATTCTCGTCTCGACTATTGTAACTCTCTTCTAATCGGTCTCCCTCTTACCAAACTCTCCCCTCTCCAATCTGTCTTGAATGCTGCAGCCAGGATCATATTCCTCACCAATCGTTACACCGATGCCTCTACCTTGTGCCAGTCATTACTCTGGCTACCCATCAACTCCAGAATTCAGTATAAACTTATTACCCTCACCCATAAAGCTCTCCATGGCTCAGCACCACCCTACATCTCCTCCCTTGTTTCAGTATACCACCCTACCCGCGCCCTCCGTTCTGCTGATGACCTGAGGTTAGCATCCTCAATAATCAGACCCTCCCACTCCCGTCTCCAGGACTTTACACGTGCTGCGCCAGTTCTTTGGAATGCACTTCCCAAGTCAATACGATTAGTCCCCAATCCCCACAATTTTAAGCGTGCCCTGAAAACGCATTTATTCAGACTGGCCTATCGCCTCAACACATTAACCTAATCTATCCCTGTGTGGCACAGCTAAAAGTTTTACCATAACCAGGTTCCCCGCATCATGTTCCCACATGCTTTATGCATCCATTAGCCCCCTGTGTCTGTACTGTTACACACTTAACATTATGGCTGGTGCATACAATCAGGGCAACTGTTACCACCCACCTTTCATGTCTACCTCTTTCCTCATAGCCTGTAAGCTGGCGAGCAGGGCCCTCATTCCTCTTGGTATTTGTTATAATCTGTGATTATTGTTATGCTGTAATGTCTTTTGTCTGTACAAGTCCCCTCTGAAATGTAAAGTGCTGCGGAATATGACGGCGCTATAGAAATAAAATTTATTATTATTATACTTTAGCTTTGTCCTTGGTGAGTATGTCCAGCTAATTCAGACCGCTTGGATTTCGGGTGAACAACAGGTCTATGATCCCGTCCTAAGTGACTCAGACCTTTCGAGAAAGAGCTTTTGATTTGGTGCAGTTGCAGGACTTCTGTGCACTTCGTCATCTTGGAGCCAGTATTTTTGTCACAGTAAGAGACTTCTCAGCTTAATGTATCCCTTAAGCAGTCCAAGTAGCCCTGCTCCAGCCTTTCCGCTGAAGGATGATGGCTCACTTTGAATTAATGATGCCAGTCTTTAGTAGGAACATTGTCTTTAATTCTTGAGGCAGGGGTTACTGACTTACCCAGCACATTTCTTTTCTTGGGCAATGAGGGGTGCAGGTGGCTTACTCATCTAAGCTTCTTCAGCGAATAGGAGACCATTGATCAGGATACACCAGGATGGATGATTCCTGAGTAGGACGGTACTTCTTAGATGTATTAAGTGACTATTAAGTCCTTCCTTTGGTATGGCTAGTTCACTACTTAGTTTGATACTTTATACTGTGTCGGTCTCCACCTCATCCTAGTTCTTTTCACCTACAGTCCTTGAGGTCTGGATTTCAGGGTCTAGCTGTGCTTCCATCCTTTCAACTATTATGGGAGCCCTGACCAAGTTTGTCTCACTTGAGGGTTAAAGCAGATCGTTCACATTATCGACTTCTGATACGTTTCCGGGACCGCCAGTGTGTGTGGAGATCTTGGGTCTCCCAAGTAGTTTCAAGGCAGAAACTTGGCTATCCTGGTCTGGTAGAATGTATCTTTTAGGCTAGAGGTCAGAACTGCCCGCCCGGGCAGAGAGAACTGACGGCCACCGTAGTATTCCCTTGGAGCCGGTGGACCTCTAGGGGGACCAGCCGTCCTTCGGTGCTCACCCTTTGTGCTGATCAGAGGGATATCTCCCCTTAGTTTGTTTTTGTGCTTTTTCTCTTTCCTCCAGGACAGAGTATTCGCATGTTCGGCTCCCTCTTTTCACCTTAGCAGAACTCCTTGCTTTTCCACTTTAATGAGGAGATTACTCTCCCTTCTCTAGGTACTTCATCTCCCTGAGAGGTTCTTATTCTTTCGGATGCATTAGGGTCATCCCAGTATGCACTGGCAGAGGTCCGACTGCCTTTGGTGATCTTTGCTGATTTGATGAGACATTAGCAAGGCTTTTAAGGCAGGTGCCAGTGCTCCCCCTTTCATGGTTAGACCACACTCGGAGTGGACTACAAGATCTTTCCGGTCAGTTCCTCACCAGGTATCGACCTTGCAGCTCTTAAAGCAGCCACTTGCTCATCAATGTATTCCTTTTCCAAGTTTTGCAGTTTCCACACTTTTGCTTCGGCAAATCCAAATCTGGGGAGAGAAAGATGCTGCAGGCAGCAATTGCTCAGGCAAATACTTGAGGAACGGTGGAAGACGTTCTCTGGTAACTGTATAATGTTTAAGTTCTTCCCACTTCTGGGACATCTTTGGGACATCCCACGGTTACTGTGTCCCCCAATAAGACAAACGAGAAATAAAGATTTTTTTGTTTGCTGTAAAATCCCTTTCTCGTGGTCTTCGTTGGGGGACAAAGCTCCCACCCTTATTTGCCCGGTTGGGCGTCCATTATTTTTCTTTGGCTTTCTCTCACCGCTTATTGACTATATTGAGGAGCTTGGTGCTAGCAGGCAAGGTATAGTCTGCAGAGGGGGAGCACATTTAAATTAGTTGCATTAATAGTCTCGTCCTCCAGGTGGCAGCAGACTATCCCAAGGTTACTGTGTCCCCCAATGAAGACTACGAGAAAGGGATTTTACGGTGAGTAAAAAAAAAAAAAAAAATCCTTCTATTACTGTGACAATCTCGTCTGGAGCAGTATAGCGTGAAGGGGAGAGGATAGCGGGGCTCTCGCTGGTCAGGTTTTTATTGAGAAATATTTGACTCGCTTTCAGGGAGAATTTACATGAATATTCATTATGTGGTAACTTAAGTGGGCCATGTTTTGGATTAGTGAGGTATCCAGGATCTTTGATTTTGACTGCAGGAAGTAAAAAGAATGAGGCTGTGTATTTGTGACCCTCCACTTTTCTGATAAATGCCTATAGAGCAGGGTCTGGCAGCAGTCTATGAGCCTGCCACCAGAGGGCAGTATTTGTCTATTGAGTAGAGCAGCTCTCTGGAGACCTTTTACAATAACATATTACCATCTTCTTAGATGGGTATTGTCAGTGCCTCTAAAAATAAGCACTTTAACTATTTACTGGTTAATAAAATTCCCTTTTCTCCTTCAGATATGAACAATTTTTTTTTGTTTACAAGTTGTTGTCTAGGAGACCGACCACCACTGCTGTCTAGCTTGTAAGCACAGAAGTGAAGCTGGCCGGGATTAGGAGGTAACAGGTACGATCCTGGCCAGCTTCAAAATAGTGCTCAGCAGCAGAGCGTGTTTGAGCTCTGCACCTCTTCTGTTGTGTAGAAGCAGTTGTCGGTCTCCTAGGCAACGAGCTGTGTGTAAAAAAAAAAAAAAAAAAAACCACCCAAAATGTTAATATCTAAAGCAAAACTTAAAATGTAATAAATTGAAAAGTTCAACATTTCTAGTTTTTACAGGCAGTATTCGAGAATACCAATGTATGAAGATGGGAGTGACACTTTATCAAGACTGTCATAATATAGCTTCCAAGCATTTCTACTTCATCTTGTAGTTTTTGTGTGTTTTTTTTTTTTTTTTGTCATTTTTTTTTTTTTTTTTTACTGAAGTAATTAGATTACATAGATGTGTATATAAATTTTGCCATACGCATACTGACGTGACCGACACATCTGACAGATTTTGGTCTGTTTTCATATGAAGGAGGCAGAATGTGATTTCTGGAGCAGTCTGAGATCACACGCCCCCTGTAACATGGCATACTATCCAGCTAACCATTAGATAATTGGATGATTGTTTCCAAAGGGATCCACATGAGCAGGAACAACACTCAGGCCAAGCTCCGATTCTTCATTGTTGCTTAACATGTTGAGACATTTATCTGTTTGTGCCAAGAATACGTCTCCCATAATATTACATCATGGACACGAGGTAGGGTGGATCCACAAACTTGTGGTTTATGACAGCCTACATTACTATTATCCGGCTACAGAAAATGTGACGATCTCTCAGATGAGATGTATTTATATTTTTTTTTTTTTTTTTTTTTTTTATTTTCCAGCTGTGTAGCTGTTAGGGTGCTTTGACACTGCATTTAGCCACTCGTTCAGTGGCCCCATCGGGGCTTATGTCTAAACCTCCCCCCTGCAAAACGAGATTCAGGCATATGTGTCGACAGGGCCATAGACGTAATGGTGCTGACAGAGTGAAGGTGCGCTCTGCCGTGCATCATGTTTGGGTGTGTGCGCCTACTAGAGGTGGACACTCACTTTTGCAGTCTACTACGTCTGGATGTCTGCCTTCAGTAAGCATATACACCCGAAAATGATGCACGTCGGCTCACGTTCGCTATGCCGCCACCATTATAGTCTTCTAGCTACTGACCCTGATCTAAGCCCTGGTGGCGAGCATTTTTATAGGTGTATTTAGAAAGTGTCTTCAATAAAATGGTGCTGAGATGGCAGTGTGCACACTTGCAGACTACAGCGCCATTTTATCAAAGTAATGTAGCAAGGCACATGGGCTAGCCATAAGGATAATGGCGATGGCCGGCCGTGCGCACTGCTGTGTTGACGTTGTAGTAGATTTCTTCAATAAAATGGCTTCTGGGTCAGCGCGTGTGCATACCACGCCATCAGGCGCCATATTTTTTTTTTTTTTTTAAAGACCGAGTGTCTGCGAATTTCCCTATACAGTCCCTTCAATAAAATGGTGCCACAATGTGGTACGCACATGCTCAGACTCCAGCGCCACACTGCGCAGACAACATAGCGGTGCGCACAGGCCGGCCATAAGGATAATGGTGACGGCTGGCTTGTGCGCACTGCTATGTTGATGTTTTCAATAAATGTTTTAGTACAATTCTTCAATAAAATTGCTCTGTAGTCAACGTGTGCATCCTGTGATATTCGGTGCCATTTTGTTGAAGACCCTATCTGCGTATTTGCATGCAGTATCTTCAATATAATGGTGCGGTATGCGCACACTCTAACTCCGGTGCCATACTGCGCAGGCACTGCCCCCTGGCTTCGGACAGAAGGACGCATCCACTGTTATATAGATGCCCGTCAGCGTATACGTCAGAATACTGTTTTGTGGGGGGGGAGTTCGGACTCGAGCCTGACGGGACCCACGAGCGTGTAACTAAACGCAGTGTGAACGCATCCTTACTGGAACACTGTTCATAGGTTATCATTTTGAGATTGCAAGCACTGAGAGTTTTTCTGGCAATAAGGCACCAAACACAGCTCCAAAAGAGATTTTGAAGAATACCAGCTATGGGAAAAAATGTCAACGTCACAGGTTTGTTCATAGGAACTTATGGCACAAGCATCTGCATTCAGCTGTTACCTGAGTGTTTCATCATATTGCTGCTTTTTGTAACCCGTTAGGCCACGTCCACACCTTCAGTATTTACATCAGTGTTTGTAAGCCAAAACCAGGAGTGGGTGATAAATACAGAAGTGGTGATGTGTTTCTATTGTACTTTTTTATGATTTTTCCTTAAAAATACTGATCAAAAACTGAACATGTGAACTTGGCCTTAAATGTTTTTTTTTTTTTTTTTAACGTAACCATAAATGGGTAAAATTGGAAAGTGGATATATACACACGCAACTTTGTAGTTTTACCTTTTATTAAAAATTCCTCTTTTCTCATGTAAGGAGGGAATTTTAAACTCTTGGTGACCCAGGTCACATTTTTTAAATCTGACATTTGTCACTTTGTAGCAATAACTCTGGAATGTTTCAACATATCCCAGGGATTTTTAGTGTGTTTTGTCATGACACGTAATAAATAGTTTTTGTGATAAATTTAGGTCAATATGTTTTGCATTTTATTTATAAAAAAAAAAAAAAAAGTTGACAAGTTTAAAAAAAAAAAAAAAGTCAGTTTTCAATCTGATTATCCCTTTAGTTGTTAGTCATGCTACACAAAAAACGGTAATAAATATATTGTATCTGTCTGCTTCACATTGGCACCAGCTGTAAAATGTTCTATATTTTGTTAGAACATTAGAAAATTTTAAAAATGTAGCAGCGACAGTTCTACATTTAGTTCTATTTTTTTTTTTTTCAAGGGAATTTGCAAAATGCATATTTTCGGAGCCTATTTAGTTTTGAAGTGATTTCGTGAGACCTATATACAGGGGTGGATTAAGGGTAGCCAGGGCCCGGGGCAGTTCAGACTCTGTGGGCCCCCCTCGTCACGTGACGGGGGTCACGAATCGTAGAGCCACACTCTACATAGAGAATAATGGGGCCTCCAGCACCGACCTCCACCCGCAGAGCCGCACTCCACAGAGAATAATGGAGCCTCCAGCACCGACCTCCACCTGCAGAGCCCCACTCCACATAGAGAATAATGGAGCCTCCAGCACCGACCTCCACCCGCAGAGCCGCACTCCACAGAGAATAATGGAGCCTCCAGCACCGACCTCCACCTGCAGAGCCCCACTCCACATAGAGAATAATGGAGCCTCCAGCACCGACCTCCACCCGCAGAGCCGCACTCCACATAGAGAATAATGGAGCCTCCAGCACTGACCTCCACCCGCAGAGCCTCACTCCACATAGAGAATAATGGAGCCTCCAGCACCGACCTCCACCCGCAGAGCCGCACTCCACATAGAGAATAATGGAGCCTCCAGCACCGACCTCCACCCGCAGAGCCGCACTCCACATAAAGAATAATGGAGCCTCCAGCACTGACCTCCACCCGCAGAGCCGCACTCCACATAGAGAATAATGGAGCCTCCAGCACCGACCTCCACCCGCAGAGCCGCACTCCACATAGAGAATAATGGAGCCTCCAGCACTGACCTCCACCCGCAGAGCCCCACTCCACATAGAGAATAATGGGGCCTCCAGCACCGACCTCCACCCGCAGAGCCACACTCCACATAGAGAATAATGGGGCCTCCAGCACCGACCTCCACCCACAGAGCCGCACTCCACATAGAGAATAATGGGGCCTCCAGCACCGACCTCCACCCGCAGAGCCACACTCCACATAGAGAATAATGGAGCCTCCAGCACCGACCTCCACCCGCAGAGCCGCACTCCACAGAGAATAATGGAGCCTCCAGCACCGACCTCCACCTGCAGAGCCCCACTCCACATAGAGAATAATGGAGCCTCCAGCACCGACCTCCACCCGCAGAGCCGCACTCCACATAGAGAATAATGGAGCCTCCAGCACTGACCTCCACCCGCAGAGCCTCACTCCACATAGAGAATAATGGAGCCTCCAGCACCGACCTCCACCCGCAGAGCCTCACTCCACATAGAGAATAATGGAGCCTCCAGCACCGACCTCCACCCGCAGAGCCGCACTCCACATAGAGAATAATGGAGCCTCCAGCACCGACCTCCACCCGCAGAGCCGCACTCCACATAAAGAATAATGGAGCCTCCAGCACTGACCTCCACCCGCAGAGCCGCACTCCACATAGAGAATAATGGAGCCTCCAGCACCGACCTCCACCCGCAGAGCCGCACTCCACATAGAGAATAATGGGGCCTCCAGCACCGACCTCCACCCACAGAGCCGCACTCCACATAGAGAATAATGGAGCCTCCAGCACTGACCTCCACCCGCAGAGCCCCACTCCACATAGAGAATAATGGGGCCTCCAGCACCGACCTCCACCCGCAGAGCCACACTCCACATAGAGAATAATGGGGCCTCCAGCACCGACCTCCACCCACAGAGCCGCACTCCACATAGAGAATAATGGGGCCTCCAGCACCGACCTCCACCCGCAGAGCCACACTCCACATAGAGAATAATGGAGCCTCCAGCACCGACCTCCACCCGCAGAGCCGCACTCCACATAGAGAATAATGGGGCCTCCAGCACCGACCTCCACCCGCAGAGCCGCACTCCACATAGAGAATAATGGGGCCTCCAGCATCGACCTCCACCCGCAGAGCCGCACTCCACATAGAGAATAATGGAGCCTCCAGCACCGACCTCCACCCGCAGAGCCGCACTCCACATAGAGAATAATGGGGCCTCCAGCACCGACCTCCACCCGCAGAGCCTCACTCCACATAGAGAATAATGGGGCCTCCAGCATCGACCTCCACCCGCAGAGGAGCACTCCACATAGAGAATAATGGGGCCTCCAGCACCGACCTCCACCCGCAGAGCCGCACTCCACATACAGAATAATGGAGCCTCCAGCACCGACCTCCACCCGCACTCCACATACAGAATAATGGAGCCTCCGGCACCGACCTCCACCCGCAGAGCCGCACTCCACATAGAGAATAATGGAGCCTCCAGCACCGACCTCCACCCGCAGAGCCCCACTCCACATAGAGAATAATGGAGCCTCCAGCACCGACCTCCACCCGCAGAGCCCCACTCCACATAGAGAATAATGGAGCCTCCAGGACCGACCTCCACCCGCACTCCACATACAGAATAATGGGGCCTCCAGCACCGACCTCCACCCGCAGAGCCGCACTCCACATAGAGAATAATGGAGCCTCCAGCACCGACCTCCACCCGCAGAGCCGCACTCCACATAGAGAATAATGGAGCCTCCAGCACCGACCTCCACCCGCAGAGCCGCACTCCACATAGAGAATAATGGAGCCTCCAGCACCGACCTCCACCCGCACTCCACATACAGAATAATGGGGCCTCCAGCACCGACCTCCACCCGCAGATCCGCACTCCACATAGAGAATAATGGAGCCTCCAGCACCGACCTCCACCCGCAGAGCCGCACTCCACATAGAGAATAATGGAGCCTCCAGCACCGACCTCCACCCGCACTCCACATACAGAATAATGGGGCCTCCAGCACCGACCTCCACCCGCAGATCCGCACTCCACATAGAGAATAATGGAGCCTCCGGCACCGACCTCCACCCGCAGAGCCGCACTCCACATAGAGAATAATGGAGCCTCCAGCACCGACCTCCACCCGCAGAGCCCCACTCCACATAGAGAATAATGGAGCCTCCAGCACCGACCTCCACCCGCAGAGCCCCACTCCACATAGAGAATAATGGAGCCTCCAGGACCGACCTCCACCCGCACTCCACATACAGAATAATGGGGCCTCCAGCACCGACCTCCACCCGCAGAGCCGCACTCCACATAGAGAATAATGGAGCCTCCAGCACCGACCTCCACCCGCAGAGCCGCACTCCACATAGAGAATAATGGAGCCTCCAGCACCGACCTCCACCCGCAGAGCCGCACTCCACATAGAGAATAATGGAGCCTCCAGCACCGACCTCCACCCGCACTCCACATACAGAATAATGGGGCCTCCAGCACCGACCTCCACCCGCAGATCCGCACTCCACATAGAGAATAATGGAGCCTCCAGCACCGACCTCCACCCGCAGAGCCGCACTCCACATAAAGAATAATGGAGCCTCCAGCACTGACCTCCACCCGCAGAGCCGCACTCCACATAGAGAATAATGGAGCCTCCAGCACCGACCTCCACCCGCAGAGCCGCACTCCACATAGAGAATAATGGGGCCTCCAGCACCGACCTCCACCCACAGAGCCGCACTCCACATAGAGAATAATGGAGCCTCCAGCACTGACCTCCACCCGCAGAGCCCCACTCCACATAGAGAATAATGGGGCCTCCAGCACCGACCTCCACCCGCAGAGCCACACTCCACATAGAGAATAATGGGGCCTCCAGCACCGACCTCCACCCACAGAGCCGCACTCCACATAGAGAATAATGGGGCCTCCAGCACCGACCTCCACCCGCAGAGCCACACTCCACATAGAGAATAATGGAGCCTCCAGCACCGACCTCCACCCGCAGAGCCGCACTCCACATAGAGAATAATGGGGCCTCCAGCACCGACCTCCACCCGCAGAGCCGCACTCCACATAGAGAATAATGGGGCCTCCAGCATCGACCTCCACCCGCAGAGCCGCACTCCACATAGAGAATAATGGAGCCTCCAGCACCGACCTCCACCCGCAGAGCCGCACTCCACATAGAGAATAATGGGGCCTCCAGCACCGACCTCCACCCGCAGAGCCTCACTCCACATAGAGAATAATGGGGCCTCCAGCATCGACCTCCACCCGCAGAGGAGCACTCCACATAGAGAATAATGGGGCCTCCAGCACCGACCTCCACCCGCAGAGCCGCACTCCACATACAGAATAATGGAGCCTCCAGCACCGACCTCCACCCGCACTCCACATACAGAATAATGGAGCCTCCGGCACCGACCTCCACCCGCAGAGCCGCACTCCACATAGAGAATAATGGAGCCTCCAGCACCGACCTCCACCCGCAGAGCCCCACTCCACATAGAGAATAATGGAGCCTCCAGCACCGACCTCCACCCGCAGAGCCCCACTCCACATAGAGAATAATGGAGCCTCCAGGACCGACCTCCACCCGCACTCCACATACAGAATAATGGGGCCTCCAGCACCGACCTCCACCCGCAGAGCCGCACTCCACATAGAGAATAATGGAGCCTCCAGCACCGACCTCCACCCGCAGAGCCGCACTCCACATAGAGAATAATGGAGCCTCCAGCACCGACCTCCACCCGCAGAGCCGCACTCCACATAGAGAATAATGGAGCCTCCAGCACCGACCTCCACCCGCACTCCACATACAGAATAATGGGGCCTCCAGCACCGACCTCCACCCGCAGATCCGCACTCCACATAGAGAATAATGGAGCCTCCAGCACCGACCTCCACCCGCAGAGCCGCACTCCACATAGAGAATAATGGAGCCTCCAGCACCGACCTCCACCCGCACTCCACATACAGAATAATGGAGCCTCCGGCACCGACCTCCACCCGCAGATCCGCACTCCACATAGAGAATAATGGAGCCTCCAGCACCGACCTCCACCCGCAGAGCCACACTCCACATAGAAAATAATGGAGCCTCCAGCACCGACCTCCACCCGCACTCCACATACAGAATAATGGAGCCTCCGGCACCGACCTCCACCCACAGAGCCGCACTCCACATAGAGAATAATGGAGCCTCCAGCACCGACCTCCACCCGCAGAGCCCCACTCCACATAGAGAATAATGGAGCCTCCAGCACCGACCTCCACCCGCAGAGCCCCACTCCACATAGAGAATAATGGAGCCTCCAGCACCGACCTTCACCCGCACTCCACATACAGAATAATGGGGCCTCCAGCACCGACCTCCACCCGCAGAGCCGCACTCCACATAGAGAATAATGGAGCCTCCAGCACCGACCTCCACCCGCAGAGCCGCACTCCACATAGAGAATAATGGAGCCTCCAGCACCGACCTCCACCCGCACTCCACATACAGAATAATGGGGCCTCCAGCACCGACCTCCACCCGCAGAGCCGCACTCCACATAGAGAATAATGGAGCCTCCAGCACCGACCTCCACCCGCACTCCACATACAGAATAATGGGGCCTCCAGCACCGACCACCACCCGCAGAGCCGCACTCCACATAGAGAATAATGCAGCCTCCAGCACCGACCTCCACCCGCACTCCACATACAGAATAATGGGGCCTCCAGCACCGACCTCCACCCGCAGAGCCGCACTCCACATAGAGAATAATGGAGCCTCCAGCACCGACCTCCACCCGCACTCCACATACAGAATAATGGGGCCTCCAGCACCGACCACCACCCGCAGAGCCGCACTCCACATAGAGAATAATGCAGCCTCCAGCACCGACCTCCACCCGCAGAGCCGCACTCCACATAGAGAATAATGGGGCCTCCAGCACCGACCTCCACCCGCAGAGCCGCACTCCACATACATGGCTGCTCTCAGTGCTGTGCGCACAGGACCTGTGATGAGGTCACAGGAGGGGAGGAGACGGGTCACATGATCGGGGGCCCTGACACCTTACCTCCTGTGATCTCATCACAAGCCTTTGCACGCTACCAGCAGCATCAGCGTTCAGGCTACTTGTAGATGCTGCTGGTAGCAGAGCACATAATGCCGCCCCCACGGTCACTCACTTTTAGGTGGGGAGAAGATGGAGTGCCATTGCAGCAGCCAGCAGGAATGTGGTGGGGGCCCCCTTAGAAGCTCTTGTGGTGGGGGCCCCGGGGCTGAAGCCCAGCCTGCCCTGCCTATAATCCGGCCCTTCGCGGTGGCGGATTATAATGGGGCAATTTACTGGCCTGGGCTGTGGGCCCCTTAACCCCACTGGGCCCGGGGCAACTGCCCAAATTGACCTCATTATAGTCCGCCACTGCCTATATATATATATATTGGAAAGCCCCCAAAAGTGATACCATTATAAAACATCATCCCTAAACCTATTCACAACTGTTGTCGGGTAGTTTATTAACCCTTCAGGTTCTTTATAGGAATTAATGTAACGTGGTATGACAGAAAAAAAAAAAAATGTTTTTACCACCAAAATGTTCATAGCTTCTGAACAGACCACTGTAGCCGGCAGACTGTAAGGCCATTATTTGGCCAAGAATTGTCACAGTAACCATCAGAACCACACAACCATGATTTTGGGGTGTCGATGGGGTTAAAGAGGGAGCCCCGCCATGTTCCTTTAACCATCTGGATGCCGTAGTCACTATTGACAGCATCTGACGGGTTAAAAGGCCAAGGTTTTTGCTAAGGGGGCAGATAGACGGCCATATTTCTCGTGCGAGGATCGCGTTGCAATTCTGGGACTGACCGTCGGCTCTTCTGATCTGAGCTTGACAGCTGCATAGAAATACATCACGCTGTCAAGCTCAGGTCAGGAGAGGTGCCGGACCAGTCCGTGCAGTGTGATTCGATCCTTGCACGATAAATATGGCCGTCTGTCTGCGCCCTAACACTGTTCGTGTCTGATGCAGCACGGTGTCAGCTGTAGTGTACAGCCAACAGCTGCTGCTGATGCTATTCTGTTATCACTCAGATTAGTAAAAATATGTATTGGTGGTCACTAAGGGGTTATTGCTAATGTTTTACTTGATCGCTGCCTAAGTTTCTGACCACCTCTGTAGTCTTTCAGAAGGGGCCAAATTCCTAGACAAGAAGCACAGAGTTCCCAAGCTCTTTTCTCTAGATCTTGCATGCGCTGGTCAAATCACTGGATCCGTCTGGCATCCGACTCTATGCTCCCCCAATGCTGCAAAGGTAAAGCTGCCTGTTCTATCAGCATTGGAGAGCAAGCAGCTCAGGACAGCGGCTCAGCCATGCCGCTGGCCCCTGCTGGCTTCAGGAGCGTACCACTGCCAGAAAAACAGAAAGCCAGGAGTCAAGAGTGTACTGTGCTCCCAAAGATTAAATATGAGAATAACCATTTGATTATCCATTTATCCTCCCACCCTTGCCACCTGTAGGCCACACTCACACGTTCAGTATTTGGTCAGTATATTACATCAGTATTTGTAAACCTAAAACAGGAGTGGAACAATCAGAGGAAAAGTATAATAGAAACACGTCACCACTTCTGCATTTATCACCCACTCCTGATTTTGGTTTACAAATACTGATGTTAAATGCTGACCAAATACTGAACATGTGAACATGGCCTTATCGGGATATTATTAAATTGCTTTAGTTAGACGGCATGATAATCAGCATGTTTGCAAAAGACTTGTGTTATATCTTCTGTAATTCTCCTGCTACGAGAGCTTTTATTGTTTATAGTGTACAGCTGGTTTCCATGGAACTCTGCCACCAGTTACATTACAGAGGAGGGGTATACTACCAATATCCCAGCCACCCATTTCCAGCCCATTGATTTCCATACAGTAGTTATTGAATTTCCTCCTCTATCAGCTCTTGACAAACTGCTGTTATAAATTTAGTTCAATCACTAGCCCCTACCATAGGCAGCTTTTACAGCAGGTCTAATCACAGCTCTCACTTTCCTGGGTCATGCCTTGTTCAAATGCCCTGTTATCTCTGTATGTAAGTATAGTAGTCATCAGTGTAGGCTCCACAACAGACCACTGCTAGTTGAAGTGTTACAGCAGAACTTGTGCTGAGCCTTATAGCTCTACTCATACTACAACTCTGCTGCTTACCAGAGCTGTCAATCAAGGAAGAGAGCCCGCCCGGCTAGAAACCAGGAAGTGAAGAGACTGTGAGCTGCTCAAGAGACAACTTGAGAATACCCCTTCACCTGTACTTGTGAAAAAGTAATCTAGCATTAAGGAATTATAAGATTTACAAAAATCAGAGATTAAGTATCCAATGAATCACAGCTTTTCAGCATCAGTACCCAGTTGGTCTTGCTGATCTTCGTATTTTCCTGGAGGGGTAACATGTGGATGTCCCCATGACTACTGCAGCCAATCACTGTCCTCAGAGGTTGCATGGTGTGATTAGCCGCAATGATTGCGTGGCTGTGCTGCATGACATCGCATCATGAAATAAATGAGGCATGATGGGGGCGACAGGAGCTTTTGCAGAGTATGTGTTTTTCATATGAAACTATATTACAGCAGGATGTATGTAGTCCTGCACAGCCATGCACAATAATACACAGACACTCGTCATCAGAGAACGTTCCTGTAGTGGACATTTATGGTAAGAACTGACCAAGTAAATTTTTCCAACCTTTACCTACTTACTCTATGAAGTGTAATCTCATCTCCAGTAACAGTCATATGTTACTTTTAGCCAAGTCCAGGCCTGGCCATCCCCTTACTGAGAGTGGTGGTAATAGAGCAGGGACTGTCCACTTGTTCTTGTTTCACCTGTTTTTTTTGTTGTTCGGTGGGGAAAGCATTACTCATGTGTGCTGATTTCGCTGTTACACTGAAAGATGTTATTGCCCTGTGGTGATGATGCTGCTTACAAAGAGGAAGTCTTACTCATGCCAATCTGCAATGAATGTATTCACTAGGTGCTTTACCTAGACACATTTTTTTTTCTCTTGTAGGTCTTCCATGAACTTTCTATTAACCAACTAATATTACTTAGATCAGAGAAAGTGAAAATTCATTTTTACATTTCTTTTTGGGATTTTGAGATGATCAGAAAGCACAATACTTCTCATAGCAAACCAACATTCGGCATTGTTATTTCTGTACCGAAAAAATGAACTTAAAGAGAATCTGTCAGTAGGATCTACCATTCTAAGCCGTTTATATGGACATGTAGGTCATAGAAAGTTTCATAAAATGATACCTTGAAATCTGCAATCCAATGTCTTATTCCATAGAAATCCATGTTTTTCTTAATATGCAAATGAGCTGATTATATCTATAGGTCAGACATAGATCTCCCCAAGACTCTGCCTCCAGCGCTTGTTGTAAATGAAAGGGGGTGTTACCAATGTGAGACAGGTAATGACTGACAGAATGCCCTTCTGATCTCACTGCCAAGTATTGTGATTATGGCTAACGCAGTTCATTAGAGCTGAGCTTTCTCATTACAAACATATCTGCAGTTGTAGCTCTCTTCTCATGCTGTCAGCTCAGCTGTTCTCCACCCGCGCTAGCTACCTGTAAGATGGA
Source organism: Dendrobates tinctorius (assembly GCF_039654945.1). Taxonomy (NCBI): domain Eukaryota; kingdom Metazoa; phylum Chordata; class Amphibia; order Anura; family Dendrobatidae; genus Dendrobates; species Dendrobates tinctorius. Next base: position 32,056,198 of record NW_027361697.1, read on the forward strand.
AGCTAAAGAAGTATTCAGTGTTAGTGATGAACAAACGTGCTCGGATAAGGCATTATTCAAGTCTGCTCGGCTGCTAATGGAGTGACTTTGGAGCGCTCGAATAATGTGTTCAACTCCCCGCGCCTGCATGTCTCACAGCTGTTAGCCGCAACACATACAGGGATTGCCTGACAAACGAACATATTTTTCGAGCACGCCAAAGACACTATTAGCAGTCCAACATGCTTGGATAACATCTTATCCGAGCACGATCGCTCATCACTATTAGGTGTAATCAGTTGCAGCTCAGCGCAGAGCTGACCACACTATGAGAGGAGAGCTACAGCTGCACAGGTGTTTGTAGTGAGACATAGTTCAGCTGTGCTGCACTGAATTAGTCTGTTCTCCTGATCTCACTGCAGATCTCTCATTACAACTGTCAGTCATTACCTGTCTCACAATGTTATCGCCCCCTTTCATTTATAATCATCTCCGGAGACAGATTCTCAGGGAGATCTATGTACGGCCCATAGATCTTAACAGCTCATTTACATATTAAGAAAAACGTGGATTCCTCTGGAATAAGACATCAACAGTGCAGATATCATTTTATTCTGCTTCCTATGACCTGCATGTCCATGCAGATGGCTTGGGAGGGTGGCTTGATTCTTCTAACAGATTCCCTTTAAGACATAGTATCACAGTCAGACAAAGGCTAGTTTCACATTAGTGTTTTTTAGCGCTGCGCTTCGTGTGCAATAGAAACGCATGCAAAAAACTCATCATGCGTTTTGCATGCATTTGCTTTTTTTTTAGGCACATGCGTTTTAACCAGTTTCTAGCCATGTTAACTCTTAAAATGCATGCGGTTTTAAACGCAGGCGTGCGCATGTCCATGCACATGCTTGCGTTCCCATAGACTGTAAAGTGATTTTTTTTTTGCGCATTCCGTGCGCAAGCGTACGCATGCATTTTTTTGACACAGGTTGGACGGACCAAAAATGCAACAGGTTGCATACGGCGCACACTACAAAAAAAACGCTTGCGCACGAAAACGCATGCAAACGCTAGACCATGCGCCCCCATGTTAAACATAGGGGCGCATGTGCATGGACGCGCACGATGCGCTGCACTAAAAAATGCTAATGTGAAACCAGCCAAAGAGCAATACATAATTTATTAGTTTTGTGTTTTTAGAGGGAATGCTTCTGAATTAATTTTTGGACATATTTTCAGCAGTTTTTATTTTAATATCACATTCCTTACTGGAAATTTGAATTTGTTCCCTTTTTGATAAAATTGTGTTTTCTGTGTTTCAGTCCGCCCATGATCCCTGCTCACAATGGAACTCAGAATCCTGGAACAAGTGTACATCCGGATGATGCCGAACAACAAGCTGCCCTCTTATTAGCCTGTTCTGGGGACAAACTACCGCCCAGCCTGCCTCCTGTTAACATGTATGATCTTTTAGAAACCTTGAAGGTAATGCCAGTGCATAATTTCATGGCCTTTAAAATATCTGTGCCATCTCATGAAAACATAATCGTCTCAGAAAATAGATTATAAAGTCATGGATCCAAGCTCACCGTAACAGCTTAATCCGGCTTACGCTCTTCCTATCTGGAGTCTGATAGACGATTCTGGGTGAATGCCAGGAGAACATTACTTTCCAGACTACATTGTGTCAACTAGAAAGTTTGGTGGTGAATGGATAATGCTATGGGAATGTCTTTCAGGGGTCTCAACCTCTGCCCTCTTGTTCCAATGAAGGGAAATTTTAATGCGTCAGTACATTAAAGATGACCTTTCACCAAATTTTTTGTGTTGAACTGGACACACCATGTAATAATGGCTATAGAGCAGAATAAAACTTATTTTTTTTTTGTTTGGTAGTTTTGGTTTCCATTGTGGGGATATTGGCAAAGTCTTTGACTCCTAATGAGTTAACTGTAGCTATGTCCGAGTGGGTGATTTCACTGGTGGTGTGGACTTCTCCCTGTATGAGTTGCTATCTGATAACACCCACTTGGACTTAAAAGATCAGACCACACATGAGGCCTATTCCCACCAAAGTAGTTATGATAAATTCAGACTATAAGACAGACCCTCACTTTCAAATTTAATTTATTTTTTGCCTGCTTGCCTATTATAAATTTGCGGTGCGTCCTACAATAAGAGTAGAAACTGGACACTCATCCTGGTGAACGTTTCTCTTGAACCTCTACCTGACATACTAATATGTCATACGTCTGATCCCGGTGTTTGGTGCAGGCTCACTGGCTGAGACTGCATCATACCTTGCACAGCTCCTCTCACTGCCGGCTATATAACAGCTAGAGTCTCCCAGGTGAATGCTGCAGGATCAGCTCCTGAACCTGCATTATATATGGGTAACAGGCATAGGAAGTGCTAGTCCTTCCAGTTTTGGGAAGTGGTTAAAGGGGTTGTCCATGGTGGTACATTCTTTTTTGGAAATCCTCACCATGTTGTAAAATCAGAGATAAAGCAAACGCTCCTTCATGTCTTCTGCCACATTACTTTGAGCGCTGCCTGAATCCTCCACTATTCATTACACTTCCCCCTACTTGATGGGCATTTGATGGGGCCAGAAAATGAAGTACAGGAACTGTTGGAAGGGAAGCCTCAGGGGACATGAAGGATGCATGTGCTTAATTTGATTTTTTTATTTTCTTTCTTTAATTTACAGCATGTGGGAAAGACATGAAAAACGTTTTTTAGGTGTGAACAACCTTTCTAATGATGTCTGGATTAGTGAATTGAATAGGGAAAGGCCCCATATAAATCCATATTTACTACTTGCATGCACACCCTATGTATGCATAATTGATGGTTAATAATGCCTTTCACGTGTGGATAGCTGGCACTTTTGAACACAACTTTCTGATTTAAATGTGGAAGTGAAGACCCTGACCTCGATTTTTGCCTCTTTTTCAGATTCACAGAGAAGTCATCCCTTCTCACACTGTTTATGCACTGAACATGGAGCGAATAATTATGAGACTTTGGCACCCAAGCCAAGAGGAGCTTCAACAGGACCAAATTCATCGACAGAGGTTAACAGCCAAGGAAGGACTATTCAGTTAAACACCGAAGCTTTTTTATGGATAAACCTCCCCATATCACATACTTTTTTCTGAACTGCTATGCCCTACAACTTAGGGACTGAAAACATTTTTAAGACCAATGTACAACTTTTTCAACTCAGGCTTATATCCACTTCATCATTTTTGTTAAATAAACAAAAAAGCATAATTTTGTACATCAGTCTTTAATTAAAAATTCTAAAATCAGATCAAAACATTGGCAAAACAGAAAAAAACAGTCCTGGTAAGAGAGAGCAGGCTGTAGCGGTAACTGCTATTTTGTCCCTAAAACATCCAGAATTGTGAATGCTGCATTTTTTTTTTTTTTTTTGTTCCATGTGGAAAAACTTTGATGTGCACTAGCACATTGTATGTAATTGGCCGTTAGTGGACCGAAAACATGCTCGTCTGAACTAGTAAATAGGGCTGGGTAGTTGAGTGAGTAAATTCAATTAATTTGTCGTTTAATGTCATCCTCAATTCTGGGTTCGTCAAGAATTGTGTATTTGATTGCAGCTATTCCCCAGTTCAGGAGGGGTGGAGGGATTTCGTTATCTGCACCACAGTATGTGCGGCCTCCTCGCCACAGTATGCGGCGCGGCTTCCTCACCATGAGCTGCAGCCTTAGTTTGGGAGGTTTTAGTCTTGTGAATTATAATGACCTGAACACTCTCAGAATCCATCCTAACCCATCCAGTGTGGGCTGCATTGTCTGGGCAAGTGTCCCAGCAGGGAGCATGGACATCTGGGTTCAATAAGTAGAAACTGATATTTTGCAGCTGGTCATTTAGTTCACATTGGGGACACCCTTTCCCTAGAGACTTCTTCACACATGTGGCAGCATAAATCTGAGCACTGCAATACTACCTCCTCATCGTGAGAGCAATGTAGTGTGTTCTGGTAAGCAGGGCTGTGGAGTCGGAGTCGTGGAGTCGGAGTCGGTGCTCATTTTGGTGGAGTCGGAGTTGGAGTCGGTATAAAATGGACCGACTCCGACTCCTAAAATATATAATAAATTGGGTACAGTAATTCAATGCAGGATGTGCTGAATATTTTTTCATAGGAGTTTGGGAAAGTTATGAAATGTCCTATAAATGGCTGTTATATTCCTGATCTAAGGCTACATTCACACACAACGTTTTTCCTGTGTTTTTTGAGGATACGTTTTTCAGCTGCAAAAGCTGATCATCTTTTTAAAAAACTGCATCACCTGAAAGGTTTTTGAGCTCATAGATAATGTTTTCAATAGCAAAAGCAGATTAGAAATCTGCTCTATCTATCCATTTATCCATATCTGTCTATCCATATCGTATCTGTACCAAAAAGAATGAAAACCGGGTAGTACACCAATATATATTCTGTTCTATCTAAATATCTTGATTATTGGATCATAAAAATGATTAAATGTCTGAGGTTCACATTGTACTACAATAAATTTTTCACTTAAATATAAGCAATATGTATGGGAGTCGGAGTCGGTGTAAGGGAAATTGAGGAGTCGGAGTCGCAGGTTTGGCTTACCGACTCCACAGCCCTGCTGGTAAGTGGCACTTAATCATATATGTTGCACAGCTAGCTTTCCAAATATCCCTACTGACTACTAGGAGCTGCCTATATAATTGTACTGTTGATATTATGGCTTCATAGCACAAATATAGCTATTCAGTGTCCTTCACAGCGAGTAAATGGCAGAGACTGAATGCAGAGGAAAGACAGAGGGATCTGATTCCCTTAATGAACAGAGGGAAGATCAGAGAAAGTCCAGTTTCATACAAGGATAATATGTTCTTAAAAAATCTTGAAACTTTATTTGTGCTTCTCAAAAATATTATCTTGTGCGGTGAAACTCCATAATCAGTGTGCATACAGGGAATCAAGCGACGTGTTTCGATCTGGAACAGATCTTTAACAAAGCTCTATACCTCCTCACAGTCATGGATACTTAAACGGTGCAAAAACCAATCAAACTGAGCTCAATTTCAGCTAATTATCTCACAGGTGCCACATAATAGCGGCTTGTAGAAGGTATCAGTTCTTGAGTGGTTTCTAAACAATTACTAAAACAGACAATAAGATAACATAAAATAAAACAACATATACATATAAAATGATGATACTTTAATAATGAAACATGATCTCGTTGCGCTTGTGTAAGCCATTTGGTGCTCTAGTATCCAGGTGATATATCCAGAAGGCGTCCCGTGTAAGGAGACGTCTTCTGATATTTCCACCACGTTCAGACCTGACAATTTGTTCTATCCCACTAAACCTGCAAAGAAGCTGTGCTTCCTCCATGTTCTAAAATAAAGTGCTTTGCTTCTCCTGACAAATTGCAATTTATTATTTATATCTCTCAAATGCTCTGCCCTGTGCGTCTTTAACCTGCGTGTTGTACAACCTATGTATGATACACTGCAGATAGAACAATGTATGAAACATAGGTTGTACAACACACAAGTTAAAGACACAATGCAGAGCATTTGCGAGATATCTAATATAATGCTAGGAGCGTCACTCTGTCAGAAGCCTTTATAGACTGTGCAAGCGCGACGTACCTACGCAGTCTGGACCCCACAGAGTTACACATCCAGGGATGTGGGTTGTGGCCCAGGAGATCACAGTATGTGAAAGCACTGAACGCATACCGTGATCTCCGGCACAGCACCACATGACAGGATGGGGATGCAGGATGAGAGCACCACATGACAGGATGGGGGCGCAGAATTAGAGTAGCACATACCAGGATGGGGGAGCAACATGGGAGCAGCACATGACAGCATAGGGGTATAGAATGGGGGCACAGGATGGGAGCAGCACATGACAGAATGGGGGCGCAGGATGGGAGCAGCACATGACAGAATGGGGGCGCAGGATGGGAGGAGCACATGACAGAATGGGGGCGCAGGATGGGAGCAGCACATGACAGAATGGGGGCGCAGGATGGGAGCAGCACATGACAGAATGGGGGCGCAGGGTGGGAGGAGAACATGACAGGATTGGGGCGCAGGATGGGAGCACATGACAGGATGAGGGCACAGGAAGAGAGTAGCACATAAGATGGAGGCACCCAAAACTGGATGAGGGTGCAGGGTGGGGGCTGCACAGGACTTGAAGGGGGCACAGGATGGGAGTTACATATGACAAGATTAGGGCGCAGGATGGAAGCAGCACATACCAGGATGGAGACCATATACCAATATAAATGCTCGCCACTTGGGCGTAGAATGGGTTCAATAGCTAGTAAATAAAATAAATCGCAATTTGTCAGGAGCAGCAAAGCACTTTATTTTAGAACATGGAGGAAGCACAGCTTCTTTGCAGGTTTAGTGGGATAGAACAAATTGTCAGGTCTGAACGTGGTGGAGATATCAGAAGACGTCTCCTTACACGGGACGCCTTCTGGATATATCACCTGGATACTAGAGCACCAAATGGCTTAAACAAGCGCAATGAGATCATGTTTTATTATTAAAGTATCATCATTTTATATGTATATGTTGTTTTATTTTATGTTATTGTCTGTTTTAGTAATTGTTTAGAAACCACTCAAGAACTGATACCTTCTACAAGCCGCTATTATGTGGCACCTGTGAGATAATTAGCTGAAATTGAGCTCAGTTTGATTGGTTTTTGCACCGTTTAAGTATCCATGACTGTGAGGAGGTATAGAGCTTTGTTAAAGATCTGTTCCAGATTGAAACGCATCGCTTGATGCCCTGTATGCACACTGATTATGGAGTTTTACCGCACAAGATAATATTTTTGAGAAGCACAAAAAAAGTTTCAAGATTTTTTTTAAGGAGCTGGAACACTCTTCCTTTTTCACTGTTGGAATCATGATATCAAGTCAAGATGGAGTTCCGTGCACCTGCGGGTCTAGTTGGTGAGCTGGCTGTGGTTTTGTACCACTTTTTTTTCCTTTTGTATAACATGTTCTTAGTTTTGCCCTGTAGTATGGCTGCAAGTGCCAACCTTGACTGCAGGTCTAGTGATCTGATCTGACCGCATCATCGTATGATACTGTAAATCAGATTATTAGGCGCTAGGTGCGGCTGGGACTTACGGCCATACTAGAGCACAAAGATTCCCTGATTACTCTCATGTAAAAATGACCAAATACAACATTGGCTCATATGACTTGGGTTCAGTTCACACAAACTTGTGAAGTCTCAAGATTATGGTGTCTGCAAATTGCGTATGTGAGTGCATTCATGTGGTTAGCCATGTGCTTGTCTGCATTGGAGATGGTTGCTCATGTGAAGTGGTATTCATCATAGTTGAAACTAGTGGACAAGACTATTGCATGCTGCAATTCTTTTTTTGACTTGAATTCATCTGTGAGCTTTCCATGTGTGATATTAGTGTCCACATGGATCAAAATTACGGTTGGCAAAAGCTGGTCCTTGTTTTGTAGAAAACTGGTAAGCAACACTAGTCCTCCATAGGGCTTCATTCAGATGTGGCTGATTTGCACTGCAAAATACAGTAGAATACTTGCAGATGGGGTTTCAGAAATTTTGGTGAAATGTGACTATTGGTGTGTCATCAGAGGCACGTTCATTGATGCTCCGTCCCACTCACCTGACCTCTACATCTAACTGCGGGCTCCAGCAATCTGATCCACAGGTAAGTGGGTACAAATAGTCAAGAAGGTCTGAAGCTCATAGTTCAAAGGAGAAAATAATTTATGAAGAGGGCAGGTGGTTCTCTGTAATTCACTTTATTATACTGTCTATAATTGAGGTATATGTGATGGCACCCCAAGACTCCGACTCCCATATTTGATTTTTAAGCTTTTTATTTTAGGCAAACATGAAAAATGTTTCAATCAAATTCGTTATGTACTGTGAGTCTGAGAGCAATTAATTTTCTAACATCAACCCCAACCCTATTACCCGCTTGTTACGAAGAGCGAGGCTAAGGGCCAGATTCGGCACATCTTATTAATGTGCCATTTCTGAGGCCGCTGAGGGCTGATGTTATTGGAAGAAGGGGGGACACTATCTATGGCGTCTTCCCTGGCTATTCTCAGCTGTCTAGCCTTTGTTGATTAGAATTTGTAGGGAGAACCTACATAGCTTTTTTTTTTTTTTTTTTTTCTTTTAAATGTGGTGGATCCTGGTAAGAAGTAAAGGCTAAGCAAACAGCTGTGCGCTGTTATTAAAGGGAATCTGTCACCCTTTTTTTTTTTTTTTTTTGCCTTTCAGCTGCCGGCATTGACATCAGGGGCTTATCTACGACATTCCGTAATGCTGTAGATAAGCCCCCGATGTAACCTGAAAAAGAAGAAAAACACGTTGCAGAATTGGCAAAGGAAATAAGAAAAGCTGGAACCCTACCCTGGCCAACTATTTTTTTGGCATGTTTGTTTTTTCATTTAGTATAATTTTGGAATCAGTCCTGTGTCTCTACAGCGAAATCTATTGGACAAGTGCTTTATATAGAGTATGCAGTTTTTGTTTTTTTGTTTTGTTTTTTTTTTTACTGAGAAATGGGAGTATCCAGCTGGCAAAGCAGTCAGTAATTCTCCATTGTTCAGATTTACTCCTCTGCTCAGGCAGGAAGACGGGTAAACGAAGACCCGTTTCACACTTCAGTTTTCTGGCGTCAGTCAAAATCCGCCGTTTTGACGGAATGACGGATCATATATGTTGCACAGCTAGCTTGAATGGATGCAACCGGATGCAACTGATCGTGTTTTTTTTCGACTGATCCGTCTAGCGGATCCGCCGAAAGAATGGATCCGTTTTATCGGTTGCATCCGTTTTTCCATCCGTTTGTTCCATTTTTTTGACGGATCCATTCAAACTTCAGATTTTGGAATTTAAAGGAACATGATTTGAGAGAGAATTTTTTGGTGCCAGAAAGGCTTTTGGGGTTAAATTAAAGGTACAGAAATGAAAAAACTGACTCCGAAGACGGATCCGTTTTTTGACGGACAGCAACAGATCTGGCGGCCATTCTAGCTGACGACGGACGGCGACAAATCCGTCACTGCCTTTTTGACTGAGACAAACGCTCCTGGGGACGTTGTTTTCGGCCGACGGACAGGTATTTTCTGACAGATCCGTTGTACGACGGATGAAACTGAAGGCCATCCGTCACTGAGACAAGTCTATGGGGAAAAAACGGATCCGCCAGGCAAATCTGTCAGATCCGTTTTTTTCTGCTAATGACGGATTGTGACTGACGCCAGAAAACCGAAGTGTGAAACAGGCCTAAGTAGAGATGGATCCAGTGAACTTTTATTTGTTCATATTATTAATTCCTCAAAACATCAATTGTCCAAAAGTGAAACATCACCTTCCCTGGTGCAATTTTTTTTTACTGACACCAAAAGACAGTAGAAACCAAATTAAATTGGGGTAGACTTACTAATCCTTAATGGAAAAATCAACTATTGAAAAAAATGTTCAGTGTTAATGGTTTAGTTTTTAACATTTCACAGGGTGATCAATGAGTGGAACAGGCTGCCACGAGAGGTGGTGAGTTCTCCTTCAATGGAAGTCTTCAAACAGAGGCTGGACAGACATCTGTCTGAGATGGTTTAGTGAATCCTGCATTGAGCAAGGGGTTGGACACGATGACCCTGGAGGTCCCTTCCAACTCTAACCTTCAAGGATTCTATGGTTTATTTTAATAGCATAAGATAGTAATATTTTTTTCTATTACTTTTGATATTTTCAACTTTTAAACAGTAAGGAATCAACTGCTGACATTTTCTGTGAAAATCTGGTGTACTGCTAGCTTTCATTATTACTGCAGTAAATGTAAGTGGGTTCTGCTCTATGTGTTTGTCACATGTACCCTCCCCTTCTGGGTATTGGCAAAAGTAGGAAGAAGGATAAAGTTTAGGATCACAGAGCAGAGACATTTTGTGAGTGACTGCAATGTGATACCGAGATGTGGACATAGTCACCAAGCAAAGCTGGCAGCACCGATGCTGTTACTTGGCTCGACCCTGCTCCCTGCTCTTTACAGAGATCTGAGCGTAGCAGTCATATCATTATACACAGTAGTTATATAGGTTTGAAAAAAACAAACGTAGGTCCATCAAGTTCATCCTTTCTCCACCACTTATATATTTTCTATTGCTAGATTATAACCCACAATGCAGTTTGTTGTGAGAAAAGCATCAAACCTTTTCTGGTCTGGCATTCCGCAGTACTGCTCTAACCGTAAAGAACCCTTTCCTTCACATGTATGTAATGAGTGCCCCCTGGTCCGCTGTTTGGCCTTTTGAATGAATAAGTCATGTGCCTGTCCTTTTTGTATGGACCACACATGTATTTATGCATGCATGAGATCCCTTCTGAGGCATCTTATTTTTCTAAGCTAAACAAGCCCATAATAGGATTAGATACATTGCTCAGCAGACTGTATAGCACATGATAGCAGAGCCATGTCTCTGTGGTTTTCCTGATGAAGAAGTAGTATACTTTGAAACGCGTTGATGAATAAACCACTTCCATCGGATTGTCATCCTCCATTCTTTCACTACCCATTTTGTTTTTTCCTTTTATGCTTATGTCTCTAATCCTATCACACAATCAGATTAGAGACATGGTTCTGTGGAGTGTATCACGCATGATAGAATTGGATATACAGTTCAGCGAATAATTACTGTGATCTTAGTCAAGCTGTCATGTCATTGTGGCTGCAGCACTCATATCACAGTAATGAACGCTCATTAGGTAACATAGTTACATAGTTTTGAAGGCTGAAGGAAGACCTTATGTCCATCTAGTTCAGCCTATTTTTAGTGCAGCTGTTCTGCATTGTTGATCCTGGGGAAGGCAAAAAACCCACAGAGTAGAAGCCAATTTTCTCCATAGGGAAAAAAATTCCTTCCCCTAAGCTGGGTCAACCATCTACCTATAATATTCTGTTATTCATAACCTTCTATACTGTTACAAGAAAAGCATCCATTCCTTTCTTAAATTCATTCAGTGAGTTGGCCATCACCACTTCCTCAGGAAGAGAATTCCAGAGCCTCACTGCTCTTACCGTGAAGAACCCTCTTCTATGCTGGTGCAGAAATTGTCTTTCCTCCAAATGAAGAGAATGCCCCCTTGTTCTTGTCACAGTCCTTGGTACAAACAGTTCATTGGAGAGATCTCTGTATTGCCCTCTGATATACTTGTACATATACAGTGGGGAAAAAAAGTATTTAGTCAGTCAGCAATAGTGCAAGTTCCACCACTTAAAAAGATGAGAGGCATCTGTAATTTACATCATAGGTAGACCTCAACTATGGGAGACAAACTGAGAAAAAAAAATCCAGAAAATCACATTGTCTGTTTTTTTTTCATTTTATTTGCATATTATGGTGGAAAATAAGTATTTGGTCAGAAAAAAAATTTCATCTCAATACTTTGTGATATATCCTTTGTTGGCAATGACAGAGGTCAAACGTTTTCTGTAAGTCTTCACAAGGTTGCCACACACTGTTGTTGGTATGTTGGCCCATTCCTTCATGCAGATCTCCTCTAGAGCAGTGATGTTTTTGGCTTTTCGCTTGGCAACACGGACTTTCAACTCCCTCCAAAGGTTTTCTATAGGGTTGAGATCTGGAGACTGGCTAGGCCACTCCAGGACCTTGAAATGCTTCTTACGAAGCCACTCCTTCGTTGCTCTGGCGGTGTGCTTTGGATCATTGTCATGTTGAAAGACCCAGCCACGTTTCATCTTCAATGCCCTTGCTGATGGAAGGAGGTTTGCACTCAAAATCTCACGATACATGGCCCCATTCATTCTTTCATGTACCCGGATCAGTCGTCCTGGCCCCTTTGCAGAGAATCAGCCCCAAAGCATGATGTTTCCACCACCATGCTTTACAGTAGGTATGGTGTTTGATGGATGCAACTCAGTATTCTTTTTCCTCCAAACACGACAAGTTGTGTTTCTACCAAACAGTTCCAGTTTGGTTTCATCAGACCATAGGACATTCTCCCAAAACTCCTCTGGATCATCCAAATGCTCTCTAGCAAACTTCAGACGGGCCCGGACATGTACAGGCTTAAGCAGTGGGACACGTCTGGCACTGCAGGATCTGAGTCCATGGTGGCGTAGTGTGTTACTTATGGTAGGCCTTGTTACATTGGTCCCAGCTCTCTGCAGTTCATTCACTAGGTCCCCCCGCGTGGTTCTGGGATTTTTGCTCACCGTTCTTGTGATCATTCTGACCCCACGGGGTGGGATTTTGCATGGAGCACCAGATCGAGGGAGAATATCAGTGGTCTTGTATGTCTTCCATTTTCTAATTATTGCTCCCACAGTTGATTTCTTCACTCCAAGCTGGTTGGCTATTGCAGATTCAGTCTTCCCAGCCTGGTGCAGGGCTACAATTTTGTTTCTGGTGTCCTTTGACAGCTCTTTGGTCTTCACCATAGTGGAGTTTGGAGTCAGACTGTTTGAGGGTGTGCACAGGTGTCTTTTTATACTGATAACAAGTTTAAAACAGGTGCCATTACTACAGGTAATGAGTGGAGGAAAGAGGAGACTCTTAAAGAAGAAGTTACAGGTCTGTGAGAGCCAGAAATCTTGATTGCTTGTTTCTGACCAAATACTTATTTTCCACCATAATATGCAAATAAAATGAAAAAAAAACAGACAATGTGATTTTCTGGATTTTTTTTTTCTCAGTTTGTCTCCCATAGTTGAGGTCTACCTATGATGTAAATTACAGACGCCTCTCATCTTTTTAAGTGGTGGAACTTGCACTATTGCTGACTGACTAAATACTTTTTTGCCCCACTGTATATTAAGTCTCCCCTAAGTCTTCTCTTTTCTAGAGTAAATGGACCTAAATTTGATAACCTTTCTGGGTATTGTAGGGAACCAATTCCATTTATCATTTTAGTAGCCCGCCTTTGAACCCTTTCAAGTTCAGTAATGTCTTTCTTGAGCACCGGCGTCCAAAATTGCACACAGTACTCCAAGTGTGGTCTGCCGAGTAATTTGTACAGAGGGAGAATTATGTTTTCATCTCGTGTCCCCAGACCTCTTCTAATGCATCCCATGACCCTATTTGCTTTGGTGGCAGCTGCCTGACACTGGGCACTCCAATTTAGCTTCTTATTGACAAAGATGCCTAAAGGCCCCGTCACACTAAGTGATCTCGGTAGCGAGATCGCTGCTGAGTCACAACTTTTGTGACGTAACAGCGATCTCACCAGCGAGATCGCTGTGTGTGACAGCGATCAGCGAGCGGCCCCCCCGTCGGTATCGCTGATTGCTGGAAGAAACCTCTGGACATTTCTTTGGTCGCTGGTCTCCCGCTGGCCAGCACGCTTCGCTGTGTGTCACAGGCGGGAGACCAGCGATCAGGTGTAAAAAATAATAAAAAAAATATAGTTATTCTCACCTTCCGACGTCCCGTTCAGCCATCCTGCCTCTCTCCACGCTCCGGTCCCAGTAATCCTTTGCACGAATGACCGCGAGACTTTGTTATCCCTCGAGACCGTGACATCTCGCGGTCATTCTTGCAAAGGATCACTGGGACCGGAGCGTGGAGAGAGGCAGGATGGCTGAACGGGACGTCGGAAGGTGAGAATAACTAATATTTTTTATTTTGATTCTATTTTTTACAGGGATGGCCAGCGATGCCGGGCGCTCGGCATCGCTGTGCTGATCGCTGGTGAAGCTGTCTGTGTGACCGATCACATAGCGACTTACTAGCGATCCTGACACCTTGATATCGGTGTCGGGATCGCTGGTAAGTCGCTTAGTGTGACGGGGCCTTAAGTCTTTTTCCATGTCTGATTTCCCCAGCAGTTTCCCATTTAGTAAGTAATTATAGCATCTGTTTCTCCTTCCCATGAGCATAACCTTACACTTATCTGTGTTAAACCTCATTTGCCATTTTTCAGTCCAATTCTCCAATTTACTCAAATCTGTCTGTAGTTGCAAACTGTCCTCCTTTGTGTTAACTACCTTACATAGTTTTGTATCATCTGCAAATACTGATATTTTACTGTGTAAGCCATCCACTAGATCATTAATAAATATATTAAATAGTAGGGGGCCCAATACAGAACCCTATGGTACCCCACTAGTAACCCTGGCCCAATCTGAGTATGCAGCATTAATAACCACTCTTTGCTTTCTATCACTAAGCCAGCTACCTACCCATCTACACACATTTTCCCCTAGCCCAAGCTTTCTCATCTTACTTACCAATCTTTTATATGGGACAGTGTTAAATGCTTTAGAGAAGGCGAGATAAATGACATCCAATGATTCTCCTTGGTCCATTTGAGAGCTTACATCCTCATAGAAGCTGATCAGGTTAGTTTGACAGGATCGATCCTTCATAAATCCATGCTGATATGGAGTTAAACATTTATGAACATTGAGATATTCCATAATGGTATCCCTTAGAAACCCTTCAAAAATTTTACCCACAACAGATGTTAAGCTTACCGGCCTATAGTTTCCAGGTTCCCTTTTACACCCCTTTTTGAATATTGGTACCACATTTGCTTGCCGCCAATCAAAAGGAACAGACCCTGTTTCTATAGAGTCTTTAAATATAAGGAATAGAGGCCTGTCTATCACATTACTTAACTCCCTTAATACCCGAGGGTGAATGCCATCAGGGCCTGGTGATTTGTCAATTTTAATCTTACTAAGGCGGTTCTGCACTTCTTCCTGGGTTAGGCAGGTAATACTTAATGGGGAGTTTACATTATCACTCTGCATTTCCCCTGGCAAATCCTTTTCCTGTGTGAACACTGTTGAGAAAAAAGTATTTAAAACATTTGCTTTTCCCACATCGCTCTCTGATTTTACCCTCGTTCTTTAAAGGGCCGACACCATCAATTTTAATCTTTTTACTGTTTATATAATTAAAGAATAGTTTGGGGTTTGTTTTACTTTCCTTAGCAATGAGTCTCTGTTTCCACTTTTGCTAAATGTATTTGTTTTTTTACACATTTTATTTTTTTCTCTTTAACTTGTTAATGGTTCTTCATCACCTTCTTGTTTTAGCTTCTTAAATGCCTTGTTCTTCTTATTTATTGCCCTTTTTACATCATTATTTAGCCACACTGGTGCTCTCCTGTTCCTAGCCCTTTTATTTCTGTACGGTATGGCTAGCTCGCAGTGGGTGTGTAAAACTGATTTAAATATTTCCCATTTATTTTCTGTGCTCCTATTTTTGAGGACATTGTCCCAATCAATTCGGCGAAGGTCCTCTCTAAGCTGATCAAACTTTGCTTTCCTGAAATTCAGCGTTTTTGTAACCCCCTTCCAGGGCACCTTACTGAAGGACAAGTGGAATTGTATTATATTGTGGTCATTTTACCCTAGGTGCCCATCGACTCGTACTTCTGTTATTCTATCTGGCCTGTTGCTTAAATTTAAGTCCAGAAGGGCTGTCCCTCTAGTTGGGCCCTGCACAAGTTGTGACAGATAATTATCCTTGGTCACTGACAGAAATTGGTTTCCTTTCTGAGATACGCAGGTTTCAGTTTCCCAGTCTATGTCGGGGTAGTTGAAGTCCCCCATAATAATCACCTGATTGCGATTTGCTGCTTTGTCTATTAGTTTCAATAATACATTTTCAGTGGTTTCTGTTATATTTGGTGGCTTATAACAAACCCCTATGAGGATTTTATTACTTTTCTCTCCTTGTATCTCCACCCATAGAGACTCCACCTCTTCATTTCCCTCTTGTATATCTTCTCTTAGTGTGGGCTTTAAAGTGGACTTTATATATAGACAGACTCCACCCCTTTTCCTTTTTTTACGATCCCTCCTAAGCAAATCATATCTTTGCAAGTTAGCCGCCCAGTCATAGCTGTCGTCTAACCATGTCTCAGTTATTCCTACTATGTCGTATTTTTCCTCATACATTACCAACTCCAGATCTTCAATCATATTGGTCAGGCTTCTTGCGTTGGTCAGCATGCAGGAAAGACATTTTGCTTCACTTTTCTTAGCTTCCTTCTGAGTACCCTGTCTTGGGTCCTCTTTACCACATCTAGTATCCTTGATTAGTTTGTCCTTCTGCTGCATGTTCTTGTCTGTTGTTTTTCCTCCCATCCCCTCTTCTAGTTTAAAGCCCTCCTGATGTGTGTGGCAAGTCTTCTGGCGAATGTGTGTTTCCCAGGTTTTGTGAGGTGTATCCCATCTCTTGCGAGAAGTCCATCGTAGAGGTAATTCACGCCATGGTCCAAGAATTCAATTCCTTGCTGTCTGCACCACCGTCGTAGCCAGTTGTTCACCTCTAGTATCCTAGGTCCTGAAACCAGCACTGTGACAGTGATTTCATACTGTGACATATACTCTCCACTGGATGAAGTTATTGCCGCAGTCCTGGTGCTTGGATCTGATAAGTGTTTACCGGCAATTACTGTGATGAGTGCCGCAATGACATGATAGCTCCACCAAGATCAGTTACAATCAGTGAGCAGCCAACAGAGCTGTGGCGGTAACTTTACACAGATTTGAGTATACGTCACACAAATCACTGATTCTTGGACCTGTGCTCACGATTAAACTAGAGCAATCTGAGTGCAGCAATAACTCGAGTCCGAGACTCACTCCAGCTCTGTTCATCGTCCAGCACCATCGCTTTCTGCTTGACTTGTCAGCTTCTATGCCATATGACTTCAGGCAAAGGAGCTGTCAGTCAAGCAAGAGTAGGCAATGCTGGGCACGGAATAGAGCTGGAGTGACACAGGCTTCAGATTTCCAAATGGTTCTCCATCCTCATTTGCACATCAATTGAAATGCTGATTTCTCAGTAATGGAGGAACGGACTGGCCATGTAAAAGTATCGGTGGACTTGTCTTTGACAGAACTACATGTGCATATAAATAGTATGGGAGGTGAAATTATACTAATAAACTTCATTAATATTTTGTGTAGTAATGAACTATATTTTCTGCATCTATCAAACTTCTCTCCAAATACCACTTAATGGGAGAAACTCTGAGCTAAATAAAGGATGGTGACTTTAGTGGAAAGTTTTGTGTTCACTGTAATAGCAGAAAAGAAAGGTCAGAAAGATAATCACATCACCGCCCCGTACTACCATAATCGAGTGAAGTGATCCCACTAATCTATGGGTGGGGTGGCAAAGCAAAGAAAAAGGGGATTTGGGAATTGTCAGAGTATCTATTGTGAGAAATAAGTTACGTGGAATGACTAAGGCTATGTGCCTATGTTGCATGTTAAAACGCACACAGAAAACCGGACTCCTTCCCAGAAATCGTGCGTTTTTTTCCGCGCGATTTCACCGCGATTCTGTTCGCGATTTTGCCGCGATTTTCTCAAGCACTTTCCAAGCGATTTGAAGCATCGCTTGGAAAGTGATTGACAGGTTGGTCACACTCATCAAACATAGTGTTTGACAAGTGTGAGCAGCTTTTTACTATTGAGGCCGCCTATGCGGCATCAATAGTAAAAGATAGAATGTGAAAAATGATAAAAAAAATCGGGGTATATTTACTTTCCGGCGTCCCGCGCTGCATTCCCGGGCCACAGCGTTCCCAGTAATGCCTTGCGAGACCTGTGATGACATTGGTCTCGCGTTACTATAGCGATCTCGCGAGACCACGTCATCACAGGACCTTGCCGCAAGGCATTACTGGGAACGCTTAGGCCGGGAATGCAGCGCGGGACGCCGGAAGGTAAATATACCCCGATTTTTTATTTTTTATTTTTTTTTACAGGGGTATGGTACCCAGGGCCTGGAGGACAGAGTCCTCTCCTCCACACCGTGGGTACCAACCGCACATAAGACGCTTAACTTCCCGCATGGTGGGCATAGCCACATGCGGGAAGTAAGCGATTCTCATGCATTCCTATGGGTGCGGAATCGCGGCAATTCTTTGCGATTCCGCACAAAAGAATGATCATGCTGCGATTTTTTCCGCGATGTGTTTCCGCCACGGAAAAAAGCGCAGCATTAGCACAGCATGTGCGGAATGCCATAGGAATGCATGGGAGGCGTTCTGTACACGATTTTTAAACGTTTTTGCGCCGAAAATCGCGGCAAAAACGCTTAAAATTCGCATCGTGGGCACACAGCCTAAAGGAAATACCGGAAATGCAGCTGCCGCCCTGACATTGTGTTAAACTCCTTGTGAGTAAATCATTTTCTATCACCAAGGGGTTGTCCAAGATCATTAAAATTAGCCTACATACAGAAATCCTTATACATCTGTTCCAGCTCTGTGACCCTGATTATTCTCCCTGGTTTTCTATTTTCATTGGTAGAAGCCATCACAGCCTGTACAGCACAAATCACAATCACTGGCCTCCGTGATCCTGCGCCGGATACTGTTGAGACCAATGATTGGCTGCAGCAGTCATGTTGGGGATATAGACTGTGACGTCTGTAGCCAATGAAAACCCTAAGACCAGTAGGGAGGATTGGGTTTGCAGGGCGGGGATGAAATATGTGAAAATATCATATTTCAGCCAGGGCTGTGGAGTCGGTAAGTCAAACCTGCGACTCCGACTCCTCAATTTCCCTTACACCGACTCCACGACTCTGACTCCCACATATATTGCTTATATTTAAGTGAAAAATTTATTGTACAATGTGAACATCAGACAGTTAATCATTTCTATGATCCAATAATCAAGATATTTAGATAGAACATAATATCTATTTATTGGAATACAACTTTAGAACACAAAAAACTGTAATAAATTGTAGATATGTAATACACTGTGTACATGTATACGGTACAGACCAAAGTTTGGACACACCTTCTCATTCAAAGAGTTTTCTTTATTTTCATGACTATGAAAATTGTAGATTCACTCTGAAGGCATCAAAACTATGAATTAACACATGTGGAATTATATAATTAAAGTGTGAAACAACTGAAAATATGTCTTATATTCTAGATTCTTCAAAGTAGCCACCTTTTGCTTTGATTACTGCTTTGCACACTCTTGGCATCCTCTTGATGAGCTTCAAGTGGTAGTCACCAGAAATGGTCTTCCAACAGTCTTGAAGGAGTTCCCAGAGATGCTTAGCACTTGTTGGCCCTTTTGCCTTCTCTCTGCGGTCCAGCTCACCCCAAACCATCTCGATTGGGTTCAGGTCTGGTGACTGTGGAGGCCAGGTCATCTGGCGTAGCACCCCATCACTCTCCTTCTTGGTCAAATAGCCCTTACACAGCCTGGAGGTGTGTTTGAGGCCATTGTCCTGTTGAAAAATAAATGATGGTCCAACTAAACACAAACCGGATGGAATAGCATGCCGCTGCAAGATGCTGTGGTAGCAATGCTGGTTCAGTATGCCTTCAATTTTGAATAAATCCCCAACAGTGTCACCAGCAAAGCACCCCCACACCATCACACCTCCTCCTCCATGCTTCACGGTGGGAACCAGGCATGTAGAGTCCATCCGTTCACCTTTTCTGCGTCTCACAAAGACATGGTGGTTGGAACCAAAGATCTCAAATTTGGGCTCATCAGACCAAAGCACAGATTTCCACTGGTCTAATGTCCATTCCTTGTGTTCTCTAGCCCAAACAAGTCTCTTCTGCTTGTGGCCTGTCCTTAGCAATGGTTTCCTAGCAGCTATTTTACCATGAAGGCCTGCTGCACAAAGTCTCCTCTAGTCTTAACAGTTGTTGTAGAGATGTGTCTGCTGCTAGAACTCTGTGTGGCATTGACCTGGTCTCTAATCTGAGCTGCTGTTAACCTGCGATTTCTGAGGCTGGTGACTCGGATGAACTTATCCTCCGCAGCAGAGGTGACTCTTGGTCTTCCTTTCCTGGGGCAGTCCTCATGTGAGCCAGTTTCTTTGTAGCGCTTGATGGTTTTTGCCAATGCACTTAGGGACACTTTCAAAGTTTTCCCAATTTTTCGGACTGACTAACCTTCATTTCTTAAAGTAATGATGGCCACTCGTTTTTCTTTACTCAGCTGCTTTTTTCTTGCCATAATACAAATTCTCACAGTCTATTCAGTAGGTCTATCAGCTGTGTATCCACCAGACTTCTGCACAACACAACTGATGGTCCCAACCTCATTAATAAGGCAAGAAATCCCACTTATTAAACCTGACAGGGCACAACTGTGAAATGAAATCCATTTCTGGTGACTACCTCTTGAAGCTCATCAAGAGAATGCCAAGAGTGTGCAAAGCAGAAATCAAAGCAAAAGGTGGCTACTTTGAAGAACCTAGAATATAAGACATACAGTATTTTCAGTTGTTTCACACTTTTTTGTTAATTATATAATTCCACATGTGTTAATTCATTGTTTTGATGCCTTCAGAGTGAATCTACAATTTTCATAGTCATGAAAATAAAGAAAACGCTTTGATTGAGAAGGTGTGTCCAAACTTTTGGTCTGTACTGTGTGTGTGTATAATATACACACACTATGACTTATCTTGGCTAAGATAAAGCCTAGATCCTCAGGCTACATTCACACTATGGGCGTAGCCAGGATCAAACCTGGGGGGGGCAGAATCTCATACTGTTCCGCAGAATTTCATACTGCACACCTCAGCTGCTGCAGATCCTCATACTTCACACCCCTACACTTGAAAATAAAGCCTGCACCTTAAGAAGATGTGGTGATGAATGCAGTCTATTTATTCCAACTATCAGTTGATGTTACTGAAGACGAGCAATGCCTGTCCTGGGCGGCCTTTTGGGCAGCTATGAGGTGTACCTGACTGGTGCTAAAAAAAAGGAGTGTTAGGCTGTGTGCTATCCGGCTTTCATTCTTTTTGGTACAGATATGATATGGATAGACAGATATGGATAAATGGATATATAGAGCAGATTTCTAATCTGCTTTTGCTATTGAAAACATTATCTATGAGCTCAAAAACCTTTCAGGTGATGCAGTTTTCAAAAAATCTGATCTGCTTTTGCAACTGAAAAACGTATCCTCAAAAAACGCAGGAAAAACGCTGTGTGTGAATGTAGCCTTAGATCAGGAATAGAACAGCCATTTATAGGACATTTCATAACTTTCCCAAATTCCTATGAAAAAATATTCAGCATATTCTGCATTGAACTACTGTACCCAATTTATTATAAATTTTAGGAGTCGGAGTCGGTCCATTTTATTCCGACTCCACAGCCCTGATTTCAGCAGTATTGCTGTTTGGGCAGATTTTATTGTTAAAATTGTTTCCAACTCTTTAAAGAAGTTGTCCACTACTTATTCATTTTCAATGTCTTATTCGACGGGGCCCGACACCCGGCAACCCCACCAATCAGCCATTATCGGTGTCAGCGGCTGCCTTTGGCCGGAACCAGCCACTTACGAAGCTTCACTGTCTTTTGATAGTGACTGTGGCTTCGTACTGCACATCCGAATCCTATTCAAATCAATGAGAGTCAGATGTGTAGTACCCTGCAGTGGCCAATATCAGAAGACAGAGCAGCTCGGCAAGTGAGTACTTCCGACCGGCGGCCACCACTGTTAATCACTGATCAATGGGGGTGCCGGGTGTCTGATACCTTATGATCAGATATTGATGACCTGTCCTAAGGATAGGTCATCAACAAAAAAGTAGTGGACAACCTCTTTAATACCTTCACATCAAATGGCAGGCATTTATGTCACTTACAAGGTCTATTTCTGGCAAAATGCTGAAAAATGCACATCAATGTGACACAGCTGAGCTCGTGCTGCTCCTCCTGGGATTGGTGATAACCCCTTAGATGTCACAGCCAGTAGCAAAACATCAAAGAGATTAGACATAGGGAGCTTCGCCCTATTAACTCAAAGAACCTCCAACCCCATCCCTTTCTGTGACACAATTGGAGGTTCTTAATGGATTCCTTCAGGATCCGGTGGCTTAACAATGATCACAGATCTTCTATCGTACTACACGTATTAGGCCCTAGGAGGACAACTACTAGTGCAATTAACAAACCAACACTTTCAGACAAGTTCAGAGAGAAGAGGACCCTGTAGGCCGATGGGGAAGGCGACAGTGGGTCGGGGGATTTCAGGTTCCGTACGAAAGTGCCAAACATGGGAGGCAATTGGATGTGATGGGGCACGAAATTTCTGTCAATGGTGGATGATAGAGAAAAATCTTGGAGACGATTGGATGGGGATTATAAATGAGCGTAATATGTAAAAAATAAAGTACACAATTAGTATAGCGACCTTCATAAAAATTTTAACATTATTGAACCCATCATTGAAACAAAACATAATGCAAGAATTGCTATTATTTATTGTTCAGCACGATAAATAATAAAAAGCAATAAAAAAATCGTAGGCGTCCCAAACGGTAACAATAATTCAACTTTACGGATCTCATGGAAAAGAACGCCTTCACACAGCTCCAGTGCTGAAAAAATAAAATTGTCATGGCTCTTAGAATATGGTGACACAAAAACTAAAGTTTTTTTTACTTTTGAAAGTTTCTTTTGTGCAAAAGTAAGATAAAGACATGGAATTAGGCAGCTTTAGCGTAGCTCTACAGAGGTCAGAACAAGAACAGATTATTTTAGTCTCAGCAGACCTGAACATTAGGGAGTTAGGTCACCATAGAATAGAAAGTGTCAGCCTGGATAGAAAACTGCAAGATTTCAACATTTTTTAAAATAGATAATGTAAAATAAAAAAAACCCTTTAACTCCACATTATTTTTCACATTATAACTTTTTATAGAAAACGTTTATTTTTTTACAATGAGTCTTTTTTTGATAACACAATCCTTCTTAAAGCTATTCTAGTTATACGGTAAATCAGTAAAATCTGCCTTAGTTTTGACATATTGCAGGTATTTGATGGCATCTATGAGCTCTGAGACCACACAGTAAAATGTACAGTAAGTGATGGACATAAGATTGTAAAACTCAGACCGCTGTCATTCTGTATTTCATTGTCCGCACACTCCATTGCTATGTGACAGATTTGTTTTGCCATTGACTTCTGTGCAATGTGTTTTTTTTTTTTTTTTTGCTGTTTGTGAAGAGGATGACATATTCATTCACACTTGGAAGCACAGCTACAATAGGTTGTTGGGGTCTTGAAACTATCATTAATTTTTGCTTTCTTACAGAAACTTATTATTGTGTACAAAACCCATGAAGAAAGCAAAATGAGCATAATAGTACATGTAAATAAGAGAGTACTTAGTACAATATTTTGATTAAAAACTAGCCCACCGTGACAAGGTGCACCCAATCGGGAAAGTTCTATACTGGCTCTAGTATTAATACCTTACCATGTGTCAGCCGACATCTATGTAGATGTCCTGTCCTCACTAAATGAACCGGGATTCATATAGCTTAGCAAGCAGCTAAACCGCTATACCGGGGTCCAATAAGGGAGACTGTAGTTGAATCTGTGCTTTATTGAATGTAGGGTATATAGATGGGGTGAAACTATAACAGAAACACATGAACACAATCAGTGCTGGGTTCATAGAATACATATACAGTACACATAACATACATGTCTACACTACAAGCTGAGCAGGGGAGCTAACTAAGCTTGCTAAAGTGGGACAGGGATATATATATATATATATATATCTCTCTCTCAAGGGAGGATGTTACCTACCAGCGATGCTGACGCAGGGGAAGTAGAGAGATGAGGTGCTTCCAGCATGCAAGCCGAAGGAAAGTGGTGGACTGGAGGGAAAATAGGCTCAGCTAACCATGATCCCTTGCAAACTTACCCAGGATACATTGAGAATTGGAGGGAAGCAAAAATGAAACCAAAAATAGAAATAACACTGTAGTTATTACTTTGGTCACTAGATGGAGCCAAAACGATGACCATTAAAATCTATGGAAAACTGAGCATTATCACTGAATATACAGTATGTTATCAAAATAGACAGTCAAGAGTCATTAATTATGTCAGAGACAGAACACTCCCCATCTGTCATTGAACGGATGCCACCATTCCTATTATCCGAGGACAACAAAGGACCAGCCCAGTCACCGGCTTGGAGAATGTCCTAAGTTCATCTCCCCCGGCCATCCCAAGTTCGACTTTGCGGACATTGTCATCTTTACTTGGGAATGTTGCAGTCAATAGTCCAAGTGGCCACTGGTTCCGATGGGCCTGACAGTCTTTCACAAGGACGAGGTCACCAATCCTCAGATTAGGCCTGGTAGATTGCAACTTCGTCCGTGGCTGCAGGATAGACAAATACTGTTTGCGCCACCTGTCCCAGAATGTATTGGCAAGACTTTGTACCAGTCTCCATTGGCGCTTGCAGAGGTCCTAGGTGTTGAATCCTCCTGGAGGGGCACTGGATAGTCCTGTTTTCTGGGTGAGGAGAGTAGCTGGAGTCACTGTATGAAGTGTAGACACCTGAGGGCGGATTTCAGCACCTAAGTCCTCTCTCACAAGTTCAAAGGTATCTGGACAACGTTCCTCAGTGTACAATAGTTTTGGTCCTGAGAGCCATGTTGTGCTTCCTAGGACTAATTTGCTGTCTGAGTAGATCTTGGCCTATGTCGAGTCGATGTCCATCTCGGATGCGATGAACTCTGCTAATTCGACGGCTAAGACTGCAGCACAAAGTTCTAACCTTGGTATGAAGTGCTCTGGTTGTGGAGCAAGTATGGCCTTCCCCATGACGAACCCAAGGTGGCTCTGACATTTGGAGTCCACAATTTTGAGATAGGCAACAGCAGCAATTGCTTTGACAGAAGCATCTGCAAATACATATAGTCTTTGGCTCTGTATCTCTGTAGACGGCACAGGGGTGTATGGCCTTGGCACATTCAGGTTGGAGAGGGCTGCTAAAGAGTTCTTCCATACATCCCACTGGATTCTCTTATCAGGTGGCAGAGGTGTATCCCAGTCGGATGTCTCCTTAGTTAAATCTCTTAGTATGGCTTTGCCTTGTATAGTAACAGGAGCTGCAAAATCTAAGGGATCATACAGGTTGTTGATGGTAGACAGGACACCTCTGCATGTGAAAGGTTTTTCTTCTTGGCTGACCTGAAAGGTAAAGGTGTCTGACTGTAGATTCCAGGGAAGCCCGAGGCTGCGTTGCATTGGTGTGGGGTCTGACCCCTGGTCTAGGTCTCTGAGACCATTACAGAAGTCTTGTGAAGGGAATGCTTTCATGAGTTCTTGGATGTTTGAGGCTATTTTGCGAAGCCTGAGGTTAGAGCAAGCAAGCATCTCCTGTGCTCTCCTGAGAAGACTGATGGTAGTCTCATTTGAAGGCATGGCTTTCAGACAGTCATCAACATAAAAGTATTTTTCTATGAATTGTCTGACATCTGATCCATATTCTGTCTCTCCTTCTAGAGCTGACCTTTTGAGTCGATAGATGGGGACTGCAGGAGAAGGGCTGTTGTCAAAGATGTGCACTCTCATGCGGTACTCTGTGACCTCTTTGGTAGGATCATTGTCTCTGTACCAGAAGAATCTTAGGAAGTTCCTGTCTCTTTCACAAGGAAACGGTGGAACATTTGTTGGATGTCAGCGATGAAAGCAGTGGAATCCTTACGGAAGCGCATAAGTACTCCCAGCAGTTTGTTATTGAGGTCTGATCCTGTAAGTAGAACATTCAGGGAGACATCATCAAACTTAGCACTGGAGTCAAACACCACTCTTATCTGGCCCGGTTTCTTAGGGTGGTATGCTCCAAACATGGGTAGGAACCAGCATTCCTCAGAGTCTTTGAGAGTGGGAGCTAGTTCTGCATGGCAGTTCTCAAATATCTTTGACATGAAAGAGAAAAAGTGATCTCTCTTCTTTGGCTTCTTTTGCAGATTATGTTTGAGAGAGGAGAAACATTTGAATACCTGATCTTTGTTGTTTGGTAGACGTGGTCTGTGGGTTCTGAAGGGGAGAGGTGCGACCCAGCTGTTGATCTCATCTTTTATGAGCCCCTTGTCCATTACCTCTAAGAACAGCTTATCCTCTACCGACATTGCTACTTGGTTGTCTTGCTTAGTTCTCTGGAAGACTGTGCACCCCAACTGATCCTCATAGCTTCCTGACACCATACTGCTGTCATGAGTAAAGTCTATTAAATGATTGGGCAGTTGGATGCTGTGTAGTAGTTCCTTGACATGGAATTCGCTGCTGCAAGGTTGAAACAGAGATGGGCGTTCTTTCTCCAATGTATTTGTCAGCATACTTGTCACAGAAGATGGGGCGTGCATGTGTCCCAAGCATACGTTTCCTATTATGACCCATCCTAGGGCCTTTGGGCATAGGGAGCATTGTGGAGTCCATTGATATGACTTTACACTTTATGAACCTGTAGGATATCTCTTCCTAACAGCAGTATTATCTCTGCCTGAGGGTCTAGTGCCGGTAAAAGGTGTGCTATGCGTTTCAAGTGAGCATGATGGATTGCCACATCTGGTGTAGGGATTTCAGATCTGTTGTCTGGGATCTGATTACATTCGATGATTGTAGGTAGTGGCAGGCAGAATTGTCCGTCTAGGAATCAATTTGGTAGTCGGTGGCTTTCCTACCTGCTGTTGTCACAGTACCTGCACATGTCTTTAATGAGTAAGGAGTGCTTGGTCATTTGATGTTGAATAGGTCAAAGAATGTTGATCTAGCCAGGGATCGATTACTTTGATCATCCAAGATAGCATACAGTATCACAGCTTTGTCTCTATGACCCTTTGGGTACACTCTGACGAGGCATATTTTAGAACAAGACCTGCTGTCTATTGTCCCTTTACAGACTTCAGTACATTGTGAAGTGATCTCTGGCGTAGCTGCATAAGTGCTCCTTTCCTCCTCGCCATGCTCACTGTCAGCCGGCGTGTTTTGTGCACTCCATGGAGCTGGGCCAGGGTGTAGGGCAGTGTTATGATCTGTGGTGCCACATTCTGTGCATTTCACAGTGACCTTACAATCCTTGGCGAGATGAGTGGTGGATGAGCAGCACTTGTAGCAGATACCGTTATCTTTCAGGAAGCTTCAGCGTTCCGGCATAGATTTTCCTCTGAAGGCTCTGCATTTCAGGAGAGGATGAGGCTTCTGATGAAGCGGGCACTGCACCTTTGTCTATGATTGAGAGCGGCCGGCAGACCTGTAACTGGAAGTTGGAGAAGAAACATAAGTCTTGTGCACTGCCACAGATGTTCTGCGTGGGTTTGCAGCTGCTGGTAGTGCGACATATGACATTGCAAAGTCAAAGCTGGGATCATTTCTGACTGTTGCTTGTTCGTGTATAAAGTCTACAAAAATGGAGAAGGGAGGGAATGAAACACTGTTTGTATTTGTACGTGGAACCATGTGTGAGCCACTTCTCCTATAGATTGTAGGGCAACTTTTGGACTATAGGGTTAACACCTTTGGCTGTGTCAAGGTATGCAAGTCCTGGTAGGTCACCTTCACATTTGGCAACTAGGACCTCCTGTAGCAGGTCACCTCTAGCTCTCTAAGTTTTGGGAGACCATTGTTAGATATTTTAGGAAAGTCATCGATTCCTTTGAACAAAGCTCTCTCTATGACCTCTGCAGAGCCGTAACACTCATTCAGCCTCTTCCAGATCTCTTTGAGGCTGATTTGAGGGTGGTTTATGTTAATGTCTCTGATCCTTACTGCGTGTTTGACTGACTCTTCTCCTAGGTATTTGACTAAGAGGTCTATCTCTTCCCTGTGTTGTAGCCCCAAGTCTCTAGTGACATTTTGGAAGGAAGCTTTCCAAGCTCTGTAACCTTCAGCATGGTCAGTGAATTTCATGAGTCACTTGGCAAACAGATCATGCCGTGTGAAGAGCTTAGCAAATTCTGATGTGAACCGGTTGTCAGCAGAGTATACTGGTGATGGGTCACCCTGATAGTTATGTGAGGTGCGTTCATACCTGTTAGTATCCTCAGGGTGGCGCCAGCCGGTGTCACATTGCTTCGGTCTGACGTGCGGTGTGTCAGCAAGTTGATTCACATTGGTTACCTGGTGAGGGGCAAGGAAGACATTAGTAGAGTTGTTTTGCTCCATGTTTTCCTGGAGCTGAGCCTCATGATGACTCTCACTCGTTTCACTAGATGTGTTGTGCTCTTGGTTATAGTTTGGATCAGGAAGTTCATTAACATATTGAGATGTGCGTTGTGGTGAATCTTGCAGCGGCAACTTCAGACTTGACACACTGCTACGGCTGTGCGGCTCAGGGTTGTGTGCGGCTTCTAGTGATTCTGCCTCGGCCAGTGCTGCAGCAGTCTCTCTTTTTACTGCGAGGCTCTCTAAGGCAGCATCCACACGCGCCTTCTCATTATCTATGCGTGCTTTCTATAACTTAAGTTGCATCTCTTCTTCAGCATACTTTGCTCACATTTTGGCGGCTTCAGCATTTGCGCGGGCAATGGTGACTGCACTGCTGATGGATACAGTCTTTGAGGAGACAGATGTAGCAGATTTTGTCCTGTGTGATTTGTGGGACATGCAGAGATTGCTGTAGCTGTATTAGCCTCTGTGTAGCTGGTTACTTGAATTTCACTAGATGGATTTCTGCAGCATCTCTAGTCCCTGCAGGATGGATGAAGGGCTGCCTTTTCCCTGAATTGCACTAGCTGGATGGCGCTGTGTAACTGGCCTCTGCAGGATGGCAGACTCTTCTATCTCTGAGTTCTCACTAGCTGGATGGCCGTTGTTTTACTGCGGTCGTGCAAGATGGAAAGCTCTTCTCTTTGTATTCCCACTAGCTGGAAAGTCACTGTTTCACTGTCCTGTCCTCACTAAATGAACCTGGATTCATATAGCTTAACAAGCAGCTAAACCCGCTATACCGGGGTCCAATAAGGGAGACTGTAGTTGAATCTGTGCTTTATTGAACATAGGGTATATCAGGGCCGGACTGGGACTAAAATTCAGCCCTGGCATTTGAAGTTACACAGGCCCACTAGTCACATGGTGACTATATAATATCTTTGTACAGTTGTAGTTTACAAGAAGTGAGAGGAGATTAACACGACTATATAACATGTAGTCACAGCTGTGCCCAGTATTTCAGCTCAGTCCTATTTATTGCTTTTAGGTACAGTACTCCTCCCAAATCTCTGTCCCCTTTTGTATGCACGGTGACAGAATTCCTGGCAGAACTGCTCTCTATTGGGCAACCAGACCCCCTGGTCATAGCCGCCCCTATCATACCTCCCAACTTTTGAAGAAGGGAAAGACGGACAAAGACTGTGCGCGCCGCTGCTAATTTTGGCCACGCCCAACCACACCCATTTCACAACTAGTCACACCCATGTCCACACCTAATCGCACCCATTTAGCACTGCTGATCACACTGACTGGTACTGAGGGCACAGTGGCTGGCATTATGGGCACACTGACTGGCACTAAGGAAGAGAGAAAACAGAGAGAGAGAGAAAAAAGAAAACAGAGAGAGCGAGAAAGAAAGGGGAAAGAAAGAAAGAACAGTGAGAGAAAGAAAGAACAGTGAGAGACAGAGAAAGAACAGAGAGAGAAAGAAAGAGGGGAAAGAAAGAAAGAACAGAGAGAGAAAGAAAGAAGTAAAGAAAAGAAAGAAAGAACAGAGAGAAAGAGAGGAAAGAAAAAGAAAGAGGGGAAGAAAGAACAGAGAGAGAAAAAAGAAAGAACAGAGAGAGAAAGAAAGAACAGAGAGAGAATGAAAGAACAGAGAAAGAAAGAAAAAGAGAGAAAGAAATAAAGAAAGATTCTACAAAGATACTATAGTAGCCCGGCTCCCATTGCAGTGCCCACCTGAGCCTCCCGGTGTGCAGGACCTATCATGCCGGCTCACATGGCCGGCATCCCCGATTCCAAGGCGATCCTGCTGTCTGCGCTGTCGGAGGAGGACACGGTGATGGATCTGAAGCATTCCTGGTTCCGTCACAATCTCCTCAAGAAATTATCTCATTTCCGGTCAGCTTCCAGCACATCACTTCAGGTGGAACGTCATGTGTGTGTTTTAAAATGCTCCTCGGGGCTCCGCCGTGTACTCCTGTGTCCGTGGGAAAAGCCCGCTTTGTATGCTTTGTACACACTTGGCTTCGCTCCGTACATCCCGTACACATATGGCTCCACTCCATACACACACGGTTCCACTCTGTACACCTCGTACACGCGTGGCTCCTCTCCGTACACCTCGTACACGCGCGGCTCCGCTCCGTCCACCTCGTACACACGGCTCCTCTCCGTACACCTCATACACGTGCGGCTCCACCTCGTACACACACACTGCTCCGCTCCGTACACCTCGTACACACGGCTCCTCTCCGTACAACTCGTACACACGCGGCTCCTCTCCGTACACCTCGTACACACACGGCTCCGCTCCGTACACCTCGTACACACGGCTCCTCTCCGTACAACTCGTACACACGCGGCTCCTCTCCGTACACCTCGTACACACACGGCTCCGCTCCGCTCCGTACACCTCGTACACACGGCTCCGCTCCGTACACCTCGTACACACGGCTCCTCTCCGTACACCTCGTACACGCGCGGCTCCTCTCCGTACACCTCGTACACACTGCTCCTCTCCGTACACCTCGTACACACACAGCTCCTCTCCGTACACCTCGTACACACGGCTCCGCTCCGTACACCTCGTACACACACACACGGCTTCTCTCCGTACACACGGCTCCGCTCCGTACACCTCGTACACACGGCTCCGCTCCGTACACCTCGTACACACGGCTCCGCTCCGTACACCTCGTACACACGGCTCCGCTCCGTACACCTCGTACACACGGCTCCGCTCCGTACACCTCGTACACATGGCTCCTCTCCGTACACCTCGTACACACGGCTCCGCTCTGTACACACACGGCTCCGCTCCGTACACCTCGTACACGTGCGGCTCCTCTCCGTACACCTCGTACACGCGCGGCTCCTCTCCGTACACCTCGTACACGCGCGGCTCCTCTCCGTACACCTCGTACACGCGCGGCTCCTCTCCGTACACCTCGTACACGCGCGGCTCCTCTCCGTACACCTCGTACACGCGCGGCTCCTCTCCGTACACTTCGTACACGCGCGGCTCCTCTCCGTACACCTCGTACACGCGCGGCTCCTCTCCGTACACCTCGTACACACACGGCTCCTCTCCGTACACCTCGTACACACACACGGCTCCTCTCCGTACACACGGCTCCGCTCCGTACACCTCGTACACACGGCTCCGCTCCGTACACACGCTGCTCCGCTCCGTACACCTCGTACACACACGGCTCTGCTACATCCACACTGTAAATCCTGACCCCACACATACTTACCTCAACCAGCACCATGACAACAGCAAAGCAGAGTCTTGCAGACGGTAGAGGCAAGGCTGAGCGCACAGGACCTGTGATGAGGTCACAGGAGGGGCGGAGTCAGGGGTGACATGATCAGGGGTCTGGACAAAGGCTCCTGATCATGTGACCCCCTGACTCCTCCCCTCCTGTGACCTCATCACAGGTCCTGCGAACAGAGCAGCAGGCAAGCGAGTGCGACGCTGTGAGTGGCTGCGGGGGGGAGGGGGTCTCATGCTAAGGCGAGGATGGGGTGCGTGGCGGCTTATCTCCCTGCAGTGCGGGAGGAACTTGAATCTATCACCGCCGTGCTGCAGAGGGCCGGCGGCAGGAGCAACAGTGGCCGCAGCAGCTGGCAAGCGGCCAGAAGTTCAGGCGCAGCTGCCCGCGGCCCACATGACAGCGGCCCAGCGGGAAAATGCCCGGTTGGTTATATTGCCAATCCGGGCCTGGGGTATATAGATGGGGTGAAACTACAACAGAAACACATGAACACAATCAGTGCTGGGTTCATAGAATACATATACAGTATACATCACATACATGTCTACACTGCTAGCTGAGCAGGGGAGCTAACTAAGCAGGCTAAAGTGGGATAGGGATATATATTAAGAGAGGATGTTACCTACCAGTGATTCTGATCCAGGGGAAGTAGAGAGATGTGGTGCTTCCAGTATGCAAGCAGAAGGAAAATGGTGGACTGGAGGGAAAATGGGCTGAGCTAACCATGATCCCTTGCAAACTTACCCAGGATACATTGGGAATTGGACGGAAGCAAAAACGAAGCTAAAACTAGAAATAACACTGCAGTCATTACTTTGGCCACTAGATGGCGCCAAAATGATGAACATTAAAATCTATGGATAACTGAGCATTATCACTGAATATATGTAATCAAAATAGACAGTCTAGAGTCATTAATTATGTTGGAGACAGAACAGTAGATAAGGGCAGAGCAAGACAGGGGCCTGATTGTTCAGACAGCTGCCCATGGGAAGCTGTATAGACAAAGTGCCCAGCTCAAAAAGGGGGAGCCATGTCCCTGATTATAAAGAGTGCAAGAAACTACAACAAAACCAAAGAAATGAGCTGGAACATAAGTTGGTATACGTGAAATGTGTAAGAGCACATTCACACTGTGGCAATTTCACAGATAATATAGTAAGTAAATATTGACATGTAAATAACATGTCCAGGCCTGTTTGAAGTTCACCAATGACCATCTGAATGATCCAGAGGAGGCATGGGAGGTGGTCATGAGGTCCGATGAGACCAAATTGGAATTTTTTTATGGAAGAGTTGGCCAAAATCCCTGCTGCAGTGTGTGCAAACTTGGTCAAGAACTATAGGAAATGTCTGACCTCTGTAATTGCAAACAAAGGTTTCTGTACCAAATATTAAGTTCTGCTTTTCTATTGTATCAACTACTTATTCCTTGCAATAAAATGCAAATTAATTATGTAAAAATCATACCATGTGATTTTCTTTTTTTTTTTCGTATCTCAATGGACATTAGAGAGGATATTAAAATAATCAAAGCAATATCCAA
The DNA here is from genome assembly GCF_039654945.1 of Dendrobates tinctorius. Lineage (NCBI taxonomy): Eukaryota > Metazoa > Chordata > Amphibia > Anura > Dendrobatidae > Dendrobates > Dendrobates tinctorius. The sequence continues at coordinate 32,088,987 of NW_027361697.1, forward strand.
CTAGAAAAGTTCCAAATGGTAACATTCCCGTATCATAGACCTGGGTAAAGTCAGGCCCTTGGCTGTTCTGATGTGGCTAGCGGGCTGGGACAGTCGAACCCCGCGCCGTCAGCTCCCTCTTCTATCATTGAGCAGCCAACCGTGCCTCAGTACACATCACTGAATGGAGCTGCGATGTGGAGTCGGGGGAATTAGGTGAACAGTTTTAGATGAGTAGTGTTATGCTGAATTGGTGACTGGGTGGGGACATAATACCGTGCAAGGTGGCTTTGTGGGGGACATAATACTGTGTTAAGATATAATACAATGAAAGCGAGCTTTGTGGAGACACCATTATGATTGGGGGGCTGTGTGTGGACATAATGCTGTGTATGGACATAATTCTGAATGGAGGGCTGTATGGGGACATAATACTGTGTAAGGGGGCTGTTTGGGAATATCATTCTAAATGGGGGGCTGTGCGGGCAATAAAACAATAATAATAAGTAGAATCAAGTTCGGCTTGTTGGTTTGACCATTTACAACAGTAACAGTATCTCATGTGGCCCTTTGTGAAAAGTAATTGCCCACCCTTGCTGTATCATAATAAAATAGCAAGTTGCTTTGTATCATTGGTTCTGAAGTGATTCATCTCGCTCCAGAGCAACGGGAGTCAATCAGGAGGCCCGTTCCTTTAAAAGTTCATAGGGTTTATTGCTTCATAACCCATAAAGCAGCACATAACACAAGGAATAGCCCTTAGCTCAGGCGAAAGCAAGCATAAATGTCCATGATTTCAGGCTCAGTCCTGGAGCCTCAGCAAAACACAGGAGGCTTATCCCTCCTCACATAGAGCCAATATACATAGGCCTCACCGGGTCAGCAGCCTCAGCACGTGGTCTTCAGGAAGGTAGCACACCTTCCTCCACCTAGGCCTGCCGGGACCTTCCACATGGCCCAATCAGATCCATGCGCTCTCTCTCATGTGACCTACCCAGGCCACCTTCTTTGGTCTGTAGCCACGCCCACCGGGTCACATGGCTATGACCTCATCACAGGTCCTACAAGCATTCATACACTCTATTAAGGCATTCTAGACACCACCCCTAGGTGGGTTTGTAGGTAGCTGGTTCTGCCCGTCTCACCAGCTACCTGGAAAGCTCTCGCTGATACAATGTATCAACAGCTCAGCAGTGCCTCTGCTGATCAACACACATATTCAAGCTTCAATCCCAAGGCCACCTACCTTGGGATACATAACGGTCCTTCAGCATCCTATACCCATTACCACAATGGATATGCCTGTAGGCCCGTCCTGGGACACCCGCACAGCGCCCCTAGCGGACATAGTGGTCACTACACCACAGTTCCCAGGCAGAGGTTCAGGACCTCCCCATAGGCAAGGTGCATAAGAATTCACAATTCCTTCATTATTCTTTCCAGATAGTACAGAAAAATGGTACTATTGGGCCATTGTAATCTCTCTGAAACAGGTAGGTGCCGGGGGTGTAATTCATATAAAGTCTCATATTTGGTGAGAGGAGATTCAACTGTTAGGTATACTGGAGTGGTAAACATCCGCGGGAATGAGAATTCTTTGTCTTCCCTCATCAACATATAAATCCTCCAAGCCAAACCCCTTAACATAGATATCAGCATTGACAAAACTTCTCATTCCTCTTTATTAGTTGCACTCAAAATTACCAACTATTAAAGGGGTTGTCCAGCCTTAGAGTACAAGTCTACAGTCATCCCATGTTATTGAAGACTTGTGAATCCTAGAGTGCTCACAGTACGCGCTGTTAGGATTTTTCGGTACCGGCGCCGGGAGCAGTGGGAGAATGACTAAGTATGTGATTTGCATGTGATTTGAGTAGACATGTGCAGATTTGCTCAATATACCGGTATGTGAAATGAGTCAAGCCAGGCATGTCTAATCAGAATGTGGCCGGAAGTACCCGCCGATCCTGAAGAATCCTCATAACACGCAATGCGCAATGTGAGGATTGACTAGTCTGCAGTCACATAGACTGATTGCAGACTTGTAGCCTAAGGCAGGACAATACACACAATGCTTAGAAATAACAGCAACTTATTATGGCACCACCCTACCATAGCGTGGATAAACTGGGTGTCTCTCTATATAGTGCTGAATAGGACTTAAATTCAGATCAGTTGTGACACAACATGCAAGGGGAATATGGTTAGACCACAGAAAACGACCATAGATCCATAGGTAGAAAAATACAAAAGACTTTATTCAAAATTACACAAATATAGCAGGGGCAAGACAATGACGGACAGAATTGGATGCAGAAGCGGATATACCACGCACTGTGGAAAGAACACGTGGAGCCAAAACCCCCAACCATAAATCCAGATACATATCCCAGTCAATACATATGGCCAGATAAAAAATTATGCTGTCAAAAATATATGCAAATATAAACTGGTTATGTTATGCTACAAAGTAAAGTTAGTGACTATCATGGCCATCAACTCTTTTTAATTTTTTGTTTTTATATATTGCATATTTATAATTATAGTCACAATACCAACCAATGTATTGCTCTATGTGGCTTAGATGCTAGATTGAGCCCGGGAGGGTTATGTTTAAAGTGCCCAATGGTCTCATATTTACCTCAAGTGAGCGGCAATGTTTTGCCCTATATGGCTTAGATGCTAAATTGAGCCCGGGAGGGTCATGGTTAAAGTGCTCAATGGTCTCATATTTACCTCAAGTGAGCGGCACCGGGGGGGCGAAGGGGACCAGCTCGTCTGCCCCGACGCGCGTTTCAGATGCTCGTCCTTCGTCAGGGGGCGTGACAATAACGGGGAACCAGGAGCTTTAAAAATCATCAGATCGGAAATCGGAATGAGGCGCGCAGACTGGAAGTGACGTGTCCGCCGTCATAGCAACCAAATATGCAGAGCGGCGCCAGTGTTACATGGCAGGAAGAAAACAGCATCTGAGGCGCCATAGCCACCAGCCACGTGTAGACGCCGGGAGCCGCGCAGCACAACAGCGCCTGATTTTGACGCGTGCAGGTCTGCAGCGTGTCTATGTGTGTGGTCGCCCTTAACCTCATACTGCCTGGAACAACCCGATAATCTAGCAGGAGAGATGAACTTCAAGGGCACTATATCAACATAGGAAACAAAGTATAATCATAAGGGAATTGAACCCATGGTGGTAAAAGGGGAATAGGGATTAAAAGTGACCAACAATATAATATAATATAAATACTATGCATACACCAAAGTGCTCTTTATACATCACTATTCCAAATCACATCTCCTTAGGATAAAATCCTGCATAATATAAGGCGAATATCTGTAATCAGACCAAAGTTCTCTATGGACAATACATATGGTAGAACATTAAGTAAAACATTAAATATCAAGAATTGCCCATGTATCACACAGATGGCATCCAATGGTAGCAAATACAAGAATAGCCTCATAAAGAAAAATAAATAAATAAAGATAATAACACAATAACATATAATATGCTATAGATTACAATGGTAAGGTGGTTAATACCACTTAGAAATAATATTCTAACGGGCAAAATAAAAAATTCCTTGTGTTGCAGCTCCAGACAAAGTCACATCGATATGTGTCACCTTGATCCAGAGAATTTTTCGGTGTCATGAATGGATGGTACATAAGGGAAGTAGAATAATGCCTAGAATAACAATAATAAACAAATAAAAAGTTAAAACCGGTTAAAAACAACCACAAGTAGCGTCGAAAACCCGGCCTGCACCAAGAATGCAGCAGGGTCACAATCACAGAAATGACGCGAAATTTAGACTCTCATTAAGTCCGTGTGGATGGACCGTGTTAAGGGTTCAAATCCACCGGGCCTCCAGTTGTGCCAGACGCTGTGAAGCCCTCCCACCTGGAATGCCAATCTCTATACAATCAATATCCTTCACTCTCAGACCTCTACTGTCACTTTTATGATGCATCCTAAAATGTTTGGGTATGGTCTTAAGTAGGGATACATCATCCTCATTGGCTGCTGCTTGTATTCCAAGAACATGCTCCCTGATCCGGACCTTGAGCTGGCGTGTAGTTAGCCCTATATAGATCAGGGAGCACGGACATGTAGGGTCGTATATGACAAATTTGGTCGTACAGGTAATGTTCTTCTTGATCTTGTAAATTTTTATTCCTGAAGAATGATCTTGTAAATTTTTATTCCTGAAGAATCAGAAAATGAATCACCGCGATCCACATTTACACATGCCACGCAATGTCCGCAAGAAAAGCAGCCTCTTTTACTACTACTATTGTTCTAAAACGTCATTGGTGGATTACCAATATTATTGAAGACTTGTGAATCCTCAGAGTGCGCACAGTACGCGCTGTTGGATTTTTCGGTACCGGCGCCGGGAGCAGTGGGAGAATGACTGTAAGTATGTGATTTGCATGTGATTTGAGTAGACATGTGCAGACTTGCTCAATATACCGGTATGTGAAATGAGCCAAGCCAGGCATATCTAGTCAGAATGTGGCAAGAAGTACCCGCCGACCGTGGAGAATCCTCATATCACGCAATGCGCAATGTGAGGATTAACAAGTCTGCAGTCACATAGAGTGATTGCAGACTTATAGCCTAAGGCTGGACAATATCTACCTGGAAATTCTATGAACCTGCTCATCTTTCCCCGATACAGGGAATCCTTGAAAAAAATGAAACTCCAAAGGACAGCACAATCTCATTCCTTAGATTTGTTGACTGCGTACTACATGTCGTCACGTCTGTCCCTTAGCTCTGTGACATCTCATCTGTCATCTCCTCCCCTGATACTTATCCCTCCCTTCATAAGTTCCTTTCCTTTGGTTTTAGAAAAGGTGGGCCCCTCACCCACCTTGTTTTTACTAGAAGTAGAATTGGATGTCCCTCCTGTTTTGCTGTACTGTTACCCTTTATTAATGTATTTGACCCTCATTGCTCGGATACGTTTTCCTGAAATAGGCTATTTTATTTTTTCTGTAATTTTGTAATTGTTTTAAAAAAGTGTAAGAGTATGGCAGAAGAAGAAAGACCACTTCTTGCAGGGCCGGTTTTAGGGAAAGTGGGGCCCCAGGCAAAAGTTTAAAATGGAGCCCCAAATGCTAACATATTGCACATCACACAAAAGCAATTCTGTTGTATTTATATGCACTGAGTTCAATCCGCTTAACGAGTGTGATCGACACTACTGAAGTCATTCGACGCTTGTTTCCTGGCCTCTTTATACCAACTGAGAAAGAATTAGATCAATCTGTACGGTATCATGTTATCAGCAGCACATCTACAGTTTACACCGGCGATGTGCTGTTGAGAACAATGATTTTTGTTCCGGCATAAACAATCTAATCACTCGATGAATATGCAGCATTTTGCATGTTTAGTATAATACACCCCATAGTCCTCCATATATTATAATGTGCCCCACAGTCCTCCATATACCATATAATACACTCCTCAGTCCTCCCTATAACATATTCCGCAGCGCTTTACAGTTTGCACACATTATCATCACTGTATGTAACAGTATGTTTTTGGAGTGTGGGAGGAAACCGGAGTACCCAGAGGAAACCCACACAAACATGGGGAGAACATACAAACTCCTTGCAGATGTTGTCCTTGGTGGGATTTGAACCCAGGACCCCAGCGCTGCAAGGCTGCAGTGCTATCCACTGAGCCACCGTGCCGCTCTTCACTCTTCAGTCCTCCATATAGTATAATACCCTCCTCATTGCCCTCCATATATTAAAATACACTCAGTCTTCCATATATAATAATACACTACCCAGTCCCCCATATAGTATAATACACGCCTCGTAGTGCTCCATATAGCATAATGCACCACCATAGTCATCCATGTGGCACAATTCACTTCCCACAGAATGCACCCCATAGTTCTTCATATAGTATGATGTATTCCCCATAGTCTTTGATACAGTATAATGCAGCCCACATATAGTATAATGCAGCCACCCCATAGAGCATAATGGAGCCACCCCAGAGTATAATGCAGCCACCCCACAGATTATAATGCAGCTCCGCCATACAATATAATGTAACCCCCCATAGAATATAATGCAGCCCCCTCATATAGTATAATGCAACCTATCCATAGAATATATGGTAGCCCCCTCAGAGTATAATGCAGCCACTCCTTAGAATATAATGCAGCCCTCTTATATAGTAAAATGTAGCCCCTCCATAGAATACAATGTAGCCCTCCTCATAGAGTATAATGCAGCCCCCCCAGAATATAATGAAGCCCCCCATACAATATAATGCAGCCCCCTCATATAGTATAATGTAGCCCCCTCATAGAGTATGATGCAATCACCCCTCATAGACTATAATAAATATAATACAGCCCCCAATAGAATATAATGTAGCCCCCATAGAATATAATACAGCCCACCTCCACACAGAATATAATGTAGCCCCATCAAAGTGTATGATGCAATCCTCCCTCATAGAATATAATACAGCCCTCATAGAATATAATGTAGCCCCCATAGAATATAATACAGCCCACCTCCCCATAGACTATAATGTAGCCCCCCCATAGAATATACCGGTAATACAGTCCACCTCCCTATAGAATATAATGTACATCCCATAGTATATAACACAGCCTCCTCCCCCCATAGTATACAACACAGCCTCCTCCTCTCCATAGTATATAACACAGCCTCCTCCCCCATAGTATATAACACAGCCTCCTCCCCCCATAGTATATAACACAGCCTCCTCACCCCTCATAGTATATAACACAGCCTTCTCACTCCCCATAGTATATAACACAGCCTCCTCACCCCCCATAGTATATAACATAGCCTCCTCACCTCCCCATATTATATAACACAGCCTCCTCATCCCATAGTATATAACACAGCCTCCTCACCTCCATAGTATATAAAACAGCATCCTCATCCCCCATAGTATATAACACTGCCTCCTCCACCCCATAGTATATAACACAGCCTCCCCCCACAAATAGCGCCACAGTTCAGTACTCAGGGATATATACAGTATAAAAAAAACACAAACCTCACCTCTCCTTGTGACCCTCGCTGCTCCCGGCTCCGGTCTCAGAGGCTGCACTGCAGTCTGCCCGGCACACAGTGGGTGCGCGATGATATGGCATCATCGCGCACCCTCAGTGTCAAAGGGGATTGATGGGAGAGGGAGCGTCTATGACGCCGGTACAGTTCAATTCGGCGGCGGGGAGAGTCAGCGCTGGTGGCAGGTGGGTCCCCCTTCCTCACAAGCCCCATAACGGCTGCGTGTTGTGCTGCTAGCAGGAGACCCCTGGGGAGCGGGGGCTCTAGGCAGCTGCCTGGCTTTCCTGCCGCTAACGCCGGCCCTTGAAGAGATGACTGTAATGAGTTGTTTTGCTTTCTTTTTTATATATATGTGATGTTTTATGCAATTGTTTAACCCCTTAAGGACTGAACAATTTTTGCGTTTTTGCTTTTTCATTTTTCCCTCCCCTTTTTTCAAGAGCCGTGACATTTTTATTTTCTCCCTGACAAAGTTGTAGGGAGGAGGGCCCCCGCAGAGTGTCCGGGCCGGATCCAAGGGGACCGCCATCTAGGTTCCTAAGGGAACAGTACCCGGGGAACGGAGGAGGAAGGTGGATGGCTGAGAGTGACACGACAGCAAGGGGAGGGGCGAGTATAAAAGGGACAGGGAGCGTGCAGGGGGGTGAGTTAGCAGCACGGCAGACACGGAGCAAGAGATTGTGGGGGAGTGAGAGAACCAGAGCGACAAACAGTGACCAGAGAGGAGGCCAGCAGCAGAAGGGAGATTTACAGTGGCATTCGGGGAGGAGGCACCGAGCTTAACAACAAGAGACTGCCGCTCCACTCCAATCCGGAGTCCCGACCTGGCCGCTGTCGTCCGCAGCCGTTGCTGCTGTGCTCCAGCCCGTTGTGGCCTGTCCACTGCCACCCCACTTCAGCCCGCGGTTGCGGCCTGTCCGTCACCAAACGCAGCTGCCATCACCCCGCTGCAGTCGGCAGTTGGGGCCTGCTCCTCGGTAACAGAGAGACTCTTTGTACAGTCCCAGGCCGTGCACATGGCATACCAACCGCCACTCCTCGTAACTGTGACACACTCCTGCTTGGGGACTGGAGTCTCCCCTAACTTGCTAACAAACGGAACCCCGCTGCCTTCACAGGGGGTTACCTCATCAAAGGACTTACTCAGGGCCTGTTGTGCCACAACCCCTCCTGGGCGCTGGAGCGCTTGAAGACTACACTAGATCTTCAGCAGCTGGGCCCAGCGGCTGCGACGCCAAAGCAGCTTCACCAGAGACACCGAGGGACGTCAGGACGGATAAGTGACACTATAGGAAATAAGGACCCGTAGTCGGCCATACCGCAGCCCTATAGTAAGTGGCCTTTGCCGGGTTAGTCGTGTTTTCTTTAAAAAGTGTTTTGGTTGTATTGAGTACCTGCAAGGACAATTGCTGTTACTTTGTTTTGGTTGCTCAGGATAGCCCTAGCGGCTTCAATTTATAAAAGTTACTTCCCAAAGTAAAACTCAGTCTCGAGTCTCGTCACTGCATCATATCAGGGCTTGTTTTTTTTATTGTGGGACTTGTTCTTCTTTTGAATGACACCATCCATTATATCATATGGCTCACTGGAAAATGAGAAAAAAATTTCCAAGTGAAGTGAACTTGTGCAAAAAACACAATTCCTCATTTGATTTTTTGGGGTTTTGTTTTTTTTTTTTTTTGGCTTTCAATCTGCAAAAAAAAAATGTCCTGGCAACATGATTGCCCACATCAGTACGATTACGACAATATCAAATGCGCATTTTTTTTATTTGAGAAATGAAAAAGAAAAATGGACTTGAGTCGTCATTTTCCAAAATATGGAACATTTTTATTTTTCTGTTGATTGACCTTTTATTAGGGCTGTTTTTTTTCTGGTGACCTGATGTTTTTAATAATACTATTTTGGGGTAGATATGTCGCTTTGATTGCTTTTGAATGCAATACAGGGGGACCGGAACAGTTTTTTTAAAATTATTTATTTAGCACGCAGGTGCCGGCTGATGAATACTCCCATCAGCCACTGCCTGCTCTCATTGTTATTAGCAGCAGCAGGTGTAGGCTGATGGGTGCAGTAGTCCCACCAGCCGACGTCAGTGGCCGGAGATAAACTTTTTACCTCCAATCGCAGCTGAGGGCTAACGCTGTCATTTGACACTGTGGGGACCGCGGCTGTCTGACTGGCGGTAATGATTTCACCACCAATCAGAAGTGGTGTTTGCCATGCTGTCATGCACGTGACACTGCGAGAGACACCTGATGTTCGGGGGGCCGAACCCAAACAGTAGCACGGACTTCCTGGTGAAGTATGTGTTTGGGGTCTGTGCCAGAAGTTTACTGCTCGAGTTCGCCCATCTCTAATAACATTCTCACCAATCGCTGTCTTCTCCTGTATCCCATGCCTCTCTATTCCTTTTCTGAGTCATATGATAGTCATTCAGACTCTCCTGGTCACACTAGGCTCTGCATAACTCAGAATTGACTTTTACAATGTAAGCTTATGGCGCGTCTGAATGAGTCTCCATAGATTTCCATGGTAAAAGACATCAGACTCATGCATAAAGCACAGAATGATCTGAGCCTGAATTGCCATCATGTGATTCAGAAGAGGAGCCGATAGGAATGGGATACTGGAGAAGACAGTGATCGGTGCATATACTAACCTACTGACACTAAACGTCACTAAATTTTACACAGGTTTAAGGGAAAAAATGAACTGGACTGCTTCTTTAAATAAGGCTATGTTCACATAGTGTGTTATCCTATGTTCAATGGCTCCATTGGTGCACACGTCTGAACCCCTGCAAAAGAGGATTCGAGCATATGGGCTGACAGGGCCATTGACTATAAGAATGCAGACGGAGTCACAGTGTGTGTTGTTGGAAATCATTTTCAGACGTATACCTCTAGTTGAGATTGGCAGCAATATGTAGATGACAACCAATAGGTGTACATAGACAAAAATGATGCCCTACAGAGGGCACAGTGACTACATCTGCATCACAGTAGTCAGTGGCCCTGTCAGTACATACTGTTACACCTGATTCTGGCCCTGCAACTGGTTCTGGCGCTGCCCCTAGTTCTGGTCCCTCACCCACTCCTGCTCCCGAGGCTGCTCCTGTACCTCTGCGAGGTCCCTGTCTGGATCCTCGCTCTCTCTCGGAGTCCTGCTGCTGCTTCTCTCTCCCCACTTCCTGGCACGCTGCCAGCAGGCCTCCAGGGAGAATACTTAGGACACACCCAGCCTCTTAAAGAGACAGCGCGCATTTTTTGAAAAATTCAGTTAACCAATAGCAGTGCTCTGATTACTACTTCTGGCCCCTCCATCATAGGGAGGGTCCCAGAGCAACGAGTATCTACTCTTGCTATATTCGGTTCTGTTCCTGTTCTGTCTGCGCTGTTATAGCATTCTGTTTTGCTCTCTGCTTATACTGTTTGTTTCGGCAGAATACCAGTGACCAGTTGTTCGGCTATAATAAGACGACACCAGTACCTATATAGTCAACTGCCATTCAGTTCCGCCACTCGCCATCCGAACTCCTGGACGACGCTAAAGTGGCTGGAGCCAGCTTCCTCCCATCTACCTGGAATATGACTACCCGCGCCAGAGCCAGCTTCATCTCTCATACCCGGTGTCCGCCGGTCAGCTCCACTATATCTGTAATATCTGTTTATCTGTTTGTCCTGCTGGGACAGCTGCCACGTGTCCAGAGTCTAACTGGAGGTAACACCTGTGTCCCTCAAGTATTCCACTCTGGTCCTGTTTGAGGGATCTTACTACGGATACCTGGGCCTCACTACTTACACCCCTTTCGGAGTCCCCCGGACCGAGGTCCCGAGGTTCCACTCAAAATCTAAAAAACGACTGTGGACTTCATCACCTGTGCCTCCGCTTCCATTTGTTACACATACGTGGGAATCCCATTTTGCAGGGCTTAGGACATATGCTAAAACATGATGTGAATACAGCTTATGTTCAGTGACTCTGTTGGAGCTTAAGTGATGTAGACTTGCTAGTGAGGTCAGAACCATTAAATGCTACGTTGTTTAATTCGTGACACTTAATGAGAAAAATTTGGATAATGTTGCATTAGCGGCTACACGGCCTGGGTGATTATTTTGTATTATGACTTTTTTTGCAATGAGTGATAAGCAAATAAAGCTAATTGGCTAATTGAGTTCAGTTTAAAATATGATCCAATGTGTTGGACTGAAGATCTAAGTGTATTGTCACACAGCGGCCCAATTAATCAAGATCAACTATTTTCTTACTGGTCTTGATGAGGGGCATATAGTAGTCAGACGCTCCTGATTCATTAAACAGAACCTGTCATCAGGGTAATACATATTAAACTAAAACTATACCCATAATGGTGCTGTCATACTGATTTTATACATATATTCAGTGAAGAAATCTGCAGTCTGGTTATTTTCACTTCACCATTAGAAGTTTTCTTCTCCGTGCATTGGGGCAAGACTGAGAATAAGGTCTTCGGCTCTGCTATGGCCCCTAATCTGCCCCTGGTGTCTATATCCTTTTCCTTATGTAAATTTTGCATCTGGGCCTGGGCGGTGGTTGTGCACATTGATCTTATGGCAGTCTTCAGGATTATTATGCCAGTGCCGACGCATGTGGAGCGCCCCACAGGGCCTTAGGTTACCCGGTACCGGGCCGGTCAGGTTCTTTAAAGGGGATGTCACTGTGGCAGTGACCCAGTCCATGGCCCTGGGCGTCCAGTATGAAATAGAGGAAAGTTATGTGGTGTTTGGTCGTGACGCCACCCATGGTGTTTGGCAATGGGCGGCCGACTCTGCGGTTTTGGTCCACTGGGGCTGATGGTGACGCAGCAAATATGGTTCAGCTCCCCACTTGTAGAGCGGGGCCTCAAGGCAAATATATTTGATTGTTCAGATGGTGGTGAACGTTAGGGTGCAGAGGAAAAGTGAAGGACACAGAGAGGTGCAGTTTTCTTTACCTTTTACTTGAACGTAAATGCAATCTGGGGTACCACATACAGATGATGGATTGAGTCTGGTTCGCCTGGAGGCATTCAGGGGATCCACCCTGCCAGGTGGGGTTGGGGACCTTCCTTCTGCACTCTCTTTTCCGGTCCCTGCTGCTTGTAGCTAAGCTGCAGCCCTCTCCTCCGTGATGATTGCTATCCTGTATGGCTGACAGCGTGACCCTATATCACGGGCACTGTCCTGCTCACTGTCAGCCCCGGGCTCTTGGTCTGCTGCCGTGCCTTCAGGTGTTTAGTGTGGGCAAAGAACTTACAGTCCCCTGCACTCGAGATTTGGCTGTCAGGGCGTACAGCTCCTGGCCGGCCAAGGACTCTGGCGTCCCTTTTTATCAGCGTTTCGCTCTGGGGTCAGCTATACGCAATTTTAGTTCCCCAGAGCCCTTGTCTCTGCTCCTGTCCCTTCCCTCTCCACAGACCATCTCCAACTGTCTTGTCATGTACTCCAACTGCTCTTGTTTCCATGACAACTCTCTTGCTTACTCTCTCAGCTGTCTTCTTACTGACTCACTAACCCCACCTGCTGGCCAGAATTTATAAGGAAGCTCCCATTTCTGGCCTGCAGCAGGAATTGACATATACACTGTGTTACCTGGCATGGGGACCCCCCTCCTGCCTCCAGGCATGACATCACCCCTAAGGCTGAGTTCACACGTGGCGTTTTTTTTGCGTTTCCGCGGCGGTTTTAACCGCGCGATTTTGCCACGAAAACGCGAAAAATAAGCATCCCATGCATTCCTATGGGATTCCGCAATGCTGTGCTAATGCTGCGGTTTTTACCGCGGCGGAATCGCTTCGCGGTAAAAACCGCAGCATGCTCATTAATTTGCGGAATCGCGGCGATCCCGCACCCATAGGAATGCATTGTTCCGCTTACTTCCCGCATGTGGCTGTGCACACCATGCGGAAAGTAAGCAGAACAATTGCGGATGGTACCCACGGTCAGGAGGAGAGGAGACTGTCCTCCGGGCTTTGGGTACCATATCCCTGTAAAAAATAGAATTTAAAAATAAAAAATATTGTTATTCTCACCCTCCGACGTCCCGCGCAGTCTTCCCGCTTCTCTCCACGCTCTCGTTCCCAGTAGTCCTTTGCGAAAATGCCCGCGTTGGCGTCCGTTCTCGCGGGATCGCGAAGTCTCGCAGTCATTGGCGCGACGTCATCGCGAATTACCGCGAGACATCGCGATCCCGCGAGAACGGACGTCATCGCGGGTATTTTCGCAAAGGATTACTGGGAACGGATGCGCGGGATGTCGGAGGGTAAGAATAAACACCATTTTTTATTTTTTTTTATATTCTATCTTTTACTACAGATGCTGCATAGGCGGCCTCAGTAGTAAAAAGTTGGTCACACTCGTCAAACACTATGTTTGACGAGTGTGACCAACCTGTCAATCAGTTCTCCAAGCGATGCTACAGATCGCTTGGAAAATGCTGGCATTTTGCAAGCTAATTACGCTTGCAAAATGCTAGTTTTTCCACGGGAAAATCGTGGGAATTTAAAATGCGATTTTCCCGCGGACTGGAATTCCGGAATTCTCGCGGTAACTTCCACGAGAGTTCCGGTACGTGTGCACTTAGCCTTATAGGGAGGCATTGTCACAGTGGCAACCGGACTCTGGGGTGCCACACATGCACACATTAAGATCTTGGCTCAATAGGGAACCATTTTCCGGTGCCATTTTCCTGAAACATGAGGCGAGAATAATCTGCGCAAGCACTGCCTCCAGCTGGGATGACGCAGGAGCTAAATTTATGGAAAGTCAATAAAAAAGTAACAATTTTTTATTGAGACTTGTGTCTGTGTTGTTTCCATTCAATTCTCTAAAAACTTTACCAGGTATTGGTGTAATATTACAGTGTCTTGGCACGTTATGAATATAACAGAGCCTAATTTTCCCTTAATTGCTATCTCATCTGTATGTGTAACTGGAGAGTCAGAAACAGTGTTTGCTGAGTCATAAACAGCACATAAATGTAAGCTTCTTGTATCTGAAGGGAAATTCCCAAACCAGTGTTCACTTAATTTTTTTCATGTTTGTCACTCTTTGCAGGGTTTGAGGTTTCCAGATTTGCTCTACTGTTACATTAATTGCAAGTTAAAAAAAAAAAATTGTGCTGCTATATTCCAGTCCCATTTTATGTACACCAGAATTTTAGCATAAATTGCGCTGAAAAAATTGAAAAAGCAGTGAGAGAAAAAATACAGAGCAATTTTTATTTTGTGCAAAATTCATTAATACATGCACAATTTGGAAGAATTTGGCACAGAAAACATCAACAAATACCACAATAAGTGAGAGGATAAACAGCTGATGATGAATCCGGAACAGAGTCTTTTCAGATTAGTTATCTTGTAATGGAAATATATACAAGTGCTTCTCACTAAATTAGAATATCATCAAAAAGTTCTTCAATGCAAAAAGTGAAACTCATATATGATATAGAGTCATTACACACAGAGTGATCTGTTTCATGTGTTTATTTCTATTAATGTTGATGATTATGGCTTACAGCCAATGAAAACCCCAAAGTCATTATCTCAATAAACTAGAATACTTTATAGCACAAGCTTGAAAAATGATTTTGAAATCTGAAATGTTGGCCTACTGAAATGTATGTTCAGTGAATGCACTCAATACTTGGTCAGGGCTCCTTTTGCGGGGCGTGGTCTGGAGCTCGATGCAGCAGGTTGTGTGAGCTCTGAGCTCTGAGGAAGCCTCCCTCGTTAAGCGACATAACAAGCAAACAAGAAGAATTTTGTTAAAAGAATTTATTGGATTTAAGAGCCTCATCTCCCAGGATTATTTTGAGACCTATCTGAAGATTCTAGGATAAATATTCCCCGAGATATAACCATCTAAGTCCGAGGTGGAGTGTCTCAGCAAGGTTTCCCGCGCTTGCTCTGTGCTGCAGCGACGCGGCTGGGAGGAGAAGAGAGAAGCCACTAAAAAGGCGGGAAAACCGGCGGAGAAGGCTCCGATATCTAACCAAGGAGCCGATACTACAGCGGAGATCAGCGGCAGGCTTCAGAGCACCGGCAGCAGAGTGAACACAGTGACGCCGGTGAGAGAGGTCGGGGGACCCGGTGGAAGGAGCGGCGACATCTGAGGGGAAGAGCGGGAGTGAGAGAGATTAAGTTTCCCGCGCCGGGGATTCCCCGCTGCAGCAGCGTGTCCTGCTGTGAAGAAGAGGGACGCTGCAGGAGAGCCTAGGAACTTTGACAGCACAACGGGTGGTGCGGCCCCGGTCGGAAGTCACGGGAGTTCGGCGGGGGAGCTCTTGTTGCAGCGTTGCAGAGGCTCTTTTGGCGGGATTTGTGTCGGCGGCCGTGGCAGAGGCCAGAGGACAGAGGAGGTGACATCGGCTGGTGACAGCTTACCCGCTGAGCGGGAGGAGAGTGGGCTGCTCAGAGTCGGAGTATGTGAGGCGGCAGAGGGGAAAGGAGTCCAGTGGAGCCGGAGGAATTACTGGCAGTGGATGGCAAGAATCGCCGGCTATTACAGCAGGTACTGTGAACTCAAAAATATAACGGACAGTGCAGCGCCAGACAGGAATCACAGGGGCGGTTTTTGCCCAGAGGTTGTATAAGAAGAGCAGCAGATTTACGACCTGACGGACTACCCTTACTCTTCAAAGCGGTTAATCTTTTACAAATTGTCACTTAACGGTTGCTATTTGATATTAATATAGTGTGCTGGGGCGTTGGTTAACTAGTGGGCTCATAGATATTAAGCACCACAGTCCTATTTGACACCGTGATTACCAGGTACATATATCTAACCTGTAATATTAGCAGGTTCTGATTCATTTAGAGGGCTGTGGATGCCGATTAAGCTCGGAATTTATATCTGGTGTTTTATTCCCAATTGCCTTGGGTTTATTGATCCTAGATGCGGTCAAGTCTGATGGCCTTCTTGTTTTCTATGTAACCAGCTATCTAGTCATTGACATTTAACTGTGGTTACTGGATACTAGGTGTGGCTTATTGTAGCACTGGTTAAGTTGTTATTCCATAGAAACTAAGCAGCACAGAGCTATTTGAAGCTGGGCCTATCAGATACACCCACTTAACTGGTATATAAACAAAGTGCTGCTTCATTTGAGGGTTTTTGATGCCAATCTAGCTTAAGATTTGTGCTTGGTGTTTGTATTCCCAAATTTCTGGGCTTACTGATAGACAGGCATTATCAAAACAATATTTTTCTATCAATCCTCAATTGCTAAGTTACGCATATTATTCTGTTTCTCGTCACTATTCCATTTTGAGTGATACACCAGAGCGATTGGGGAACAGCCCAGGAGGCACCTTATAAGTATTAAAATGAGCCAAAAAACTAACAAAGCAAGACAGCAAAAAGACAAATCCTCACGTAAACAAGACACGACAGAATTGGACGAGGCTATATGCGTTGGTCCTCCTTCCTCCCCTAAAAGAAACACTAAATTTTCAATTGGACAAAAAGGTGATACTCATACTTTAATGATACAGGAGTTGGAAAATATTCAATCAGAAATGGATACCTCTGTTAAAAGAAAATCTAAAAGAGATGAGTCCAGGGGAGAGGGTAAATCTGTACTGTCAGATGAGGAAGAATATTATGAGGCTTCCCCGTCTCGGAGTCCAGACAAAAGTAGGCCTAGAATAGACCTTAACTATGCAGCTGAAGAAACTGGTATTAGTGATCATGGAGGTCTAGAAGATATCCAGGCATCTGAGAAGGGGGCCTCTGAAAAATATATCAGAGACTTAATTCTAGCATTAAATAAAAGCGTTGAGACTTCTATAGATAAGCATGTCAGCCGTTTACAAACCAACCTAGACATAATTACCACTAGGTTGGATAAAAACGACA
Source organism: Dendrobates tinctorius (assembly GCF_039654945.1). Taxonomy (NCBI): domain Eukaryota; kingdom Metazoa; phylum Chordata; class Amphibia; order Anura; family Dendrobatidae; genus Dendrobates; species Dendrobates tinctorius. The sequence continues at coordinate 32,105,924 of NW_027361697.1, forward strand.
AAAAAATAGAAGCCCTTGGAAAGTCCTCTGTCTCCCTCCAAAATCAACAAACTAATGCCCAAAAAGAAATCCTCTTTTTACGAAGTAAATTAGCAGATCTAGAGGACCGTAGTAGAAGGAACAACATTAAATTGAGAGGAATCTCGGAAAAAATTAACCAGCACAGTTTACAAAAGTATGTCAAAGAGATTTTGACTAAAATACTGCCTTCTGTCCCTGAGGTTGAACTAATGATAGATAGAATCCACAGACTCCCGCGCCCTGTATCTATCTCGGCTGAGCTCCCTAGAGATACTATTTTAAGATTCCACTTTTATTCTACCAAAGAAAAATTCTTAAATTACCTCAGAACTAATAAACACCTTCCCCATCCCTATGATCACATCAAATCATACGCAGACCTTTCAAAGGAAACTATCCAAACAAGGAAAGGATTCAATGAAGTTACAACAATACTGAGGAAGAAAGGTGTGGTCTATAGGTGGGGGTTTCCTACTAAGCTATTGATAAATCAAGGTGGTAGGGTCATAATAATTTTATCTCCACAAGAAGGGAAAATTTTTATTGAAACCTTGGATAAGAGAAATGAGGCTCCAGGGTGAAAAATGTAAACTTGAACTGTTTTAATACTTACATTTTGTGAAATGCAAAGGCTTCCTACGGAGTTACACGAACTTTTCCCATTTTTAGGAAGTTTACCCAGGAGTTTGGTATTTTCTTCCTGTTTACGTTTTTATTTATATTTTCTGTATTGTTTTAGAGTTATGGTTAAGATACTGACATTCAATGTGAGAGGATTGAATAGTCCGGTCAAGAGATATCTCACGTGGAGAGAGATTGGGAGCAGCAAAGCAGACATCATCTGTCTCCAAGAGGTGAAGCTAGCCAGGGAAGGACACCCTAAATTCGAAAATAAAAATTTCCCACATATATTTAAATCTCTAAATGAGAAGAAAAGAGCAGGGGTTGTGGTTTTAATTAAAAACACAGTTTCATTCGAAATTATCAGTGAGTACACTGATTGCGCAGGCAGATATTTGATACTTATCTGCTTGATTGACAATCAACTAACAACACTTGTGAACATTTATGCTCCCTGTAATGGACAAATGCGTTTCTTCAATGGCCTGGACAAAAAAATTCAAGAAGTAAAAAGAGGTGCCACCGTCTTAGTAGGCGATTTCAATATTGTTCCAGATGGTTCATTAGACTCTACTTCTCCCACTAGATCCTCATTCCCTCAGCTCAAGCAGTGGCTTTGTAATCATGAATATTTAGATGCTTTTAGGTGTCTCAACACTTCATCTTTGGAATATACTTACTTTTCAGAGGCACACAAATCTTTTTCTAGAATCGATTTATTTTTAACAGACACATTTTCAATATCAAAATTTAAAAAAATAGAAATTCTACCCAAAACATTTTCAGATCACTCCCCAATGGTTGCTGAAGTTTCTCTTGGTAGACCGGCCAAATTTAGATCCCAATGGAGATGTGATTCATCTCTCCTATTCAACCCAAATCAAAAAAAGGAAATAGAATTGGCTTTAAACAACTATTTTATTGAGAATGACATCAACAATACATGCCCATTTACTTTATGGAATGCTCACAAAGCAGTGATCAGAGGTGTAATGACCCATCTAGCCTTCAAAAAAAAAAAAATAAATAAAGAAAAATTACATAAAATACAATCAGACCTAAAAAATCTAGAAGAAATCTTACAAAAATCAGCTCACCCACCACCCAATATCCATTCGGAAATCCTAAAATTAAGATTAGATCTGAGATCGGAGTTATTCAACGAATACGATAAGTATGCTAATTCCATGAGGTCCAACTTTTATTCATCATACAACAAACCGACTAAATTAATGGCACAAAAATTCAGAACAATTAGAATCAAAAGTAGAATTAATAGAATTAAACATGACGGCTCCATACTAGAACACCCCAAGAAAATCGTAGATGCCTTTGCAGAATATTATTTTTCTATCTATAATCTAAATTCAGATCAGGAAACACATCAACCTGATAGCCAAGGAATTGATGATTTCCTTACATCTTTAAACTTGCCTAAGGTTACCACCCAACAATTATTAAATCTAGAGGCCCCCTTTTCTGCGTCGGAAGTTTCAGAAGCTATTAAATCACTTAAAAAGAAAAAAGCTCCGGGACCCGATGGATATACTAATGAATATTACCAAACCTTCGAATCTATTTTAACCCCCTATTTGGTCCAAGTTTTTGATAAAGCATCTTTGTCCGGCGCATTTCCATCTGAGATGTTACGGGCCAACATAATACTAATACCCAAGCCTAAAGGTGACCTGGAGTCAGTTAAAAATTACAGACCCATTTCATTAATAAACACAGATGTCAAATTATTTTCAAAAATTATAGCAAATAGACTAAAAAACATCCTCCCAAGTATTATCCATAAAGATCAGCTTGGATTCATCGAGGGACGCCAGACAATTGACGGTACTAGGAGAACACTGAATCTGATAAATTTCATCAAGAAGAAAAAAATCCCTTCACTCCTTCTGGCTTTAGACGCGGAAAAAGCCTTCGATAGGGTTAATTGGGAGTTCCTAAAAGCAACCTTAGATAAATTCGGCTTTAGTAACAAAATAATAAAGACAATAATGGCACTGTATTCAAATCCTTCTGCAAATGTTTACGCAAATAGTCACCTTTCTGACCAAATTAAGATAACTAATGGAACCAGACAGGGATGCCCACTTTCCCCCCTTTTGTTTGCGCTGATAATGGAGCCCCTAGCGGAAGCAATAAGAGCTAATAATGAAATCCGTGGAATACAGATGGGTGACAACCAATCTAAGATTGGCCTTTTCGCTGATGACATTATACTAAGTTTGTCGAATCCATTGAACTCAATCAAAGCGGTCTTATCAACTATTGAAAGTTTTTCTAGGATTTCATTCTACAAAATAAACGAGACCAAATCGAAAATACTAGATTTTTTTCTTAATGATTTTACTATCTCAAACATTAAAAAGATTTCCAGGTTTGATTGGGAAAAAGAAGATATTTCTTATTTAGGTATCTCTATAACCAGAAACTTTAAAAAAACAGTGGAGACAAACATGCAGAATATTATTAAAAAAACACAAAACGAACTAAACAGTCTCTCGAGCCAGGAAATATCATGGGTAGGCAGAATAATTTTATTTAAACTCTTTACCCTTCCAAAAATCCTTTATACCTTCAGAGCAATCCCATTATTTATCCCACTAAAGTATCTCAGAAAGCTCCAATCCATTATAAACAAATTCATATGTAACAAGAAAAGAGCAAGGGTGGCATCACACATCTTAACTAGAAGTAAACTAAATGGGGGCCTAGCTCTCCCAAATATGATTAATTATTACTATGCAAATCTTATCAAACAATCCTTTTTTTGGGTAAATACAAACAACGCTCCAGCATGGGTAGACTTGGAGAAGCATTCCAATAAAAACAAAACTCTTTTAAAGACAATCCTGGAATGTCTTACGTCATCCTCCCCTTCACATTTTGATTCCCCAACAATTTCCGCAACCCTTTCAGCATGGAAACAACTAGCTAAACCCCAAATTAAGAAAAATCAGAGCCAAAGGTTTGTTCAGTTGAAAAATGTTCCTATAAAATTTCTCGGTCTGTTAGTGGAGAAGGAAATTCCGACAGATTGGAATAAAATAGGTATTAAGGTGATAGGGGACTTGTACGATGGGAAGGAATTTTTAAGCAACGAAACATTAAAGACTCAAAAAAATTTTTCTTCCCAGGATTTCACTCTCCTTTCTCTACTAAAAAAACACATATTAAAATTTATGAGGAAAAAATCATATATAACGGACTCTACTAGTCTGCTACTTTGTAACCCTAATGTTAAACTCCACTGGAGATTGAGAAATATCTACGACTTCTTAAATGGTTCTGAGGATTTAGAGAAAACTCCATATATGTTAAAATGGGAGAATGATATTAACATTTCTGTCTCTATGGAACAATGGAAACAGGCCTTTAAAAGGACTTATTCATCCAATATTTGCGCATCTCTACATGAGTCCTTCTATAAAATGATATCTAGGTGGTACTTCACGCCATTAAAGTTAGCCAGAATATTCCCTGGCAGATCTCCAGAATGCTGGAGAGACTGCGGATTTATAGGTTCAATTTTACATATTTTCTGGGAATGTCCTAATATTAGACCTCTATGGTTGGAAATTTCTAGGTTAATTAATGAGGTGACAAAACAAAAAATAACCCTGACACCACAAATGGCACTATTGTCCTTAAATCTTGATGAGATCCATCCTTCCCATATCCCAACAGTCATTCATTTATTTCTTATAACAAAGAATGCCATAGCATCTCTATGGAATGAAAATGCAACACCTAAACTCTGCGATATTACAGATAAAATGTCCCTGCACTGTTCATACGAAAAAAGTCATGCTTTGGCAAATAACTATTTCACAACATTTAGTAAAAGATGGAAATCCTGGATGTGCTTCGCCTCAGGTCAAAATTTACCTGAAATCGCTTGCTCCTGATCTCTCCTATTTTGTGATTCAGTTAATTGGTTATATTATTTTATATAAGCGAACATTTCCCTCTCTAAACAGAAATAAAGATATATAAACACTACTCTAGTTTAATGTAGGAATATTAAGTTGTACCTCTAATATATAACTACTGTTAAGGTATAGGTATAGGTATTGTATTAAATGTAGGACTATCTAGTTGTACTTCTACTATACTACTACTGTTATGTTATATAATATTTATTTATTTGATACTCCTACTGTATAAACTCAAGGCATTACAATACTGCTATATTTGCATACCCTACGGCTGTAGGCATGATGTAAAATACTACTGTTAACTTTATGAAAAACTTAATAAAGTTGTTTGAAAAGGGCTCCTTTTGCATCAATTACTGCATCAGTGCAGCGTGGCATGGAGGCGATCAGTCTGTGGCAATGCTGAGGTGTTATGGAAGCTCAGGTTGCTTTGATAGCAGCCTTCAGCTTGTCTGCATTGTTGAGTCTGGTGTCTCTCATCTTCTTGACAACATAACGCAGATTCTCAATGGGGTTAAGGTCAGGTGAGTTTGACGGCCAATCAAGCACAGTGATACTGTTGTTTTTAAACCAGGTTTTTCTACTTTTGGCAGTGTGGACAGGTGTCAAGACATGCTGGAGAATGAAATTCATATCTCCAAAAAGCTTGTCAGCAGAGGGAAGCATGAAGTGCTCTAAAATTTCCTGGTAGACAGCTGCGCTGACTTTGGTCTTGAAACACAGTGGACCTTCGCCAGCAGATGACATGGCTCCCCAAACCATCACTAATTGTGGAAACTTCACACTAGCATCTTGGATTTTGGCCTCTCCACTCTTTCTCCAGACTCTGGGACCTTGATTTCCAAATGAAATGCAAAATTTAAATTCATCTGAAAACAACACATTGGATCACTGAGTAACAGTCCAGTTCTTTTTCTCCTTGGCCCAGGTAAGACGCTTCTGGTGTTGTCTTTAGGTCATGAGTGGCTTGAGACAAGAAATGCGACACTTGTAGACCATGTCCTGGATACATCTGTGTGTAGTGGCTCTTGAAGCAATGACTCCAGCAGCAGTTCTCTCCTTGTGACTCTCCCCCAAATTTTTGAATGACCTTTTCTTAACAATCCTTTCAAGGCTGCAGTTATCCCGGTTGCTTGTGTACTTTTGTCTACCACATTTTTTCCTTCTACTCAACTATCAAATAATATGCTTGGATACAACACTCTGTAAACAGCCAGCTTCTTTAGCAATGACCTTTTGTAGCTTACCCTCCTTGTGGAGTGTGTCAATTTCTGCCTTCTGGACATCTGTCCAGTCAGCAGTCTTCCCCATGATTGTGAAGACTACTGAATACTGAAACAGACTAAGGGACAATTTTAAACACTTAGGAAGCCGTTTCAGGTGTTTTTTGTTAATTATTCTAATTTACTGAGATAATGTCTTTTGGGTTTTCAATGTCTGTAAGCCATAATCATCATCATTAACAGAAATAAACACGTAGTAGATCACTCTGTTTGTAATGACACTGTATGATATATGAGCTTCACTTTTTTTATTGAAGAACTGAAATAAATTAACTTTTTGATGATATTCTAATTTAGTGAAAAGCACCTGTATCTGTCATCAGTATGGACTTCACACAAATGAATAAATATCAATAATAATAATATTACTGGCCCCTTTAAAGGAGTTGTCCACTACTAGGACAACCCCTTCTAAATCTGAATGTTTGTGCCATGATCCCAGTGCAGGTTTTGACCTGCACTTCAGGTGTTAATGTCTTGAGCCCAGTGCAGGCTTTGACCTGCACGCCTGGGGCTAATTATTGTGGCCTCTCTTTGGTTCAGGGAGAGCTTCTTATAGCCCTGGGAAACTCCAATCCCCGTCAGTTATACTTTTGCCTTTGGCCGAGTGTGGTGACCCCTGTGTGCCTGTGCCTGTTCATTGTCTTCTAGCTTGCTTATATGGTTCTGACCCAGTTCTGTCCCCTGTTGTGAGTTTGCCTGTTGATTCTGTAATGTATATCTGTTTCTCTGGTTTCTGACTTCTTGGCTACGTCCTGACTATCCATTCTGTCTAATCCTTTGGTATTGTCGTGCTATCTCATGCTTTGTCCCGTAGTTAGCATTCTAGGAGTTTTCCTGCAGCGCCTAGCTCTCTGGAGTTTAGGCCATGCCCCCAGCAGTCACGTGCTTCTGGTCCTGCTGGTCTGAAGCACGCATCTTCTCTGCTGCTACCCGCTCCACAGGTATCTTTGAGCACAATTTGTCTTACTCTGGACACGCGCACTGGCTCAGTGAGCAAGTGCAGTGCTGTGTTCCTGACAGTTTGCCCAGTTAAAATAAAAACACATACTCACCTCCGGTGCCACCACCATTCCATCGGTGTCAGTACTCGCCTTCTCAGTGCTTACATTAGGTTGTTCTCTCATGTGAGCCCTACACCCAAACAGTGCTGCGTCATTGTTCCCGCCTTTGGATGTATAAGTAATCAAGAGCTGCTGCTGGTCCCTCACTTCCTCTTGATTACTTAACCTGACCACTCAATATCAGCAGCATTGGCTTTGTTATGCCGCGCTCACCAGGAGGATTTGGTCCCGACGTCACTCCCTCCGGTACGGCGGTCCCTCAGGGGCTCTCGTCAGGTGCGCACGCGCAGCGCTCGTCCCCGGGGCTCCTCCTCTATGTCACGTTTGCGCTTGCGCGCTCCTGTCAGTGCTGCCCCCGGGTCGGTCCTCTCTATAGTAATGGAGGACCTGACCCAGAAGCTGTAGTGGTCATGTGCTTTCTGGTTAGGATCTGACCCGGAACCTGTCATGGTCATGTGCTATATCAGGCTACCTTCCCCTATGGGAGGTGCCTGATTATTGTTGTGCTTCCTGGCTGGGTCTGCTTTGTCCCAGCCTGGCTGTGTGCTGTTCTCAGGTCCTCTGCTGTGTCTGGTATTCTATTGTGCTCCTAGCACTCGCTCTGAACTTTCACGTTGCTTCATGCTTAGTTGTGCCTCCTGGCACACTCTAGTATCCTGTCCTCTGTCCCTTGCTCAGTCGTGCCTCCTGGTACTCACTCTGTTCCTGTGCTCTGTAACACCTCCTGGCACGACTGCTGCTCCATTCAGTACTCTGTCGTGCTCCTGGCACGTGTCCTGCTTTGTTTACCTCCGGACGTATTGCTCGCTATACGCCATATGTGCTCATGGCTACCTGTCTCGCACTATCCTGTAGTCAGCGCACTTCCGTGTACATTCTTGGTGTTTCTAGTACCCAGTACCGTTCTTCAGATACACTCACCCATGTCTCCTGTGAGCCGCCCCTCTTGGTACCGGCTGTCGCGGTTCTGACCTCTGCGGTCCTGCCCCTAACGATCCCTGTATAGGGGTCGGTCATCACCTGGCGCGCTCGGCCCAGGGGCTCCAAATCCGCGACCCAGAGGGTCCACTCTTGGACGTTGTCTGCTCCTGAACGTCACAGATTGTATATATTTCTGCCCCTAATGAGCGTATGATAATCATCTGTTCTTCATCCAAACAACAGACAATTTTCATCCGTATGTGATCTGTATGTCCATTTTCTATACCTGTATGGCATCCATTTTTATACATCAGCAAGTAAAAAAATGTATAAGTCAAGTTCAGTTTGCTTTGCTAATAATTGCAATGTATCTGAAAAAATACAAGGTGGATGATTTGTATGGGAACTGATTTTTTTCTTTTGCACACCCATAGACTTGAATATGGGAGTCACATCCAAAAAATGGAAGAGATTGCTACTTGTTGAGAATTTTTTTCACATGAACATTTGCTCCGGGAGAAAAAAGTGTCATCTGAACAGCCATATTGAATAATATTGGTCCAGGCGCAATCTATGTGCAGGCTGATTTTAAAAGGAACTTGTCTCCTGATCCATGCTGACCAAACTGCGGACAGCATGAATCGGAGCCTAGATGCTCGATTGCAGCCACGTATGTTTTTCTCTGAAATCCTCTGGCTGGAGACCACAGGGAGACGAGACTTGTCCGGCTCTATCCCATCCAACTATTCCCAGTGTTGCTAGACGCGATTGACAACGCTATGTAGAAGACCTATTAATCACCTGCAGTGGCGATGGAAAGAGCAAGTCAGGGATCATAGCTGGAGACATAATCTAGCTCCACCTTCGGCCAGCGCTTCCCAGCACTGTGAAAGATGATTGACAGGTCTCCTACATAGCGGGAGACCTATCAGTCATCTGCAGCAGTGCTGAGAAGAGCTGGCTGGGTGTGGAGCCAGACTACTTTAGTTTCCAGCTACAGTCCTCAGCCAGAACTTCTAACTATTTTTCCTTAGAAAAGCTGGAGAGCTTCAGAGAAAAAAAATATGGATGTAATCATACAGTCGGGTTCTGATTTAGGCTGCCTGTGATTTGGGCAACATGAGTCAGGTGAAAGGTTCCTTTAGACAGACAGCATACATGCGTATAATACTTTGTCAATTGACCCCTGTAAATTTCAACTGCTAGAAATACCCTGCTGTACTGACAATATGGAAAAAAAAAGTGTGTATCCAGTACGGTCGCCTACAGACTTGAATCTATTTTGCAACAATAACTTTTGCAAATTAGAAATTCCTAGTTATTTCATTTAATGCTTTCTTCATAATGTTGTAATAAAAGACAATATCCAATATGCCTGCCTATGTGCTGTACATAGTGTGGTAGATCGGCTCATTCAGCTGGACACAGAGGTAGACAAGGGAACGCTGTCTCTTTAAGTCAGTCACTGGTTTATTATACATGCGGCATAAACCATGATGAAGTAAAAGTAAACACTGCCCTTTGGGCAAAGAAACAGGAAAATAAAACAAAATGGTAACACAAGCACAGTCCTTGTGGTAGCGGGGATCCGTCCGTTCAGGGTTAGCAAAACACACAGTTCAGGTTAGCACAAACATAAACACTTCTCTGGAGTTAGCCTCTCCAGACACACTGAACGCCTCAGGAGGCCGACTCCACCCTTGGGTGGAGATAAGGTGTACAACCTCCCACCTGCTCTATGGTTGTCCACAAAAAACAAGCCCTTTAAATTGCCTATTAATCCCATTGAGCACACATTGTGCTGGATCAAACTTCTAGGTTTCAAATCCCTGAAGCTAATAGCCTCAGTGACACGTATCTCCCCTCCAGAACTTTGCCAATGACTTTGTCACAATAGATTGATGTACAGTATGTTGCACATGTAGGAATAGACTATGTTTTGTGCAATGAACTTTCTGCTACAGTCCTTGACCTAGTTATGTTGTGTCCTCCCCCCAAAAAATACAATATAGGACTAATGTGATATGCAATATTTTATTTACGCTAAACTAAACTAAATTTCTTGTGAAATTTAAAATAGAACGTCATTTCAGAACTTGGTATTCATAATAACTAAACTTTTTTTTTCCTGTACATATTTTCAGTGGGGTTTTACCTACTTGTATAATTGACAGTGAACAATGTCCCACTTTCTTGTTGCAATGCCAACAATTAAATGAGTCATTTATATTATATGAACTAAATGGTTGAAGCTAAAATTCAAATGAAAATTATTCAAGCTCCGTTACAAACTTTTTGCTGTTTGCAAGAAACCAATCAAGAACAATTTATATTACTCAACACAAGTAACATAACAAGTAGTTTCTCCAAATTCAACCCAAAAATGCCACTTGTAGTGCCTACTGCAGTCTATTTTTAACCCCATCATGACAAGCTGCTCTAGAATTTACTTACTAGAATGAAGATTAGTAATACAAGGGCTTCAATGGATTGGGTGTAAGTTGACTATATAGTTGTGCTCAAAACTTTACATACCCTGGTAGAATTTTTGTTCCCTTGGCCTTTTTTCAGAGAATATGAATGATAACACCATAACTTTTTCTCTACTCATGGTTAGTGGTTGGGTGAAGCATTTATTGTCAAACTACGGTGTTTTCTCTTTTTAAAATATAATGTAACAACCCAAAACATCCAAATAACCCTGATCAAAAGTTCACATACCCTGGTGATTTTGGCCTGATAACATGCACAGAAGTTGACGCAAATGGGTTTGAATGGCTACAAAGGTAACATCCTCACCTATGACCTGTTTGCTTGTAATCAGTGTGTGTGCATAAAAGCTGAGTGAGTTTCTGGGATCCAAACAGACTCTTGCATCTTTCATTCAGCCACTGACGTTTCTGGATTGTGAGTCATGGGGAAAGCAAAAGAATTGTCAATGGATCTGCAGGAAAAGGTAGTTGAACTGTATAAAACAGGAAAGAGATACAAAAATATATCCAAGGAATTGATAATGCCAGTCAGCAGCGTTCAAACTGTGATTAACAAATGGAAAATCAGGGGCTCTGGAAAAACAAAACTATGGTCAGGTAGCCCAACAAAGATTTTGTCCACAACTACCAGGAAATTGTTCGGGATGCAAAGAAAATCCACAAATAACATCAGCCAAAATACTGGATTCTCTGAAAGCTAGTGGTGTGGCTGTTTCAAGATGCACAATAAGGAGGCACTTGAAGAAAAATGGGTTGCATTGTTAAGTTGTCAGAAGAAAGCCATTACTGCACAAATGACACAAAGTATCTCACCTATAATACACAAAACAGCACAGACACAAGCCTCAAAACTTCTGGAACAAGATAATTTGTAGTGATGAGACCAAAATTGAACTTTTTGGCCACAACCATAAACGTTACATTTGGGGAGAGGTCTACAAGGCCTATTATGAAAGGAACACCATGTTTTGGGGATGTGTGAGCTACAAACATAGTAACATAGTAACATAGTTATTAAGGTTGAAGGGAGACTTTAAGTCCATCTAGTTCAACCCATATCCTATCCTAACTTGCCCTAACATGTTGATCCAGAGGAAGGCAAAAAAAACCCATGTGGCAACAGTAAGCTTCACATTGGGGAAAAAAATTCCTTCCCGACTCCACATACGGCAATCAGACTAGCTCCCTGGATCAACGCAATATTAAGGAGACTAGTGTATATACCCTGTAATATTATACTTTTCAAGAAAGGCATCCAGTCCCTTCTTAAATTTTAGTAGTGAATCACTCATTACAACATCATATGGCAGAGAGTTCCATAGTCTCACTGCTCTTACAGTAAAGAATCCGCGTCTGTGAGTATGCTTAAACCTTCTTTCCTCCAGACGTAGAGGATGCCCCCTTGTCCCCGTCACAGGTCTAAGAGTAAAAAGATCATTAGAAAGGTCTTTGTATTGTCCCCACATATATTTATACATTGTAATAAGATCACCCCTAAGCCTTCGATTCTCCAAACTAAATAACCCCAAGTGTAATAACCTGTCTTGGTATTGCAGACCCCCTAGTTCCCTAATAACCTTGGTCGCTCTTCTCTGCACCCGCTCCAGTTCAGCTATGTCTTTCTTATACACCGGAGACCAGAACTGTACACAGTATTCTAAGTGTGGTCGCACTAGTGACTTATATAGAGGTAAAATTATGTTCTCCTCATGAGCATCTATGCCTCTTTTAATGCATCCCATTATTTTATTTGCCTTTGCAGCAGCTGCTTGACTCTGGCCACTAAATGTGAGTTTGTCGTCCACCCATACACCCAGGTCTTTTTCAGTGACTGTTTTGCCCAGTGTTTTACAATTAAGCACATAATTATACATCTTGTTTGTTCTACCCAAGTGCATGACCTTACATTTATCCCCATTAAAGCTCATTTGCCATTTATCAGCCCAAGCTTCTAGTTTACATAAATCCTCCTGTAATATAAAATTGTCCTCCTCTGTATTAATTACCCTACAGAGTTTAGTGTCATCTGCAAATATTGAAATTCTACTCTCTATGCCCCTTACAAGGTCATTAATAAATATGTTAAAAAGAAGCGGGCCCAAAACTGACCCCTGTGGTACCCCACTGCTAACCGTGACCCAGTCCGAGTGTGCTCCATTAATAACCACCCTTTGTTTCCTATCCCTGAGCCAGCTCTTAACCCACCTACACATATTTTCCCCTATCCCCATTGTTCTCATTTTATGTATCAACCTTTTGTGTGGCACCGTATCAAAAGCTTTTGAAAAGTCCATGTACACCACGTCCACTGCATTCCCTTGGTCCAGTCCGGAACTTTCCTCTTCATAAAAGCTTATCAGATTAGTCTGACAGGAACGGTCCCTTGTAAACCCATGTTGATATTGGGTCATGAGGTTATTCTTCTCCAGATACTCCAGTATAGTATCTCTTAGAAAACCCTCCATGATTTTACCCACAGTTGAGGTTAAACTTACTGGCCTATAATTTCCAAGTTCAGTTTTTGTCCCCTTTTTGAATATTGGCACCACATTTGCTATACGCCAGTCCTGTGGTACAGACCCTGTTATTATGGAATCTTTAAAGATTAAAAATAATGGTCTACCTATGACTGTGCTTAATTCCTGCAGTACTCGTGGGTGTATCCCATCCGGGCCCGGGGATTTGTCAATTTTAGTAATTTTTAGACGCCGCCGTACTTCCTGCTGAGTTAAGCAGGTGAACAGAGAATTTTTTATCCCTGATCATGTTATCCGTCATGGGATTTTCTTGTGTAAATACTGTTGAAAAAAAGTTATTTAGCATATTGGCTTTTTCCTCATCCTCATCCACCATTTCACCCAGACTATTTTTAAGGGGACCAACACTATCATTTTTTAGCTTCTTACTATTTATGTAGTTAAAGAATATTTTGGGATTATTTTTACTTTCTCTGGCAATGAGTCTCTCTGTCTCAATCTTTGCTGTCTTGATTTGCTTTTTACAGAATTTATTTAATCTTCTGTATTTATTTAATGCCTCATCACTACCTACTTGCTTTAATTCTCGAAATGCTTTATTTTTATCTCTTATTGCGCCCCTTACTGCTCTATTTAGCCATAGTGGTTTCCTCCTATTTCTCGCATGTTTATTCCCATACGGTATATATTGTGCACAGGTCCTATTCAGGATGCTAATAAACGTCTCCCATTTTCTTTGTGTATTTTTATGTCTCAGGATATCGTCCCAGTTAATTGCACCAAGATCATCTCTCATCCGTTGGAAATTTGCCTTCCTGAAGTTTAGTGTCCTTGTAACCCCTCTACTACACATCTTATTAAAGGATACATGAAAACTTATTAATTTGTGATCACTATTACCCAAGTGACCCTCAACCCTTACATTTGATATGCGGTCTGGCCTGTTGGTTAATATTAGGTCTAGCAGTTCCCCCCCTCTTGTTGGGTCCTGAACCAGTTGTGAAAGGTAATTGTCTCTCATCGTTGTCAGAAACCTATTACCCTTGCTGGAACTGCAGGTTTCGGTTCCCCAATGTATTTCAGGGTAGTTGAAGTCCCCCATAATAATGACTTCTCCTTGAGTCGCTGCTCCATCTATTTGCTTTATGAGGATATTCTCTGTAGCTTCCATTATTTTTGGAGATTTATAACAAACCCCTATCAGTAATTTATTATTTTTCCCCCCTCCCCTTATCTCTACCCACAGGGACTCTACATTTTCATTAGATTCATATATATTATCACGAAGGATGGGTTTTAAGGATGATTTTACATATAAACACACGCCTCCCCCTCGCTTATTTGTTCGGTCATTTCTGAACAGACTATAGCCCTGTAAATTAACAGCCCAGTCATGGCTCTCATCCAGCCATGTCTCAGATATCCCCACCATGTCATAATTATGTTCCAACAACATTAACTCCAATTCCTCCATTTTGTTGGCGAGACTTCTGGCATTAGTATACATGCACTTTATGTATCTCTCTGTACCTCTATTCTTTCTTAAATTATTAACTGTTCTAACCCCACCCCCCATGCCACCTCCACCCCCAATGTCATTATTTGTGCCCAGGTCTCTATCTGGACTGTCTTCCCCTCCTATAAAAGGAATACCCTCCCCCCCGTCCCTAGTTTAAACACTCCTCCAACCTTCTAGCCATTTTCTCCCCCAGCACAGCGGCACCCTCCCCATTGAGGTGCAGCCCGTCCCTAGCGTAGAACCTGTAGCCAACTGAGAAGTCGGCCCAGTTCTGCAGGAACCCAAACCCCTCCTTCCTACACCAATTCCTGAGCCACTTATTAACCTCCCTAATCTCCCGTTGCCTCTCTGGCGTGGCACGTGGTACAGGAAGTATTTCCAAAAATACCACCTTGGAGGTCCTTGCTTTAAGCTTACAGCCTAATTCCCTGAAATCATCTTTAAGGACCTTCCACCTACCTCTAACTTTGTCATTTGTGCCAATGTGCACCATGACCGCTGGATCCTCTCCAGCCCCTCCCAGTAATCTGTCAACCCGATCAGCGATGTGTCGGACTCGAGCGCCAGGTAGGCAGCACACCGTTCGACGATCCCTGTCTTTGTGACAGATTGCCCTATCTGTTCCCCTAATAATTGAGTCTCCCACTACCAGAACCTGTCTGGCCTGCCCTACTCTCCTATTTCCCCCCTTACTGGAGCAGACACTCCTCCGGTTTTCAGAGGACATGCCTTGCTGCAGCAGTGCTACTCCTGCACTAACACTCCCCTCATCTGCCAACTTAACAAACTTATTGGGGTGTGCCAGATCAGGACTAGCCTCCCTGGTGCTCTTCCCTCTACCCCGCCTTCTAACTGTCACCCAGCTAGCTGCTTCATTGTCCTGCAGCTCCAACCTAGCATCCCCCCCCTCATCTATCCCATTGAGCTTCTGCTCAGTGAGCAGAAGACTCCTTTCCATATTGTCTATGGATCTCAGTGTTGCCAGGCACAGGCACAGGAAACTTGGTCAAAGTTGAAGGAAAGATGAATAAAGCACGTTATCAGCAAATTTGCAATCATCAGTCTGGAAGCTGCGCATGGGACGTACTTGGACGTTCCAACATGACAGCGATACAAAACATAAGGCAAAGCCGACATGTCATTGGCTACAGCAGAACAAAGTGAAGGTTCTGGAGTTGCTATCTCGATCTCCTGACCTCAATATCATTGAGCCACTCTGGCAAGATCTCAAGTGCGCACTTCATGCTAGACAGCCCAGGAATTTACAGGAACTGGAGGCTTTTTGGCAAGAAGAGTGGGCAACTTTACCATCTGAATAAATAAAGAACCTCATCCACAACTACCACAAAAAACTTCAAGCTGTCATTGATGTTAGAAGGTGCAAAACATGGTATTAAGAAATAGGGTATGTGAACCTTTGATCAGGGTCATTTGGATGTTTTGGGTTGTCATTATGATTTAAAAAGAGAAAACACACTATTTTGACAATAGATGGCTTCATCCAACCACTAACCATGAGTGGAGAAAAATTTGCGGTGTTATCATGCATATTCTCTGAAAAAAGGCAAAGAAAGCAAAACTTCTTCCGGGGTATGTAGAGATTTGAGCACAACTGTAACTGTGCTTCTATATTTTTATTTCAAATAAAAGAGTCTTTGTCCTTCTTTCAATTAAAGGACTTTATTCTGGCTGTGTCTTTATTACAATCTAACTATATGGTTACTAGTTAGTAATGGGGTTGTCTTATAGATGCCTCACCATTGCTAACCTGTGGGCTTGATGTCAGCAGCCATAAAACAGCTGACATCAATGTCACAACCTTTACCCCACTTACCACTGCGCCAGTGCAAGTGGGAAGAGCCAGGCAAAGCACCAGAATTGGTACAATTAATAGATGCACCTTTTCTGGAGAGACCTCACATCATTTTGTCTATATATTTATGCGTAGCACAAGCGCTGGCTGATCAGCGGTGTTTGCTTTTGCTGTTATCAGTGACAGCAGGTGTATGCTAATTGGAGTAGTACTCTCTCATCAGCTGACTCTTGTGACCGGAGGTAACCTTTTTAGTGCCAGTCACAGCTGCTGGCTCACACTGTCATCTGACAGCATAGGAACTGCAGCTCTCTGATCTTACCACCAATCAGAGCCTGTGTTTGCCATGCTGTCATGTAGATCACAGCGTGGCAAACAGTGGATATTTGGGCCCCTCATTAATCTGAATGGGGTCCGAGTTCAAGTACTGTTTCTTAGATTTTCGGCCAAACCCGACGGACTCGAACATCCATGGGTTGGTTCATCACCATCTAGGAAGAGAGAATCTACGGTCATGTGACCCCAGCCACACTATGACATTACAAACTACGCTTCCACCTGTATCTCTTGGAATGTTCAATATCGTCACTATCTTTTTGTATAATTTTCTTTACTAAAGAAAATCAATGATCTTTTCTCAATTCTTTTTAGACAAGTCTCTTGCTAACATAAGAAGGTTAGTGAATGGGAGGCCATTGCCTTTAGGAAATGGCTAAGACTCCAAAGGAACGCTGGCGTCTGTTTATGCATCACGTTTGCAGCATCTCATAACAACCAAAGGGTGTTCTACTAAGTACTAAAGATGGTTGTCATGAAGGGGTTAAATAATTCTCAGACTGCAACAGTGATAAAATGTAGCATTTTATGCTGAATTTGGAGAAACCACTTGATATTAGTTGTGCAGAGCTATTTAAATTGTTCTTGTTTTATTGGTTTATTGCAAACAGCAGAAAGTTTGTAACATTTGCTAATTTAGCTACTTTGCTATGGGCCTTGAATAATTTTGATTGTAACTGTAGCTATCTTCCTAATATCTGTCTATTTAAATATCTATTTCAGTGAACACCATTAAAAAAAGGGCAAAAAAAATGTGCTTTTTCTTTATATCGCCGGAAAAAAGTGGAACAAAACACAACAAAAAAGACAAATGTAAATAAAAATGGTATAACTGCAAATGACATCTTGTCCCACTGCCATACAGCTCCATCAGCGGAAAAATAAAAAAATTATAGTTCTCAGAATAAAGTGATGCAAACATTATTTTTTCTATAAAATAGTTGTTATTGTGTAAAAGCACCAAAACATAAAAACTAGATAAATGTGGAACTGCTGTAGTTGTACTGACTCGAAGAATAAAGCTGCCTTATCAATTTTTCCACTCGCGGAACGGCATAAAAAACAATTCCTGAATTGCTGGTTTCTGCCTTCCAAAAATTGGAATAGAAAGCGATCAAAAACTTTATGTGCCCGAAAGTAGTATCAATAAAGAAGTCAACTTGTCCTGCAAAGAACAAGCCTTCACATGACTCTTTCGGCAGAAATATAAAACTATTATAGCTCTCAAAAGTGGCAATTCAAAAACTTGATTTTCGAATAGAAAACTTGTTTTTAGTGTGTGACATTAGAAAAACATAAAGAAACTATATCAATCTGGTATTACGGTAATCACACCGACCTGAAGAATAAAGTTGTCTAATCATTTATAATGCACGAAGAATGTTGTAAAAATAAATAAATTAAACCAATTCTTCACTTGTTGATTTTTTCATTCTTCAACCTAAAGATCACAGTAAGGCTCGGCTCACACTTATCCTGCGCTCAACGCTGAGCACTTACACACAGGGTTTCCAGGTAAATCTCTGAAATAAGTGATTCAGACGGAAACCCCGATGGAAGATTCCCTATAATGAGGCAGATGGTGGCACTGTGGATGCCATCTGGCCGCTTATGATCTGACAATGTCTGTCTTTTTAGGCGTGCATAAAAGCACGATCCGC
Organism: Dendrobates tinctorius; assembly: GCF_039654945.1. Lineage (NCBI taxonomy): Eukaryota > Metazoa > Chordata > Amphibia > Anura > Dendrobatidae > Dendrobates > Dendrobates tinctorius. Next base: position 32,124,082 of record NW_027361697.1, read on the forward strand.
CACAGTTTTGTGCACTTCTGAAAAGAAGGACAACGCCGAACAGAGGCCAAACGGAGTCCAGAGTAACTCTACTACCTCATTATAGTGAGTGGCTCAATCATAGGTTTCATCTGAATGACGTCACTTGGAGATTTAGATGGAAACCCCAAAAGTAAGTGCTCAGCATGGAGCGCTGAATAAATGTGATCTAAAATGTTATGTCAAATGTTCCTGACAAAAACTTCAAATCAATCCACCAAAAAATCAAGTCCCCACTCAGATCCATCATCTGTTAACAGAAATATAGTGGGTTTCCCTCATTAGCAATGAGAGCCTGCCTAATTTACGAGTGGTTTGCTCCAGAAGCATGAGCTGGGCGCTACAACATACATAGTAACATAGTAATTAAGGTTGAAGGGAGACTTTAAGTCCATCTAGTTCAACCCATCCTATCCTAACTTGCCCTAACATGTTGATCCAGAGGAAGGCAAAAAAAACCCCATGTGGCAAACCGTAAGCTTCACATTGGGGAAAAAAATTCCTTCCCGACTCCACATACGGCAATCGGACTAGATTCCTGGATCAACGCAACACTAAGGAAACTAGTGTATATACCCTGTAATATTATACTTTTCAAGAAAGGCATCCAGTCCCTTCTTAAATTTTAGTAGGGAATCACTCATTACAACATCATATGGCAGAGAGTTCCATAGTCTCACTGCTCTTACAGTAAAGAATTCGCATCTATTAGTATGCTTAAACCTTCTTTACTCCAGACGTAGAGGATGCCCCCTTGTCCCCGTCACAGGTCTAAGAGGAAAAGATCATTAGAAAGGTCTTGGTATTGTCCCCTCATATATTTATACATTGTAATAAGATCACCCCTAAGCCTTCGATTCTCCAAACTAAATAACCCCAAGTGTAATAACCTGTCTTGGTATTGCAGACCCCCAGTTCCCTAATAACTTTGGTCGCTCTTCTCTGCACCCGCTCCAGTTCAGCTATGTCTTTCTTATACACCGGAGACCAGAACTGTACACAGTATTCTAAGTGTGGTCGCACTAGTGACTTATATAGAGGTAAAATTATGTTCTCCTTCTGAGCATCTATGCCTCTTTTAATGCATCCCATTATTTTATTTGCCTTTGCAGCAGCTGCCTGACACTGGCCACTAAATGTGAGTTTGTTGTCCACCCATACACCAAGGTCTTTTTCAGTGACAGTTTTGCCCAGTGTTTTTACAATTAAGCACATAATTATACATCTTGTTCGTTCTACCCAAGTGCATGACCTTACATTTATCCCCATTAAAGCTCATTTGCCATTTATCAGCCCAAGCTTCTAGTTTACATAAATCCTCCTGTAATATAAAATTGTCCTCCTCTGAATTGATTACCCTGCAGAGTTTAGTGTCATCTGCAAATATTGAAATTCTACTCTCTATGCCCCTTACAAGGTCATTAATAAATATGTTAAAAAGAAGCGGGCCCAAAACTGACCCCTGTGGTACCCCACTGCTAACCGTGACCCAGTCCGAGTGTGCTCCATTAATAACCACCCTTTGTTTCCTATCCCTGAGCCAGCTCTTAACCCACCTACACATATTTTCCCCTATCCCCATTGTTCTCATTTTATGTATCAACCTTTTGTGTGGCACCGTATCAAAAGCTTTTGAAAAGTCCATGTACACCACGTCCACTGCATTCCCTTGGTCCAGTCCGGAACTTTCCTCTTCATAAAAGCTTATCAGATTAGTCTGACAGGAACGGTCCCTTGTAAACCCATGTTGATATTGGGTCATGAGGTTATTCTTCTCCAGATACTCCAGTATAGTATCTCTTAGAAAACCCTCCATGATTTTACCCACAGTTGAGGTTAAACTTACTGGCCTATAATTTCCAAGTTCAGTTTTTGTCCCCTTTTTGAATATTGGCACCACATTTGCTATACGCCAGTCCTGTGGTACAGACCCTGTTATTATGGAATCTTTAAAGATTAAAAATAATGGTCTACCTATGACTGTGCTTAATTCCTGCAGTACTCGTGGGTGTATCCCATCCGGGCCCGGGGATTTGTCAATTTTAGTAATTTTTAGACGCCGCCGTACTTCCTGCTGAGTTAAGCAGGTGAACAGAGAATTTTTTATCCCTGATCATGTTATCCGTCATGGGATTTTCTTGTGTAAATACTGTTGAAAAAAAGTTATTTAGCATATTGGCTTTTTCCTCATCCTCATCCACCATTTCACCCAGACTATTTTTAAGGGGACCAACACTATCATTTTTTAGCTTCTTACTATTTATGTAGTTAAAGAATATTTTGGGATTATTTTTACTTTCTCTGGCAATGAGTCTCTCTGTCTCAATCTTTGCTGTCTTGATTTGCTTTTTACAGAATTTATTTAATCTTCTGTATTTATTTAATGCCTCATCACTACCTACTTGCTTTAATTCTCGAAATGCTTTATTTTTATCTCTTATTGCGCCCCTTACTGCTCTATTTAGCCATAGTGGTTTCCTCCTATTTCTCGCATGTTTATTCCCATACGGTATATATTGTGCACAGGTCCTATTCAGGATGCTAATAAACGTCTCCCATTTTCTTTGTGTATTTTTATGTCTCAGGATATCGTCCCAGTTAATTGCACCAAGATCATCTCTCATCCGTTGGAAATTTGCCTTCCTGAAGTTTAGTGTCCTTGTAACCCCTCTACTACACATCTTATTAAAGGATACATGAAAACTTATTAATTTGTGATCACTATTACCCAAGTGACCCTCAACCCTTACATTTGATATGCGGTCTGGCCTGTTGGTTAATATTAGGTCTAGCAGTTCCCCCCCTCTTGTTGGGTCCTGAACCAGTTGTGAAAGGTAATTGTCTCTCATCGTTGTCAGAAACCTATTACCCTTGCTGGAACTGCAGGTTTCGGTTCCCCAATGTATTTCAGGGTAGTTGAAGTCCCCCATAATAATGACTTCTCCTTGAGTCGCTGCTCCATCTATTTGCTTTATGAGGATATTCTCTGTAGCTTCCATTATTTTTGGAGATTTATAACAAACCCCTATCAGTAATTTATTATTTTTCCCCCCTCCCCTTATCTCTACCCACAGGGACTCTACATTTTCATTAGATTCATATATATTATCACGAAGGATGGGTTTTAAGGATGATTTTACATATAAACACACGCCTCCCCCTCGCTTATTTGTTCGGTCATTTCTGAACAGAATATAGCCCTGTAAATTAACAGCCCAGTCATGGCTCTCATCCAGCCATGTCTCAGATATCCCCACCATGTCATAATTATGTTCCAACAACATTAACTCCAATTCCTCCATTTTGTTGGCGAGACTTCTGGCATTAGTATACATGCACTTTATGTATCTCTCTGTACCTCTATTCTTTCTTAAATTATTAACTGTTCTAACCCCACCCCCCATGCCACCTCCACCCCCAATGTCATTATTTGTGCCCAGGTCTCTATCTGGACTGTCTTCCCCTCCTATAAAAGGAATACCCTCCCCCCGTCCCTAGTTTAAACACTCCTCCAACCTTCTAGCCATTTTCTCCCCCAGCACAGCGGCACCCTCCCCATTGAGGTGCAGCCCGTCCCTAGCGTAGAACCTGTAGCCAACTGAGAAGTCGGCCCAGTTCTGCAGGAACCCAAACCCCTCCTTCCTACACCAATTCCTGAGCCACTTATTAACCTCCCTAATCTCCCGTTGCCTCTCTGGCGTGGCACGTGGTACAGGAAGTATTTCCAAAAATACCACCTTGGAGGTCCTTGCTTTAAGCTTACAGCCTAATTCCCTGAAATCATCTTTAAGGACCTTCCACCTACCTCTAACTTTGTCATTTGTGCCAATGTGCACCATGACCGCTGGATCCTCTCCAGCCCCTCCCAGTAATCTGTCAACCCGATCAGCGATGTGTCGGACTCGAGCGCCAGGTAGGCAGCACACCGTTCGACGATCCCTGTCTTTGTGACAGATTGCCCTATCTGTTCCCCTAATAATTGAGTCTCCCACTACCAGAACCTGTCTGGCCTGCCCTACTCTCCTATTTCCCCCCTTACTGGAGCAGACACTCCTCCGGCTTTCAGAGGACATGCCTTGCTGCAGCAGTGCTACTCCTGCACTAACACTCCCCTCATCTGCCAACTTAACAAACTTATTGGGGTGTGCCAGATCAGGACTAGCCTCCCTGGTGCTCTTCCCTCTACCCCGCCTTCTAACTGTCACCCAGCTAGCTGCTTCATTGTCCTGCAGCTCCAACCTAGCATCCCCCCCCTCATCTATCCCATTGAGCTTCTGCTCAGTGAGCAGAAGACTCCTTTCCATATTGTCTATGGATCTCAGTGTTGCCAGGCACAGGCACAGGAAACTTGGTCAAAGTTGAAGGAAAGATGAATAAAGCACGTTATCAGCAAATTTGCAATCATCAGTCTGGAAGCTGCGCATGGGACGTACTTGGACGTTCCAACATGACAGCGATACAAAACATAAGGCAAAGCCGACATGTCATTGGCTACAGCAGAACAAAGTGAAGGTTCTGGAGTTGCTATCTCGATCTCCTGACCTCAATATCATTGAGCCACTCTGGCAAGATCTCAAGTGCGCACTTCATGCTAGACAGCCCAGGAATTTACAGGAACTGGAGGCTTTTTGGCAAGAAGAGTGGGCAACTTTACCATCTGAATAAATAAAGAACCTCATCCACAACTACCACAAAAAACTTCAAGCTGTCATTGATGTTAGAAGGTGCAAAACATGGTATTAAGAAATAGGGTATGTGAACCTTTGATCAGGGTCATTTGGATGTTTTGGGTTGTCATTATGATTTAAAAAGAGAAAACACACTATTTTGACAATAAATGGCTTCATCCAACCACTAACCATGAGTGGAGAAAAATTTGCGGTGTTATCATGCATATTCTCTGAAAAAAGGCAAAGAAAGCAAAACTTCTTCCGGGGTATGTAGAGATTTGAGCACAACTGTAACTGTGCTTCTATATTTTTATTTCAAATAAAAGAGTCTTTGTCCTTCTTTCAATTAAAGGACTTTATTCTGGCTGTGTCTTTATTACAATCTAACTATATGGTTACTAGTTAGTAATGGGGTTGTCTTATAGATGCCTCACCATTGCTAACCTGTGGGCTTGATGTCAGCAGCCATAAAACAGCTGACATCAATGTCACAACCTTTACCCCACTTACCACTGCGCCAGTGCAAGTGGGAAGAGCCAGGCAAAGCACCAGAATTGGTACAATTAATAGATGCACCTTTTCTGGAGAGACCTCACATCATTTTGTCTATATATTTATGCGTAGCACAAGCGCTGGCTGATCAGCGGTGTTTGCTTTTGCTGTTATCAGTGACAGCAGGTGTATGCTAATTGGAGTAGTACTCTCTCATCAGCTGACTCTTGTGACCGGAGGTAACCTTTTTAGTGCCAGTCACAGCTGCTGGCTCACACTGTCATCTGACAGCATAGGAACTGCAGCTCTCTGATCTTACCACCAATCAGAGCCTGTGTTTGCCATGCTGTCATGTAGATCACAGCGTGGCAAACAGTGGATATTTGGGCCCCTCATTAATCTGAATGGGGTCCGAGTTCAAGTACTGTTTCTTAGATTTTCGGCCAAACCCGACGGACTCGAACATCCATGGGTTGGTTCATCACCATCTAGGAAGAGAGAATCTACGGTCATGTGACCCCAGCCACACTATGACATTACAAACTACGCTTCCACCTGTATCTCTTGGAATGTTCAATATCGTCACTATCTTTTTGTATAATTTTCTTTACTAAAGAAAATCAATGATCTTTTCTCAATTCTTTTTAGACAAGTCTCTTGCTAACATAAGAAGGTTAGTGAATGGGAGGCCATTGCCTTTAGGAAATGGCTAAGACTCCAAAGGAACGCTGGCGTCTGTTTATGCATCACGTTTGCAGCATCTCATAACAACCAAAGGGTGTTCTACTAAGTACTAAAGATGGTTGTCATGAAGGGGTTAAATAATTCTCAGACTGCAACAGTGATAAAATGTAGCATTTTATGCTGAATTTGGAGAAACCACTTGATATTAGTTGTGCAGAGCTATTTAAATTGTTCTTGTTTTATTGGTTTATTGCAAACAGCAGAAAGTTTGTAACATTTGCTAATTTAGCTACTTTGCTATGGGCCTTGAATAATTTTGATTGTAACTGTAGCTATCTTCCTAATATCTGTCTATTTAAATATCTATTTCAGTGAACACCATTAAAAAAAGGGCAAAAAAAATGTGCTTTTTCTTTATATCGCCGGAAAAAAGTGGAACAAAACACAACAAAAAAGACAAATGTAAATAAAAATGGTATAACTGCAAATGACATCTTGTCCCACTGCCATACAGCTCCATCAGCGGAAAAATAAAAAAATTATAGTTCTCAGAATAAAGTGATGCAAACATTATTTTTTCTATAAAATAGTTGTTATTGTGTAAAAGCACCAAAACATAAAAACTAGATAAATGTGGAACTGCTGTAGTTGTACTGACTCGAAGAATAAAGCTGCCTTATCAATTTTTCCACTCGCGGAACGGCATAAAAAACAATTCCTGAATTGCTGGTTTCTGCCTTCCAAAAATTGGAATAGAAAGCGATCAAAAACTTTATGTGCCCGAAAGTAGTATCAATAAAGAAGTCAACTTGTCCTGCAAAGAACAAGCCTTCACATGACTCTTTCGGCAGAAATATAAAACTATTATAGCTCTCAAAAGTGGCAATTCAAAAACTTGATTTTCGAATAGAAAACTTGTTTTTAGTGTGTGACATTAGAAAAACATAAAGAAACTATATCAATCTGGTATTACGGTAATCACACCGACCTGAAGAATAAAGTTGTCTAATCATTTATAATGCACGAAGAATGTTGTAAAAATAAATAAATTAAACCAATTCTTCACTTGTTGATTTTTTCATTCTTCAACCTAAAGATCACAGTAAGGCTCGGCTCACACTTATCCTGCGCTCAACGCTGAGCACTTACACACAGGGTTTCCAGGTAAATCTCTGAAATAAGTGATTCAGACGGAAACCCCGATGGAAGATTCCCTATAATGAGGCAGATGGTGGCACTGTGGATGCCATCTGGCCGCTTATGATCTGACAATGTCTGTCTTTTTAGGCGTGCATAAAAGCACGATCCGCCACAGTTTTGTGCACTTCTGAAAAGAAGGACAACGCCGAACAGAGGCCAAACGGAGTCCAGAGTAACTCTACTACCTCATTATAGTGAGTGGCTCAATCATAGGTTTCATCTGAATGACGTCACTTGGAGATTTAGATGGAAACCCCAAAAGTAAGTGCTCAGCATGGAGCGCTGAATAAATGTGATCTAAAATGTTATGTCAAATGTTCCTGACAAAAACTTCAAATCAATCCACCAAAAAATCAAGTCCCCACTCAGATCCATCATCTGTTAACAGAAATATAGTGGGTTTCCCTCATTAGCAATGAGAGCCTGCCTAATTTACGAGTGGTTTGCTCCAGAAGCATGAGCTGGGCGCTACAACATACATAGTAACATAGTAATTAAGGTTGAAGGGAGACTTTAAGTCCATCTAGTTCAACCCATCCTATCCTAACTTGCCCTAACATGTTGATCCAGAGGAAGGCAAAAAAAACCCCATGTGGCAAACCGTAAGCTTCACATTGGGGAAAAAAATTCCTTCCCGACTCCACATACGGCAATCGGACTAGATTCCTGGATCAACGCAACACTAAGGAAACTAGTGTATATACCCTGTAATATTATACTTTTCAAGAAAGGCATCCAGTCCCTTCTTAAATTTTAGTAGGGAATCACTCATTACAACATCATATGGCAGAGAGTTCCATAGTCTCACTGCTCTTACAGTAAAGAATTCGCATCTATTAGTATGCTTAAACCTTCTTTACTCCAGACGTAGAGGATGCCCCCTTGTCCCCGTCACAGGTCTAAGAGGAATCCTCGCAGAGTCCGCTGAAGCATCCGCCAAAAAAGCTGCAGCACTTTGGATGATTGGCAGCGTTTTTCAGATAGAGGCTCTTGAGACTCCTTCCTTTAGTTGGGAATCCAATTGGTCTAGCCAGACCATCATGGATCTGGCTGTACATGTGGCCGCTATCGCTGGTCTTAGAGCACCTGCTGACATCTCCCAAGTTCCTTTCAAAAAGGAGTCTGCTTTCTTATCTAGCGGGTCTTTTAAGGAGGCCATGTCTTCGAAGGGAATGGAGGATTTTTTGGAGGCTTTGGCTACTGCCGCATCCAGTTTAGGGGCTTTATCCCATCTGTCTACCACTGGGTCGTCAAACGGGTACCTCCGCTTGAAGGCCGGAGGTAAGGAGCCTCTTTTTTCAGGTCTCTTCCATTCCCTATCTATTAGGCTCTGGACCTTATCGTTTAATGGAAAGGCCTTCTGCTTCCTGGGATCTAGACCCCCGAACATCACGTCCTGAGCTGAAAGTTCCGTTTTTCTGTCTGCTACCCCCATGGTGGACCTTATTGCTTTAACTAGCTTATCCATCTGGTCTAAGGGGAAGCAGAATCGACTCGAGTCTTCCTCCGAAGAAGATGAAGTGGAGGCCGGGGAATCTGAAGAGTCATCGATCCTTAGGGCGGTCGAGGACTCTGAACCTGAGAAACTACATTCTCTTCCCCTAGAGGAGTCCTTTTTAGATAGGGAATTAATCTCTGTCCTGATTATGTCCCTCAGGCTCGTGGTGAAGTCCGGCGTTTCTTCCGCTACCTGTATGGACGGGGTAGAGTGTAAGGGCCTGTCAATCTACCCCAGGGCCAACGTCCCCTTCCACCCCTACCGTTTGTCTCACGCATGGCTGACACAACTTTTTAGGGTGGCCGACCGGCAAGGGGCAACTACAGAGGGCACATTCCCTGTGCTTCTGTTTTCCCGTAGCTTTCCTCCCCTGCGAAAAAAACATAAGGGAACACTGCATCAGGGTACATTCACGGAGATCTCTTACCCATGCAGATGAGGCAGGTACCGGATCACGGAGGGAGGCAGGAGGGTCCTTTGTCCTGGAGGAACTTCTGTGGCTCTGTTCGCTCGGACGTTTCTGTTTCTTTTGCTGGCCACTCGCATGTGGTTTCACTGTGGCCTGTTTCTGTGGGTGCTCCTGCACCTCGTCCAGCTGTTCTATGGGGGCTTCTGTCGTATCCATCGCTGGCCTTCAGAAGCACCCCAGCAGCGTCATCTCCTGCCTTTTAAGGCCTCCTTGTCCGGATCAGCAGGGCTCTGGCGCGCACCTCCCACCCGGGACCCCCCCGCGACCCTCCCCCCGCAAGCTCCGGTCATCCTCCCCCCCGCCCCAGCCACCGCGCGCCGCCCAGCATCGCCGTGCACACGCGGCGCGCGCCGGAAGCCGGCCGGCACCCGACTTCCGGTTTCGACGTCCCCGGTCCTGCCCCCTCCGCCGCGTCACTTCCGCCGCCCGTCTGAGGCCTGCGGGGACGAGCAGAAGGAGCCGGCATGGCGCCCCCGGCTCAGGCCAGGCCACAGCCCCCACGCGCGCCGACCTGCGCCCGTCGACCGGGCGCCACCGCCGGCCCGGCCGGAAGAGGGGAGAGCGGACCACGGGGAGAGCGCACCAGGAGGGGCCCGGGACATACATACCTCCTGGTGCGGCAACATGGAGGCGGCTGTCCACCAGACCCCTGGCTCCACCTGCTCTTACCACCGTCGTGGAGACCTACCCGGCCCCACCGTGGCGCTTCCAGGGACCCGAGCTTGACCGAGGTAGGAGACCCCCTCGCTACCTGGGTCGGTCAGCAGGCCTGGGAATCCCTCGGTGACTCCATGATGGACGATCTGAAGGAAGTCCCGTCCTCTAGGAACAGGAAACCAACTGATGCGTGGGAGAGGTGCCGCCCTTTTGTATCTGTAGGTTTCCTGTTCCTGAAGGGCGGATCCCCTCTCTCAGGTGGTGCTGTCATGGACGACCGATAAAACTTATTAATTTGTGATCACTATTACCCAAGTGACCCCCAACCCTTACATTTGATATGCGGTCTGGCCTGTTGGTTAATATTAGGTCTAGCAGTGCCCCCCCTCTTGTTGGGTCCTGAACCAGTTGTGAAAGGTAATTGTCTCTCATAGTAGTCAAAAACCTATTACCTTTGCTGGAACTGCAGGTTTCGGTTCCCAATGTATTTCAGGGTAGTTGAAGTCCCCCATAATAATGACTTCTCCTTGAGTCGCTGCTTCATCTATTTGCTTTATGAGGATATTCTCTGTTGCTTCCATTATTTTTGGAGACTTATAACAAACCCCTATCAGTAATTTATTATATTTCCCCCCTCCCCTTATCTCTACCCACAGGGACTCTACATTTTCATTAGATTTATATATATTATAACGCAGGATGGGTTTTAAGGATGATTTTACATATAAACACACGCCTCCCCCTCGTTTATTAGTATGGTCATTTCTGAACAGACTATAGCCCTGTAAATTAACCGCCCAGTCATGGCTCTCGTCCAGCCATGTCTCAGATATCCCCACCATGTCATAATTATGCTCCAACAACATTAACTCCAATTCCTCCATCTTGTTGGCAAGGCTTCTGGCATTAGTATAGATGCACTTTATGTATCTCTCTGTACCTCTATTCTTTCTTAAATTATTAACTGTTCTAACCCCACCCCCATGCCACCCCCACCCCCAATGTCATTATTTGTGCCCAGGTCTCTACCTGCACTGTCTTCCCCTCCTATAAAAGGAATACCCTCCCCCCCGTCCCTAGTTTAAACACTCCTCCAACCTTCTAGCCATTTTCTCCCCCAGCACAGCTGCACCTTCCCCATTGAGGTGCAGCCCGTCCCTAGCGTAGAGCCTGTAGCCAACTGAGAAGTCGGTCCAGTTCTGCAGGAACCCAAACCCCTCCTTCCTACACCAATTCCTGAGCCACTTATTAACCTCCCTAATCTCCCGTTGCCTCTCTAGCGTGGCACGTGGTACAGGAAGTATTTCCGAAAATACCACCTTGGAGGTCCTTGCTTTAAGCTTACAGCCTAATTCCCTGAAATCATCTTTAAGGACCTTCCACCTACCTCTAACTTTGTCATTTGTGCCAATGTGCACCATGACCGCTGGATCCTCACCAGCCCCTCCCAGTAATCTGTCAACCCAATCAGCGATGTGTCGGACTCGAGCGCCAGGTAGGCAGCACACCGTTCGACGATCCCTGTCTTTGTGACAGATTGCCCTATCTGTTCCCCTAATAATTGAGTCTCCCACTACCAGAACCTGTCTGGCCTGCCCTGCTCTCCTATTTCCCCCCTTACTGGAGCAGACACTCCTCCGGCTTTCAGAGGACATGCCTTGCTGCAGCAGTGCTACTCCTGCACTATCACTCCCCTCATCTGCCAACTTAGCAAACTTATTGGGGTGTGCCAGATCAGGACTAGCCTCCCTGGTGCTCTTCCCTCTACCCCGCCTTCTAACTGTCACCCAGCTAGCTGCTTCATTGTCCTGCAGCTCCAACCTAGCATCCCCCCCTCATCTATCCCATTGAGCTTCTGCTCAGTGAGCAGAAGACTCCTTTCCATATTGTCTATGGATCTCAGTATTGCCAGCTGCACATTTAGATCCAGTATCTGGGCTTCCAAATGCACAACGTGCTCACATCTCGCACAGCAGTATGCACCCTCAAGGATTTCATACATGCGGCAAGACGTGCACTGGATGGCATTGGCAATAGTGGAGCGCATCCTAATGGGGATTGCACCAGACAGGAAAGATAAGCAAAAATAAAATAAAAAGTATTAATAAAATATAACAGTAATTCAGTAATACCTCTCTTGGAAACTCCCTGAATCCAAAGTCACTGAATCTCAAGTCACACACTTACCACTGTTCGCACTTACGCTCAGGTCACACTCACCTCGTTCACACTCGCTCAGGCAGAAGATTTAAAAGATTTTTTTTTCCCCTTTTACCAGCACACCACCTTGCTGCTCAATGTACTTCCAAAAGGAGTTAAGCCCCAACCAGCTGCCCCTTATAAACCCTTAATTACTGTATGAACTCCCACTCTTAATTAACCCCTTGTGAATATAGTTACACCTCAAGATTTAAATGCAATATAGTTAACCCTTAAAAACACAGATAGTAAAATAAGAGATTAAAGATTAGAGAGAAAAAAAAAAAAGGTTAAACAAGCCCCCAAGCCCCCCAAAAATTGAATAGGTAGAAAGCACTCAGCAACCTACAATTCAGCAACTCACACAGGTATTTGTTATAGGTTTTCCAAACACCTCTTCACTGAATCTCAAGTCACACACTTACCACAGTTCGCACTTACGCTCAGGTCACACTCAGCTCGTTCACACTCGCTCAGGCAGAAGATTTGTGTTACAATGTACTGGTCCCTACAATGGCTGATTGCAATTTAACTCAGCAACATCCACTGCTGCTTGTTTGTAGAAAATTATCTTGGAATCAAAATTGTCACTACACCTGTAGATAAATTCCCAATGGGGTATAATTTCCAATAACTCGCTTGAGGGGGATTCTTGTCTTCTAGTACTTAGGGCCTCTGTAAAAGGAGTCCGCAAACTATTCTTGGAAAATCTGCTCTCCTGGAGTCAAATAGTGCTCTGTCCTTCCCGATTCTTGCGTATGGCTAATCAGTACTATATAGCCACATATGGAGTATTTCTACATTCAGCAGAAATTGTGGGACAAATTTTGGTGCCATTTTTACCCATTTCCTTGTGTGAAAATGAAAAACTTGGGGTTAACACACAATCTTGGTGGTAAAAATGTAAATTATTTTTTCTTCGCTGTCCAATGGTATAAAAGTTTGTGACACACCTGTGGTGTCAATATAATCACTGCACCCCTAGATGAATTCATTGAGAGGTTTAATTGGTAAAATAGGGTCACTTGGGGGTTCTGCTGTTCTTGCACCTCAGGGGTTCTGCCAAAGTAACATGGCACCCTCAAACAAGTGCAGCAAAATCTGCACTGTAATATGGCGCTACTTCCCTTCTGAGCTTTGCACTGTATCTCAAAAGTAGTTTTTTCTCTTCGCCACGACAGCACCCACTGAGAGAGGGGATCCACCCCTAGGAACAGGAAACCTACATAGAGATGAAAGGGGCGGCCCCCCTCGCTCCCTCAGTTGGTTTCCTGTTCCTGGAAGGAACCCATAGAGAGAAGAGGATACCTTGGCTGGTTGTCGCCTATACAGCATCCATATGAGCTGCAGGGGCCCCAGAGCTGGAAGCAGCGTCGGGGGAAATCTGATATTCAATTACCCCCTCAGCTGATAATGCAGCGTGAGGCCTGGTAACGGTGTGTCTGGCTCACATATGGTGCATAGAGCGGCAGGAGCCGGCACCTATGGAGACTCCCCTTGGAGAAGCGCATTACAGACCAGAGCGTCCTGGCTCAGGGTGAGAGCGTGACTCAGCGTCAAGGCTACCGGCACCCCAAGGTATGATGCGACACCGAGCTCGCAAGGGACGCAGTAAGATGCTGAACGCTGATTCCATACCTGACTCCTGATGGGAGGCCGACCTGGCGGGTATGAGAGGAGCAGAAGGCCAGCAGCTGGAGGCTTGGCATGGTTGATGCAGCATATGGCTGGCATGTAACTGGCTCCGGTCCGACAGCGTAGACCGGGAGAGGCCGACCTGGCGCGTATGAGAGGCGCAGCACGGCGCAGAAGGCCAGCAGCCGGGGGCTTGGCATGGTGATGTAGCGTATGGCTGGAGTGGAACTGACTCCGGTCCGACAGCGTAGACCGGGAGAGGCCGTCTTGGTGCGTATGAGAGGCACAGAAGGCCAGCAGCCGGGGGCTTGGCATGGTGGGCCTGAGTCCCAGAGGGACGATGAAAGCCGCGGCAGATTGACTCCCCCTCGGCTGATAATGACTGCGTGAGGCAGGGGCCGGGTGGGGCTATCCTCGCTCACGGATGCAGCACGATATGGCTGGAATGTAACTGGCGCGCGTTTGCGCAGAAGGTCTGCAGTTGAAGGCCTTGTATGGCCATGGATAAAAGTGGTAGACGGGAAAGTGAACCACGTCTCAGAGCGCCTCGTATGGCGGTGCAAGGTACACCCACATGAAGTGGTGGAGGTGCTACCGTAGTGCAGCAGAAAGAGTCGACGCTCTAGACAGAATGGTTCCACGGAAAGAGGTGGTAGACGGTGAAGCAGACCACATCTTAGGCTGAGTTTCCACATCTGGTACCATGTGTTTAATCATCAAGGAGATGCGGGGCTGCTCACTTTAGGTGGCTGCTGAGCAGATGAAGGCTGGGCAATTACCAGAGTGGGAGACCAGCTGAAGATCCCTAGTCTGGTTGATGTGTGAGAAAAAAAAAATAAAAAAAATAAGTGCACTAACCTCACCCTGCTCCCTGGAGGAGAAGCTCAGTATAGCTAGACCCTCGGCTTGCAATTGGTGGCTACAGCACCCGGCAGGGGTCAGTGAAGCAGTGCGCCGGAGTTCACTCACTCTTCCTCCTGCTCTCCGAAAGTCGGCAGCCATTCCAGTCCGAATGTGACTGCTCTCATTAGATGGCAGCAGCCAAGTAGCTGGAAGCCAGGCAAGTACCAGAATGGAATACCAGTCATAGATCCTGGTAAACAGCAGCATACTGGTAGCAGTCCTAGGGGCACACACAATTTCATGTGCTGAGGTATGCTTACAGAGATGGGCTTTTATGCCTTGGTAAGGCTACATCTTTTGATCTGACTTCAGTTAATTGCATGTTTGTCTGCGCAGAGCCTTATGGGGGACTTCAGAATGACTCTGTGAAGCATATGGTTCGATTTTATAGTTTAGACCTTTTCTTGCAACTTAACTACTCCACTCATAAAGGGCATAAGGGGTTAATCCAGCACATTGTCTCCGTGAAGATTGCCAGCTGCGGCTCGTTAATTGGCTCCTTTGGGTGAGGTCACTCTGACAAATGAGATGTATCATTCAGAGTGGAGGTTATCTGGAACTCTGAGAGGTGCCTTCTTGAATGTAACTGTGGGCCTGGTCTCTTGTTTGGCACCTTCAAGCGGGGCCATAAGTCTATCTGTACCCCATGGGGCCTATGTATATCATATGGTGTAATAGAGTCTGGATACATCGCATTACATCATAGAATACTTCATGGTACTTCATAGTACTTCAGGGTGCTTCATAGTATGAAGGATATGCAGTGAAAGGTGGACACCACTGTATAAATTACCAAATACTACGGCCCGGTGCAAACATGCGCCAATGATGAATCAAACGAGAAAAGAAAGAGGCGCAAATAGTGAAGCACACACAACCAATGATATAATTCATTGTTCGTCATATTGCTTCATGGTACGTCATAGTACGTCATAGTACTTCATAGTACTTCTGGGGGCATCATAGTGCATCAGAATGTGCCATAGTGCATCATATTACTTTGTGGTACTTTGTGGTATGTCATAGTACTTCATAGTACTTCTGGCTGCATCATAGTGCATCAGGATGTGCCATAGCGCATCATATTGCTTATGGTGCTTCATGGTGCTTCAGAGTACTTCATGGTGCTTCAGAGTACTTCATAGTACTTCATGGTACTTTATATGGCCTCATATTATTTCATGATGCTTCATGGTATGGTACCTTCATAGTATGAGGAGGAATACTGTCAAGAACTCTGATATCTACCACAGAAAGAATCTTGCAGAGAGCCAAAATACACCTGTTGTCCTATTGACCCTCCTGGTCAGGGTAATAAACAACTTCAGAGCCTGTCCCTGTTTGCTCTCCATGTCAGAGGAGTGGACAACTCCGGAGCACACCTCCTCAGCCACCATACCCTGCATCAAGGGGAATGGGTGCTCAGCTGGCGCATCTTCAGGATGATAGCGGCTTTATGAGGCATGCCGGAGATAGACCTGTTCGCTACAAGGACCAATAGGCGGGTCGAAAGGTTCGCTCCATGGTACAGAACAGACAGTTCGGATGTACTCGACGCCCTTCAAACCCCTTGGACAGTTCACCAGACCCTCCGATGTTACTATCACCAACTGTTACCAGGAGGCTAAGGTAATAAGGAGCGAGAGTCATCTTAATAGCCCGTTTGAGCCAAAAAGCCATGGGTTTCAGGGCTGAGAGCCATGTCATGGGTTCTCCCTCTGGATCGGGACCTACGCTCGCAAAGACCCTGTTACCACCTTCAGGTCAAAGGTCTACGCCTCACGGCACAGAATTTGAGAGGCAGTTACTGAAGCTAAGGGGTTTCTCAGATGACTTAATTGGCACCCTCCTGCAGGAAAAGCTTTAAAATTTCCATTCAGCAGACCTTTCCGGGGAGGGTTTTATCCCTGCCATAGTAGAGCTCCTGCAGAAAGTGCTTGAATTTGGACTGGCAGTTAAACCCTAAAAGTCCAAGTTTCGGCTCTGGAGGCCTCGTATAATTATGACGTGCAGGCAACGAAGGGGTGGCTCGATCTATCTCTGCTTGCCAGCAAGCAAACCCAGTTCACATTCTTCAAAAACCACCTTGGGACCTTAGCTTAGTCCTAGATGCTTTCACACAGGGCCCATACACTTGGCCTCAATAAAGTGCATTTCATCGAAAGCCGCCTTATTGGTAGCTTTAGTATTAGCATGAAGAATGCATGATCTCCAGGCCCTGTCATTAGATCCTCCTGCCTGACAATATTTCAGGACAGAATAGTGTCAAAGACGGACCCGTCCTACCTCCCTAAGAGGGGCTGCTAAATTCCATAGATCCAAGAGATCTACCTTTCCTCCTTTTTATGATAGCCCGGCAACACCAGAGAAGGAAAGATAGGATTGCCTAGACATAAAGGGGGGCCATCTTAGTCTATATAGATAACTCTAGGCCCTGGAGGCAGAGCAGGGATCTTTTTGTCTCTTTTCAGGGTGACAAGAAGTGTGGATCAGAAACACAATTACATTGGCATATTCGGCAAAAAGGAGAAGGCTCGCCACAGGGCGTGAGGGCACATTCTGTACGAGCCATATCTTCTTCCTGGGCCGAAAGGACGGATGTCCCAATTGAGTTAACATACGCATCCAAGTAAGGCCGCAACCTGGTCTTCTCCTGCCTTTTATAGTCACTACAGGCTAGATTTATCTTCTTCCAATAACTTAGCCTTTGGTAGATCTGTCCTTGACACGGTGGGCCCTCCCAGGTGATTATCTCTGAAAATCTGTCAGTGGGTGCTGTCGTGGCGAAGAGAAAAAACCGGATTACTTACCGGTAATACTCTTTTGTAGAGCCACAACAGCACCCGCTCACTTTCCTCCCTTAATATATGTACACGTGGTTCACTCCGGTGGGTGAAGGACAGAGGCTGTATATAAGTATGTAAAATGTATACAGCAAAAGATATAAGTATATATATATGCTAGAATCGCTTACTGAACAATTTGACTAAAGCATGTGTGGCGGTTCCTCTTGTTCTCTGTAATCCAACTGAGGGAGCGAGGGGGACCGCCTCTTTTATCTCTCTGTAGGTTTCCTGTTCCTAGGGGCGGATCCCCTCTCTCAGTGGGTGCTGTCGTGGCTCTACAAAAGAGTATTACCGGTAAGTAATCTGGTTTTTCGACCACATATGGGGTATCGGTGAACTCAGGAGAAATTGCACAACAAATTTTGGGGTCCATTTTCTCCTCTTGCCCTTGTGAAAATACAAAATTTGTAGCTAAAAAAGATTTTTGTGGGAAAATGTGATTTTTTTATTTTCACGGCTTAACGTTATAAACTTCTGTGAAGCACCTGGGGGTTCAAGTGCTCAATACACATCTAGATAAGGTCCAAAAGGGATCTAGTTTCCAAAATGGTGTCATTTGTGGGGTTTCCACTGTTTAGGCACATCAGGTGTTCTTCAAGCGAGACATGGCGTCCGCTAATTATTCCATCAAATTTTGCATTCAAAAAGACAAATGGCGCTCCTTCGCTTCCAAACCCTGCCATGCACCCAAACAGTAGTATTCCTCCACCTATGGGGTATCGGCGTACTCAGGAGAAAATGCACAACAAATTGTATGGAGCAATTTCTCCTGTTACCCTTATGGAAAAGCAAAATATAGAGCTAAAAAAGATTTATTTGGGAAATATGTGATTTTTTTATTTCCACGGCTCTATGTTATAAACTTCTATGAAGCATCTGGGGGTTCAAGGTAATCAATACACATCTAGATAAGTTCCCTAATGGTCTAGTTTCTAAAATGGTGTCACTTGTGGGGGGTTTCCACTGTTTAGGCATATCAGTGGTTCTCCAAACATAACATGGTGTCCACTAATTATGCCAGCAAATTTTACATTCAAAAAGTGAAATGGTGCTCCTTCCCTTCCGAGCTCTGCCGTGCGCCCAAACAGTAGATTTTCCCCACATATGGGGGATTGGCATGCTCAGGAAAATTGCACAGCAAAATGTATTGTCCATTTTCTCCTGTTACCCTTGCAAAAGTAAAAAAAATTAGGTCTTAAAGAAAATTTTTGTGAAAGAAAAGTAAATGTTTGTTTTTGCCTTACACATTCCAAAAATTCCTGTGAAGCACCTGAAGGGTAACTAAACTTCTTGAATATGGTTTTGAGTAACTTGAGGGGCACAGTTTTTAGAATGGTGGCATTTTCTGTCACATAGGCCCCTTAATGTCAATTCAAATGTGAGGTGGTCCCTAAAAAAAATGGTTTTGCAAATTTTGTTGTAAAAATGAGAAATCGCTGGTCAACTTTTAACCCTTATAACTTCCTAACAAAAAAAATCTGTTTTTCCAAAATTGTGCTGATGTAAAGTAGATATATGGGAAAAGTATTTATTAACTATCTTGTGCGATTTTACTCTCTGATTTAGGGCATAAAAATTAAAATTTGATAATTGTGAAATTTTCAAATTTTTTACCAAATTTCCATTTTTTCACAAATAAATGCAAGTCATATCAAAGAAATTTTACCACTATCATGAAGTACAATATGTCACGAGAAAACATTCTCAGAATCACCAGGATCCATTGAAGCGTTCCAGAGTTATTACCTCATATAGGGACAGTGGTCAGAATTGTAAAAATTGGCCTAGACAGGAAGGTGAAGACAGGCTTCCTGGTGAAGGGATTAAGATTTGTGTCAATGGGTATAAAGTAGGGTTGATTGAATAGCTTCAGATAAGAGCTTATCCGAATAGCTTTAGTGCTTACCGAATAACTGCATCGGGAACCCGGATATCTGGAGTGCTCCCGATGGTCAGCTGTTCGGCTCCGCTGCTGCATGTGTCGTCGCTGTTTCACTGTCACAACACATGTATGGAGAGCCCAACAAACAGGTTCTCCATGCATGTGCTGTGAATGTCACACAGCCGCGAAACATGCAGCTGCTGGAGCCGAACAGCTGATAATCGGGAGTGCTTCAGGTATCCGGGTTCCCGATGCAGCTACTTGGTAAGCACTATAGCTATTAGGATAAGCTCTTATCCGAAACTATTCAATCAACCCTAGTATAAAGGAAAAACCTGAATTTTGTGATGTAGAGGTATGTCCCAATATCATCTATTTGACTGACTTTTGACACCTTAATTTTATTGGCCAGATGGGATAGGGAGATCCTTCTCCATCAAAAAAGGTTCATACTGAGCTTTGGTGGTTGATGAGTGCTTTGTTTATCATGGAGGGGCTCACCACCCAACTATAGTGAGGCGCCATTAACAAAAACAATTAAATGGTAAATTGGTGCACTTCTGATTCAGCAAAGATGTCACATCTACAAAGTCAGGTTCATTACACCTGCTGATTGTGCATTCACGCAGCCATATCTGTAGATGTGATGTTGCCATTGTTCACTTACTGATGAAGAGGTGAACAAGGCAGAAATTTCTCTTTAAAGCTATACATGGTGACT
Organism: Dendrobates tinctorius; assembly: GCF_039654945.1. Lineage (NCBI taxonomy): Eukaryota > Metazoa > Chordata > Amphibia > Anura > Dendrobatidae > Dendrobates > Dendrobates tinctorius. Next base: position 32,143,956 of record NW_027361697.1, read on the forward strand.
AGATCTACAGTACCGGTTAAAAATGTGAACATACCTGTTCATGCAATGACTTTTCTTGTTCTTATTGAAATGTACACATTGCAGATTGATACTAAAAGCAGGAAAATCACAAAGGATGCATGGAAACAGGTAGAAAAGAAACAAACCAGAACATGTTTTAAATCTTAGATTCCTCAAAGTGCCCTCCTTTTTCTCTGTTAATAACCTTACACACATTTTCTTTACCAGCTTCATCAGATATGAAGATCAGTCATTTCAGAAAACTGCGAGAGCCTTGAAGGTACCTTGATGGAGCTGGCTCTCATGAAAACTGCCCAAGTAAATGAAGACTGAGAATTATTTCTGCTGCAGAGGATAAGTTCAACAAAATTACCATCCCAGAAACCACAAATTGACAGCACCTCAGAATTCATTCTTCAAACATGATGCAAAGACATCAAACAATAGACACATTTCAGCATCAACTTTCCAGAGGAGTCTGGAAGAAGTAGTCCAACTGAAGAGGGCACTACTGAGGATTGCAAACAAGAAGAGACTTTTGGTTAAGCCACACAAGGACTGGACATTAAATCAGTGGAAATCTATACCCTTACTCAGCTTACACAAAGAGAAACAAGAATTTGTCTGAAAGTCAGTAAATATCTCTGAAACTGGAGTCTCCTTCCCATGGATATTTTTACCCATTTTGCATTTGATTTCACCCGATTGACTCCCTTTGTATGAGACGTGACATATTCTTGGATTTAAATAGAATGATGTAGAAAATGTACATAGGAAAAACATATTGTTTTATATGCAAGTCTTGATTAGAAGCCATGTGAAGTAATACTTGTGTCAAATTTGTAAAGTACTTGTGTAGATTTCTGATCAATTTCTGGTATAAGTTATAGTTAATATCTTGGATAATGGAGGAAATTCACTGTCACTAAGCCTACATGCAGTTTCTTGAAAAGTGGTTGGGTTAGCATAAAGACCACAAAAAACAATTGCAGGTGGCACAAAAAAACTTTTTTGGGCAACAGAGAACTGATTTCAAATCTTAACCCCTTTCCTACATTAGACGTACTATCCCATCCATGTGACCTGGGACCTAAGTCCCAAGGATGGAATAATAGCAATCAGGGGCGCCCCCGTGGGGAGCGCCGCTGATCGCGGCCGGGTGTCAACTTCTTATCACAGCTGACACCCGGCACTATGTGTCAGGGGCGGTCACGGACCGCCCCGCAACGTTAACCCCTGGCACACCACGATCAAACATGATCGTGGTGTACCGGGGGCATAGGAGAGAAGCGCGCAGGGAGGGGGCTCCCTGCGTGCTTCTCTGAGACCCCCGGAGCAGTGTTATGTGCAGCGCTGCTTCGGGGGCCTCCTTCCCTGCAGGTCTCCAGATCCAATATGGGGCCGGGGACCTGCAGGGAGCCAGCTTCCTCACTGCCTGCAAAGCGCAGGCATGAGGAAGGCTCCAGAGCTGCCTGTGTCAGATCGCTGGGACAATGTTATAAAGTAAAAAAAAAATAAAAATAATTTATAAAAAAATCGCTAAATTAAAAAAAAATATATTCCCTAATAAATTCATTTTTTGACAATAAAAAACAAAAAAACAATAAAAGTACACATATTTAGTATCGCCGCGTCCGTAACGACCTGCCTTATAAAACTGTCCCACTAGTTAACCCCTTTATTGAACCCCTTAAAAAATAAAAATAAAAAACTAAGCAAAAAATAATGCTTTATCATCATACCGCTGAACAAAAAGTGCAATAACACGCGATCAAAAAGACGGATATAAATAAATAGTACTGCTGAAAACATCATCTTGTCCCGCAAAAAATGAGCTGCCACACAGCATCATCAGTGAAAAAATAAAAAAGTTATAGCTCACAGAATAAAGCGATGCAAAAATAATTATTTTTTATATAGAATTGTTTTCATTGCATAAAAGCGCCAAAACATAAAAAAAGACATAAATGAGGTATCGCTGTAATCGTACTGACCCGAAGAATAAAACCGCTTTATCAATTTTACCGGACGGGGAACGGTGTAAACACACCCCCCAAAAGAAATTCATGAAATGCTGGGTTTTGTTCATTCTGCTTCCCAAAAATCGGAATATAAAGCGATCAAAAAGTGTCACATCCCCGAAAATGGTACCAATAAAAGCATCAACTCGTCCCGCAAAAAATAAGACCTCACATGGCTCGGTGGGTCAAAATATGGAAAAATTATAGCTCTCAAAATGTGGTGATGCATAAACTATTTTTACAATAAAAAGTGTCTTTTAGCGTATGACAGCAGCCAAACATAAAAACCGCCATAAATAGTAAATCAAACCCCCCGTTATCACCCCCTTAGTTAGGGAAAAATAATAAAAAAAAAAAAGTATTTATTTCCATTTTCCCATTAGGGCTAGTGTTAGGGCTAGGGTTAGAGTTAGGGCTAGGGTTAGGGCTAGGGTTAGGGTTGAGATTAGGGTTAGGGGTCAGCGTACTCAGGACAAATTGCACAATAACTTTTGGGGTCCTGTTACCCTTGGGAAAATAAAAATTGGGGGTGAAAAGATCATTTTTGTGGAAAAAATATGATTTTTTTAATTGAACGGCTGTACGTTTTAAAGTTCTGTGAAGCCCTTGGGGGTTCAAAGTGCTCACCACATATCTAGATAAGTTCCTTGGGGGGTCTAGTTTCCAAAATGGGGTCACTTGTGGGGGGTTTCCACTGTTTAGGCACATCAGGAGCTCTCCAAACGTGACATGGCATCGGATCTGAATTCCAGCCAATTTTGCAGTGAAAAAGTCAAACGGCGCTCCTTCCCTTCTGAGCTCTGCCATGCGCCCAAACAGTGGTACCCCCCACATATCAGGTATCCGCGTACTCAGGACAAATTGCACAATAACTTTTCCAGTCTAATTTCTCCTGTTGCCCTTGGTAAAATAAAAAAATGGAACCTGAAGTAATTTTTTTTGTGAAAAAAGTTAAATGTTCATTTTTTTTTAAACATTCAAAAAATTCCTGTGAAGCACCTGAAGGGTTAATAAACTTCTTGAATGTGTTTTTGAGCACCTTGAGGGGTGCAGTTTTTAGAATGGTGTCACTTTTGGGTATTTTCTATCATATAGACCCCTCAAAGTGGCTTCAAATGTGATGTGGTCCCTAATAATAAAATGGTATTGTAAAAATGAGAAATCGCTGGTCAACTTTTAACCCTTATAACTTCCTAACGAAAAAAATTTTGGTTCCCAAATTGTGCTGATGTAAAGTAAACATGTGGGAAATGTTACTTATTAAGTTTTTTGTCTGCCGTATCTCTGTGATTTAAGAGCATAAAAATTAAAAGTTGGAAAATTTTGAAATTTTCCAAATTTTTGCCAAATATCCATTTTTTCACAAATAAACGCAAGTTATATGAATGAAATTTTACCAATAACATGAAGTACAATATGTCACGAGAAAACATTCTCAGAATTGCCTAAATCTGTTGAAGCGTTCCTGAGTTATGACCTCATAAAGGGACAGTGGTCAGAATTGTAAAAATTGGCCCGGGAGTTAGCGTGCAAACCACCCTTGGTAGTAAAGGGGTTAAATACATTTTCCACTAGTGCAAATATTTTTAAAGAAACCTGGAAGGGACAAAAAGCACAATAGGGTCTTATCTGGGTAAAAGATGGGAAAAAGACTGCTGAAAAAGACTTGGGCTGCTGCAAACCCATAAGGAAGGATGCATAAAACTGGAAACAAATGGGTTAACCAGTATCAAAAGTGGATGAGAACACAGGAATGCAATTCTGTGGTTTATTGGTCAACACGTTTCAAAGTTTAAAACTTCTGAATTACAGGACAGCCACTTCACCAGAAGTTTCAAACTTTCAAAACCAATAAACAGCAGAATTGGATTCCTGTCTCCTCATCATCCTTTGACTGCAGCGCAGGTTAGCCCATTTCCAGTTTTATGATTGCAAATATATTTAGAAGATTTGTGTGATATTTGATATTTTTTATTGTTTTATTTTAAAAGGGGCAAAAGGTGGGTGATTTGAACTTTAAAATTTTTAAAATATTTTTTAAAACCTTTTTTCCACTTTATACATGCTTCAATAGTCTCCATAGGAGACTTAAAGCTATGATCTTCTGATCACTTGTGCTACACATAGCAGGGCCTCAACCCTGTTCTGTGTAGCAGAAATGCTCATCTGCTATGAGCACCGGCGCTCATAGCAGATCGGCTATGACAACCACAGGGGACTCCTGCAGACCATGGATTGTCATTGCCAACTCATCGGTGCCCTGCGATCATGTGACAGGAATGCCAATGGGTGTGGTTTGTGACACTATGCCGATCGAGATTGACAGCATCATTTAACATGTTAACAGCCATTGGTGAATCATTATTTCACCCTCAGCTGATAGGGGCACATGTAAGCTGATCAACTATCATGAAAATCACGGTGGCTCAGTGATTAGCACTACAGCATTGCAGTGCTGGGGTCCTGGGTTCAAATCCCACCAAGGACAACATCTGCAAGTAGTCTGTATGTTCTCCCCGTGTTTGTATGGGTTTCCTCTGGGTTCTCCAGTTTCCTCCCACATTCCAAAGACATACTGATAGGGAATTTAGATTGTTAGCTCCATCGGGGACAGTGATGATTATGTCTGTAAAGTGCTGTGGAACTAATGGTGATCAACTATCATGAAAATCACGGTGGCTCAGTGATTAGCACTACAGCATTGCAGTGCTGGGGTCCTGGGTTCAAATCCCACCAAGGACAACATCTGCAAGTAGTCTGTATGTTCTCCCCGTGTTTGTATGGGTTTCCTCTGGGTTCTCCAGAGACATACTGATAGGGAATTTAGATTGTTAGCTCCATCGGGGACAGTGATGATTATGTCTGTAAAGTGCTGTGGAACTAATGGTGCTATGTAAATGAGTAAAATAAATAAATCGTATTTTAAAGTTCTGATCCGATGATACAACTTTTCCTCTGGTTTCCTCTGGGTTCTCCAGTTTCCTCCCACATTCCAAAGACATACTGATAGGGAATTTAGATTGTTAGCTCCATCGGGGACAGTGATGATTATGTCTGTAAAGTGCTGTGGAACTAATGGTGATCAACTATCATGAAAATCACGGTGGCTCAGTGATTAGCACTACAGCATTGCAGTGCTGGGGTCCTGGGTTCAAATCCCACCAAGGACAACATCTGCAAGTAGTCTGTATGTTCTCCCCGTGTTTGTATGGGTTTCCTCTGGGTTCTCCAGAGACATACTGATAGGGAATTTAGATTGTTAGCTCCATCGGGGACAGTGATGATTATGTCTGTAAAGTGCTGTGGAACTAATGGTGCTATGTAAATGAGTAAAATAAATAAATCGTATTTTAAAGTTCTGATCCGATGATACAACTTTCCATTGAAAATTTCTAAAATGTATTCTAACAGTATCTAGATGTATTCCAATGTATGTTGGAGAGGATATGGTCGGATTGTAAAAGTGATCTATCTTATTTGGGAATGCTAATTACTCCATTTTGGACCTTCATTAACATTTTCATCAAAGTAATTTAAAAAATATTAAAAACTCCATTTATCTTCACATCAAAACTAACTTTATTAGGCATTGACACTGCCCTATCCCATCATAAGATACTTTTATCACATAACAATATATTAGAGATGAGTGAGTAGATTCCAGGCGAATCTAAGATTCCTCGATTCTTAAAAAAATTGGATTCACCAGAATATTTACTTTTTGCTATTCCTTTTGAACAAATCAAGCCAAAAGGCAGATGTCATTTTGCTGGATGGTAGAGGATTAGGAGGGGTTAAAAAATCTTATTCTTACCTCTCTATAGCCTTTTCCGTACCTGTCCTTCTGCTGTCAGTCCTCCGTTTGGCACTTATATCTTTTTTCTTCTTTCCTTTGTCAGCTCATCAGCTCTGCTGATGTAGACGACATGAACAGCTGATAAAGGAAAGGGGCTATTAACAAATGGGTTGCGAAGGAGTTTAAAATTAATAAACATTTTATACTCAACTGTCCATGATTCGCCCACTACCTGTCCTTACATCGCCGCAGCTATTTGGTCCTCCACACTAGTCTTTGGATGTGACCTAATAGGAGACCATGATTTTTACTATATACTGCAGGTTCATGTCCCCTGTGGAAGGTAAAAGATAAAGTATAAAAAAAAGTACTAAGTGCCAAAAAGTGGAAAGTGCCAGTCAGCATAAGGAGACTCATAGGTCACGCTATGTTCCTCTGGGAATTTAAATATGTAAATAGCCTCTTCAAAGCACTGTAGGACAGGAACTCTATTTAAATTCCCAGAAGAATATTGCATGGATTGTAAGTTTACTTACGGTGACTTGGCACTTCATACAAGAATAAGCTTTACCTCTTAGACCCCTTTCAACCTATTTGCAGCCATAAATGACCAACATATTTATGAGAGATCCTTTATTTAAAAAAAAAAAAAAATGGTTCCATAATGATGAAACTAATACATTTTTCCATCATCAACTGAACAGGAAGCTCTTCAGATACTTGAGGAGTTATCAGTTGAACATGACTCCTAGGTAAGTTCTTAGCTTCAACATGTCCTAAATCCTGAAATTTTCCCCTCTATCCTTGTGTCCTAAAGTAGATGTTTTTGTCAAACTAGTCCCCAGTGAATTTGAAATATCTTCTATCATTCATCATGATAATCTTATCCAACAAGAGAGAACTAGTCTTACTAACCTTAATTGCAAGATGCAATTTAAAAACCTGTAACATTAAGAATATAGTTTTGGCTACTAAACATGTATGAAGCAAAAGTATATCATCAACTGAAGAAGTCATGCATTGAAACAGTTACAACTCTCTGTCATCTTTCTATACAACACTTATTAACTCTCACTGTTACACCCTAAAGTGGCACATGTGGATTTGTGGACCGACTGTGGCACGTGGCCGGATCTGCCCATTAAAAGGTGCAGCTATGCAGCTACCTGGTGTTCACTGGAGCTCCTAATGGTGGAGACAGACTGGACTGCAGGTAGCCACCAGGTACCACTCCTGGGCAGAACCCGGTACTGCAGCAGCTGACACTGATGAGGCCTAGGTCTTTGTTCAGACTAGTATGTTCTGACAACTCTACAGAATGGTTACTGACACATATTCTGGCCAGGTTCAGACACACTGGTCTAAGATACTGGATCAGGGTTTGGCCACACATGGATAGGGGAACAATGTTCAGACACTGACAGCTCACATACCAGGGGACGGGGTTCAGGCACTGGACGCTCCAGGATCAAGGGACGAGGTCGAGGCACTTGCCGCTCCGGGACCAGGGAATGAGGTTCAGGTACTGGCCACTCCGGGACTATGGATACACTCTGGGACCAGTGGACTATGGATACCGTACTGGCCTGGGGCGGACACTGACAGTTTGGGACCCCTGTGCAAGAAATGTGTCTGTGAAAAATGAGGATGAATGAACTAATGGAGATCAACATCCAACACTGCGGAGACACCATCACATGTTTCTCAACGCAGTGATGCTAGAGCATTGCCCCCATCCCTTATGGGAAATATGCAAAAACATGTAAATCAAGAGCCGCGGAGACACCATCACATATTTCTGAACGCAAGCAATGACTAGCCAGGTCTTTCACCGGGAAGGAACAACCACGAGAAGGGCAGTCTCCAGTGAAGGAAACCACCTATGCCAAAACATGGTATCCATCCACAGACAGCTGTTTCGGGGTATTGCCCCTCATCAGTGTGGAGTAGGAAACTGGCTAGTAGGAGCAATGCCTAGTAAAAGACTATGAAAAATGAGGATGAATGAACTCATGGAGATCAACATCCAACACTGCGGAGACACCATCACATGTTTCTCAACGCAGTGATGCTAGAGCATTGCCCCCATCCCTTATGGGAAATATGCAAAAACATGTAAATCAAGAGCCGCGGAGACACCATCACATGTTTCTGAACGCAAGCAATGACTAGCCAGGTCTTTCACCGGGAAGGAACAACCACGGGAAGGGCAGTCTCCAATGAAGGAAACCACCTATGCCAAAACATGGTAGCCATCCACAGACAGCTGTTTCGGGGTATTGCCCCTCATCAATTTGGAGTAGGAAACTGGCTAGTAGGAGCAATGCCTAGTAAAAGACTGTGAAAAATGAGGATGAATGAACTCATGGAGATCAACATCTAACACTGCGGAGACACCATCACATGTTTCTCAACGCAGTGATGCTAGAGCATTGCCCCCATCCCTTATGGGAAATATACAAAAACATGTAAATCAAGAGCCGCAGAGACACCATCACATGTTTCTCAACGCAAGCAATGACTAGCCAGGTCTTTCCCCGGGAAGGAACAACCAGGGGAAGGGCAGTCTCCAATGAAGGAAACCACCTATTCCAAAACATGGTATCCATACACACACACAGCTGTTTCTTTTTTTTTTTTTTTAAAAACCATTCAGGTTAGTTATAAACAACTCAATATAAGCTCATCAACTTAAATGTCGTTGTTTCAACTCTCATCATCATGGTTCATATTTATTTTAGTATAACAAACCAAGGGTATACACAAAAGACATCCTGAACATCAATAAACATCACTAAAATTCACTGATATTTGATCAGGTGCTGCCATTTTTTAAATTTCCAGACACCCTCTGCATCAGAACCACCACCGCCTACGCTGTCTAATTTATAAATCAAGTATAATCTAGAAAGGATCAGCCCGACACACTTATTCACAGATACATGCTTCTCTTTGAAAATTCCTCACATCCCACAAACTCTGCATCACACAAGTCATAACTAACCATAGGATTCTATTTTTCACACGACCACATGCACCAATTCCAAACATCGCAACACGCCAGTCAATAAAACTCACACCCGCTAACTCCTTACACAACCCACCTACACACTTCCACACACTGCACGCGTAATCACAGTCCCACATAGTATGCCACACAGTCTCACATCCACCACATCCTTCCCTCGGGCACACATCAGTTCTGGTCAGACCTCGTCTCTTCTGAACCTGTCGCACAGGCAAAATATTGTGCAAGGACATCCATACAATTTCCCTTTGTCTATTAGACATCCCGTGCGTTTCCAAACTCTTCCATGCAACCGAAACTTCATTCCCTCTCAACCCCACAATATTACATTCCACATCATTCTTACGTATTATTTTCATCACATTCTTAGCCATTCTAAAATCATTCATCGGTACACTCAGCAAATCATGCTTCCTCACAAACTTCTCAATCACCTCATACCAGACCGGACACTTGAAAGCAACAGGCACTCTAGCATCCCTCTGTCTCCAACATAAGCCATATAACATCCAACCAGCAGAATAACTTGCCATATACGCTCCCTTATTTCCTTTATTCAGCAAAATAACAGTTTTGATATACTGAAGCCCCAGAAAAATCTCAATGTTTGGAAAGGCCATGCCACCATGGTGACACGCCTTGAAAAGACTCTCTCTCTTAAGTTTCTCTATTTTACTGCTCCAGAAAAAAGTAAAAACTAACTTTTCCACTCTTTTTATTTTCCTACATGATGGTGGAAAAACTGTTGCAATAAAAAGCAAAATCGGAAGAATCACCGCTTTTATGACCAAAATCTTACCACTCAAGGTCAAGTCTCTCAGTCGCCAAAAATTTAACTTACGCTCTATGCGCAATCCACACTCCTCCCAGCTCTCCTTACCTTCCAAGTCCTTATTAAATAATACTCCCAGCAATTTGATAGCACCCTCCTCACACGTTATCCCCTCCATTTTAACCCTGTCATCCCCAAAACATTTAAAACTACATTTATTCCAATTCACTCTAAAGCCAGATGCACCACAGAAAAACTCCAGAAGCAACTTAACCCTACTCATAGACGCAACACTTTCACTCACAGCCACAACATCATCCATATATCCAAGAACTTTCACATGCTTCCCACCACTCCCAGGTACCAACAAACCTCGCATCATTTTATCACGTCTCACCAAGCACAACAAAGGTTCAATCACACATACAAACAAGACAGGGGACATGGGACACCCCTGCCTTACACCAGACTTAATATTCACTTTCTCACTCAACCACCCATTAACAAGAAACTCACTTGACACACAATCATACAAAGACATTATCCCATTCACAAATTTTTGAGGAAATCCCATTCTATCCAGAACTTTAAACAAAAACACATGCGAGACCCTATCAAACGCTTTCTCAAAATCAATTGACAGAACCATACACTTCCGTTTCCTTCCCATGCAGTCTCCAATCAAATCCCTTAATAACAATAAGTTATCACTCATACTTCTTCCAGGCACAGCACACACTTGATCCTCATCCACAACACTACCAATCACCTCACGCATACAATTCGCCAACAATTTGCTATATATTTTGTAATCTGCGTTCAGCAATGTTATAGGTCTCCAATTCTCTAAACACTTTCTCTCACCTTTCTTATGCACAAGCACAACCACCCCCTCTTTCATTGATTTGCACAACTTACCACTCTCCCACATATACTTACATATCTCAGTCAAATCAGCACCCAGAAAATCCCACGCCTTCACATAGAATTCTACCGGCAATCCGTCTTTACCTGGAGTCTTATTCTTTTTAGCACTCTTCATCACATTTTCTACTTCTTCCATAATTACGTCCTCATGCAAAATATCACATTCTCCACTATCCAACTAGTTCTCTAACCCATTCAGCACTTCTGAAACAAGACCAGAATCAATCCATTTTTTATCATATAACTTGCTATAGAACCTATTCACCTCCTTTATCACATTTTCACCTGACACACACAAACCATTCTTATCCAGGATTTTATCCATATCAGCCTTTCTCCCATTCATTTTCTTAAAAAAGAACCTCGTGCACTTTTCATCTTTCTCAAGATGTTCTATTTTGGTGCGATAGATGATTTCTTTCCCTTTTTCATCCATAACACTCTTTAATTCACTCTTTGTCTCAGCCAGCAGATCAGACACATCCATCCCACTTTCTCCACACTTCCTTAACCAGTCTAAGCGCCTGTTTAAATCATTAAATCTACTCCGATAAATAGCAGCTTTTTTATAGCCCCACTTTTTGAAGAATTTTTTGCAACACACCTTAACCCAGTCCCACCATTCCAGTACACACGCAAAATCCCTCTTACATACGCTCCACTCTTTATACTTTATTTTTAATTCATTCATCACATCCTCATCTTCTAACAATCTTACATTCAGCTTCCAAACCCCACCCCCATACACACGGTCATCAATCGCACTAAACACACCTCTCAAACACTCATGATCAGAAAAAGGTACAGCATTTTGTTCAAAATTCATACACAACATATTTTTGGAAAACAACATTTTATCTATCCTGGATGCAATACCACCCCTATCAGCATGGTACGTTGGCGGTGGTGGGATGCCAAATTTCAGAGCAGCAGCATCTAGAAGGGAAAAATCAGAAATAAGATCGGATAACTTTTTACCAGTTATGTCATAATTCCCTTCTGTGGTGCAATTAAAGTCTCCAACTAAAACTGTAGGCATTTTGCCCGGAAGAAACAAACTTAATTTTTCCAAAAGAGCCAGACGCTCCTTTTTCCTGTCGTGTCCTGATGGACAGTACACATTAATAATTCTAGCCCGCCACCCCCTATAGCTAACATGTGCAATTATACATCTACCCACCTCTACCACCGTGTAGCTATCTAAACTAATCTCCCTGTTACCCATTAATATCCCTACACCATCATTCCTATTAACACATGAGCCAGACCATACATGCTGTCCGTAAGGCCAGTCCTTATCGCTTGGAGAGTCCACAATCCCACATTCCTGAAGACAAAAGGTGTGAGCATTCATCTGTTTAATATAATCTAGAATGATTGCCCTCCTGAATTTGGATCTAATTTGCCTGACATTCAGGGACGCAATGCCCCAACCAGCTTGGGGAGCCATAACATGACTGTGTTATTTACATGACGACAAACACGCCACTTCCTCTTCAGCCGTTTTCATCTTCCATCTGGAACTGCAACTCCTTGAATCTGTTTACGTCTGCGGGAATGCCTAAAAAAGCATTGGTGTCAGGAGAGAAGACATTCTGAGGGTAACTACGTTCACTCACCGGACTTAAACCAACTTCACCGGGGTCTGCCCAATCCGTTCTGGGCTTCTTACAGGAATTTCCAGGCTCCTCATCCTCAGAGGACCTCGCAAGAGTGAAGTCACCTTGATCTCCACAACTGGCCAACTCCTCCTCAGTAGCAAACCAAGATACATTGGGGGTATTGCCAAGAGTACTCTCCAACTCCCCCTCCCCACAGACATCAGACTGAAAAGGGAGCTCACATTCAACATAAGTAGCTTCCAAAACTGCCACCTCTGGGCTGGGAGACTCCGTTTGGGGCAGGGCCTCCTCATGTGCATCCATGATTTCAGGTTCCTCAATAAGTTCCGGGTCTGAAACCTGTGGAATGTCAACAACAGCAGCAGGGGGTGCAGCTGCCCCACCTCAGACCTCAGCGTAAGACCTAGGACTGATCCTGGCCTTACAGTCCCGATACTTATGGCCCTCCTCACCACAAGCATTACACATAACAGGATTTGTGCAGTCTTTTGCCATATGGCCAGAAGCATTGCAATTCCTGCAAGTTGGCATCTCCTTGCAACTATCCTGGGTATGCCCAAAATTTTTAAACCTCCTGCAATACATCGGGGCATCTGGAAAGAACAAAAAAACAGTATTTTTCCCAATTGAAAAATTAAGAGGGGGGTAATGGATGCCTCTCGGGCCTTGGGGATCCATCCCAAATCTCACAAAAAATTTGTACTTCCCAGTCCAGAGCCCTTCTCCATTCAGGACCCTGTGGGAGTACTGAACATAAATGCAATGTCTTTTCAAAAATAAAGCAATGTCCTCCAGGGAAACAAAAGGGTTGTGCATGAAAACTACAAGTGGGATATCTCCCTTAGAGTACAGCACAGTAAAGGTAAGACCTTCCAGCAAAGGATTTGCCATTTTTCAGGGCAGTAAACAAATTCTGGCAAGCCGCCATAGAAGATAGCACCAGTACCTAAACTCCTGCAGGCATATTATATCGGACTTCCGAATCTTCAGGATGTCATAAAACACCATGTTGACCAAATATCCCAGGGAAAAATGCAACTTCTTATCTTCAGCGATGTCAATCCTGAATCCATTTTTTACCCGGCTATCACCGGTCCCAGAGAATTGAAGTCGGACTCCCATCGTCCACAACTCCAAGGGTCTCCTCCCCGAAACCTCCTGGCTATCTCCCAAAAGCAACGACCGGCTTAAGCCACCGAAGTGGCGATGCCAGAAGGCCAAGAGACAACACTCAAGGTATTCAGGAAACTCTGCACTTCATCAGTGTGGAGTAGGAAACTGGCTAGTAGGAGCAATGCCTAGTAAAAGACTGAAAAATGAGGATGAATGAACTCATGGAGATCAACATCCAACACTGCGGAGACACCATCACATGTTTCTCAACGCAGTGATGCTAGAGCATTGCCCCCATCCCCAAGAAATGTGTCTGGGTCCCCCTCCTTTTATGGCATCAAAGCTACATGTAGGTATATATATATATATATATATATATATATATATATATATATATACACACACACACACACACTGTATATATATATATTGATATTATATAGCCACACACACATACATGTATATATATTACATAGTCTCCTTTGTTATGTATATTGCTGTCCCTTACACAGTGCCCTCTCTTGTTATGTACAGTACCGTTCCTTACATTTTGAATTATATAGAGCCCTGTTTTTTATTACATACCGTCCTGTCTTGTTAGCTGTATAATGCAATGATGGCTGATGAAGCATGGGAAAGCTTCCGTTCTAATGGAAGAGCTGATGGACTGGTAGTTTGGTCACCGGCTCCTCGATCAGCAGTCATTTTATATCTAAAAAGAGAGGGGACTATGTAATAAAAGAGGGCACTGTAAATAACAAGAATACACTATGTAAGAGACAGCACTATACATAACGGCAGAGGAAGCTATATAATAAGGGACGGCACCATATATAACTAGAGAGGATGGTACGTAATAAGGGATGGTGTTATACATAATAAAAGGGGAAACTATGTAACTAAGGATGGTGTTATACAGAATTAGTGAGTACACTATATACTAAGGGACTGTGTTAGACATAGTGAGTACACTATATACTAAGGGACTGTGTTCGACATAATAAGCGATAGTAAGGTCTTCCTCCACCTCCCCCTGTTCCTAAGGCCATTATATGTTCCCCTTCCTCCCATCCCAATCCCCCACACCCCTCATTGTCCTCCTCCCCTCGCATCCCATTATTGTGCTCTCCCCCACCCCATCATTGCCCTCTTCACCACCTCCATCATTTTCTTCTCCCCCACCACTATCTTTGCTTTCTCCCCCACCACTCCCATCATTGCCCATTCCACCACCTCCATCATTTCCTCCTCCTCCTCCACCACCCCCATTTATTGCCCTTTCCACCACCACCATCATTGCATTCTCCCCACCACCCCATCATCATTTCTATTCCCCCACCACCCCATCATTGCCCTCTCCATCACCCCCATCATTGCTTTCTTCTTCACCCCATCACTGCCTTCTCCCCATCACTCCCATCATTGCCTACTCCATCACCCCATCACTGCCTTCTCCCCATCACTCCCATCATTGCCTGCTCCATCACCCCATCATTGCCTTGTTCCCATCACTCCCATCATTGCCTGCTCCATCACCCCATCCTTGCCTGCTCCATCACCCCATTACTCCCATCATTGCCTGCTCCATCACCCCATCATTGTCTTCTCCCCATCACTCCCATCATTGCCTTCTCCATCACCCCATCACTGTCTTCTCGCCATCACTCCCATCATTGCCTTCTCTCTATCACCCCCATCATGGCCTTCTCCAATTACCCCCTCATGGCCTACTCCCATTACCGCCTCATGACCTTCTCCCATTACTCCCTCATAGCCTTCTCCCATCACCCCAGACATCATGGCCTTCTCTCCCCAACACGGTCTTCTCCTCATGTACCCATCTCCACCTGGGCCAGGATAACCTACACACACACAGACACACACAGACATACACACACACATACATACATACATACATACATACATACATTATTATTATTTATTATTATAGCGCCATTTATTCCATGGCGCTTTACATGTGAGGAGGGGTATACATAATACATACTAGTACAGTAATCTTAAACAATACAAGTCACTACTGGTACAGGATGAGAGAGGACCCTGCCCGCGAGGGCTCACAATCTACAATGGGATGGGTGAGGATACAGTAGGCGAGGGTAGAGCTGGTCGTGCAGCGGTTTGGTGGATCGGTGGTTACTGCAAGTTGTAGGCTTGTTGGAAGAGGTAGGTACATGCACACACAAACAGACATACACACATACACACACAGACATACATACACACAGACATACATACACACACACACACACACACACACAGACATACACACAGACATACACACACAGACAGACATACACACAGACATACACACACACACACAGACATACATACACATACACACAGACATACATACACACAGACACCACCTCTCTCCTATCACCTGTACGCAGCATCGCCCGCTCTTCCTCGCTCACACAGCAGCGGCCGCTGAATGATGACGTCATTCAGCGGCTCTCCTCTGTGTCAAAAAGGAAGCGCGGCCTCCGGGCAGGAAGCAGGATGGACCCTTGCAGCTCCGGTCCTGCAATTCCCTCTTGCAGGCAGCGGAGCTGCTTGGATCGCTCCCTGCCCGCCGCTATACATGAGGGCCTGGAGAAAATGGCCAGATTGCCCTCATCATTAGCCGCCTTGAAGGGGCCCTCTAGAGCCTCTGGGCCCCGATGCATTGCACCGGTTGAACAGGCGGTATGTCCGCCCATGGTACTGGCTACTCTGGGACCAAGGGAATTCAGTTACAGGACTGGCCACACCGGGACCAGAGATACAGGTTCAGAACACTGGCCACACCAGGGGTCCTCACAGCTCACTAGTAGTACACCTTACTAACTAATGATTCTACACTTTGCTTGGTGACTCCCTAGGGGAAAGGTCGTCTTTTATACAAGATGCCTCCCAGCTATTGGCTGGGAGCCATCTTGCAGGTGTACTACTTATGCTTAATGCCTATCAGCAACAAGCTGAGGGTATTTAACAACATGCACGTGCTGCCACTTTAAAAACGAGGAAGTGCACTAATGAACTAGGGGTGCCGCCAGGAGCTGTGACACACCAGGAAGCAGGAGGGATACACTGGGAGACCACACTGTGGAGCTGGGGCGGTGAGTAAGCCGGCGTCCCTGCATGGAGGGGGAAGGGGACACCATGCAGGTGCCCCAGCAATAGCGTTACACTCACCTTTGTTGAGTAATCTCCAAGAGGTTTATTTAAGCATTGACCTACCTTAACCTATGATTTTTACCTTGTATCTTCTACCGAAGATCCACAAAAAAACATCCATCCCGACAAATAGACCAATAACTTCTGGGAGAAACAGTCTTCCAGAAAACTCAGCAAGAATACTGACACACAATTGAAAGCACTGGTAGAATGTCTTTCTTCAAGTCTTCAAGACAAAATGAACCTTTTGCAGAAGATTTATGGTTTGCATATGCATGATACAGTGACCAGCTTGCAACAAGCGACACTGAGACGCAAAGTATCAGTCACATTGACAGTCTCTAGTCAGTTGCATACTATTTACATCTGAACAATATGGAGAAGATGGCTAAATTAATCATTCAATTGTTGGACTTTGTACTCATTGTTACGTGTTACAGAACCACTTAGCACCCAGAATATGTTGTGAAGTTATATGTATGGATAATAGGTTCTATGTGAGATGCATGTCCCTAATGCATCAGCATTCCCCTTTTGTCCGCCCTCTCCCCACCTTCGTAATTTCCACAGTAAACATCGGCAGGCTCCGGCCACCTGCGGCTTTTGTAATGTATGTCTGGCCTGCTGCTTTTCTATTGGACTGCCCTCTGTATCTGTGTGATATAGTCTGTGTCCAGTGAGTAAAGTGTTGTCAGACTGGAAATACATGGAGAAGCAGTGATCTTTTATATGCGCCCATGTAACCCAGGGATTCCAGCCAGCGTCATTCAGTCAGACTCCAGCCAACGCAGAGCGGACCTCCGAAAACACGAGGTGGTAATGAAAGAGGTACCCCAGCTTGGTAGACCCCGTTACACTGGTGGCAGACAGCGGGATTTGATACCCCTTCTACAGGAGGAAAGGAATGAATGGAAAATAACTACCAGAAGTTAAAGAGGACTACATTAAAAGATCTGGTGGAAGCCCGAGGGTTGATCGCCAGCAACAAAACAAAAGCGGATTTGATAGCAGCCATCATGGAACTCGAGAGTGCAGCGCCCCCCAATGTGAACGTGGAGGAGACCGAATTCCAGAGGGAGGTAAAGAATAGATTGGCGTTCTATTGCCTAAACCCTGCAGTAGAGATCATACGAGAGGTGATGGCTGATGTGCGTACTGATCTGAGCGAAAAGATGGCCAAGCGGACCAGGATAGAGCTAGCCAAGATGTAGATGGCAGAGCGGACCAAAGTGGAGATGGCCAAGATGGAGATGGCAGAGCAGAGAGAGGAGAGCCAGCGAGCAGGGGGAGGTCTGGTCTTCGACCAGGTACCTTCAACAGTAAGCCACAAAAAGATCCAGTATAATGCCTTCCGACAGTTGGGGGAAGCAGAGGAAGACATTGATGGCTTTCTGCAGGACTTTGAGCGGCAGTGTGCCCTTCATCAAGTGAAGCCGGAGGAACGGGTTCAGATTCTGGCCAGCAAGCTGACAGGCCAGGCAGCGGACGCCTATCGCACGGTACCTGATGAGGACTGTATGGACTATGAGTGGATCAAAGAAGTGATCTTGGCCCGGTATGCGCTGACACCAGAGGCCTATCGCCAAAAGTTCCGCGGACTTATAAAACGCGTAACCGATACCCACGCTGAATGGGCCTGTAAATTACGGCGGTCACTGCTACAGTGGGTACAAGGGAGCCAAGCAACCACTAAGGAGGACGTCCTCCAGGTCTTCCTGTTAGAACGATTCTTTAATCGACTAAACCCCGAGACATAGGAATGGCTTCGGGACAGGCGGCCAACGACTCTTGAGGAAGCCGCTCGTCTGGCCGATGAACATCATGATGCCAGGAGGCCGCAGTTCTCCGGATCAAAGTTGGTCACTAGGGGCCCGCCCATGGACCTGGAGGGCCCCAAACCACCGAAGATTGTAGGGGGACCAGCTAGAAACCCGGCCTACCACAGTCCCCCTGGGGCGCGATGCCACACCTGCCGTCAGCTGGGCCACCTGCAAAGACAATGCCCCAACCGGACTCAGCATACCCAGTGGCCAAAGGCGGGAACAGCTACCTTCAGCCGGGCTGCTGTACACTGCTACCAAGGCGAAGCTGACCCGTCATTGGGGGCTACGACTAACCAAGGGGTGGAAGAGATGGAGGAAGTGCTGCATGAAGTAGACCCCGTGCAGGCAGCCCGGGCAGATAATCGACAACAGCATCGACAGGTCGTATGGGTTAATGGGAAACGTATGCAGGGACTAAGAGATTCCGGAGCAACTTTGACCCTTGTGAAGCCTCATCTCGTCCGGGACCAAGACAAGACGGACCGGACAGTGGCAGTCCGTGTAGCAGGGGGAGCTATACATCGACTGCCCACTGCTAGGATTCACCTGAACTGGGGAGTCGGGGATGGCCTTTTTGAGGTCGGCTTGATGTAGGATTTGCCTGCAGACGTCTTGCTGGGAAATGACTTGGGGCCATGTTGTCTGCATTCTCGGTGGCCCCTCTGGCTGAGACCTATCCTGTGACCACCCGGAGACAAGCTCGAGCTGCGGAGGCGGAAACACACTCAGAGGAGGCCCAGGTAAGACATCCCAGCCCTGCACGTATTCCCATAGCCAGACACATTTCTTGGGCCACCCCAGATGAATTTAAGAGGGAGTTACTTGAGGATCCTTCATTAGAGGGATATCGTGGGAAGGCACAGGAGGGGAGAGGAGTACTGGAAGGGGAACAGTTTGTATGGAAGCAGGGACTCCTCTACCGGATCACAGAGCAGCACCACACAGGGACGAGCCCCAGTATAAAACAACAGCTGGTAATTCCAAAGAAGTATAGACAGGAGTTACTGTGAATCTCTCATGATATACCCTTGGCCGGGCACTTCGGGCACTTCGATGCAAGGCCAAATTACGCCCCCTCCCCATTGTGGAGGAACCATTTGGCCGAGTAGCGGTCGATCTGATAGGGCCGTTAGCCAAACCCAGTCCGTCCGGGAAAAAGTATATATTGACAGTGGTAGATTATGCCACACGGTATCCAGAGGCGGTTGCGTTACCTAACATACTGGCAGAGACGGTGGCGGCCGCCCTGCTCCAGGTTTTCTCACTGGTTGGATTTCCCTGGGAGATTATCTTTGACCAAGGTACCCAGTTTACAGCAGAGGTGACCAGCCAACTGTGTAAGCTGTGTGGCGTAAAGTCCATTAGAAGCGCCCCGTACCACCCGCAAACCAATGGGTTGTGTGAACGCTTTAACGGGACATTATAACAGCTCATTGGGACTTTTACCAGGGCCTACAGGGACTGGGAGAAATTCTTGCCACACCTCCTGTTTGCCTATTGGGAGGTGCCCCAGAATCCACGGGGTTCTCCCCGTTCGAGCTGGTATACGGGAGTTGGGTAAGGGGACCCCTAGACTTAGTGCTGGAACACTGGGAAGGGGAGGGCCTCATAGAAGGGGTACCTATTGTACCCTATGTGCTGGAATTCTGGGACCACCGACAGGAGCTGACCCAGGCTGTACATGAGAACATGCAGGCCACCCAGCGGCGCCAGCGCATATGGTACGATCGGAGGGCCAGAGAGCGCACCTTGGAAATAGGGCAGAAGGTCCTGGTGTTAGAGCCCACTAAGCAGAATAAGTTTCAAGCTGCATGGCAGGGGCCCTACCAGGTAGTGGGGAAAATAGATGACACAACCTATAATGTCGCCGATTGTGACGACCCCAGGGTTATCCGCATGTTCCACGTGAATATGCTGAATAGAGTTGAGCGACTTTTGGTTTTTTAGGGTCGCGTTTCGTTTCGTGAAACCCGACTTTTCCAAAAGTCGGGTCGAGCAAGATCGTCCGATTATAGGGAAAAGTCGGGGTCGTCCCGAAACACGAAACCCAATGTAAGTCAATGGGGAATAAAAGTCGGCAGTGAGAGGAGGACAGGAAACACACCTACAGTGCCCATTTGAATGCCAAAAGCATCAATTCTTCTTACTTAAGCTTGTCAACCTTAATTAACTTCATAATACAAGTTACGCACTGAAAAATGGGGGTTATTTGGCTAAAGTTGTGGGGGGGGGAGGGCTGGCTGCAGGTTTTCATGTGCCCTGGGCGAAAGAGCGCCCCTTTAACACATACCACAACTCATCATGCTCCGATACGGCAGATAAATAGCGGTATAGTACAAGAAAAATACCTCACTTTTTACATCTCATGACGAGGCCCATCTATTTCTCCATACAGAATCATTGGTCCCATATAATGTTTGAAACAGTATATGATGAGCTCCACATAATGCTACAGTATATGTTGGTCCCCATGGATGAAGCTCCACTGTCTTATGGGCCCAAATAATGCTCCAAACATAATGGGCCCCATTTCTAATGCTCTAGTGTATAATGGGCCCTGTAAATGCTGCTCCAGTGTCTGATGTCCACCTTTGGAATGTTCCAGTGTATGGTGGGCCCCATCTATCATTCTCCAGAGTATAGTGCTCCCCAAAAATTGCTGTCCCAACATTGAAAACAATCAAATAAGTCTCCTCGCTAGGGAATCCCTGTACTTGTCTGGACAGGTGCTGTAGCTTGCTTAACAGCTCGCCAGCCGTTCTCACACCCAGTATGGATTGCACGTGATTGCACAAAGGTTAGAAAGGGTACCGCATCCCTGGATAACATGTATGGATAGCATACACATTCAAAATATATGTCTCAGGAGGCAGGCTCAGACGGTGTCAGGCCCAGTATGGATTGCACGTGATTGCACAAAGGTTAGAAAGGGTACCGTATCCCTGTATAACATGTATGGATAGCATACACATTCAAAATATATGTCTCAGGAGGCAGGCTCAGATGGTGTCAGGCACAGTATGGATTGCACGTGATTGCACAAAGGTTAGAAAGGGTACCGTATCCCCGGATAACATGTATGGATAGCGTACACATTCAAAATATATGTCTCAGGAGGCAGGCTCAGACGGTGTTAGGCCCAGTATGGATTGCACGTGATTGCACAAAGGTTAGAAAGGGTACCGTATCCCCGGATAACATGTATGGATAGCGTACACATTCAAAATATATGTCTCAGGAGGCAGGCTCAGACGGTGTCAGGCCCAGTATGGATTGCACGTGATTGCACAAAGGTTAGAAAGGGTACCGTATCCCTGGATAACATGTATGGATAGCGTACACATTCAAAATATATGTCTCAGGAGGCAGGCTCAGACGGTGTCAGGCACAGTATGGATTGCACGTGATTGCACAAAGGTTAGAAAGGGTACCGTATCCCCGGATAACATGTATGGATAGCATACACATTCAAAATATATGTCTCAGGAGGCAGGCTCAGACGGTGTTAGGCCCAGTATGGATTGCACGTGATTGCACAAAGGTTAGAAAGGGTACCGTATCCCCGGATAACATGTATGGATAGCGTACACATTCAAAATATATGTCTCAGGAGGCAGGCTCAGACGGTGTCAGGCACAGTATTGATTGCACGTGATTGCACAAAGGTTAGAAAGGGTACCGTATCCCCGGATAACATGTATGGATAGCGTACACATTCAAAATATATGTCTCAGGAGGCAGGCTCAGACGGTGTTAGGCCCAGTATGGATTGCACGTGATTGCACAAAGGTTAGAAAGGGTACCGTATCCCCGGATAACATGTATGGATAGCGTACACATTCAAAATATATGTCTCAGGAGGCAGGCTCAGACGGTGTTAGGCCCAGTATGGATTGCACGTGATTGCACAAAGGTTAGAAAGGGTACCGTATCCCTGGATAACATGTATGGATAGCGTACACATTCAAAATATATGTCTCAGGAGGCAGGCTCAGACGGTGTCAGGCACAGTATGGATTGCACGTGATTGCACAAAGGTTAGAAAGGGTACCGTATCCCCGGATAACATGTATGGATAGCGTACACATTCAAAATATATGTCTCAGGAGGCAGGCTCAGACGGTGTTAGGCCCAGTATGGATTGCACGTGATTGCACAAAGGTTAGAAAGGGTACCGTATCCCCGGATAACATGTATGGATAGCGTACACATTCAAAATATATGTCTCAGGAGGCAGGCTCAGACGGTGTCAGGCACAGTATGGATTGCACGTGATTGCACAAAGGTTAGAAAGGGTACCGTATCCCCGGATAACATGTATGGATAGCGTACACATTCAAAATATATGTCTCAGGAGGCAGGCTCAGACGGTGTCAGGCACAGTATGGATTGCACGTGATTGCACAAAGGTTAGAAAGGGTACCGTATCCCCGGATAACATGTATGGATAGCGTACACATTCAAAATATATGTCTCAGGAGGCAGGCTCAGACGGTGTCAGGCACAGTATGGATTTGACGGCCCAGACTACACAGCGGAGGAGCAGGGAGAGGTAAAGATTGCAAATGCTGGGGCCCTGCCCAAGCAAGGGGGGCCCACTCGTGGGCGTCGGTACTGGCACTGGGCCCCTCATAGTACAGCGGTGTGTCTGACGGCGGGTGTGCACCACCACCGTCAGAGACACTTGATTGCACTATGAGGGACCCTGTGCCAGTGCCCGCGCCCAAGAGTCGGCCTACCCACCTGTCCAGGGCAACGGCACTCGCACGGTGTCGTGCGGTAGGTGGTGACCCCGGCCATGGGGGGGGGAGGCAGCACAGTTAGGGAGTTTTAGAAAGTGGCATATGTTGATGTTGGACATTCAGCTGATGCAAAAGGCGAAATAGGTGAAGTACCAGGAAGAGGTGGACCAAAGCAAGCCATTTTTCTGTCACCCTATGTGTCATCAGGGGAAGGTGGGACAAAATCCTTGGAAACCCATGCGTGGTTCATTTTAATGAAGGTTAGATCATCCACATTTTGGGTTGACAGACGGGTCCTTTTTTCTGTCAGGATTGATCCAGCTGCACTGAAGACTCTTTCCGATAGCACACTTGCAGCTGGGTAAGCGAGCTCCTGTAAGGCATATTGGGCCAATTCAGGCCAGGTGTCCAGTTTAGCGGCCCAATAGTCAAAGGGGAATGACCTGTGTGGGAGAACATCGATATGGGAGGAAAAGTAGTTTGTAACCATAGTTGACAACTGCTGTCTCCTGTCACTTTCCATCGATGCAGTATTACCAGTTGTGTGAGCGGTATTTGAAAAATCAGTCCACAACATTGTCATGAAACCCCTGTCTCAAACGCCACTTCTGCTGTGTGCACCACGAACACCTCTGCCAAGCTGCCCCTGGCCCATACGGCTCGTGTGAGAACCATCACCGCTGCTGTGTGCTGGGAATGCCTCAAGCAACCGATTTACCAGAGTTGCTTGTTTATTAGCCAATATTAGGTCAAGGTTCTCCTGTGGCATGATGTTTTGTAATTTGCCTTTATAGCGTGGATCCAGGATGCTGGCCAACCAGTAGTCGTCATCGTTCATCATTTTGGCAATGCGGGGGTCCCTTTTTAGGATCCGCAAGGCATAATCTGACATGTGGGCCAATGTTCCCGGTGTCAATGATGCACTGCGAGTGCTGGGTGGAGGAGCACTTTCTGGCAAATCCACATCCCTCCAGTCACGCACAAACCCTGTACCAGACCTTGCCACGCCAACATTTTCACTTGCCCCACGAGATGCATCCTCCTCCCCTAAGTAATCATCCCCATCATCCTCCTCCTCCTCCTCTTCTTCCTCCACCTCGTCCAGGAGAGGTCCCTGAGCAGACAATGGCTGAATGTCATCAAGGATTCCCTCCTCCTCTTCCTCCTCATCAACATTGGCTGCAGACGCCTGCTCCTTAAGGTGCGTCAAAGTTTGCATGAGCAGACGCATAAGTGGGATGCTCATGCTTAGGATGGCGTCGTCTGCGCTTACCAGCCGTGTGCATTCCTAAAAACACTGAAGGACTTTACAAAGGTCTTTCAGCTTCGACCACTGCACGCCTGTCAACTCCATGTCTGCTCTCAAAGTGCCTGGCCGTGTATCCTCCCACAAATGCATTATGGCCTGCCTCTGCTCGCACAGCCGCTCCACCATGTGCAGGGTGGAGTTCCACCTTGTTGCAATGTCGATAATGAGGCGGTGGTTGGGAAGGTGGAGCAATCGCTGCAGCTTCTGCATATGAACGGAGTGTACAGGCGACCGGCGGATGTGCGCGCACAGTCTTCGCACCTTCTGGAGCAGGGCTGTTAACTCCGGATAATTTTTGAGGAAGCACTGCACCACCAGGTTCAAGGTGTGAGCCAAGCAAGGTATGTGGCTGAGTTTTGAAAGGGCTATGGCTGCCACAAAATTACGGCCGTTATCACTAACTACCTTGCCTGCCTCAAGATGTACACTGCCCAGCCATGACTCAGTTTGTCGCTTCAAGTACTCGGCCAGCACCTCGGCGGTGTGTCTGTCGCCCAAACACATCATCTGCAACACAGCCTGCTGACGCTTTCCACTAGCTGCTCGATAGGGGGACACATCGTGTGCAACAGTGGCAGCTGCAGATGGAGTGCTCGTACGACTGCGCTCTGTGGATGAGCTTTCGCTTCTGGAGGAGGAGGAGGAGGAGGGTCGAACGCCTACAGCCAACTGTTTCCTATACCGTGGGCTAGGCAGCACTGTCCCACCACCGCTGTCCCCTGTGGACCCTGCATCCACCACATTAACCCAGTGCGCAGTGATGGACACGTAACGGCCCTGGCCATGCCGACTGGACCATGCATCAGTTGTGAGGTGCACCTTTCCGCTCACTGACTGCTTGAGTGCATGGACAATGCGGTCTTTCACATGATGGTGGAGGGCTGGGATGGCTTTGCGAGAGAAGAAGTGGCGACTGGGTAGGTCATAGCGTGGTACTGCATAGGCCATGAGTTCGCGGAAAGCTGTGCTTTCCACCAACTGAAAGGGCATCATCTCAAACGAGATTAGTTTGGCAATGTGGGCGTTCAAACCCAGTGTACGCGGATGAGAGACTGAGTACTTTCTTGACCTACTCATAGTGTCTGGGAGGGTGAGCTGGACTTGAGAGCTGCATATGGTGGAAGTAGCGGTGGACAGGGCGGACTGAGAGAGGGTTGATGATGGTGATGGAGTTGGTGTTCTTTCTGATGGCCTAGAATCAGTCTTTCGTTGATATAACAGTGGGATTCCCTGACTGCTGTGGTCTTGCAACGACACCTCAACATTTGCTGCTGTGCTAACCGGTGGGCTTACAGTGGGGGAAACAATGTAGCGTTGCTGACTACCTTCGTTGTGATCAGTTGCACATGTGGCACTTGAGGTTTGGTGTTGTGTCCACGCTTGCAAGTGCATGCTGCTTAAATGTCTAAGCATGCAACTGGTATTCAAATTTTTCAGATTTTTCCCTCGGCTAAAGGTCTTTGCGCACTTCTTACAGATAACCTTGGCCTGATCATGAGGATTTTGTTCAAAAAAGTGCCACACTGCACTCTTCCTACTTTGGCAGACATTTTGCGGCCTAGCACGCTGTGATCTTTTGACCCTCTGGACAAGCTGTCCAGCAACTCTTTTGATGTTTGGAACCTGTCTTTGGAGTGCTCCGGGCCTGCCAGATAACAGCTGTTGCGATGTCGATGTCTGCTGTGGATGCTCCTCATCTGAGCTATTGGAAGCAGCACCCTCTTCCCCCAATGGATGCCAATCTGGGTCAACAACTGGGTCATCCATCACCTCCTCTTCTATGTCATGTGCACCTTTCTCTGTGTCACCGTGTATGGTGGTATAGTGTGCGGGAAGGGGCACCTGAGTCTCATCAGGGTCAAAATCTGGCTCTGTACACTGCGAGGACAATGTAGTGCTCTGAGTGAATGTACCAGCAGAATCATCCATCAGCGGCTGTGCATCAGTGCACTCCATGTCAGATTCATCTTGGCCTGGGTAATTCACCATTTCACTTGATAATCCAGGCATGGTATGTGAAAACAGCTCCATGGAGTAATCAGTAGTATGGCCTGCGTCATCCTTCAATCTTGGTTGGGGTGAAGGACACAAGGAAAGGTGTGGTTCATGAACATGAGCCTCCAATGACGACTCAGTGCTTTTACTTTTTACAACTGAAGAAGAGGAGGCGATAGAGCTGGAGGCTGAGTCAGCAATGTAAGACAAAACTTTTTCCTGATGCTCTGCCTTTAAAAGCGGTTTGCCAACTCCTAGAAAACTAAGCGTTCGAGGCCTTATGTAGCCAGACGATGATGCAGGGTCAGCACCTCCTGCATTCGGTCCTATTTTGCTCTTGCCACTACCATCAGATCCACCACCAACACCATCATTACCAGCTGCCAACCCCCGCCCAATTCCACGGCCTCTTCCACCAGCCTTCCTCATTTTTGGTAGAAATGTAGACAAAATCCAACAAACTATATAGTATTGTAAAACAAGGTACAAGGTGTCTATAGGACAGGGGAGATTTAGAATTTCTGCACACACTTGTGGACAGTGGACACTTTTGGATTGTGTGAGGCCCACTGATATCTGAGCGCTATGTGACAGGCTCGATGGCACAGCTGCCTGTGACCAAAGTGACGAGAGGATAATGGAGATTTTGAATCTCTGCGCACACTTTTGGACACTGGACACTTGTGGATTGTGTGAGGCCCACTGATATCTGAGCGCTATGTGACAGGCTCGATGGCACAGCTGCCTGTGACCAAAGTGACGAGAGGATAATGGAGATTTTGAATCTCTGCGCACACTTTTGGACACTGGACACTTGTGGATTGTGTGAGGCACACTGATATCTGAGCGCTATGTGACAGGCTCGATGGCACAGCTGCCTGTGACCAAAGTGACGAGAGGATAATGGAGATTTTGAATCTCTGCGCACACTTTTGGACACTGGACACTTGTGGATTGTGTGAGGCCCACTGATATCTGAGCGCTATGTGACACGCTCGATGGCACTGCTGCCTGTGACCAAAGTGACGAGAGGATAATGGAGATTTTGAATCTCTGCGCACACTTTTGGACACTGGACACTTGTGGATTGTGTGAGGCCCACTGATATCTGAGCGCTATGTGACACGCTCGATGGCACAGCTGCCTGTGACAAAAGTGATGAGAGGATAATGGAGATTTTGAATCTCTGCGCACACTTTTGGACACTGGACACTTGTGGATTGTGTGAGGCCCACTGATATCTGAGAGCTATGTGACACGCTCGATGGCACAGCTGCCTGTGACCAAAGTGACGAGAGGATAATGGAGATTTTGAATCTCTGCGCACACTTTTGGACACTGGACACTTGTGGATTGTGTGAGGCCCACTGATATCTGAGCGCTATGTGACAGGCTCGATGGCACAGCTGCTTGTGACCAAAGTGACGAGAGGATAATGGAGATTTTGAATCTCTGCGCACACTTTTGGACACTGGACACTTGTGGATTGTGTGAGGCCCACTGATATCTGAGCGCTATGTGACACGCTCGATGGCACAGCTACCTGTGACCAAAGTGACGAGAGGATAATGGAGATTTTGAATCTCTGCGCACACTTTTGGACACTGGACACTTGTGGATTGTGTGAGGCCCACTGATATCTGAGCGCTATGTGACAGGCTCGATGGCACAGCTGTGACAAAAGTGACTAGAGGATAAGGGAGATTGGATTGCTTTTAAAAAAGCAGTTTGCGGAGCAGTGGGTAAACAGCAATGCCAGCGTGTCAGGAAGCCTTAAAAGGCAGCCCAACAACCAACACCACTGATACACCACAATATAGCCTCCCCTTGCACTGCACACACAGTGACTTGTGTGTTTTGCAGGCCAAATCGCTAGCAGCAGAAGCAGTTTTTTTGTCTTCTTCCCTGCCTAACGCTCTCCCTACAGAATCAGCAGCAACCTCTCCCTATACTAAGATCGGCAGAAGTAAGATGGCGGTCGGCGTGCACGCCCTTTTATACCCCCTGTGACACCCACCAAAGCAAGCCAATCACTTGCATGCCCTTCTGAAAGATGGTGGTGACCCGTGCCTAGGTCATCACGTTGCCCACAGTGTCCGTGGATCCTGATTGGCTGAAAAAGAGCGCAAAACAAACTTTTGAAACGCGACTTTGGCGCGTAAGTCGCCGACCTCGTGGCCGACCTCATCCTAGGGTCGGGTTTCGTTTCATGAAACCCGACTTTGCCAAAAGTCGGCGACTTTTGAATTTTTTCGACCCGTTTCGCTCAACTCTAATGCTGAAGCCATACCGGGAGGGCCCTGAAGAGGTAGTGGCCATCTGTGCACCTGAAGCAGAGGATTTAGCCGGACTTCCCTTGCCGGATGTCTTAGGGGAAAGGACTCAGTCTAAAACATGGGACCAGGTACACTTGGGTGAAGACCTAGGCCCCCGGGAGAGACAGCAGGTGGAGGCGTTGTTGAGGCTGCGACAGAGGATGTTTTCAGAGAGACCGGGGTTTACTCGCCTGGCACAACACAAGGTTGAGGCCCAGGATCAGACCCCCCTGCGACAAAACCCCTTCCGCATCCCTGAGTCTGTACGAGAGGGGATGCAACAAGAGATACAGGAGATGTTGCGTTTAGGGGTCATTGAAGAGTCAGATAGTCCCTGGGCATCCCCCCGTAGTGTTAGTGCCCAAGAAGGATGGGGCTACACGGTTTTGTGTAGACTATCATAAGCTCAATGAGAAAACAGTGACGGATGCATACCCCATGCCGCGTGTGGATGAGTTGTTAGACCGGCTGGCGGGGGCAAAGTATTTGACCACCATCGATCTATGCAAAGGCTACTGGCAGATTCCCCTTAGTCCTGACGCTATTCCCAAGTCGGCATTTGTCACTCCGTTCGGCTTATTCCAGTTTCGAGTTATGCCATTCGGGATGAAGAATGCCTCTGCGACCTTCCAAAGGCTGGCTGACCGACTTCTGGATGGTCTCCAGGACTATGCTTGTGCCTACCTGGATGACATCGCCATCTACAGTGCGACATGGGAAGAGCATCTAAATCACCTAGAGACAGTATTGGACAGGATCCACCATGCCGGAATCACCCTGAACCCAAACAAGTGTCACGTGGGCAAAGCAGAGGTTCAGTATTTAGGGCATTGGGTGAGAAGTGGGAAACAGCGACCAGAACCAGCCAAGATTGAGGCCATAGCCAAATGGCCCATCCCACGCACTAAAACCCAGGTCATGGCGTTTCTAGGGACAGTGGGGTATTACAGGAAATTCGTTCCCAATTACAGCAGCGTAGCCAAGCCCCTCACTGATTTGACCCGTAAGAACCAACCCCGCCAGGTAACCTGGACCCCAGAGTGTGAGAAAGCCTTCCTCCAACTAAAGGACGCCCGCACCAATACCCCTGTATTGGCCGCACCCGATCCAACTAAACATTTCCTGGTTCACACAGACGCTTCAATGCTTGGATTGGGGGCAGTACTGAGCCAAGTCGGGCCGGACGGCCAAGAACACCCGGTAGCTTACC
Source organism: Dendrobates tinctorius (assembly GCF_039654945.1). Taxonomy (NCBI): domain Eukaryota; kingdom Metazoa; phylum Chordata; class Amphibia; order Anura; family Dendrobatidae; genus Dendrobates; species Dendrobates tinctorius. Next base: position 32,173,806 of record NW_027361697.1, read on the forward strand.
TGAGTCGGAAACTACTGCCCCGTGAAGTAAGCTATGCGGCCATCGAGAAGGAGTGCCTGGCGGTAGTATGGGCACTCAAGAAGTTGCAACCATATTTGTATGGACGACAGTTTTCCCTCCTAACGGACCATAATCCCCTAGTCCGGCTTAATCGGGTCTCCGGAGACAACGCCAGATTGCTGCGGTGGAGTTTAGCCCTACAACCTCTGGACTGCACCATCCACCACAGACCCGGCAAACAAAATGGTAACGCCGATGGACTAAGTCGACAAACGGAACTTGTACCAACCCCATAAACTTCGGTCATCCCCAAACCAATCCGTTGAGGATCAGACTGTGTATACCGATCGCGTTGCTGAAAAGGGGAGCCGTGTTACGTGTTACAGAACCACTTAGCACCCAGAATATGTTGTGCAGTTATATGTATGGATAATAGGTTCTATGTGAGATGCATGTCCCTAATGCAACAGCATTCCCCTTTTGTCCGCCCTCCCCCCACCTTTGTAATTTCCACAGTAAACATCGGCAGGCTCCGGCCACCTGCGGCTTTTGTAATGTATGTCTAGCCTGCTGCTTTTCTATTGGCCTGCCCTCTGTATCTGTGTGATATATTCTGTGTCCTGTGAGTAAAGTGTTGTCAGACTGGAAATACATGGAGAAGCAGTGATCTTTTATATGCGCCCATGTAACCCAGGGATTCCAGCCAGCGTCATTCATTCAGACTCCAACCAACGCAGAGCGGACCTCCGAAAACACGGGGGTGGTACTGAAAGAAGTACCCCAGCTTGGTAGACCCCGTTACACTCATCCTCAATTTCTCTGACTTTATTTGATCCTTCTGTTGACAGCTACAAGGCACAGCCATGGGGCGGCTTGTGTACCGCCAAATTATAATTTATTATTCTGTTGTGGAGGAGGTACCTATTCCTGCCAGATTGAAACTCATCAATTGATTATTTCAGCTTTTGGTTATAGTATGTTGATGATGACTTCTTCATCTGAAAGGGATCTTCTAATGAACAAAAATCATTCATCTCTATGACAATAAACTTAAAATAATATTGACCTACCTCTCTTTTTCTATGGCTTTAATAAGGCGGGTGGCTGAAATGTTGTTATTTTTCTGCACTAATAAATTTACCAAAATAAGGACTTCAGGTGTCCTGGTTCCTAGATTTCTCTGTATTACTACCAACTTGTGGAGTTTCCACCAAGTGTTCATGGACAACAGAGTGGTGCACGGGGCTAATCTAATGCAAGTACTCATCAATGGAGCATGTCATTTTTTGGGCATGGTACATTGAATTGATGATTTCTTCTTGATCTGGCAGGTATGGTCTAATGAATTAAAAGCATTCAACTATTTATATGACAATAACTTGAACATAACATTGACCTACAAATATGATGTTCATAAGATTTACTTTTTATGTTTTCTATATTATGTCATACAGACAGATATATTCTGAGAGGGATACCTATGTAAATGTACTTCTATATGCTACTAAACCATAAATTCTAAAATGCAAAGATGATTTAAGCTACACAGACTGGCCATTTCCGATCCATGAGATATATTTTACTAATGGATACTGATTTTCAATGCCAAGTTTTGATTTGAAGAAACCTTTCTTTGATTGGCGATAGTCACAATTCTATTAAATAAGCTTATCTTAGGGCCAAGAATGCAAATTGCCAACATCTGTATCATCTGAAATAGGAACTTTTCCAAATATTCAGGTAAGATCTATTACCCAATAGTACCACTCTCATTGGCAGGTGTTTTGAAAATGAAAGGCAAAGTTCTGGTGAATTATGAGAGCACATTGAGGATAGAATTTTAAATACTTCTTGGTTATTATCATCAACCCTCTATAGAAAAATCTCCTTTCGGTACGTGTGGACCTGGATGGGGCAGTCCTCCATGTGGTAATTAGGTGATCTGTCCCAAAATCGATTGGTTAACAGATTTAGATGACTCCTTGGACAACATGATGTTAGCCATCTCCTACAGTACTTCTTGTTCTACATGAGTGGTGGTGTACTATGCTGTCTGTCCATGTACCAATATATAAGTAGGCTTTGCTACAAGTGAGCTGAAAGAGAGAGAGTACGTGAACACAGACATATTTTGTCAGCAAGGTATGATTTTTCCATGGATTTACTACAAACAATAATTACATATGTCAGAGTACCTTGACGTAATCTGACTACACTTTGTACTGTGTATGAGAGATTGACTGTATTCATGTAAATGCCTGCGATTGGTATGACAGTCGTAAACTTTCTGAATATGAGAGTAATTTAGAGAGTAAATTGCTTTGAAATCCCAAAAACAATGCAACCATTGGGACTCAATGTGACCCTAAGTTTCACTCACCCATCAGCAGATGGAAGTTTTAAACAGAGCTTGATTCTAAGTACCAATATCATTGTAGGCTTTTAGTCTGGGAGAGGTATCATTTTGTAGCTTATTTTCTACAGCAGTAATGCATATTCTAATTTCATATATTCAAAGTCTACATACTAGCATTTAAGCATGCCATCATACATCCATTATTTAAAAAAAATCCCTTAACAAAAACTGTGCTGCTAACTATAGACCTGTCTCTAATCTTCCCTTCATCTCTAAACTCCTGGAACGCTGGGTTCATTTGAATCTTATCCGCTATCTCTCAGATAACGCTCTTGTCGACCTTCTTCAATACGGTTTCCACGCTTAACACTCTACTGAAACTGCCCTCACTAAAGTCTCTAATGATCTACTAACAGCTAAATCTAATGGTCACTACTCCATGTGAATTCTCTTGGCTCTCTCTGCAGCATTTGACACTATTGATCATAAGCTCCTCCTCACTATGCACCGCTCCATCGGCCTCAAGGACACCATTCTCTCCTGGTTCTCCTCCTATCTCTCTGACTGCTCCTTCACTGTTTATTTTGCTGACTCCTCCTCCTCTCATCTTACCCTTACTGTTGGGGTTTCTCAAGGATCAGTTCTAGGCCTCCTCTTCTTCTCCTTGTATACTGCCCCTATTGGACAAACAATCAGTAGATTTGGTTTCCTGTACCATCCCTATGCTGATGACACCCAATTATACACCTCTGCTCCTGACATCATGACTGCATTATTACAAAACACCAGTGATTGTCTTACCGCTGTCTCCAACATCATGTCCTCCATCTACCGGATACTGAACCTGTCAAAAGCTGAACTGAACTCCTTGTGTTTAATCTACTAACCTACCTATGCCCAACATTGCCATTTCCGTGTGTGGTTCTACCATTACTCCCCAGTAACATGCCCACTGTCTTGGGGTTATACTAGATTCAGAGCTTTCATTCACCCCCCACATCCGATCGTTCACTCGCTCTTGTTATCTGCAACTCAAAAACATTTCTAGAATTCAACCTTTTCTTTCTTTCGATTCTTCAAAAACTAATACTGTTGCCCTTATTCATTCTCGTCTGGACTATTGTAACTCTCTACTAATTGGACTCCCTCTTACCAAACTCTCCCCTCTCCAATCTGTCTTGAATGCTGCAGCCAGGATCATATTCCACACCAATTACTCTACCTTGTGCCAGTCATTGCACTGGTTACCCATCCACTCCAGAATTCATTATAAACTCATCACTCTCACCCATAAAGCACGCCACCCTACATCTCCTCCCTCGTCTCAGTCTACCACCCTACATGTGCCCTCCATTCTGCTAATGACCTGAAGTTTACATCCTCAATAATCAGGACCTCCCACTCCTGTCTCCAAGACTTCTCACGTGCTGCACCTATTTTTTGGAATGCACTACCCAGGATAATTCGTTTAATCCCAAATACCCACAGCTTTAAGTGTGCCCTAAAAGCACATTTCTTCAGACTGGCCTGCTGCCTCGACACATTAATCTAACTGTCCCTGTGTTGTCCATTCAATATTTTTTACCATAACCAGGTTCCTTGTATCAGGTTCTCACACACTTTACGCATTTAATAGACCTCTGTGTCTGTACTGTTACATATTCTGGCTGATAACCATTTTTTACTTTTTTATTTTAGGATATTTGTGTTTTTTGCTTTTTGTTTTCTCTGGTTAATGGTTATGTGTTAATATGCACTTACTGTCATGCCCACCATGTCTGTTATGCCGCATGACCCCTGGAGCAGTGTGCACGCGCACCGAACTATCATGCCCGCCATGTCTGGTATGCCGCATGACTCCTGGAGCAGTGTGCACGTGCACTGAACTATCATGCCCGTTATATCTTATGCTGCAAGATCCCTGGAAGCAGTGTGCACATGCACCTCGTGACTGTTGTGCTGCAAGATGCCTGGAGCAGTGTGCATGCACGCCTCATCTCATGGCTGCCTGCCATTGCCAGTGCGCATGTGTGTTTTACCTCAAGGCTACACGCCGTTGCTGTGTGACCAGCCGTCTCTGCTCTGCCTGCTGTGATCGTCACTATGGTCCAGCAGAATCTGATCCAACAATCCTCCCTATGCTCCTGGAGTCCCTGATCATGTGATCCTCTCTATGTCCAGCAGTATCTGATCCAGCAATCCTCTCTATGGTCCTGGAGGCCCTGATCATGTGACCCTCTCTATGGTCCAGCAGAATCTGATCTAGCTAGCCTCTCTATGATCCTGGAGGATCTGAACCGGAAGTCCTCTCCTGGTCCTGACCCAGAAGTGCAGGTGCTAATGCCCTATATCAGACCGCCCCTTCCTATGGTCGGGGCCTGAGTATCGTGTTGCTTCCCTGCATGGCTGCTTGCAGGGATCACAGCCGGAGAACTAAATAGGCCTAAAGAAAGAAAGGGGAAATCTAAACTGCCCCTGAGCAGACCCCAAAGCAATAGGCAGCCCCCAACATATAATGACGGTGAAGCAAGATGAAAACACTAACACAGACAGAAAGATAGACTGAGCAAAGACGGGGCCCCAGCTAACTAGATAGAAAAGGACAGGAAGGTTGCTGTCTGCAATCCGTGAAAAACCCTATGAAAATAAGAGCCAAAAGACTGACAGTGAAAAAGGCCCTGAAGACGCTAGGCTTCAAAAAGCTATGTCAGTTCTCAGGAATATTCTGAAGACAGAGCAACAGGTAAAAGGAGATTCAGCTCACCCCAGCAGGGAATGGCAGAATCCAGAAAAGCAAGGAAAACAAAAACAAAACACAAAAGCAACAGGCAAAGCAAAAATCTTAGCTTTAGAGGAGCAGGAATCAGACTGGTGTCCTAGAAGTCCACAGAGAAATCACCCGCAGGGCAGAAGGGCGTCGGCAGCCCTATATCCAGTCCGTGACTCCACTCAGCCAGTCATCCTCATTAGACTCAGGTGCCTGATAATCAGGCTCACCACCTTCCTTTACCAGAATATTGAGTTCACCAGACCTCAGTGACAAAGGGGAAAATGAACTCACAACAGTACCTCCCCCTTGAGGAGGGGTCACAGAACCCTCAACCACGCCACCAGGGCGATCAGGGTGAGCCCAATGAAAGGCACGCACCAATCTTTTGGCATGAATATCAGAGGCAGAGACCCAGGAATTATCCTCCTGACCATAACCCTTCCACTTAACCAAATACTGGAGTCTCCGTCTAGCCAAACGGGAATCCAGTATTTTCTCTACCTCATATTCCATGTTACCTTCAACCAATACAGGGTCTGGAGGTGCCACCCCAGGAACAACTGGTTCAACAAACCTCTTCAACAAGGACTTATGGAACACATTATGGATTTTAAATGTGACAGGAAGAGCCAAACGAAAAGAGACCGGATTAATAATCTCCAAAATCTTGTAAGGTCCAATAAATCTAGGCTTAAACTTAGGAGAAGCCACCTTCATAGCAATATTTTTTGATGATAACCACACCATATCACCAATCTTAAACTGGGGACCAATGGTCCTATGTCGATTGGAAAACCACTGGGCCTTTTCCTGGGAGAGAGATAACTTATCCACCACTTGGTCCCAGATCTGGTGCATTCTCTCCACCACAGTATCAACACCTGGGCAGGCAGAAGGCTCCACCTGCCCTGAAGAAAATCGAGGATGAAACCCAAAGTTATAAAAAAAAAGGTGACATCAAAGTGGCAGAACTAGCTCTATTATTTAAAGCAAATTCGGCCAAGGGCAAAAATGAAACCCAATCATCCTGATCAGCGGAAATAAAACATCTCAAATACGACTCCAAGGTCTGGTTTGTTCTCTCTGTCTGCCCATTGGTCTGGGAGTGAAAAGCAGAGAAGGACAACTGAATTCCCAGCTTGGAACAGAAAGTCCTCCAAAATCTAGACACAAACTGAACTCCTCTGTCAGATACAATGTTCTCAGGAATCCCGTGTAAGCGAACCACCTGTTGCAAAAACAGGGGCACCAACTCAGAGGAAGATGGCAACTTAGGGAGTGGTACAAGATGAACCATCTTAGAGAACCTATCACAAATCACCCAAATAACAGTCATTCTTTGAGAGACCGGCATATCAGAGATGAAATCCATTGAAATATGGGTCCATGGCCTCCTGGGGACCGGCAAAGGCAACAACAACCCACTAGAGCGAGAACAAGATTTAGACCGGGAGCAAGTCCCACAGGACTGCACAAAATTCCTGACATCATGAGACAAGGTGGGCCACCAAAAAGAGCGACTCACCAGATCTCTAGTACCCAAAATACCTGGATGACCAGCCAATGCAGAGCAATGAACTTCAGACATCACTCTCTTCTTCCACTGGTCAGGAACATACAACTTTCCACTGGGACAATGCTCAGGTTTGTCCTCCTGGAACTCTTGCAGCGCAAGTCTCAAATCAGGGGAGATGGCAGAAAGAACTACCCCTTCGCCTAAGATGGTAGCAGGCTTGGTCACCACAGGAGAATCAGCAAAGAAACTCCTAGAGAGGGCGTCTGCCTTGACATTCTTAGTTCCAGGAAGAAAAGAGACCACAAAATCAAAACGTGTAAAAAACAAGGCCCACCTAGCCTGTCTAGGGTTCAAGCGTTTAGCCGACTCTAGGTAAATCAAATTCTTGTGGTCAGTGAGGACCACAACTTGATGTTTGGCTCCCTCCAACCAATGTCTCCACTCCTCAAAAGCCCACTTCATGGCCAACAGCTCCCGATTCCCCACATCATAGTTACGTTCAGATGGAGAGAAATTTCGGGAAAAGAAAGCACAGGGATTCATTTTAGATGTTACAGGATCCTTTTGGGACAAAACAGCTCCTGCACCAATCTCAGAAGCATCCACCTCTACCTGGAACGGGAGTGAGACATCAGGTTGCCGCAAAACCGGGGCGGAGGTAAATCTTCGCTTCAACTCCTGAAAGGAAGCAACAGCCTCCGGAGACCAATTCAACACATCAGCACTAGAGTTGAGCGATACCGTCCGATACTTCAAAGTATCGTATCGGATGGTATCGGCCGATCTTTAAAAAAAGTATCGGTATCGCCGATTCCGATACCGGAAGTCCCATTCAAGTCTATGGGACTTCCGGTATCGGAATAAGAAAAACCCTTTCCTGCCCTTGTACAGCCTCTCTGGGGTCTGTACGGGCCTTTCGGGGGGCTGTGCCGGCCTGCCAGGGGGTCTGTGCAGGCTCCGGTGGTCTGTGCCGGCCTGCCGGTGGTCTGTGCAGGCTCCGGGGGGCTGTGCCGGCCTGCCGGGGGGCTGTGCCGGCCTGCCGGGGGGCTGTGCAGGCTCCGGGGGGCTGTGCCGGCCTGCCGGGGGGCTGTGCCGGCCTGCCGGTGGTCTGTGCAGGCTCCGGGGGTCTGTGCAGGCATCGTCCGATGGGACTACAAGTCCCATCGGGCGATGCCTGCTACCATGACAGTGATTGACACATTAGCCAATGATGGGACAGTAGTAGTCCTATCATCCGGCTAATGTGTTAAATGTAAAAAAAAAAAAAAAAAAAAAAATTACATGCTACATACATACAACATGCATACTACATACATGCTACATTCATACTACATACTACATACATGCTACATTCATACTACATGCAACATACATACTACATATATACTACATGCATGCTACATACATACTGCATGCTACATACATACCACATATATACTACATACATACTACATGCATGCGACATGCATGCTACATGCTACATACATAACACATATATACTACATGCATGCTACATACATACTACATGCTACATACTACATATATACTACATGCATGCTACATACTACATGCTACATACATACTACATATATACTATATGCATGCTACATACATACTGCATGCTACATACATACTACATACATACTACATACATGCTACATACATACTGCATGCTACATACATACCACATACATACTACATACATGCTACATATATACTACATGCATGCTACATACATACTACATATATACTACATGCATGCTACATACATACTACATGCTACATGCATGCTACATACATACTACATACATACTACATGCTACATACATACCACATATATACTACATACATACAATACATTCATACAATACATACATAGACATACAGTACATATAACATAGAGTAACATACTTACCAATACTTGTCACATTGTTCCCCGAAGCCATTGTCTTTCCGGAATAAATATTAACATAACAAACCACAAAAATACTCACCCACGATCCGAAGCAGTCCACGAGTGTGTCCCACGACGATCTTGGGTAGAGAACTGCAGCATCAGATGATGCTGCCGTTCTCTACGGGCTGCAGGAATCCAATGACGGAAGGTAGGTATCCTTCCGCACTGTATTCCTCCGCCACTTAAAAAAAAAAAAAGTCCCTAGTCTCACTTTATGCCATTGCTGTGTGGGAAATTCCCACGCAGCAATGGCATAAAGTGAGACTAGGGACTTTTTTTTTTTTAAGTGGCGGAGGAATACAGTGCGGAAGGATACCTACCTTCCGTCATTGGATTCCTGCAGCCCGTAGAGAACGGCAGCATCATCTGATGCTGCAGTTCTCTACCCAAGATCGTCGTGGGACACACTCGTGGACTGCTTCGGATCGTGGGTGAGTATTTTTGTGGTTTGTTATGTTAATATTTATTCCGGAAAGACAATGGCTTCGGGGAACAATGTGACAAGTATTGGTAAGTATGTTACTCTATGTTATATGTACTGTATGTCTATGTATGTATTGTATGAATGTATTGTATGTATGTAGTATATATGTGGTATGTATGTAGCATGTAGTATGTATGTAGTATGTATGTAGCATGCATGTAGCATGTAGTATGTATGTAGCATGCATGTAGTATATATGTAGTATGTATGTAGCATGCATGTAGTATATATGTAGCATGTATGTAGTATGTATGTGGTATGTATGTAGCATGCAGTATGTATGTAGCATGTATGTAGTATGTATGTAGTATGTATGTAGCATGTAGTATGTATGTAGCATGCATGTAGTATATATGTAGTATGTATGTAGCATGTAGTATGTATGTAGTATGTATGTGGTATGTATGTAGCATGTAGTATGTATGTAGCATGCATGTAGTATATATGTAGTATATATGTAGTATGTATGTAGCATGTAGTATGTATGTAGCATGCATGTAGTATATATGTAGTATGTATGTTGCATGTAGTATGTATGTAGCATGTATGTAGTATGTATGTAGTATATATGTAGTATGTATGTAGCATGTAGTATGTATGTAGCATGCATGTAGTATGTATGTAGTATTTTTTTTTTTTAACATTTAACACATTAGCCGGATGATGGGACTACTACTGTCCCATCATTGGCTAATGTGTCAATCACTGTCATGGTAGCAGGCATCGCCCGATGGGACTTGTAGTCCCATCGGACGATGCTTGCACAGACCCCCGGACATCAGCACAGCCCCCCGGCAGGCCGGCACAGCCCCCCGGCAGGCCGGTACAGACCCCCACAGGGTGCACAGACCACCGGCAGGCCGGCACAGCCCCCCGGCAGGCCGGCAGAGACCCCGGGCAGTCCACACAGCCCCCCGGCAGGCCGGCAGAGACCCCCGGAAGGCCCGAAATGACGGCGCATCATGATGCGCACACACCGCGCATCATGATGACGTCAGGCCGTCAATCAACTGAACTTCCGATTCCGATGCCGAATTCCGATATTGAAAAAATATCGGAAGTCGGTATCGGAATTCCGATACAGCAAGTATCGGCCGATACCCGATACTTGCGGTATCGGAATGCTCAACACTAATCAGCACCCTTCTTAGGCCGGTTTCACATTAGCGCTTTTTAAGCGCACGCACGGCCGGGGGTAGCTCCGCCCCCGAGCCGGCTCTCTGCCCGGCGTGCCCGCCCCTTGCTTGTATCGCCGCCTACTAGCGGACAGCGGCGCCTGCGATCGGCGCACCCTATCTTTAGCATAGGGTGCGCAGATCGTGCGCAGGCCGTGCGCTAGTTGCGCTTTGACCTGCGCTGCGCACTTTTGACGGTGCGCCGTGCGCGCCAAAATCCGAAAAGTTTGATTTTGGCACGCACGGCGCACCGTCAAAAGTGCGCAGCGCAGGTCAAAGCGCAACTAGCGCACGGCCTGCGCACGATCTGCACACCCTATGCTAAAGATAGGGTGCGCCGATCGCAGGCGCCGCTGTCCGCTAGTAGGCGGCGATACAAGCAAGGGGCGGGCACGCCGGGCAGAGAGCCGGCTCGGGGGCGGAGCTACCCCCGGCCGTGCGTGCGCTTAAAAAGCGCTAATGTGAAACCGGCCTTAGTCAGATCAGTCAATGGCTTGGCAATACTAGAAAATATTGCTATAAATTTCCGATAAAAATTAGCAAAACCCAAAAACTTCTGGAGGGCCTTCAAAGAAGTGGGCTGAACCCAATCATAAATGGCCTGTACCTTGGCCGGGTCCATTTCAATAGTTGACGGAGACAAAATAAATCCCAAAAATGAAATCCTCTGTACCCCAAAAAGGCATTTCGATCCTTTGACATACAGGGAATTCTCCCTCAAGATCCGGAACACAGTCCGAATATGTTCCACATGAGAATCCCAATCCTTGGAGAAGATCAAAATATCATCCAGATAGATAATCAAAAATTTATCGGCAAAGTCTCGGAAAATATCGTTCACGAAGCACTGGAAGACAGAAGGGGCATTAGTGAGCCCAAAAGGCATCACCAGGTACTCAAAATGTCCCTCCGGAGTATTAAACGCCGTCTTCCATTCATTCCCCTGCTTAATGTGGATAAGATTATACGCCCCCCTGAGGTCAAGCTTGGTAGACCAGCAAGCACCTCTAACTCTAGAGAATAGATCCGAAATCAGGGGTAACGGATACTGATATTTAATAGTAATTTTATTGAGGGCACGATAATCATTACAAGGCCTTAAAGAACCATCCTTTTTGGCTACAAAAAAAAACCCGGCACCTAAGGGTGAAGAGGATGGTCTAATATGACCCTTCTCCAATGCCTCCTTAATATAGGACCGCATAGCCTCGTGCTCGGGTACAGATAAATTGAAGAGCCGACCCTTGGGAAATTTACACCCCGGGCTTAGTTCAATTGCACAGTCATAACTCCTATGAGGAGGCAAGGACGCATACTCATTCTCACTAAATACATCATAAAAGTCCGCCAAATAGTCAGGAACATCATGCGACTGAGGAGAGGTGGAAAAAACCGGAGCCTCACTAAAGGCACACCGACAACCCCAACTCACCACAGACACAGATTTCCAATCCAAAACTGGATTATGAATTTGCAACCAGGGAAACCCCAGAACAACGGCATCATGCAGACCATGCAACACCAAAAATCTGCAATTTTCTTGATGGTCTGGGGCGACCCGCATGACCACCTGGGTTCAAAACTGAGGTTTATTTTTAGCCAAAGGAGTAGCATCAATCCCCCTCAAAGGGATAGGCATCTGCAGAGGTGTCATCGGAAATCCACAACGTTTAGCAAAATCCAAGTCCATTAGGTTTAGCGCTGCTCCCGAATCCACAAAAGCCTTGGTGGAAAATGTGGACAGGGAGCAGATCAGAGTAATTGCCAGAAGAAACTTAGGTTGAACACCACCAACAGAAAACGTGTGTGCAAAGCGTTTCTCTCGTTTAGGACAAACAGAAATAATATGCGAGGCATCTCCACAGAAAAAACACAGCTTATTACGCCTTCTGAACTCCTGACGTTGCGCCTTAGACAAAACTCTATCACATTGCATAGGTTCAGACGTCTGTTCAACCGGTGGCAACACCTCTCGTGCAATCCTGCGTTCACGTAAACGCCGATCAACCTGAATGGCTAATGACATAGAATCGTCCAGACCAGAGGGAACAGGAAATCCCACCATAGTATCTTTTTCGGCTTCTGACAAACCCTTCCGAAAGAGAGCAGCCAAGGCATTATCATTCCAGGTAGTAAGGACCGCCCACTTTCGGAACTTTTGACAGTACAACTCTGCAGAATCTCGACCCTGGTTCAATGCCAACAGGGTCTTTTCAGCCTGATCAATAGCATTAGGTTCGTCATACAACAACCCCAAAGCTTGAAAGAATGCGTTCACATTAGTCAGAATAGGATCATCTGGTTTCAAAGAAAACGCCCAATCCTGGGGATCGCCACGCAGCAAAGAGATGACGATTTTAACCTGCTGCGCGGAGCTCCCTGACGAGTTAGGCTTCAAGGCAAAAAATAATTTACAATTATTTTTGAAACTCAAAAATTTAGATCGATCCCCAAAAAATACATCAGGTGTAGGGATCTTTGGTTCAACAGCATGTGAATGAGCAAGGTAGGCGGAAATTCCCCGCACTTCCGCAGCGAGCTGCTCCACACGATCAGACAATTGCTTTATCTCCATTGAGAGAAAAAAAAATTCCCCCTACAGCCTCAGAGATATAGAGGAAAGAATATACACACTTTTTTTTTTTTTAAAGCACAATTCTTTCCTGCTATTGAGTACCCTAGGATCTGCGGTATGGCGGGTGATTCTGTTATGATTGAGTCACCGTAGGAGGCAAAAACAGAAATGCTAGCTAAGTCCAGAAAACCAGAGAAGTTGGCAGCTATCGGATTGCAGACCCCTGAACCTATCAACACAACTAGCAGTAGCCGTGGGGGGTTCCTACGATGCCCTAGACCCCTCGATCACAGCCGGAGAACTAAATAGGCCTAATGAAAGAAAGGGGAAATCTAAACTGCCCCAGAGCAGACCCCAAAGCAATAGGCAGCCACCAACATATAATGACGGTGAAGCAAGATGAAAACACTAACACAGACAGAAAGATAGACTGAGCAAAGACGGGGCCCCAGCTAACTAGATAGAAAAGGACAGGATGGTTGCTGTCTGCAATCCGTGAAAAACCCTATGAAAATAAGAGCCAACAGACTGACAGTGAAAAAGGCCCTGAAGACGCTAGGCTTCAAAAAGCTATGTCAGTTCTCAGGAATATTCTGAAGACAGAGCAACAGGCAAAAGGAGATTCAGCTCACCCCAGCAGGGAATGGCAGAATCCAGAAAAGCAAGGAAAACAAAAACAAAACACAAAAGCAACAGGCAAAGCAAAAATCTTAGCTTTAGAGGAGCAGGAATCAGACTGGTGTCCTAGGAGTCCACAGAGAAATCACCCGCAGGGCAGAAGGGCGTCGGCAGCCCTATATCCAGTCCGTGACTCCACTCAGCCAGTCATCCTCATTAGACTCAGGTGCCTGATAATCAGGCTCACCACCTTCCTTTACCAGAATAGGGAGTTCACCAGACCTCAGTGACGAAGGAGAAAATGAACTCACAACACTGCTCTATGTCTCTGCTATGGTGCTCTCTAGCACACTCCCTGACTAGTCTCAAGACTCCGCCTTGACCCGGCTCTGGGCTTCGGCCTACGCTCCGCTGCTAGTTCTATGTCTCTGTACCTGGCTCTGGGCTCTTACATATGCTCCGCTTCTCTTCTCTTGTACCCGGCTCTGTGCTACTGCCTACATTCCGCTCTCTGTCCTGAACCCTGACCCTGGTGTGCCCTCTGCACATGCTGGACCTTGCCTTGAACTCTGTCCCTGGCATGCCCAGGACCATGTCTTGAACTCTGTGTCTAGGCTCCGTGTTTCGTGCGCTCCTGGATCTCTCGTACCAGGCTTTGCCATGCTGTTTTGCACTTGTCTCTGTCCTGTACCTTTGTCTAGCCCTGTCTTGTGGCTGCGTGCCCTCTTGCATGCGCCTGGTCGCCCCGTGCCCGCCTGTTTGTGCCTCAGCCATGCCGCTCTAGTCGTGCCAGCTTGTCTGTGCCTCAGCCGTGCTCGCCGGCCAGTGCTATTGTGGTTTCTGCCTGTCTGTGCCTCAGCCATGCCGCCTCTAGTCGTGCCCACCTGCCTGTGCCTCCAGCCGGTGCCCCAGTCGTGTTTTCCGTGCTCCCTTGCACTCACGCCATTTCTCGCACTGTGCGTTTTCGTGCTACTCTTGCACAAGTCTTTTGCTTTCCTTGCTCTGTCCTGAACCTAGTCTCTCTGTCGTGTTCTGAGTTCCATGACCTGTCTTGATTCTTTGTCTTGCTTGTACCTTGCTCTGTGCTCTGCTCTTTGTCTTGAACCCTGACCCTGGCGTGCCCCTCTGCACGCGCAAGACATCTGTCCTGAACTTCAAAGCCCAACGTGTTCTCTAGCACGTGTGGGACCTGCCGCTAACCTTGTACCCTGGCGTGTCTCCTAGCATGGCCAGGACCATTCTTTGTACCATGCCACTGGCGTGCCCCTGGCACGCGCAGGACCTTGAATCTTGAATCCTGGCAGCTTCCTTAGCATGCCCAGGACCTGGGGCCTTGTACCCTGGCATGTCCCTTATACACGCACCATGCCTAGTGTGTTGAACCCTGCCTTGCACCTTGCCTTGGACCCTGGTGTGTCACTAGCACGCACCCTGTCTTGAACTTTGCCTTGAACCCTGGCGTGTTTCCTAACATGCACCATGTTTTGAACACTGTCGTGCCTCCTTGCCTGAACCCTGGTTTGCTTGCCGGATGCCCGGATCCTGCCGATCGCCATCAGAGCTCCGGAACCTGATGACCCTGTCGATCGTTGCCTGCTGTCCGGAGTCCGACGTCATCGTGCCCTTGCCTGTACCCAGGCATGCCACCTAGCACGTACCATGCCATGGACTTTGGCGTGCCCTCGCACGCACCTTGCTGTGTTTTCCCTGTGTTATCACATCTTGCACTTGATGTTGCCCTGAGTTTGCCTTAATGAAGATACCTTGAACTCACGTCTTGTCTTGTCTTGTTTCCAGCACTTCCCTTGTCGTTTGACACTCACACATAGTGTCTACCTGAGACGGCCGTCTGGTTCCAGCAGTCGTGGTGGCTCATCCCCTTGGTCTTGCCCCTCACACTCCCTGTATAGGGGGTGGTTCCTCACAAGGTCAGCTCGCCCTAGGTGGGTTGGTGCCACGACCCAGAGGGTCCACTTTAACCCCTTCACCCCCAAGGGTGGTTTGCACGTTCATGACCGGGCCAATTTTTACAATTCTGACCACTGTACCTTTATGAGGTCATAACTCTGGAACGCTTCCATGGCTCACGGTGATTCTGACAATGTTTTCTCATGACATATTGTAGTTCATGTTAGTGGTAAAATTTCATTCAAATAACTTGCGTTTATTTGTGAGAAAAACGGAAATTTGGCGAAAATTTTGAAAATTTCGCAATTTTCCAACTTTGAATTTTTATGCCCTTAAATCACAGAGATACGGCACACAAAAAACTTGATAACTAACATTTCCCACATGATTACTTTACATCAGCACAATTTTGGAACCAAAATTTTTTTTTGTTAGGAAGTTATAAGGGTTAAAAGTTGACCAGCGATTTCTCATTTTTACAACACCATTTTATTTTTAGGACCACATCACATTTGAAGCCACTTTGAGGGGTCTATATGATAGAAAATACCCAAAAGTGACACCATTCTAAAAACTGCACCCCTTAAGGTGCTCAAAACCACATTCAAGAAGTTTATTAACCCTTTAGGTGCGTCACAGGAATTTTTTTGAATATTTAAAAAAAAAAATGAACATCTAACTTTTTTTCATAAAAAAAATAATTCAGGTTCAATTTTTTTTATTTTACCAAGGGTAACAGGAGAAATTGGACTGCAAAAGTTATTGTGCAATTTGTCCTGAGTAGGCAGATATCTGATATGTGGGGGGGAACGACTGTTTCGGCGCATGGCAGAGCTCAGAATGGAAGGAGCGCCGTTTGACTTTTTCAATGCAAAATTGGCTGGAATTCAGATTGGACGCCATGTCACGTTTGGAGAGTCCCTGATGTACCTAAACAGTGGAAACCCCCTACAAGTGACCCCATTTTGGAAACTAGACCCCCCAAGGAACTTATCTAGATATGTGGTGAGAACTTTGAACTTTACAAAAGTTTATAACGTACAGCGGTACAATTAAAAAATCATATTTTTTCCACAAAAATGATCTTTTCACCCCAATTTTTATTTTCCCAAGGGTAACAGGACCCTAAAAGTTATTGTGCAATTTGTCCTGAGTACGCTGATACCCCACATGTGGGGGTAAACCACTATTTGGGCGCATGGCAGAGCTCGGAAGGGAAGCAGCGCCATTTGACGTTTTTGGCTGGAATTGAGATCGGACACCATGTCGCGTTTGGAAAACCCCTGATGTACCAAAACAGTGGAAACCCCCCACAAATGACACCATTTTGGAAACTAGACCCCCTAAGGAACTTATCTAGATGTGTGGTGAGAACTTTGAACCCCCATGGGCTTCACAGAAGTTTATAACATAAAGCCATACAATTAAAAAATCATATTTTTTCCACAAAAATGATCTTTTCACCCTCAATTCTTATTTTTCCAAGGGTAACAGGACCCTAAAAGTTATTGTGCAATTTGTTCTGAGTACGCTGATACCCCACATGTGGGGGTAAACCACTATTTGGGCACATGGCAGAGCTCGGAAGGGAAGCAGCGCCATTTGACGTTTTTGGCTGGAATTGAGATCGGACACCATGTCGCGTTTGGAAAACCCCTGATGTACCAAAACAGTGGAAACCCCCCACAAATGACCCCATTTTGTAAACTAGACCCCCCAAGGAACTTATCTAGATGTGTGGTGAGCACTTTGAACCCCCCAGTGCTTCACAGAAGTTTATAACGCCCGGGCGTGAAAATAAAAAATTCGTATTTTTTCCACAAACATGATCTTTTAGTCACCATTTTTCTATTTTCCCAAGGGTACCAGGAGAAATTGGACCTTAAAAGTTGTTGTCCAATTTGTCCTGAGTATGCTGATATCCCATATGTGGGAGAAAACTACTGTATGGGCACACGTCGGGGCTCGGAAGGGAAGTAGTGACGTTTTGGAATGCAGACTTTGATGGAATGGTCTGCGGGTGTCATGTTGCCTTTGGAGAGCCCCTAATGTACCTAAACAGTGGAAACCCCCCACAAATGACCCCATTTTGTAAACCCCCATTTTGTAAACCCCCATTTTGTAAACTAGACCCCCCAAGGAACTTATCTAGATGTGTGGTGAGCACTTTGAACCCCCCAGTGCTTCACAGAAGTTTATAACGCCCGGGCGTGAAAATAAAAAATTCGTATTTTTTCCACAAACATGATCTTTTAGTCACCATTTTTTTATTTTCCCAAGGGTACCAGGAGAAATTGGACCTTAAAAGTTGTTGTCCAATTTGTCCTGAGTATGCTGATACCCCATATGTGGGAGAAAACTACTGTATGGGAACACGTCGGGGCTCGGAAGGGAAGCAGTGACGTTTTGGAATGCAGACTTTGATGGAATGGTCTGCGGGTGTCATGTGCGTTTGGAGAGGCCCTGATGTACCTAAACTATTGAAACTCCCCACAAGTGACCCCATTTTTCCCCCCACGGAACTTATCTAGATGTGTGGTGAGCACTTTGAACCCCCAAGTGCTTCACAGAAGTTTATAACACTCGGACGTGAAAATAAAAAAATCATTTTTTTCCACAAAAATGATATTTTTGCCCCCAATTTTTTATTTTCCTAAGGATAACAGGAGAAATTGGACCCCAAAAATTGTTTTGCAATTTGTCCTGAGTAGGCTGATACCCTACATGTGGGGGTAAAACACTGTTTGGGCTCATGGCAGAGCTTGGAAGGGAAGGAGCACCATTTGACTTTTTCAACTCAGAATTGGCTGGAATTGAGATCAGACGCCATGTTGCATTTGGAGAGCCCCTGATGTGCCCAAACAGTGGAAACCCCCAATTCTAACTCCAACCCGAACCCCAACATGCCCCTAACCCTAACCCTAGCCCTAACCCTAAACCTAGCCCTAACCCTAAACCTAGCCCTAACCCTAGCCCTAACCCAACACACCCCTAGCCCCAACCCTAGCCCTAACCCTAATGGAAAAATGGAAATAAATACATTTTTTTATTTTATTATTTTTCCCTAACTAAGGGGGTGATAACGGGGGGTTTGATTTACTATTTATGGCGGTTTTTATTTTTGGCAGCTGTCGCACGCTAAAAGACGCTTTTTATTGTAAAAATAGTTTTTGCATCACCACATATTGAGAGCTATAATTTTTCCGTATTTTGACACACCGGGTCATGTGAGGTCTTATTTTTTGCGGGACGAGTTGACGTTTTTATTGGTACCATTTTCGGGCACGTGACATTTTTTGATCGCTTTTTATTCCGATTTTTGGGACGCAGAATGAAGAAAAACCAGCGTTTCATGAATTTCTTTTGGGGGGGTGCGTTTACACCGTTCCGCGTGCGGTAAAATTGATAAAGCGGTTTTATTCTTCGGGTCAGTACGGTTACAGCGATACCTCATTTAGGTCGTTTTTTAATGTTTTTGTCGGTTTTATGCAATGAAAACTATTTTATATAAAAAATAATTATTTTTGCATCACTTTATTCTGCGAGATATAACTTTTTTATTTTTTCGCTGATGATGCTGTGTGGCGGCTCGTTTTTTGCGGGACAAGATGACGTTTTCAGTGGTACCATGGATATTTATATGCGTCTTTTTGATCGCGCGTTATTACACTTTTTGTTTGGCAGTATGATAATAAATCATTATTTTTTGCTTCGTTTTTTATTTTTATTTTTTAAGGGGTTCGCTAAAGGGGTTAACTAATGGGACAGTTTTATAGGGCGGGTCGTTACGGACGCGTTGATACCTAATATGTGTACTTTTATTGTTTTTTTTTTTATTATTTCCAAAAAATGGATTTATTGGGGGAATATTTTTTTTTTTTTTCTAATTTATTTGGCGATTTTTTTTAAAATTATTTTTACACTTTTTTTTATTTTTTTTTTACTTTATTAAATAGTCCCAGGTGGGACATCACTGTCCTGTGACAGATCGCTGATCTGTCACATCACAGATCACTGTGACAGATCAGCGATCTGACACAGGCACTGCAGAAGGCTTCCTCATGCCTGCGCTTTGCAGGCACTGAGGAAGCCAGCTTCCTCAGGCCCCCGAAGGCCCCGTCGCCATCTTGGATCCGGGGGCCTGTAGAGAAAGAGCCCCCCGCAGTAGCGCTGCACATTGCGCTGCCGTGGGGGGCTCAGGGAAGCACGGAGGGAGCCCCCTCCCTGCCGATGCTTCCCTTTAACTCCCGGTACACCGCGATCATGTTTGATCGCGGTGTGCAAGGGGTTAACGTGTCGGGGGCGGTCCGTGATCGCGCCGACGTACTATCCCGTCCATGGGCATAGGGGCCCAGGTCCCTTGGACGGGATATACCGTCGGATGTCAGGAAGGGGTTAAAGAAAAAGTCAACTCAGCTGAAGCTGACTCGCCACACTTACATTGTGCATACACATTAACTTACTTTCTCAGTTCAGACTCAAGTTTTTTATTCATTTCATTGTACATTTTGAGCATATATGTGTGTAACCGCCCTCTTTCTGAGCTGTGCAAAAAAAACCCTGTTTGGGAGAGAAGAACAGACAATTCGCGGCGCCCTAAGTGCGTAAACTGGTATCTCTTTTTTAACCTATGAAATAAAAAAATATGGAATATCATCTTTGGATGTGAGTCCTGGGAAGCGCTGCCGTTTATGGGCTGGATGTGCCTTTCTTGATTTACTCTTTCGGAGTTGGAAAAACCATTATGTGTGGCCTATGCTTTTACTGGTGGTTCAGTCCCTCGATCCTTGTTCACATTCACGTCACTTGGCAAGTGAAAAGGTTTTAAATACTAGAGTAGGACTGTCCCACAAGGGTTGCCGTGACATGGCGGGATGGTTTGTACATTTTTTTGATCAAAATTATGTTTACTAAATACCCTTATTATTATTATGTAGGTAACAGCAGGTTCGCAGGATGCAGTGACGAGACGCGAGACTGGTTGAACTTTGAAAAGCAAACTTTTATAATTTGAAGCCGCTAGGGCTATACTAAGCAACCAAAAAGGGGTAACAACAGTTGTCCTGGCAGGGACTCAGTACAACCAAACACTATTTGACTAACCCGGCCGAGGCCGGTTACTATGGGGCCACGGTATGGCCGTCTATGGGTCCTTATTCTCTATAATGTCAATTATCCGTCCTGACGTCCCTCGGTGTCTCTGTTGGAGCTGCGTTGCGGATAAAGCTGCTTTGACGTCTTTGATGAGGCTGCCTTGGCGTCACAGCTGCTGGGCCCAGCTGCTGAAGATTTGGAGTAGTCTTCAGGCGTTCCAGTGCCCAGGAGGAGTTGGGACACAACAGGCCCTGATGGAGTCCGAGGTGAAGTAACCCCCTGTTGTAACAGTGGGGTTGCGCTTGTTAGCGAGTTCAATGGGACTCCTGTCCCCAAGCAGGGTTGTGTCGCAGTGCTCAAGAGTGGCGGTTTACTGGCCACGCGCACAGCCTGAGGCTGTGTGCAGAGTGTCTCTGTTGATGAGGAACAGGCCCCAACTGCCAACTGCAGCGCGGTGAAGGTGGCTGTGAGCGGTGATAGACAGGCCGCAACCACGGGCTGAAGTGAAACAGCAGTGTCCCCGGATAGCAACGGGCAGGCTGCAACCGTGGGCTGAAGGGGGATGGCAGCAGCTGGGAGAGAGAGCGGACAGGCCGCGGACTGCTCGAGTTCAGGGTTAACAGCCGAGCATGACCGGGGACAGATCGTAACCTGGGATTGGGGTGAAGAGGCAGTCCCCTGTCGGTAAGCTTGGCGCCTCTTTCCTGAGGGCCACTGCGTATCTACCCTCTGCTGCTGGTCTCTTCTCTCAACTGTCAGTGTCCTTCCTGTTCTCTCACGCCCCCTCCGTCTCCTGCTCCGTGTCTGACGTATCACCAACTGACTGCTCTGCGTGCTCCCTGTCCCTTTTATACTCGCCCCTCCCCTTGCTGTCCTGTCACTCTCAACAGTCCACTCTCCTCCTCTGTTCCCCGGGTACTGTTTCCTTAGGAACTCAGATGGCGGTCCCCTTGGTTCCGGCCCGGACACTCTGTGGGGGTCCTCCTCCCTACACTTTTACTGGTGGTTCACTCCCTCGATCCTTGTTCACATTCACGTCACTTGGCAAGTGAAAAGGTTTTAAATACTAGAGTAGGACTGTCCCACAAGGGTTGCCGGGACATGGCGGGATGGCTTGTACATTATTTTGAACAAAATTATGTTTACTAAATATCCTTATTATTATTATTACCTTTATGCATTATTTGCAGTTTATTTTTTACTTTTTTATTTTAGGATATTTGTGTTTTTTGCTTTTTGTTTTCTCTGATAACCAGTTCATGCAGCATTACATGAACACCCAATTTATTACAATAAGGCTGGTCAGAACAATGAAAGCAATTGTTACAATCCACTTTCCGTGATTGTAAGCTCGCGAGCAGGGCCCTCACTCCTCTAGGTATCTGTTGATTTTTGTGATCTTTGTTATGCTGTAATGTCTTTTATTGTGTGTACAAGACCCCTGAAAAATTTAAAGCGCTGCAGAATATGTTGGCGCTATAGAAATAAAATTATTATTATTTAGCAGAATGCAGCTTTGATTTGATAGTTACATATAGAGTGTCTCTCTTAGCTTGCACCTGTTTACATCTATCTTTCTGTTTGGAAGTGACGGTCAGTCTTTTGATATTTGTAATACATGCCTACTGACTGAGCACTCCACCCATCAGCCCTTGGCATTTTTAAACAGACCTTCATCCTACCTTCCCATATGATTGTAGGCTTTTAGCCTGAGAGAGGTATCATGTTAGATTAGAATCCCAGCAGAGAGGGTCACCTTGTCGTTGGCAGTTGGTCACATATGAATTGGCCAATTTATGTGCTAAGTACCTTCATTTTTTATCTTATTTTCTATAGCAGTAATGCAATTCTAATTTCATATATTCAATATCTGCATGCTATAGTGTTTAACAGAGCACAGCTTTAATTTGTTAGTTTCATATAGAGTGGCTCTCTTAGCTTGCACCTGTTCACAATTGACTTTCTGTTTAGAAGTGACGGTCAGTCGTTTGATGTTTATAATCCTAAGCTTCAGTTTCTTTGAACATTTGACCACCTTTGGGTCTGGATCCACATCCTCTTTTCACTGTATTTTTTTGTCTTTATTTGCATTTGTGGCGCCCCCAGGAGTATGGTTGCCACAGTGGCCTTGCTTCCCTCCAGGGGGGAGAGATGTCATGCCTGGAAGCAGTAAAAGGGTCTCTTTATTGGGTAGTTCCAGCACACAACACAGTTCCTACTCCAGGCCAGCAGAGGGAGCTCTGAACCTAACTGCAGAGTAGCTGCTCTCTGTGTTCAGGAATAGAAACTTAGTGAGTTGCAGTGTGGACAGGGAAGAAGGAGGTCGTGGGAAAGGAGCTGGGGACTGGGGCTATATCAGAGCCCATACCCAAGCTTAAGCGCCAGCAACCGGGTGCCGGAATCTGAGGTTGTGTAGATGCTAAGGGTCCCACAGCAGAAACCGGAGGAATAGAGGCTGCATATGCTCTGTTCCCAACTGAGACTCAACGACACAGCAGCAACGTGTGAGCCAGAGACGCCATTAAGGGAAGTTCAAGAAGGAGGCTACAGCTGCCTATCATGCGAGTGGAGTTCTAAGTAACGGACAGAAAGAGGAACTTGAGTGGAGTTCAGAACCGCAAGTACTTCAGAATAGCGCTAGAAAAAGAGACCTCACAACCCATCTGTATAGAGAGATTCCTAAATTGCTTTCAGGCTGACCGACTCCTGTACCAACTGTAACCTGAACCCTGGACTGTACCTACAAAGCATCATAAAGGTAAAGGAAACTGCACTCTGTTGTGTCTTCTGCATTCTTCCTGCGTCACCCTTTCAGCACTGCTACATATCTGTGCCTAAACACTACACCATCTACTACAACTGCCCTGGGACTACAGGTCTGCCTGTGGAGAGCTATTACAACTCTGCTGCATCACACCATCTGTCCCAGAGGATCTGCACTGCAGCGCTAGTCGCCTCTGACCACATACCACAGGTGTCGTCACGAACACTTTACTACAAAAACTCTTTATTTTTCCCCTGTAAATATACCCCCTTTTATTGGACGCCCAGGGCCACAGAATGGGTCAGTGCTGCTGTGACACTGCCCCTTTAAGAAACGGCCCAGTACCGAGTACCCCATTTGCCCTGGCGGGCGCTCCAGATTTTTTGGGGGTTTGTTTTTTATTGCAGTCACTTTGTTCAGCGACAGATGGATCCAGCAGTCATTCATCATACAGGCACCTCCATGTCCTGAGACATGTACTTAAGGAATGTACATTATATCTTTAATATATTTTTTATATCTTATATCTTCGTTTGCTTTTACTTTTGATTTTGTTGTATTTATTTAATTTTATGTCATCAATTTTATATACACAAATATATAAAGTAGGCAACGATATTGTTACCAGCCTGCTAGTCTGAGTGTGCTCCCGTGGCCTGCAGCATCTCTGGACTTGCTTGCCGTTAAGCACCTCTGGGATGTCTTTAGTCAACAATAGCAAAGGGAGCTGCCTGCTGCGGATCTTAATGATTTGTGTGCATTCAGCTGAACATTCTTCAGACAACCATTTCTAACCTCGCTGACAGCATACTAAGTCATGTAAGTCCGCGTTCCTCTATGTGTTTCAACGGTCCAAAAGGAGATGTCCTTCAGCACCAAAGGAAAATAGTTAAAACTTAGCCATTAATCATATAGGATAAAAAATTGGGCAAAAGTATGCATTTTAAAAAACTCCATAATGCTTACACATTTTGGTTAGAAAATCTTCCTGACACACGTGTAAGTATTAAAGGCTTTATTAATATGTGCATATTCTGCCAATATATTTTTTATCCTATATGATTAAAGGCTAAGTTTTAACCACTTTTTTTGGTGATGGCGAATACCATGTTTTAGATCTTTGAGAACTATTAGACCTGGAACCCAGATTAGTGCATTCTTCGAGCACCACACTCAGACCACTGACTGTCTACCCTGGAAGTCTTCTGGGATACGTATATCTAACAGAGTAGTATTGAGCTTAATTGATTCTTTTTCTATTTTTTTGTATGTCGCTCTGCGTGTTGCTCTTACGCGTTACTTACGAAATTGAGATTTTTCGAAGATTTTATTTCCATTATTTGATTATTTGCATATTCTGTGATTGTCATAATTCCATGACTTTTCCTTCTTGGCGCTGCAATTTCAGTATTGAGAAGTGTATGTTTAACTTTGTTCACTGTCTAGCATTGAGTGCTAGTGCTTGTATCGTACCCATGATTTGTGTTTAAACAAATCATTGGTATGTATGACCATGCACATGCTACTATACTTATTCTTTTTCTGGTCTTTGTATTGTCTTTATAGGGAAATTAAGTATTTCTGTGTTATAAGAGATAATTGCATATAATAATTGCAATAATGTGAAGTTTTGTGTGTGTGAAAAAAATCAGTGTTTGCAAACTAGGAAAATTCGAGCAGCTACTCTATGCAGTTAACGCAGAAAGCCATTATAGTGCTGTTGTAAAGAGGTGCACTTGTACTTATTATAACCTGTGATGTGTCTTTGGGGAAGGGAGGTGCAGGAACAGTAATATTCTTAGGGCCACAAAATTCAAAATGAAAAAAGTGGCGTCAATAGGACCAAAAACCTGAGAAAGTGCATTTGTCCCAGACTTAAGGCCAGGTTCCCGCGAGTCTCCCAGCGAACACCACTTTCAACTTTCTGGGCATTACAATATGAAGATTATTGATTGTTTGAAGACCTTGTTCATTTGTCTTCTTTACCTCCTCATTATCCAACCCTGTTGTTAACTTTTAATTCTATTTTGTACTCAATACCTAGTAATCTGGATCTACATGATCCCTACCATTTAAACAGAATCTCCTGGGAATCTGGGATCCTTGATTAACGAATATTTAAACAGATTCCGACATGCACTTACTGTACTGTTTTAAAGTATTATGGAGGAAAAATTCTCTGTTACCGTTAACTGTTAACTAAAATTGTTGCCAGTAGCCTTCACATATATACCTATGTACATTTCTAGAATTTTCAGTTAAATAAAGCCTTGTTAGTAGAGCAGTTCCAATAAACTGGTCTCTCTATAAATAGAGATCTATATAGTGAGATTAAGAAATCCTCCCACCACTCTCATGTATAGATTCAGCTCAGGAAAAGTTTCTATCTTCCAAAAACTGATGGGGCTTCAGTTAATGTAATGTAATTCTTTCCTATTCACGCTGTCAAGGTGTGAAAGCCAAATTTTATAATAAATATATGAATTGTCTTGGCTTATATGTGAATTATTAATATGGTAACCTTTTGGGTGATTTTTTTTCCTAGCTTTGGTCAGATATTAACAAACCTCTGTTTTTCTGACTCATTTAGGTCAACTGAATCTTGAAATGTATAATTTCAGACCTCAAAAGGTGATGTAGTGGTTTTTCTTTTTGGTTATTGTTTAGTTTGTATAGTTCTCCTTATAATTCCAAAAAAAGACTGCCTTGAAAAAGTATTCATAGCCTGTGAATTTTCCGCATTTTTTCACGTTACACCCACAGACTTATTGGGATTTTATGTGACATACCAACACAAAGTAGCAAGTATTTGTACAGTTTAAAGGAAATGATTCATGATTTATTAACTATTTTAAAAAGAAAAATATAAATCTAAACATTGGGACATGCATTTGTATTCCGCCCCCTTTAGTTTGATACTCCTAAATAAAATGTGACCAATTGTCTCCAGAAGTGACATAATTAGTAAATTGAATCCACCTGACTAAATCATTTTGATTTAGTGTAGTCATGAATTGATTTGATTGGTCCACTGTACCCTCCCATGTAAAACACACATCGTCAATATACCAGATCCAATTTTGGACCTTTTCAATTTGTTCAATAGGATTACTAGAAAAGATTTCCCTCTCCCAAGCCCCAAAAATAAATTTGCATATGACAGGGCACAGGCCGCTCCCATTGCGGTCCCCTGAAGCTGCAAATAAACCATTTTTTTTTAAATAAAAGAGGGGGACGCTTTCTTCTATTTATTAATGTAAGTGTGGTCTTCCTGCTATTTTTTCTTATAGATGAGTTGTGTGAATTGATTCTTAGCTAGGCACAGATGAATGTATATAAGTAGTCATTAAAGCAGCTTCAGGTTGTTACTAGCCACTACAATATCTGTCCTGTTTGGATATTAGTTTAGCGTCCCTCTTCATGTTATTTTGTATTTTAGTCTTCAGTAGCATTGTCTTTATATTTTAATGTATTCCTTTGTGAAGATAAATAAAAATTATTTTTAAGGTTTATACTCGTTCTGGGTTATTTTTTAACCATTTTTTTGTAGTTCATATACTATTGAGTTATATAACCCATTTATTTTGGTGGGCTTTCTTTGTTATTCATAGGTCAGTAATAATGATGTGGAATAAAGCAGGCTTAGGTTATAAAAAATAGCCTAAGCTCTGAACTTCTTACGAAGCACTGTTGTCATTGTCCAGTCCGGAGTTTATTTTCTGCTGTCTTCACTCTGGACTGGTCATGCGGAGGTTAATCTCCTCAGGCTCGTTCTGGAGCTAGCTGGGCTATTTCAGTCTGTCACAGCCTGCTGACCAGTGTTAATGATAGCTCAAGCTTCCAGTTTAGAGCCTCTGACCCTTGTACCTTGGTGATCCTCCTGCCTTTGAATTGTATCCACGTGTATGACCCAGACTGATCTCTGACCCCGTCTCTTGGTATTCGTTTCTGCTGCTACGTTCCCTCTGTGGCATTTGACTCCCTGGCTTGTACCCTGACCACGTATTTCGCCTCACATTTTTGGACCCCGTGCTCATGTTTTGGCTTTCTGATCCTCAGCTTGGTATTTTGACTACGTGTATTGCTGCTGCTTCTGGTACGTCTGCTCCTGATAGTTTCTGACTCGGTTCGTCTGACCATGCTCTCTCGTTACCTGTAACACCTGTGCGGTTGCTCAGTGTTGCTACCCGTAGTGTGTAATCTCTTTTCCCTCACCAGCTCCCCCTGGTGGAGGTTTCACCACATTATCACTAGCCTATACATTTAAATGGGATTTTGCACTTTTTTTCAGGTCATAGATCCGCTGCATAACTTGGCAGATCAAGTGTCCAGTTTGACAGAGATGGCGCGGGACTTTTCTGTGAATCATCAGTCCCTTGTCATGTCTCATACCCACTTACAGAAAGAGCTGACTGAGACAATTAAGACCATGCAGGGAAACACCTCTCATGTTGTTAGTCCACCAGGTAACTCTGTAGATGTTATTTTGCACCCTCCTGAACCCTCGGTTAAACTTCCTGACACGTTTTCTGGTGAAAAAGAAAAATTTCACCTATTCAGGGAGAGTTGTAAATTATGGTTTTCTCTTAGACCCCGATCGTCTGGGGATGATGCTCAGCGGGTAGGGATTATTATCTCCTTACTTAAGGAGGGTCCTCAATCCTGGGCTTTCCCGCTGCCTCCTACTGCCCCAAACAGATGTCGGTAGATAGGTTCTTTGAGGCCCTAGGACTTATCTATGACGAACCGGACCGTGTTAGGGTGGCAGAGGACACTATTATGGGTCTGGAGCAGGGGAAGCACTCAGCCGAATGGTACAGCTCCGAATTCGGTCGGTGGTCCACTGAGATGTCCTGGGATGACTCCGCACTGAGATGTCTGTCCTGGAAGGGACTGTCGTAATGCTTGAAGGACGCTCTGGCTCTCCATCCACCTCCCAGCTCATTGGAGGAGGCTATGACTCAGGCTATCTGTATGGATCAGAGGCTGCGAGAGAGAGGTGTTACACAGCGACGGATTCCGTTGTTCCCTGCTAACCCTGTTTTGCTTCCGTCTGAACCTATCGAAGTGGGAGCCACCAACCCCCAGGAGAAAGAGAGGAAACGGCGACGTGATGGAAAGTTGCGTTTTTTACCGTGGAGATCCCGGACATTGGAAAAAGGAATGCCTCTCCTGACCACCGACTAACAAGCGGCTGAGTCTGGGTGATCATCGTGGAGGTCACCCAGACGCTCAGGTACCTTTTTCTTCATTTTCAAAGATACTGTTAAAGGTGGAACTTGGTGTTGAGAACGGCTTTTTCCATACTTCGGCTTTTGTAGACTGTGGGTCAACCCTGAACCTGATTGACGCTAAGCTGGTGGCCCGCTGTAGATTAGGGACAGTTAGGTTGGAGACTCCCTTAAAAATTGTGGCTATTGACTCTACACCTCTCACTAAGGATGGTCTCCATTTCAGTTCTAAAGAATTCACCCTCAGGGTGGGGGCCCTACACCAGGAGCGCATGCCATGCTTTGTTTTGGATAACCTCCCTGCTGGCCTGGTGTTAGGGTTTCCCTGGTTGCAACGGCATAACCCGGTTATTGACTGGGGGTCCCGGGATATTGTTAAATGGGGACCTGGTTGTTCTGAAAAGTGTCTTGCTACTGTGTCTGTCATCCGTCAGTCTGGAGGGTATTCCGGAGTACCTGAAGGATTTTGAGGATGTGTTCTCCGAAAAGGAGGCTGAGGTTCTACCACTAGAGATGAGCGACTTTGCCTTTTTTCGGGTCGAGTCGGGTTTCATGAAACCCGACTTTCGCAAAAGTCGGGTCAAACGCAATCGGCCGATTATCGTGAAAAGTCGAAGGCCGACTGAAACACGAAACCCAATGCAAGTCAATGGGGAATAAAAGTCGGCAGTGAGTGGAGGACAGGAAACACACCTACAGTGCCCATTTTAATGCCAAAAGCATCAATTCTTATTACTTAAGCTTGTCAACCTTAATTTACTTTATAATAATAGTTAGGCATTGAAAACTGGGGGTTATTTGGCTAAAGTTGTGTGTGGGGGGGTAGGGCTGGCTCCAGATTTTCGTGGGCCCAGGGCCAAAGAATGTCACTGGGCTCCTTTAACACATGCCACAATTCATGATCCTCTAATACGGCAGAGAAATAGCGGTATAGTACAATGAAAAATACTTCACTTCTTACATCACATGACTGATATCCATTTTAAATTCTCCAATAGCTCCAAAAACGGACAGTATATTACTCCATACAGTATTATGGCCACCGCATAGTGCGCCATACAGAGTAATGAGGCCCATATATTTCTCCATAAAGAATCATTGGTCCCATATAATGTTCGATACAGTATATGATGAGCTCCACATAATGCTACAGTATATGTTGGTCCCCATGGATGAAGCTCCACTGTCTTATGGGCCCAAATAATGCTCCATATATAATGGGCCGCATTTCTAATGCTCCAGTGTATAATGGGCCCTGTAAATACTGCTCCAGTGTCTGATGTCCACCTTTGGAATGCTCTAGTGTATGGTGGGACCCATATATCATTCTCCAGAGTATTGTGCTCCCCAAAAATTGCTTCCAACCTTTAAAACAATTAAATAAGTCTCCTCACTAGGGAATCCCTGTACTCTGGACTCCTCCTCGTCCTCATCTTCCATCTCTCTGCACTTGGACTGTTTAGGCAGAGGGCGTACAGACGTGATGTCATCGCGCTCTCTAACCAGAATGTCACTGTCAGGAAACGCGGAAGACGTCATGGCAGTGGAGCAGCAGAGGTAAGTATTTCAACTTTGCAAGTGCTGTGATCCTGAACAAGCAGGGGGGCCCACTCGTTGGCGATGGCACTGGCACAGGGCCCCTCATAGTACGGCGGTGTGTCTGACTGCGGGTGGGCCCTCCCACCGGCAGAGACACTTTTGCGTACTTTGAGGGGCCCTGTGCCAGTGCTGTCACCCATGAGTATGCCCCCCACCTGCTCAAGGAACCTGCACTTTCATCTGCACCTTCCTCTTTGTCACCGTGTAAGGTGATATAGTATGCGGGAAGGGGAACCTGAGTTTCATCAGGGTCAGATTCTGGCTGTGTAGAGTGCGAGGGGAATGTAGTGGTGTGGGTCAATGTACCAGCAGAATCATTTAGCAGTGGCTGGGCATCAGTGCACTTGTGGCGCCCCCAGGAGTACGGTCGCCACAGTGGCATTACCTTCCTCCTAGGGAGTGTGATCTCATGCTTGGGAGCAACAAAGGATCTCTCTAGCAGTTAAACCAACACACAACACAGTTCCCACTCCAGGCCAGCAGGGAGGGCTCTGAACCTGACTTGTTGTGAGTTCATTTTCCCCTTCACCGTCGATGTCTGATGAGCTCCCTCTTCTGGTGAAGGAAGGTAGTGAGGCTGATTACCAAACACCTGATCTGGTAGATGATGACTGGGTAACAGGAAATTCTGACTGGATATAAGGCAGCCGACACCCTTCTGAGTCGCTGGTGATTTCTCTGCTGGATTCTTGGAGACCAGTCCGATTCCTGCTTCCCAAAGTTAAGTTTTTGCTCTGCTATTGAACTTATTAGTTTTGTTTTGTTTACCTTGTTTTTTGGAGTTCAGCCATCCCCGGTCGGGGGTGTGCCGAGTTCCATTTTTGTCTCTGATCAGTTTGTCTCTTTGCTCTGTCTTCAGAATTTACCTGAGTGCTGATATAGTCTTTTTGAAGTCCTAGCGACTTCAGGGCCTGTTTTTCCTATCAGACAGTTGGGACATTTTTTGGTAGGGTTTTTTACGGATTGCAGACAGCAGCTTTTCTATCCTGTCCTTTTTAGTTAGCTTGGGCCCCATCGTTTGCTCAACCTATCTTTCTATCTGTGTTAGTGTTTTCATCTTGCTTCACTGTCATTATTTTTTGGGGGTTGCCTATTGCTTTGGGGTCTGCTCTGGGGCAGTTTAGATTTCCCCTTTCTTTCTTTAGGCCTATTTAGTTCTCCGGCTGTGATCGAGGGGTCTAGGGCATCGTAGGAACCCCCCACGGCTACTATTAGTTGTTGTGGATAGGATCAGGGGTCTGCAATCCGATAGCTACCAACCTCTCCGGTTTTCTGGACTTAGCTTGTATTTTTGTTTTTTCCTCCTTCGGTGACTCATTCATAACACTGACTGCTGAGGAGCTGCTCTCTGTGGTCGGGAGGAGGGAAGTTAGGGCAGTCTGTGAAGGGAAGGGGAAGTGTGTGGATGTGAGAAGGGGAGCTGGAGCATGAGCAGAGTTAAGGCTCATTCCTAGCTGGAGCGCATGGTCCAGATTCCGGTCTCCGAGTTTGTAGGGACACTGACGGTCCTGCAGCAGAAACCAGAGGAAGTAGCAGCTGTAAATGCTGTGTTCCCAACTAAGGCTCGGAGGCCCCAGCAGCGACGTGTGTGAGCCAGAAGGAAAAGGCTACGGCTGCCTGCCATACGAGAAAGTTCCAAAAGAGAGTCAACAGGGGGAAATTCAGTGAACCCAGTACTGCAAGTACCTCAGATAAGCGCTAGAACGGAGGCCACACTACCTATCTGCAGAGAGAGAATTCCTAATTTGCTTCCAGGCTGACCAACTCCTTCTCCATCTGTACTCTGGGTCCTGGACGGCACTTACCAAGTACAGGTAAAGGAACTGCACGACTGTGTCTGTCATCTTTCTCCTGCGCCTGGCGCACGGCTATGCTACATCCTGCACTGCACACCATCTACCAACTCTTTCATCTGCCCTGCGACTACGGCCCTACCTGAGCAGGGCTTCTACATCTTAGCTGCAGCACAACATCTGTCCCAGAGAAGCGACACTGCAGCGCTGGTCAATCTTATCAGAAACCACAGGTGGCATTATGTATCATTCACCTATAAACATTATTCACCCCTTTGCATGGACGCCCAGGGCCACGGACCGGTTCACCACCACCGTGACACATCCCTCTGAGACACCGGCCCGGTACCGATTAACCCCACTGCCCTGGCTGGCGACCCACACTCCATGTCAGATTCATCTTGGACTGGGGAATTCACGATTTGACTTGATAACCCAGGCATGGTATGTGAGAAAGAGCTAAATGGACTAATGTGAAGTGTGGCCTGCTGCATCATTCACTTTTGGTGGGGTGAAGGACACAAGGAAAGGGGTTCTTCCTGACCAGGAGCCAGCACTTGACGACTCAGTGCTTGCATTTTTTGAAACTTCAGAAGAGGAGGGCATATTAGCTGGAGTCTGTTTTGGCAATGTAAGCCAAAACCAGTTCCTGATGCTCCGGCTTTAAAAGCGGTTAACCTACTCCCAGAAAAGGTAGCCTTCCAGGCCTTCCAGAGCCAGACCATGATGCAGGCTCAATACCTCCTGCCTTAGCTGCTATTTTGCTTTTGCCACTACCAGCAGATGCACCACCATCAGTACCAGCTGCCCCCCCACGCCCACGTCCGCGGCCTCTTCCACCATACTTCCAAATTTTGGAGAAAATGTACCCAAAATAACTTCAGATATATGGTACTGTACAGAAGCATACAGCTGTATACAGTCAAAGGATAATTGTAAATCTCTGTATATATTTCATGAGTCACACAGAGACGCTCACAGGCTCAGTATGGATTAGACAAGAATATAAAAAGTAGAAAAAGGGTACAGTATCATCAGATAGCAGGTATATATAGTATAGTTTAGACATTCTAAATCTCCGTTTATATTTCAGGAGGCAGACACAGACGCTCTCAGACTCAGTATGGATTACAACACAATATAAAAAGCCGTAAAACGGTAATGGATCTGAAGCGTACAGCTGTATACAGTGTAGGGGTCATTGTCAATCTCAGTATTTATTTCCAGAGTCAGAAACAGACTCTCACTTGGTCAGTTTGGATTAGACCAGAATATAAAAAACAGTAAATGGGTAATGTATCACAAGCGTAGAGCTGTATACAGTGTTGGGGTAATTTTTAAATCTACATATAAATTGCAGGAGTATCCCACAGACTCTCACAAGCTCAGGATGGATCACACCACAATATAAAAAGAAGATCCGCAAGAAATAATCACACATGTGGGCCAATGTTCCAGGTGTCAATGATACACTTAGAGTGGTGGGTGGAGGAGGACTTTCTGGCAGAAAGGGTACAGTATCACCAGATACCAGGTATATATAGCATAGTTTAAACATTAAAAATGTACGGCTATATATCAGGAGTAGTGTTGAGCCACCCCGCTAGTGTTCGAGTTCGGTTCGGTTCGTCGAACAGGAGGCAAGTTCGTCGAATGTTCGACGAACACCGTCAAACCCCATTGAAAACAATGGCAGGCAAACAAACACATACAAACACATAGAAAACACATACAAACCACCTTAAAAGGTGTCCCAAAGCAGACAAAATGCTCAGAAGACACAAATAACATATGGAAAAGGGCAACTACATATAGAAAAGAGGTGGAGGAGTAAAAGGAGGTGGAGGAGACACAGATATAGGCATGTCATGCCCTTATAAAGTCAAGAAAGGCTGGAATAAAAATCTAAATTACAAAAAAAATTCTAAAATTCCAAAATCGAAGACGATCATCTACCGTCGGACTTCCCACCATAAATTATGCCAACTGCCGATCAGGCGGCGTTATTCCCACGATCCTCCGAACAGCGTCCATGAAGGCAAAGTGTTTGGTTTACGGGGACACTATGGTTGAAAAGCTGAACCTTAGAGTAATGTCCAGAAGGGCACCACCACAAGGAGTGGAGCCTGCAGATTAATTGGACTCCTCACGGGCAACCTCAACCATGCCAGCCACGGAAAGGATGGACAGATTGCAAGCTTTCTCGATTCTGTGGGTGGTGGTGCATGGCCATTTTTTAGCGATTTGTCAGCTTAATTCCGTTAATGAACGAGACTTCAGCATGCCCCCGTGGTCCGCCTCCAGCTTACTAGAGGGACACGCGAGGCTCTGGCACGCGAGATCAAGCAATAACAGGTCTGTCATGCCCTTACATGTCCGGGGCTGCACGAGTGCTACACTGAAAGGACCAGCATGTGTCGCTTACAGGTGCGGATAACCCGCTGAACCCCATTAATGATGGGGATCTGGGATTCCAATTCTTCCCCGCGAACGAGGATTTCACAGTAAGTGCAGGTCAACCGGAATTCCGGAATTATGCCTAACCGGCATTCCAGAAAGAATGTGCAAAAATTAAGTGTCCAAACCACAGGTGCTGTAGCTTGCTTAACAGCTGGGCTCCTCTGCTGAGTAGCACACAGTTCTTTCACAAACAGGCAGCATAGCTTGGTTCACAGGTGGGCAACTCTGCTGAGTAGCAGACAGTGCTTGCATAAACAGGCGGCATAGCTAGGTTTACGGGCGGGCTCCTCTGCTGAGCAGTAGACACAGGTACTAGGCCCAAAGTATTGACTGGGCTAAATGGAGTTAAAAAATGGTTCTTACATAAACAGGTGGCACAGCTTGGTTCATGGGTGGGCTCCTCTGCTGAGTAGCAGACAGTGCTACAAGGCTCAAAAGGATTTTCTGGACAAAATGCGGTAAAAAATTATTAGAAACACACACGGTGTAGCTCCTTGACAGGTGTACTACACCGCTGGCTACCAGACACCGCTACTATGCCATGAAACTGTCTATTAACATTGAAAACCATTATTAATGTGAAAATAAAGTTACGCTTTTGGTGAAAGAGCCGTTCTCGAACGGAGCCTCGAACAGCCGAATTTTAAGCAAAGAGTTCGACGAACAGCTCGAATTTGAACTTGACGAACAGTTCGACTCGAACACCGCTCATCTCTAATCAGGAGGCAGGCTCAGACAGTCTCAGGCCCAGTATGGATTCGACAAGATTGTAGAAAGTTGAGAAAGGGTACATTATCACCGGATAACAGGTATATATAGCATAGTTTAAACATTAAAAATCTCTGTGTATATTTCCGGAGTCCGACAAAGACTCTCACAGTCTCAGTATGGATTAGACAAGAATCTAAAAAGTAGAAAAAGGGTAATGTATTCGAAGCGTATACCAGTATACACTGTTGGGGAATTTAAATCTTCATATATTCATAATTCTCAGAGGCGATGCTGACCCTCAATTACTTTGTCTGTGGAGACAGCGAAAACAGTTCTTTGTGAAGAAAGGGTTGCTGTATCGCAGTACTGTGGATCCCATCACCGTTACTCATCTCCATCAAATTGTGATCATAGGGAGAGATGTAGACATGGTCCACACTGCCTATCATGATCTGTCAGGTAACTTTGGAGTGCAAAAGACAGAAGCCACAGGCCGTAGGCGATTCTATTGGATTGGCATGAGAGGACACATTTAAAAATGTGGGCAGGAATGTCACACGTCTGTGAGTAGGAAAACTGTGAAAAATGATGGTAAACCACCACTGCATCTCATTGTGAGTCGACGTCCATAACAAATGGAAACCATTGATCATCTGAAGATAGAGCCCAGCAGGACAGGGCATAGCTACGTCTTAACCATCATCTATCAGTTCACCAAATTTGTAGTGGCAGTCCCAGTGAAGGATTTAACAGCCCAGACCTCACAGTGGTGGAGCAGGGAGAGGTAAGTATTGCAAGTGCTGGGGCCCTGAGCAAGCAGGGGGGCCCACTCGTGGGCAGCGGTACTGGCACAGGGCACCTCATAGTACGCCGGTGTGTCTGATGGCGGGTGTGCACCCCCACCATCAGAGACACTTGATTGCACTAGGACAGGAAGAGGAGCAGGGTGACTCTCAGGGCAAGGAATGTGATAATACAGAGGATGATGATGAGGTGGTAGATTCCAGTTGGCGTGAACACAGAGGCACACAGCTGAGTAGGTCATCTCAGGAAGAAGATGAGGTTAAGTTGCACCGAATGGCGCAGACACGTTTTGATGTAGTCACAATGAGCAATGCATCTTTAGCAACAACTGTGATTGTGGCCAGCAGCGTTCATGGGTTTGCAGCTCGCATGGGCGGCAAAGGTTGCCTAGTCTAGGCCTTTTTTGA
The DNA here is from genome assembly GCF_039654945.1 of Dendrobates tinctorius. Classification (NCBI taxonomy): domain Eukaryota; kingdom Metazoa; phylum Chordata; class Amphibia; order Anura; family Dendrobatidae; genus Dendrobates; species Dendrobates tinctorius. The sequence continues at coordinate 32,210,028 of NW_027361697.1, forward strand.
CACCACTTTGCAAAAAAAAAAACTGAGTAGAGGGAAAAAGTGCAATAATTTGACTACTACATGCACAAATCCTCACATGCACAATCAACATGTGTTACTCTGGGCAACCCACTGTGCTAAAATGCGGACCTCAACCACTATCAGCCGCCCCATGAATCGCATCTGCTGCTGCTTCTCTCTCCTCCTCTGTTACCATGCCAAGTATTGTGATGCAGGTCTCCAACCGAAGAACATTGGGTTCTTTACCCACCCCAGTCAGGCTAGGTGAGGGCCCATCAGCTGTAGCGGAAGCTGACATGCCTGCTGTTTTTGACCGATCTCAGAGAACAAGCAGACCACAACTTTATCACTCCACTGTAACATCTCTGCCTGCACCTTTCTCACGGTCCAGCATTTTTTTATCTGGTTCACCATACTATGCCCTCTTTCAACACTGCAGCCAGTCCTAGGTTATGCAGTTGTGGTCACTTAAAAGATTGCTTCCTCCTACACATGACAAAACTAAGAGGCTAAACTCCACCATCTCCAATCTGTTGGCCACAGAAATACTGCCTTTCCACCTGGTACATACAGATGGTTTCCAAAAGTTGATGGCCATCACAGTACCCCAGTACCAATTGCCCAGCTGCCATTACTTCTCTAAGAAAGCTGTGCCTGCCCTACACCGGCATGTTGCAGGAATCATCACCCATTCCAGGACTAAATCTGTCTGCTAGGGTGCATTTCATTACAGACACTTGGATGAATTTACATGGCCAAGGGGGTTGCATCTGGCTGACTGGGCACTGGGTGACTCTGGTGGCTGTGGGGGCAGGCGGGGAAGGTATTGCTCCACAAGTCTTGGAATCTCAAAGGCTTGCAGGACAAACCTTCTCATATCACACTCCCTCCACTGCTTCTGCCTTCTCCACCTCATCTAGGGCTTCCACCTGTGCCCTCAACCTCTGCCTTAATGATACATGCGTTCCAACAGTGAAGAGTGAATCCCCACCAATTCAGTACTGCGCAACCAGGGCTCACCGCAATCAGGCAGTGTTAAAATTGATATGCCTTGGAGATCGCAGTCATACAGCTGAAGAGTTGTGGACAACTCTCCAGGCCGAGTTTGAGCAATGGCTGTCTGCTGAGCCTGCATCCAGGGAAGGCCGTGTCCGATAACAGGTCATCAACTTGTATTGATACAGAGGTCTTTGTCCATACCAGTTAACAGATTGATATGCAATGTGCCGACACAGTGGAATTTTACTCTGCACATGTTTCATCAACTGTGGCAACAGCAATGAGCCCTGAAACAGTATGTCATGTCATATAGCCTGGGCCAACACAGTACGAACGTGGCGCATATCACATTTACGGAGTGGGCATAGATTAAGGACCTCTGTATTCTTCTGCACAGGTTTGAAATGGCTACTAAAATGGTTAGCGTTGATGATATCATCAGCAGCATAACTATTCTGGTCATCTATATGCTGGAGCAGACTTTGAATAGCCTTTTGGAGGAGGTGGTAGTCCCAGAGGAAGAGAAGGAAGTAGAGCAGATGCAGAAGGGATAACAATATCTCAAAGTTCCAGACTGTCGTCACACAGGCGAGTGCCAGGGGAGGGAGGATTACTGCGATCAAAGGGGACTGGTGATACCAGACAGATTGGTGTAGGATGAGGTGATGGGTGAACAACTGTCAGGAAGTGAATAGGATAATCATCCCCTCCCTGGAAAGGGATCCGCAAATGCTTGAGAATAGAAACACGCTTTTACACAATCTTAAGAGAGGTTTTCCCCAAAACAGCAGTAAGGCACACAGTGTGCATCACAGCTCTATACTTTCAACCTCCTGCACATCAATTCTTCAACGCCAAAACATTAGCAGCAACAGTAGTATAAGTAGAGAAGCAAATTCTGTGAGTCCTTTGACACATTTTTAAACCAGCTCGTGCACCAGCAGAGCAGAGTCCAAGTCTGACACATAGTGAACAAATGGAGAGGATGGTGTAGGAGTATCCAGAACTCAATATCAATATCATCAGGGAGGGTTTGTACCCTTTCACATTTTGGTCTTCAAAAATGGATGAGCGGCCTGAGCCCCTCAAAACTTGGAGGTTTTATCATGCCCGGCAGCCAGCATTCTCTTCGAACATGTCTTCAGCACTGCTGGTGGTGTCCTGACAGATGAGCACAACCACCTGTCTCCTGAAAGTGTAGACTGCCTAACTTTCATCAAGATGAACAAGTCATGGATCTCCAAGGACTTTTGCACCCCAATCCCAGACTGTACATACTAGGCAATGTTGAAGTTTTTAGCGTGCTGCATTAATCTCGTTTAATTGCAGTCTGTGATGTCTTTAATGTGGCTTCTATGCCTGCTGTTGCTGCTGCTGTAGATGTTAACACAAATTTGTGGAAATCTGAACAGTCATGGTTGGTCTCCATCTGCTGGGTTGGCTGTAGTGGAAGATATGTTGGTCCTTATTATACTATTTCTACTCTCGTGAAATTTATACCACTTCAGTGGTGTCAGGTCTGACACCCCAGAGTTTGGTTGTCACAGTGACATTGCCTCCCTCTAAGAGGTGAAGTCATGCTTGGAGGCAGAAGGGGACCCCCATGCCATGTAACATAGATTAAATCACAATTCCTGCTGCAGGTCAGAAAAGGAAGCTGCCTTATAAATTCTGGCCAGCAGAGGGGGTTGGTGAGTCAGCTAGAAATGAGCTGAGGGGGTTGTCATGGAAACGAGAGGAGCTGTGAGAAAATGACAAGACAGTTAAACATGAGGTAAAAAGATCTTTCTGGAAGATCCAGTCAGTTCAAGACAGGGCGTTGATCTGTAAAGAGGGAAAGGACACGAGCAGAGACGTGGAGGCTCTGGGGTAGCTAAAAACAGCAGACAGCAGCCCCCAGAGAGAAGCGCTAATAGAGAGAAAAGGGACGTCAGAGCTGTATGTCCTGACCGCTGAATCTGAAAGTACAGGGGATTGTAAATTCCTGTTCGACATTGAGCACCTGAGAGCACGGCAGCAGATAAGGAGCCCGGGGTTGACAGTGAAAAGGACGGTACCCGTGGAATAGGCTCATGCTGGCAGCCGTACAGGTTAGTGAAATCTTCACGCAATTGAGGGTCGCAGCATAGTTATAAACAGCGGAGACCCACACACAAAGCGCAGAAGGAAGGTCCAAAATCCCCACCTGGCAAGGTGAATCCCCTGAATGCCTCCAGGCGAGCCAGACTCATTCCATCACCTGTATGTGGTACTCCGGATTGCAACCAATTGCCAGTAAAAGGTAAAGAAACTGCACCTCTCTGTGTCCTTCTCTCATTTCTCTGCACCCCAACGTTCACAGCCATTTTGACTATCAATCTAACATCTTTGCCCTGGGACTATTGCTCTACCTGTGGGGAGCTATTTTCACCTCAGCTGCGCCACATCAACAGTCTCAGGGGAACAACACTGCAGCGCTGGTCACCTCTGACCAGAATACCACAGGTGGCGTCACATATTTAATCATCTACAAACTTTATCTTCATTTTTACCACATCACCAACAACTTTTCCCCTTCCCCTTTCATCAGTTTATTTAATGGACCCCCCAGGGCCACGGACCGGGTCACCGCCGCCGTGACAGCGTCCCCCGTTGAAGTCAACGGGCCCGATACTGAGTACCCCACGGCCCTGCACAGCGCACGCGCGCTCTCTCGCGCGCCCTCACGCCGCCGCACGCCCCTGCACTCCATCAGGCCCTCATTTTTTTTTTAAATTTGAAGACTCTTGATAGGATTTCCATCTGCTGGGTTGGCTGTAGTGGAAGATGTGTCGGTCCCTATTATACTATTTCTAATCTCATGAAATTGATGCCACTTTATTGGTGTCTGCCACTAATTGTTTGAAATGTGAACACTCCTGGTTGGGTTTCCATCTGCTGGGTTGGCTGTAGAGGAAGAGATGTCGCTCCCCATTATACTATTTCTACTCTGGTGAAATTTATTCCACTTTGGTGTTTGCCCCTAATTATTTTGGGTCTCCTTCATGAGTGTTGCCTGTAGCAGTAGGGCTCCGAGACCGGCAAGCCCATTTCCTTTGAGTCAATTGCTATTGTTACGATTTTTACATTTTTCTGAGAGTAGTAGTCTATGAAACTGATATTTGTGCCACCTGACGGCGAATATTCGACGAATAAATAGGCTAATATTGATGATCATAATCAGAACCGAACTTTGAAATATTCGCTCCTCTGTAGTGCCAACATTTTTGGCCAAAAAACTGTATATGAATTTAGGCAAATTTGATCTAATTTTTCTGTGATTTGTCAGTTCTAGAAGCCAGGTCCCAAAGTTAAAATCCAGCATTATAATGTTGAGCAGAATCCACAAAACTCAGTTGAAGAGCAATTGCACATTAAAAAGAAAAAATCCAGAAAATACTCAGAATTTTTTGCAATAGAGTAGAAAATGGGTATATTACTCCTTTACAAATATCAAGGACTGCTACCACTTGAAACCCCATTGTTACATTCCGAACTGTTATGGACTTTGTTAATTGTCTCTGGTTCCTACGGGTTACCATTAGACCCATTAGGCCGGAGTCACACACAACGATAAAAAAAAAAAAAATCGGTCTGATTTTTACGGTCCGAAATCGCACAAATGTTTCTTGACCAGTGATCCGTCTGTCATCCGAATTTCTTGCGATGATACGATTTTATTCACATCTAAGCATCCATTTGACATCCGTCTGGGGATATTTTCTCAGAGGCTTGCAAAATGGACAAATAACGGTTTTTAGGCCTGAAACAAATTTAAATCATCATCCCGCCCTATATTTAAGGGCTCTGCAACAGGTGTGAGCCTGCTACCTTTGCCATAGAGTCAGTGCTTGGATTTGGTTATCTCTGCTTTGTGCTAAACATGACAGACAGGCTGACTTTTAACACCACTGAGCGTCTTCTTTTCTATTGGGTTATATCCCGACATTTTGGTGAGCCATACCCTGTGATTGTCGATCCGAGGAGGCGTAGACGAATGTGGGTCCATCCTCTTTTGTTGCGCAGGATATCTAAAGGCCATTTCCACCGTCTCTATACAGTACATCTCTGCGTAGCCATCCGGAGAAGTTCTTTCAATATTGTCGGATGAGCCTTGCTACATTTGATCTTTTGCTGGAGATTGTGTGCCCTGGGATCACGTTTCAGGGCACAAGGATGCGCAAAGCAAATTCTGCAGAGGAGCGGCTTCTCCTCACCTTATGGTATGTCTTAAAGCAATATGTTGATGATGTGTGAAGCAGCAAATTCTTTTCCTGATCTTGAATCTTATAGATTTTTGCCATGTAATATTGTATATTTACAAGCACATTTCCCAAGATACCTTATATGCTTGTGTATTACTGAACCAAGCCATGGCAAGTAATTTAATGTTGACCATGCATACTTTAGAATTGATAGACTCTAAATTTGTTTTAAGCTTTATTTGTTGTTTGTTGGGCTGTGTACTGATGGTTTATTTTTCTTTGGTTTTTAGCTTCCTTTCAACTGGCCTTTCATATGCTGGTCTGCATTTAGAATTTTTAATCGGGAAATCAACAATATCTGGCATTGTTCAGTCTACCTGCTCAGAAATCTGGTCCAGACTCCATCATGTGGTAATGCCGGAGCCCAAAATGGCAGACTGGTTGCATATCTCCCGTGGATTTGAGGCCATGTGCCAGTTTCCACAATGTATTGGAGCCCTGGATGGGAAGCACATTCGTGTGCGTAAGCCGCTGAACTCAGGGTCCCAATTCGATAATTATAAACAACATTTTTCTGTAGTATTGTTGGCCCTGATGGACACTCACTACAGGCTTATAATTGCAGATATTAGGGCCTATGGAAGAACTGGAGACTCCAGAGTCTTCAATTCTTCCATTATGGGTCAGTGGCTACGTAATAATCAGCTGGACCTACCACCACCACGTCAGCTTCCAGACTCAAATCTGGAACCGGTGCCTTATGTTCTTGTAGCAGATGAGGTGTTTCAATTGAGCAGACATGTCATGAGGCCATATCCAAGACGAAACCTTGACCACCGGTGTCGAATATTTAACTTGCGCCTATCACGTGCTCGGCGACTGGTGGAGTGCGCCTTTGGTATTCTTTCGGCCAAATGGAGGGTCCTACAGTCCGCCATTCAGCTGAGTGAAGCTAATGTAAATGAAGTTATTAAAGCCTGTGTGGTAATACATAACTTCATACGAATTCATGATTGCCCCTCACATGATGATGCTGAAGTTGAGCCTGGTAATGTGTGTAGGCCTAGGTCACTTGTGAGCCCACCCCGTCGTCCAATCTTGGGACTCAAAGTACGTGATGTGTCCACTACTTATTTTCTCTTACACCTCAGGGTGCTACTCCCTGGCAAAATGATGCCTTATCTATGAAGTGGTTTGGTTGTGTTGTGTTCTCATAAACATTTTTTGCTTGCCCTTTTGTGTGACTAGTTTAGTGTTTTAGATGTACCTAACACATTACAGAACATATCCGAACATGAACAAGCACACATTGAGAATTAACAAGTTTCTTACTTTTTTTTTTTGGAATGACAAAAGAAAATAAACATATAAGTAACATATGGCATAATGTTAGCAGCACATTATGATGTCAAAATCTGACCAAAAAAATATACATACTGTATAAAAATACAAAAAAACAATGAGTACCAAAGGCAAACCTACAAGTCATGGTAGGTTGGGGATGGCGAAGGTGGGGGTCCTGCTTGGACATTTGGCCTTGGTTGCTGGGCCAAATCACTGTCCCCCTGTGCACTGCCAGTTGGCTCTGGCATCTGTTGCATCCTGGCAGGATCAAATTGTGGGTTTGGGTAGGGGTAATTAGGAAATTGCTGGGGGTAGTCCTGATGGTAGGGCTGCCCAAATTGCCAATATCCCCCAATATGGCCATGTCTAACACACCCATGTTGGGGCCACCCTCCAACATTGGATAAGTTAAAGTGGCCATATTGTGCATGTGCGCCCTGGCCCATATATTGGACCTGTGGAGCCACATTCTGTATGTGTGCAGGCTGAGGCGGAGGTGTTGGCACCCGTGGTGGTGGAGGAGGAGGAAGAGGTTCCAAGGATGGTTGACTTGCCACTTCAAGTCCAACCAGCCTGTCTATTTGATTTTCCTCCGACAGCTGCCACCTTTACAAAAATTGAAAGACAGTGCAGGGATTATTGGGTGGTGTGCTGGCATCCAGAACTATTTGTAGAGCCCCTCTGGTACGCAGCCTGTACCCACGGGGAATTGCCCTGAAGTACTGTGCCAGACTGCGCCCATAAGCCTCCTCCCCATCATCATGAGCAGCTGTGGACAAGTAGTCCAATACACCTCGGTCAACCTACCTCCTTGTTCCTGAAGCTGCTCCTTCTCTCCTGCGCCGGCCTCGTCGTGGTAGGGCAGAAGGCTGTGAAGAGGTATCCATTGACATGGTGGGGCTGCTACTGTTGCCCTGGTCCTCATGTTGTGCTGGCTGGCTACCAGATTCTGGTGGTGGTGGTGGTGATCTTGGTGGTGGGGGTGTGGCTCTGGGAAGTTCTGCAGATGGGCCTGACCCTGCAGCAACATCAGACACTGGATCTATCCCCACCTCAGAGTCGGAACCCGTCTCCCTCTCTGTAAGATTTGACTCAGTGCTACAATGTAAAAAACAAAAAAATCATTAATATTTTGCCTTTTAAAACTAAAAAATACAAAATTAAACCCTGCACTTACGGTCTCAGATCCATGACAGGAGCAAGGAAATCTAGGAGGTCGAAGTAGAGGTATTTCCTCTTGGTGGTTCCAGCCGCTCCACTACGGGCCCTCAGCTGTCTCTCCCTCCTATATGTGTCCCTACAGCTGCGCCAACGCCTCATCACATCAGTCACTACAATGTAAAACAAAACACAGGAGTTCAGACCACACATATGGCTATGTTATCAACGGTTTTAATATGCTTAGGCAACCACATTTAAACTTATAGGAATTCTATTTCTGATGGCTCTACAGCAATACTACAAAAAAGAGTAACGGTTTCAGGCCTACTACAAAAGGACCTTCTAACTAACCTACTTTAAACAAAAATGTAGAAAAACATGAGGTAATGATGTATGGATGCGAACATCTCTTATTTTTAGAAGAAACAAAAAATATATACTGGCTAAGATAGGGACCAAAAAACAAGGAGAAGAGCACTGCATTTGTTGGAAGATCAATTAGCTAAGGATTGCAATATTTGTCCAAAAATATTAATGGGGCCACCAGTCAGGGATGTGTAATTTAGATTGGGATAATATGCAGACATTAATGGCATAGTAATTTCTGAAAGATATTTGGTCAAGTAGGCCATATATTGTAACTTACATAGAGCAGATTACATTTTCTTTTCTAATTATGTGTCCACATTTTTACAGTGCAATTTAATTTTTGGGGGAATATTTAACTTACTAATTTGCTCCTGCTCCTCCCGAGGTCTGGCCGCATAACCAGTGAACATCTGGGAACAGATTCTTCTCCACACTGTCTCCTTGCGTGCCCAGTCAGCATAGTGGAGATATCTCTGGTCCCATAGTTCTGGCCTCTCCTGGACCAGAACTATGAGCTTTTCTACATTCACTTGCGTGGACATGCTGGAGGAATCCGTGGAGGCGTTCTTCCTGTTTTTTTTTTATGGTGCAAGTGAAATTTCCAAAATATAGCCAGCTAACCAGCAACCACAGCAGAAACCTCGGAACTCCGTCCTGACAAACGTGGAATCCATAGCGAAAGTCTTAGTTACTCACCGGTTAACGGTATTTTTCGGAATCCATGACAGCACCACCTGAGAGAGGGATCCGCCCTTCTTAGGAACAGGAAAACCTACAGATACAAAAGGGCGGCACCTCTCCCACGCATCAGTTGGATTACAGAGCATAAAAGAGGACCTCCAAGGTTAATGCATGATTATATGTACAACAATATTAATACTTAAATTTTTATCACCCGTGGATATGTACAAAGGGAAGACGTGCACACCCAAATTAACTAAGGGAAGGGAATCTATGGGTGCTGTCATGGACTCCGAAAAATACCGTTAACCGGTGAGTAACTAAGACTTTATTCGGTCGTCCATGACAGCACCACCTGAGAGAATTACAGAGAGTAATCACTACTTTAGGGGGGGACTACAGCCTGCAGAACCCTGATACCGAAGGAGAGGTCTGCAGAAGCACCCAAGTCTAGTCTATAATGACTATAAAAAGTGCTTGGAGAGGACCAAGTGGCCGCCTTACAAATCTGGTCGATGGAGACTTCCGATCTCTCGGCCCACGAGGTCGCCACGGCTCTGGTGGAATGCGCCTTCAATTTCTCCGGAGCTACTCTACCTTTTGAGGCATAAGCTAATGAGATTGCTTCTCTAATCCATCTGGCTAGTGTACTTTGGACACCCTAAGACCTTTCCTAGGGCCTTGGTAGGAGACAAAGAGGGCATTGTCTTTCTTCCAGGGATTGGTAGCCGCTAGATACTCCAAGAGGCATCTCCTAACATCTAAAGTGTGTAGCTTCTCCTCTTTCCCATTAGTTGGTTTAGGGAGGAAGGATGGAAGGACTATTTCCTGCGACCTATGAAAGCTGGAGGCTACTTTTGGTAAATACGCCGGGTCGGGTCTAAGTATTACCCTATCCTCTTTTACCTGAAGAAAAGGTGGGCGCCTAGCCAATGCCTGAATGTCACTTACCCTACGGGCTGATGTTATGGCTATTAGGAAAGCTATTTTGAGGGACAGGCTCCTAATAGAGGCTGACAAGATGGGTTCAAATGGCGCTTCTGTCATGGCTGTGAGGACTAGGTTCAAATCCCATGGCGTGAGTCTATTCTTTACTATGGGTCTGGATCTACTCGCTGCTTTTATAAATCTACTGACCCAGTAATTAGCCACGATGTTGCAGCCAAAGAGGGCCCCTAAGGCGGATACCTGTACTTTAAGGGTACTGGTGGAGAGACCCAAGTCCAGCCCTTTTTGTAAAAATTCCAAGATCTGGCCTATAGGGACGGTATCATCAGTATTTATATTTGAGCTTTGGAGGAATCTTTTCCAAATTCTGACGTAAATCTTAGTTGTCACCACTTTCCTACTTTTTAGTAGAGTGTCAATTAGGTCTGGGGAGAAGCCTTTACTTTTTAGCAGTGACCGCTCAAATTCCACGCCATGAGATGTAGGCCAGCCACCTGAGGGTGGAAGACCGGGCCCTGGGACAGAAGGTCCGGGATGTCCGGGAGAACCCAAGGATCGTCTACCGACATGATCCTGAGGTTCGAGAGCCATGCTCTTCTGGGCCAGAATGGGGCGATGACTATGACCCTTGCCCTGTCCTTCCTGATCTTCCTCAACACCAGAGGAAGTAGAGATAGGGGAGGAAAGGCGTAGGCTAGCCTGAAGTCCCATTTTATCAGTAGCGCATCTACTGCCAGAGGAGTCTCCCTGGGATTTAGGGAGCAAAACTGTGTCGTTTTCGAGTTCTCCTTGGTGGCGAATAGATCCACCTCTGGTTGACCCCATCTCTGCACAATCTGAACGAAAATGGAGGTGTTTAAGGCCCACTCCCCTTGTTTTAACAGATTGCGGCTTAGGAAATCTGCCGCGACGTTCTCTTTTCCTCTTATGTGAAGAGCCGTGAGAGATAAAAAATACCGCTCTGCTAGCTGGAACAACTGTCCTGCCACATTCATCAGAGTTTTGGATCGAGTTCCGCCTTGGTGGTTGATATAGGCCACGGCCACTCGATTGTCCGAGAGAACTCGTACGTGATGGCCCTGTAGATACATAAGGAGCTCTTTAGCTGCGTGTACTACCGCCGTCAATTCTTTCAAATTAGAAGACATTTGTATCTGATCCCGTTCCCATAGGCCCTGGACCAGAATTTCCTCCATATGCGCCCCCCAACCGGAAGGACTTGCATCCGTGGTGACCACGCGGGTAATGTTATACTCCCAAGGGACCCCTCTAGACAAGTTATTTCTTTCTAGCCACCACTCCAGGGACTCTATTGTGTTTCTGGATAAGATCAGTCGACCTTCTAAGTTACCCCCCAGAATTCTCTGATACCATAAAACTTCGCCCTGTAGAGTTCTCTTATGAACTTGGGCCCACTGGACTGCGGGAATGCAGGATGAGAGGGAACCCAACAGGGACATGGCTTTCCTGAGGGACATGGAGGGGTTGTTGGAAGCGTTCAGGACCCGGCCATGCAGGTGCAGCAGCTTCTCTGGGGGCAGACGGCATTCCTGCTTTTTAGAATCTAGGGTTAGGCCTAGAAATTGTTGAATTTTTAATGGCTGCAGACGGGATTTTTTGATATTAAGTAGCCATCCCAACCGCTCTAGAGCCGCCGTTGTTTTCTGTAATTGTTCTAAACACTGCTCGGCTGAACTGCCTATTATAAGGAGGTCATCTAGATAGGGGACGACTAGAATGTTTAGCTCGCGCAGATGGGCCATCACCTCTGCCATCACTTTGGTGAATACTCGGGGCGCAACCGCCACCCCGAAGGGTAGGGCCGCGTACTGGAAGTGCTGGACTGACCCATCCAACTGAACCGCCAGTCTAAGGAAAGGATGGTGTGCTAGACATATTGGTATATGGTAGTAAGCGTCTTTCAGATCTAGGACCACCATGAAGCAGTTTTGAAACAGCATTTTTATTGCGGTGTTAATTGTTTCCATTTTAAACGGACGTACGACCAGGAATTTATTGAGGGCTTTGAGGTTAAATATAGCCCTAAATGAGTCGTCCGGTTTACGGACCAAGAACAGGGGGGAATAGAAGCCTTTCCCCCTCTCTTCCTCTGGAACTCTCGTCAGGACTTTTTTGTCGAGTAGCTCGAGGACCTCGGTCTCCAGGGCAGCTTGTTCTAGCGGGGAAGATTTGAGCGGAGTTTCCTTGAACCGATCTTGGGGAACGCAGGAGAACTCTAGGTGCAGTCCTGTAGCTATAACCCCCAGTATCCAGCTGCTATTCGAGATTCTGGCCCAGGCCGGGTAGAAGGCAGATAATCTTCCTCCTACCGGAGCCACTAGTCATTGGGGCGGCTTCTTATTATCCCGTGATGGACCTTCTTGGCGCCCCCCTCCTCCGAACATGAAGCCCGTACCTCTGGTTTTCTTGTTGTCCCATCTGTTTTGATCTCTGGCCTGTCTCCTGCAGGAATACCCTTTCCTAGAAAAGGGACGTCTCCAGGATGTATTTGGCAGACTCGGAAATTTCTTTTTCTCATCCCCGGCTTTCTCTAACAGTTCGTCTAGGACGGGGCCGAACAAGTATTCACCCTCACAGGGGATAGAACAGAGACGGGACCTGGCTTGGATATCTCCCGGCCAGCATTTTAACCAGAGGGCTCTTCGGGCCGAATTAGACAAACTTGCAGACCTGGCCGCCATTCTTACTGAGTCCGCCGAGGCATCTGCCAGAAAGGCAGCAGCATTCTGGATAATTGAAAGAGACTTACGGATGGAAGCTCGCGAGGTTCCATCCTTTAGCTGGGAGTCCAATTGATCCAGCCAGACCATCATGGATCTGGCTGCGCACGTGGCTGCTATTGCTGGCCTTAGGGCGCCTGCTGACATCTCCCATGTGCCCTTTAAAAAGGAATCTGCCTTTTTATCTAGGGGGTCTTTAAGGGAGGCCATAACGTCGAAGGGTATAGATGACTTTTTTGAGGCCTTAGCTACCGCTGCATCCAGCTTGGTGGCCTTATCCCATCGACTTACTATTGGGTCCTCAAAGGGGTATCTACGCTTGAAGGCAGGCGGCATAGAACCCCTTTTCTCCGTTTTTTTCCACTCCCTGTCTATCAGGCTCTGGACTCTTTCGTTTAGTGGAAAAGTCCTTTGCTTTCTGGGGTCTAGACCCCCGAACATAATGTCCTGAGCAGACAGTTCTGTCTTTTTTTCTTCTAGCCCCATGGTTGACCTTATGGTTTTAATTAATTTATCCATTTGGTCCAAGGGAAAACAGAACCGGCTGGAATTCTCTTCAGAAGAAGAAGAGGAGGCCGAAGACTCTGAGGAGATATCTTCCCTCCTAGGGTCGACTGAAGATTCTGAGCCTGAAAAACTAGCCCGTCTTCTTTTAGAAGAATCTTCTTTTGATAGGGCTTTTATTTCAGTCCTGATTAATTGCCTCAGGTCTGTAGCGAAGCTTGGAGCTTCTTCCGCTACCTGCATAAATAGGGAAGAGTGTAAGAGTCTGATAATCCACTCACGTTCTACCCCTCATCTCCGTCCCTACCGTCTGTCTCACGCAAGACTGACACAATCTCTTGGGGTGGCCATCTGGTAAGGGGCAACTACAGAGGGCACATTCCTTGTGCTTCTGCTTCCCTGTGGCCTTCTTCCCCTGAGAATCAAAAAACATAAGGGGACACTGCATCAGGGTACATTCTCGTAGATCTCTTACCCTTGCAGATGAGGACAGGTACCGGATCATGGGGGGCTGCAGGAGGATCCTTTGACCTAGAGGAACTGCTGTGGCTCTGTCCACTCGAACGTCCCTCCTTCCGCCTCTTAGGCTGGTCACTGGGGCGCTTTGCCACGGGCTGCACCTCTTGTGGGTCCATGGGGGCTTCTGTTGTGTCCATCGCTGGGCCTCCAGAAGCACCTCAGCAGCAATGCCTTCTGTCTTAAGAAGGCTTCCCCTCCGGATCAGCAGGAACTCCGTCCGGTGTTTGGGCCCCCCATTGGACCGCTCCTCGCGATCCTCCCCCTCCTCTTCAGGTGCCCGGCCCCCTCAGTCGGCGGGCGCGCATCGGCGCGCGTCCACAACAACCGGAAGCCGCCGGCACCCGACTTCCGGTTTCGGCGCTAGGCCCCGCCCCCTTCACCGCGTCACTTCCACCGCGCGACAGAGGCCGCGGGGACGCGCGGCAAGGGGCTAGCACTGCGCCGCCGGGTCGGACCGCCGCTCCCTTTGTGGGACACCGCCGGCGGCGCCCGCCCGAACGGACCGCACCCCCGGGGGAAGGAGACACAGGGGGACACCGCTTACCTCACCGGCCCCGTGGAGAAGGCGACCGCCGGACCCTGTCTCCGCCTGCTCTTACCACTGCCGTGGAAATCCTACCCGGACCCACCGTGGCACATCCAGGGTCCCCAGCGAGACCGAGGTAGGAGAACCCCCCGCTACCTGAGTCGGTCCGCTGGCCTGGGATTCGGTTATCCATGACGGACGATCTGTAGGGAGTTCTGTCCTTGTTAGGAACAGGAAACCAACTGATGCGTGGGAGAGGTGCCGCCCTTTTGTATCTGTAGGTTTTCCTGTTCCTAAGAAGGGCGGATCCCTCTCTCAGGTGGTGCTGTCATGGACGACCGAATAAAATGAGATGAGTAGTTCCAGCTGCGTTAAAACGTAATGATTTGCTTTATTTCTTCTCCTTAAAAACAAATAGTCAAATGACAATTTCACTCTCCAGGACTACTGCCAATACACATGGGACAAGCTTTACGCGTTTCGATCTATGCGATCTTTGTCAAAAGCCATGTCCATTCTTCCGACACAGAGTTCTATATAGAAAGAACTAACCACTAGAGTTGAGCGACTTTTGCTTTTTTAGGGTCGAGTTTCATTTCATGAAACCCGACTTTTCCAAAAGTCGGGTCGAGCAAAATCGTCCTACTATAGGGAAAAGTCGGGGGTCCGACCGAAACACGAAACCCAATGTAAGTCAATGGGGAATTAAAGTCGGCAGTGAGAGGACAGGAAACACACCTACAGTGCCCATTTGAATGCCAAAAGCATCAATTCTTCTTACTTAAGCTTGTCAACCTTAATTAACTTCATAATACTACTTACGCACTGAAAAATGGGGGTTATTTGGCTAAAGTTGTGGGGGGGTAGAGCTGGCTCCAGGTTTTCATGTGCCCTGGGCGAAAGAGCGCCCCTTTAACACATACCACAACTCATGATACTCGATACGGCATTGAAATAGCGGTATAGTACAATGAAAAATACTTCACTTTTTACATCTCATGACGAGGCCCATCTATTTCTCCATACAGAATCATTGGTCCCATATAATGTTTGAAACAGTATATGATGAGCTCCACATAATGCTACAGTATATGTTGGTCCCCATGGATGAAGCTCCACTGTCTTATGGGCCCAAATAATGATCCAAACATAATGGGCCCCATTTCTAATGCTCTAGTGTATAATGGGCCCTGTAAATGCTGCTCCAGTGTCTGATGTCCACCTTTGGAATGTTCCAGTGTATGGTGGGCCCCATCTATCATTCTCCAGAGTATAATGCTCCCCAAAAATTGCTGTCCCAACATTGAAAACAATGAAATAAGTCTCCTCGCTAGGGAATCCCTGTACTAGCCTGGACTCCTCCAAGTGCTGTGATCCTGAGCAAGCAGGGGGGGCCCACTCGTTGGCGACGGCACTGGCACAGGGCCCCTGATAGTACGGTGGTGTGTCTGACGGTGGGTGGGCCGAACCTGCACTTTCATCTGCAGCTTCCTCTTTGTCACCGTGTAAGATGGAACTGCATATGGGAAGGGTAACCTGAGTTTCATCAGGGTCAGATTCAGGCCATGTAGCGTGCGAGGGGAATGTAGTGGTCTGGGTCAATGTACCAGCAGATTCATCGAGCAGTGGCTGGGCATCAGTGCACTTGTGTCGCCCCCAGGAGTACGGTCGCCACAGTGGCATTACCTTCCTCCTAGGGAGTGTGATGTCATGCTTGGGAGCAACGAAGGATCTCTCTAGCAGGTTAACTGATTGGGCGGCGTTATTCCCACGAGTCACGACCCTCGAAACAGCGTTCATGAAGGCAAAGTGTTTGTTTTTAGTGGGCAGTATGGTTGCAAAGCTGAACCTTAAAGGAATGCCCAGAAGGGCACCACCAGGAGTGGAGCCTACGGCGTAAATTGACTCAACATGGGCAACCTCAACCATCCAGCCACAAAAAAGATGCACACATTGTAAGCTTAATTCCGTTAACGAACGATACTCCGTCATGCCCCGCGGTCTGAGTCCGGCTTACTAGAGGGACATGCGTGGCTCTGGCACGTGAGATTGGCCAATAACTGGTGTGTCATGCCCTTACATGTCCGTGGCTGCATGTGCGCTACACTGGAAAGGCCAGCGTTTGTCGCTTACAGGTGCAGATAACCCGCTGAACAACGTTAGTGATGGGGATCTGGGATTACAATTATTACCCGCGAACAATGATTTTCCAGTAGTGCAGGTCAACCACAGTTCCGGAATTAGGCCTAACCGTCATTCCTGAAAAAATGAAAAACTTACGTGTGCAAACCACAGGTGCTGTAGCTTGCTTAACAGCTCGCCAGCCGTTCTCAGGCCCAGTATGGATTACACGTGATTGCACAAAGGTGAGAAAGGGAACCGTATCCCCGGATAACATGTATGGATAGCATAGTGTACACATTCAAAATATATGTCTATAGATCAGAAGGCAGGCTCAGACGGTGTCAGGCCCAGTATGGATTTGACGGCCCAGACTACACAGCGGAGGAGCAGGGAGAGGTAAAGATTGCAAATGCTGGGGCCCTGCCCAAGCAAGGGGGGGCCCCAGTCGTGGGCGTCGGTACTGGCACTGGGCCCCTCATAGTATGGCGGTGTGTCTGACAGCGGGTGTGCACCACCACCGTCAGAGACACTTGATTGCACTATGAGGGACCCTGTGCCAGTGCCCGCGCCCAAGAGTCAGCCTACCCACCTGTCCAGGGCAACGGCACTCGCACGGTGTCGTGCGCTAGGTGGTGACCCCGGCCATGGGGGGGAGGCAGCACAGTTAGGGAGTTTTAGAAAGTGGCATATGTTGATGTTGGACATTCAGCTGATGCAAAAGGTGAAATTGTTCAAGTCCCAGGAAGAGGAGGACCAAAGCAAGCCATTTTTCTGTCACCCTATGTGTCATCAGGGGAAGGTGGAACAAAATCCTTGGAAACCCATGCATGGTTCATTTTAATGAAGGTTAGATCATCCACATTTTGGGTTGACAGACGGGTCCTTTTTTCTGTCAGGATTGATCCAGCTGCACTGAAGACTCTTTCCGATAGCACACTTGCAGCTGGGCAAGCGAGCTCCTGTAAGGCATATTGTGCCAATTCAGGCCAGGTGTCCAGTTTAGTGGCCCAATAGTCAAAGGGGAATGACCTGTGCGGGAGAACATCGATATGGGAGGAAAAGTAGTTTGTAACCATAGTTGACAACTGCTGTCTCCTGTCACTTTCCATCGATGCAGTATTACAAGTTGTGTGAGCGGTACTTGAAAAATCAGTCCACAACATTGTCATGAAACCCCTGTCTCCAACGCCACTTCTGCTGTGTGCACCACGAACACCTCTGCCAAGCTGCCCCCGGCCCGTACGGCTCGTGTGAGAACCATCACTGCTGCTGTGTGCTGGGAATTCCTCAACCAACCGGTTTACCAGAGTTGCTCGTTTATTAGCCAATATTAGGTCAAGGTTCTCGTGTGGCATGATGTTTTGTAATTTGCCTTTATAGCGTGGATCCAGGATGCTGGCCAACCAGTAGTCGTCATCGTTCATCATTTTGGCAATGCGGGGGTCCCTTTTTTGTATCTGCAAGGCATAATCTGACATGTGGGCCAATGTTCCCGGTGTCAATGATGCACTGCGAGTGCTGGTTGGAGGAGCACTTTCTGGCAAATCCACATCCCTCCAGTCACGCACAAACCCTGTACCCGACCTTGCCATGCCAACATTTTCACTTGCCCCACGAGATGCATCCTCCTCCCCTAAGTAATCATCCCCATCATCCTCCTCCTCCTCTTCTTCCTCCACCTCGTCCAGGAGAGGTCCCTGAGCAGACAATGGCTGAATGTCATCAAGGATTCCCTCCTCCTCTTCCTCCTCATCAACATTGGCTGCAGACGCCTGCTCCTTAAGGTGCGTCAAAGTTTGCATGAGCAGACGCATAAGCGGGATGCTCATGCTTAGGATGGCGTCGTCTGCGCTTACCATCCGTGTGCATTCCTCAAAACACTGAAGGACTTTACAGAGGTCTTTCAGCTTAGACCACTGCACACCTGTCAACTCCATGTCTGCTCTCAAAGTGCCTGGCCGTGTATCCTCCCACAAATGCATTACGGCCTGCCTCTGTTCGCACAGCCGCTCAACCATGTGCAGGGTGGAGTTCCACCTTGTTGCAAGGTCGATAATGAGGCGGTGGTTGGGAAGGTGGAGCAATCGCTGCAGCTTCTGCATACGAATGGAGTGTACAGGCGACCGGCGGATGTGCGCGCACAGTCTTCGCACCTTCTGGAGCAGGGCTGTTAACTCCGGATAATTGTTGAGGAAGCACTGCACCACCAGGTTCAAGGTGTGAGCCAAGCAAGGTATGTGGCTGAGTTTTGAAAGGGCTATGGCTGCCACAAAATTACGGCCGTTATCACTATACCTTGCCTGCCTCAAGATGTATACTGCCCAGCCATGACTCAGTTTGTCGCTGAAAGTACTCGGCCAGCACCTCCGCGGTGTGTCTGTCGCCCCAAACACATCATCTGCAACACAGCCTGCTGATGCTTTCCACTAGCTGCTCGATAGGGGGACACCTCGTGTGCAACAGTGGCAGCTGCAGATGGAGTGCTCGTACGACTGCGCTCTGTGGACGAGCTTTCGCTTCTGGAGGAGGAGGTGAGGGTCAAACGCCTACAGCCAACTGTTTCCTATACCGTGGGCTAGGCAGCACTGTCCCACCACCGCTGTCCCCTGTGGATCCTGCATCCACCACATTAACCCAGTGCGCAGTGATGGACACGTAACGGCCCTGGCCATGCCGACTGGACCATGCATCTGTTGTGAGGTGCACCTTTCCACTCACTGACTGCTTGAGTGCATGGACAATGCGGTCTTTCACATGATGGTCGAGGGCTGGGATGGCTTTGCGAGAGAAGAAGTGGCGACTGGGTAGGTCATAGCGTGCTACTGCATAGGCCATGAGTTCGCGGAAAGCTGCGCTTTCCACCAACCGATAGGGCATCATCTCTAACGAGATTAGTTTGGCAATGTGGGCGTTCAAACCCAGTGTACGCGGATGAGAGACTGAGTACTTTCTTGACCTACTCAGTCTCTGGGAGGGTGAGCTGGACTTGAGAGCTGCATATGGTGGAACTAGCGGTGGACAGGGTGGACTGAGAGAGGGTTGATGATGGTGATGGAGTTGGTGTTCTTTCTGATGGCCTAGATTCAGTCTTTCGTTGATATAACAGTGGGATTCCCTGACTGCTTTGGCCTTGCAACGACGCCTCAACATTTGCTGCTGTGCTAACCGGTGGGCTTACAGTGGGGGAAACAATGTAGCGTTGCTGACTACCTTCTTTGTGATCAGTTGCACATGTGGTACTTGAGGTTTGGTGTTGTGTCCACGCTTGCAAGTGCATGCTGGTTAAATGTCTAAGCATGCAACTGGTATTCAAATTTTTCAGATTTTTCCCTCGGCTAAAGGTCTTTGCGCACTTCTTACAGATAACCTTGGCCTGATCATGAGGATTTTGTTCATAAAAGTGCCACACTGCACTCTTCCTACTTTGGAAGACATTTTGCGGTCTAGCACGCTGTGCTATTTTGACCGTCTGGACAAGCTGTCCAGCAACTCTTTTGATTTTTGGAACCTGTCTTTGGAGTGCTCCGGGCCTGCCAGATAACAGCTGTTGCGATGTCGATGTCTGCTGTGGATGCTCCTCCTCCTCATCTGAGCTATTGGAAGCAGCACCCTCTTCCCCCAATGGATGCCAATCTGGGTCAACAACTGGGTCATCCATCACCTCCTCTTCAATGTCATGTGCACCTTCCTCTGTGTCACCGTGTATGGTGGTATAGTATGCGGGAAGGGGCACCTGAGTCTCATCAGGGTCAGAATCTGGCTCATTACACTGCGAGGACAATGTAGTGCTCTGAGTGAATGTACCAGCAGAATCATCTATCAGTGGCTGTGCATCAGTGCACTCCATGTCAGATTCATCTTGGCCTGGGTAATTCACCATTTCACTTGATAACCCAGGCATGGTATGTGAAAACAGCTCCATGGAGTAATCAGTTGTATGGCCTGCGTCATCCTTCAATCTTGGTTGGGGTGAAGGACACAAGGAAAGGTGTGGTTCATGAACATGACCCTCCAATGACGACTCAGTGCTTTTATTTTTTACAACTTCAGAAGAGGAGGCGATAGAGCTGGAGGCTGAGTCAGCAATGTAAGCCAAAACTTTTTCCTGATGCTCTGGCTTTAAAAGCGGTTTGCCAACTCCTAGAAAACTAAGCCTTCGAGGCCTTGTGGAGCCAGACGATGACGCAGGCTCAACACCTCCTGCATTCGGTCCTGTTTTGCTTTTGCCACTACCATCAGATCCACCACCAACACCATCATTACCAGCTGGCAACCCCCGCCCAATTCCACGGCCTCTTCCACCAGCCTTCCTCATTTTTGGTAAAAATGTACACAAAATCCCACAAACTATATAGTAATGTAAAACAAGGTACAAGGTGTATATAGGACAGGGGAGACGACGAATTTCTGAACACACTTGTGGACACTGTTGGATTGTGTGAGGCCCAGTTAATATCACACCGCTATGTCACAGGCTCAATGTCGCAGGTGTGAAAAATGTCACTATAGGACACTGGAGATTTAGAATTTCTGAACACACTTGTGGACACTGTTGGATTGTGTGAGGCCCAGTTAATATAACACCGCTATGTCACAGGCTCAATGTCGCAGGTGTGAAAAATGTCACTATAGGACAGGGGAGATGTAGAATTTCTGAACACACTTGTGGACACTGTTGTGTGAGGCCCAGTTAATATCACACCACTATGTCACGGGCTCAATGTCGCAGGTGTGAAAAATGTCACTATAGGACAGGGGAGATTTAGAATTTCTGAACACACTTGTGGACACTGTTGTGTGAGGCCCAGTTAATATCACACCGCTATGTCACAGGCTTAATGTCGCAGGTGTGAAAAATGTCACTATAGGACAGGGGAGATGTAGAATTTCTGAACACACTTGTGGACACTGTTGGATTGTGTGAGGCCCAGTTAATATAACACCGCTATGTCACAGGCTCAATGTCGCAGGTGTGAAAAATGTCACTATAGGACAGGGGAGATTTAGAATTTCTGAACACACTTGTGGACACTGTTGTGTGAGGCCCAGTTAATATCACACCGCTATGTCACAGGCTCAATGTCGCAGGTGTGAAAAATGTGACTATAGGACACTGGAGATTTAGAATTTCTGAACACACTTGTGGACACTGTTGGATTGTGTGAGGCCCAGTTAATATAACACCGCTATGTCACAGGCTCAATGTCGCAGGTGTGAAAAATGTCACTATAGGACAGGGGAGATGTAGAATTTCTGAACACACTTGTGGACACTGGCAGAAATTGGCTAGTGTATGACAAACTACAAGGTGTATATAGAATTGGGCAGAATAGGAATCTCCCTAGAGTGTAGGTCTGTAAGAACGGAACATGTTCTCGACTTATCCTTACAGAGTGACACACAGATAGCTTCACTGTGGCCGTGATAACAGCCGTTACACGGTACTGAGAGAGGAGCGTGCACGTACACCGCTGTCCGGTGTCCGTAATATTGTCAAGCTCCGTGTTTTTTAAGTATACGGACTGACACACGCTGTCTCTCTATAGTTTTGAATGTGATCAAACAGCAAATATACTTCACTGTTTGAAAAGCACACAAAACTAGAAGGTGTAGGTCTGTAAGAACGGAACATGTCCTCGACTTATTGTTACAGAGTGACACACAGATAGCTTCGTTGTGGCCGTGATAACAGCCGTTACACGGTACTGAGAGAGGAGCGTGCGCCGCTGTATGGTGTGAAAAAATGCTCGCTCAGTACCTCACCAGGACAAAAAAAAAAATTTGGATTGCTTTTAAAAAAGCAGTTTGCAGAGCAGTGGGAAAACAGCAATGCAGCTATCAGGAAGCCTTATATGGCAGCCTAACAACCAACACAGCTGATCCTGCAAAATATAGCCTCCACTTGTACTGCACACACAGTGACTGGTGTGTTGTACAGGCAAAATCACTAGCAGCAGAAGCAGTTTTTGGTGTCTTCTTCCCTGCCTAACGCTCTCCCTACAGAATCATCATCAGCAGCAGCTCTCCCTATTCTGAGATCAGCATGAGCAACATGGCGGTCGGCATGCACGCCCTTTTATACCCCCTGTGACGCCCCCCAAAGCAGGCCAATCACTTGCATGCCCTTCTCAAAGATGGTGGTGACCCCTGCCTATGTCATCACGTTGCCCACAGTTTCCGTGAATCCTGATTGGCTGAAAAAGGGCGGAAAACAAACTTTTGAAACGCGACTTTGGCGCTAAAGTCGCCGAGCTCGTGGCCGACCTCACCCTAGGGTCGGGTTTCGTTTCATGAAACCCGACTTTACCAAAAGTCGGTGACTTTTGAAATTTTTCAACCCGTTTCGCTCAACTCTACTAACCACTAGTATTGCAGTATTAAATCACGTGACAAACACGTGTGAAATCAGATAGAACAAACATAAAAATCCAAAAGAACATTTTTTTAAAAAAGCTGTTGCTTATACCTTATCAAAATTGTGAACACATTAATCTAATTAATGAAGCGCTAAATCATTGCGCTTATTTAAGCCATGTGGAAATCTTGTGTTTAAACGGTATATCCAAAACGCTTCTCTTGTGAGAAGTAATCTTCTGGCATCCCCCCCTCGATATGGAGTATTAACTATTTCTATGCCATGAACTTCAAAGGAACTAGTGCTCCTGGCATGACAAACAATAAAATGTTGCTATGCCGCAGATACATTTCTATCCGCAGTTTTCATTATAATTAGATTAATGTGTTCACAATTTTGATAAGGTGTAAGAAACAGCTTTTTTAAAAAAATATTCTTTTGGATTTTTATGTTTGTTCTATCTGATTTCACACGTGTTTGTCACGTGATTTAATACTGCAATACTAGTGGTTAGTTCTTTCTATATAGAAGTCTGTGTCGGAAGAATGGACATGGCTTTTGACAAAGATCGCATAGATCGAAACGCGTAAAGCTTGTCCCATGTGTATTGGCAGTAGTCCTGGAGAGTGAAATTGTCATTTGATTATTTGTTTTTAATGAGAAGAAATAAAGCAAATCATTACGTTTTAACGCAGCTGGAACTACTCATCTCATTTTCGCTATGGATTCCACGTTCATCAGGACGGAGTTCCGAGGTTTCTGCGGTGGTTGCTGATGAGCTGGCTATATTTTGTATTTTTTGTGTTTACTAAGTGACAACCGTGCCCCCGGCATTTATGTCCAGGAGATTTGAATGCACAATTGATTCTGATACATTGATATGTGCCCTTATGCTCAAAGGACTTTTTCATATATGTTTTTATAATATTCACCTTATACCATGGCCACCAGTTTAACAAGGGATCGGTCCAGCAAAGCAGCACAAGTATTTTCAGATCATCTGAACACTAATGCAGATACTGTTGGCTTTGATGAAAGCCTTGGCAGGCTGGAGAAATTAATGACACACGAAACTAAACTTTGGTGGGACCATGCAACAGTAAATAATTATTTGGCCAAGAATATGATCCTAGGGGCTTGCGTTTAAAGAAAATACCGACTACCCTGTTATCAGATGATTTCAGTAAAGAGTGGGACTTGATTCTGAGCAGTTGTTCTTTGGATCTAATGCGATTAATAATTAAATATGAAGATGCAAAACTAAAAGATATTCAACACGAAATGGAAGTATTAAATTCTTCCTTGACTGAATTTAATTTCTTGGTGCATTTTGATTCATCAATTGAGGTAATGAACAAAAATATCATAAAACTTGAAGATGAAATTATGGACCATAAAAAGAGGAAATTTACCAGAGACCTCAATGACTATGCCAATAACAAAGTTTATGATTGGGGCAACTGGGACAAGTCATATGGAACACCTAAATCTATTTTGAAATCTGGCCAAGCTCGGTATATGAGAAAAAAATCTAAAAAAGCAACCAGACCGCATGTTTGTTTTACATCCTCAGACCCAGACTCATCTGATAACAATTTAAGTCCTTCAGATACTTTTGCAAATGAGAGTAACACAGTGACATCAAAAAAGGAATTTCACCAGTCAAAAAACTCAAGAGGCGTGGCGGTAGAAAACACCACGCACGATCTGGGAATTATTACACGCAGGAGGAAGAATCTGAACAAATAGTGGATCACAATAATGTGTTAAATTTGTCCTTGAAAATTTTAACTTCAACTCAAACACAAGTCCTATCATTGGGCTTAAGTTTTGTCCCTGATCAGAATTTTGATCCATTTTCTACCATCTTGGACATCAACAAATTCATGAGAAATTTGACAATTAAAAAACATTTTTTGAGTGATCTGCAAGTGGAGGAACATCAGGATCAACTTTTACCTCATGCTGATGAAAATCCGCACAACGAATTTGCCAATTTGGACTTTAAAGAACAAGCAGCGTTACTTACTCTGCAGCTTTTGGACTCGGAATCGTTTGAAAAAAATCGGAGTACTGATTTGTCGCACAGTTTTTCCACGAAAAATCCATATTTTTACCCGGCTCAGACCAGGTCTGAATGTATGAACCGGTTTCAAGATCTGGTTGAGCAGGAATTACTAGTATTATATAATAAGTCCAGAGTGAATCATGGAAAAAGAAATTTCTCTAAGAAGCAATTTGCAGCGCTTAAAGAGTTACAGGATATGACAGATCTAACAATTAAGATGTCAGACAAGGGTGGAGTGGTAGTAGTCTTAGATTCCACTGATTATTATGACAGTATGATGCAGTTGTTATCTGATCGTGCTGTGTATGAGAAGTTATCTCACAACCCTTTTCATGAGTTTAGGGATAAGAGTGTCATGGTTATCAGAGATGGTTTGAGTCTGGGGGTTTGACTGCTCAACAAGCAGAATTTTTGGAGGTTAAAAACCCAATTTTACCCATTATTCACGGGGTTCCTAAAATACATAAAAACATGGAATACCTCCTATGCGCCCAATAGTTTCGGGCATAGGCTCTGCAAATGAGCATTTGTGTCAATGGGTAGACTCCCTTTTACAGCCGCTTGTTAAACAAACCCCTGGTCATATAAGAGATTTCAAACAAGTCTTGGAATTTTTTTCGGAAACAATTTGGTTATCCACGTATACTTGGGTATGCTGTGATGTAGTATCCCTTTATACGTGTATTCTGCATAATTTGGCTATTCAGGCATTGAAGTTTTATTTGTACAAATTCAGTGAATATGCAGTGGATTTAATAGATTATATTCTTCTGTTGGTTAGCTTTCTATTGTCCCATAATTTTTTTGCATTCAATGGTGAGTGCTATCTGCAGAAAACAGGCGTGGCCATGGGGGCAAAATTTTTGCCTTCTTTGGCAAATTTGGTGATGTCTTTTTGCGAATTGCAGTTCATATTTTCAGCTTCTAATCCTTTTTCCGAGTTCTTGGTCTGGTATGGCAGATACATCGATGACACCCTCATTATCTGGATTATCTGGGGGGGGGGATGTATCTGCCATACCGGACTTTGTGAATTATTTGAATTCTAATGACTTTAATATTAGGTTTACGTGTAAACATGATGCTAATAAAATATCTTTCTTGGATTTGGAATTGGTTGGTATTTCCAACCATTCCATTCAATCCAGTACCCATCATAAACCGCTCAGTGGGAATACAGTTCTTCATGCTACCAGCAGTCATAACAAACATACGATTAAGTCCATCCCTGTAGGGGAGTACACCAGAATAAAACGCAATTGCAGTTATGCATCTGATCTGGATAGGGAATTTAAACAAGTGACGGAAAAACTAAAAAAACACAAATACCCAATGAGGACGCTGAATAGAGCCCGAAATTTAGTTAATAAAAAACAACGTGCTGAATTAATTAAGTCCAATATAGGTAAAAGTACAAAGGAGTGGAATAAAAAACCATATGTAGGTTTTCAATTCAGTCCACAATTTATGCAAATTAAGAACATAATAAATATTTACCTATATTGTATGAGGATGAAAAGTTAAAAAAGGTACTTAATACAGGTGTTAATATAATTTCGAGACGTGCACCAACTTTGGGCAACAAATTGTCACCCAGCACATTTTTTCTGAGTAAGACAAACCTCTACATAATTGGTTAAATTGTACGGGCTTCTATAGATGTGGCTCTAACAGCTGTAAGACTTGTGCACATGCGATAGTCATCAAGGATTCTTTCGTTAGTGGAGATCAAATGAAATATAAAATTGGGAGTTATATTAATTGTAATTCCACAAATGTGATATATAGGATTACTTGTAAGATTTGCAAGCTTTCCTATGTAGGTTGTACGTCTAGGAAACTTAGGCTATGTGCCCACGTTGCATGTTAAAACGCACACTAAAAACCGGACTCCTTCCCAGAAATCGCGCGGTTTTTTCAGTGCGATTTTACCGCGATTCTGTTCGCGATTTTGCCGCGATTTTCTCAAGCACTTTCCAAGCGATTTGAAGCATCGCTTGGAAAGTGATTGACAGGTTGGTCACACTCGTCAAACATAGTGTTTGACAAGTGTGACCAGCTTTTTACTATTGAGGCCGCCTAATGTTAAAAATGATAAAAAAAATAAAAAAAAAAAAATCGGGGTATATTTACCTTCCGACGTCCCTCGCTGCCATCCCGGGCCACAGCGTTCCCAGTAATGCCTTGCAAGACCTGTGATGACATTGGTCTCGCCTTACTATAGCGATCTCGCGAGACCGCTAGAGTCACGCGAGACTATGTCATCACAGGACCTTGCCGCAAGGCATTACTGGGAACGCTGTGGCCGGGATGGCAGCGTGGGACGTCGGAAGGTAAATATACCCCGATTTTTTATTTTTTATTCTTTTTTTTTTTTTTTTTTACAGGGCCTGGAGGACAGTCTCCTCTCCTCCACACCGTGGGTACCAACCACACATGAGACGCTTAACTTCCTGCATGGTGGGCATAGCCACATGCGGGAAGTAAGCGGTTCCCATGCATTCCTATGGGTGCGGAATCGTGGCAATTCTTTGCGATTCCGCACAAAAGAATGACCATGCTGCGATTTTTTCCGCGATGCGATTCCGCCGTGGAAAAAAGCGCAGCATTAGCACAGCATGTGCGGAATGCCATAGGAATGCATGGGGGGGCGTTCTGTACACGATTTTTAGCGTTTTCGCACCGAAAATCGCAGCAAAAACGCTTAAAAATCGCATCATGGGCACACAGCCTTAAGGTTCGCATTAGAGAACATTTATATGATATAAACAGTACTAAAACTGCGGATAGAAATGTAACTGCGGCATTGCAACATTTTATTGTTTGTCATGCCAGGAGCACTAGTTCCTTTGAAGTTCATGGCATAGAAATAGTTAATACTCCATATCGAGGGGGGGTGTGCCAGAAGATTACTTCTCACAAGAGAAGCATTTTGGATATTCGTTTAAACACAAGATTTCCACATGGCTTAAATAAGCGCAATGATTTAGCGCTTCATTATAATTAGATTAATGTGTTCACAATTTTGATAAGGTGTAAGAAACAGCTTTTTTAAAAAAATGTTCTTTTGGATTTTTATGTTTGTTCTATCTGATTTCACACGTGTTTGTCACGTGATTTAATACTGCAATACTAGTGGTTAGTTCTTTCTATATAGAAGTCTGTGTCGGAAGAATGGACATGGCTTTTGACAAAGATCGCATAGATCGAAACGCGTAAAGCTTGTCCCATGTGTATTGGCAGTAGTCCTGGAGAGTGAAATTGTCATTTGACTATTTG
The DNA here is from genome assembly GCF_039654945.1 of Dendrobates tinctorius. Classification (NCBI taxonomy): domain Eukaryota; kingdom Metazoa; phylum Chordata; class Amphibia; order Anura; family Dendrobatidae; genus Dendrobates; species Dendrobates tinctorius. The sequence goes on from NW_027361697.1 coordinate 32,237,869, forward strand.
TTTTTAATGAGAAGAAATAAAGCAAATCATTACGTTTTAACGCAGCTGGAACTACTCATCTCATTTTCGCTATGCAAGTGAAATTTGCATGCCAAAAGCTTCCTGCCAATGCCTGATGCTATTTCCTGTTGACCTGGAGAAGTCTTGCGATTTTGTCGCAAGTCACCCTTGTGGTCCGTTTGTAATCTGATTTTTCATTGCACCCATAGATTTGCATTGACGAGTCCGATCCGAAAATCGGTGACAATCGCAACATGCTGCGATTGTCTCGGTGCGAGGAAAAGATCCGAAAAAAAAAAAAAATCGGATGATGAGAGCTACACCATAGAATAACATTGGGACGAATGCAATGCAATTTTTTATCGCATTCCATTCATCTGATTTTTTCGCTAGTGTGACGCCGGCCTCAAAGTGTGTATAGACCTGGTCGTGTTAATTGCCGTGACACTATGCCAATGTCATGTTAATGTTTATATACTGTATTTTGCAATATGTATGCATCATGCTATATTACAGTTGTGGCCAAAAGTATTGACACCCCTGCAATTCTGTCAGATAATACTCAGTTTCTTCCTGAAAATGATTGCAAACACAAATTCTTTGGTATTATCTTCATTTAATTTGTCTTAAATGAAAAAACACAAAAGAGAATGAAGCAAAAAGCAAAACATTGATCATTTCGCACAAAACTCCAAAAATGGGCCAGACAAAAGTATTGTCACAATCAGCCTAATACTGGGTTGCACAACTTTTAGCCAAAATAACTGCGACCAACCACTTCCGATAACCATCAATGAGTTTCTTACAATGCTCTGCTGGAATTTTAGACCATTCTTCTTTGGCAAACTGCTCCAGGTCCCTGATATTAGAAGGGTGCCTTCTCCAAACTGCCATTTTTAGATCTCTCCTCAGGTGTTCTATGGGATTCAGGTCTGGACTCATTGCTGGCCACGTTAGAAGTCTCCAGTGTTTTCTCTCAAACCATTTTCTAGTGCTTTTTGAAGTGTGTTTTGGGTCATTGTCCTGCTGGAAGACCCATGACCTCTGATGGAAACCCAGCTTTCTCACACTGGGCCCTATATTATGTTGCAAAATTTGTTGGTAGTCTTCAGACTACATAATGCCATGCACACGGTCAAGCAGTCCAGTGCCAGAGGCAGCAAAGCAACCCCAAAACATCAGGGTACCTCCGCCATGTTTGGATGTAGGGACCGGTTTCTTTTCTTTGAATGCCTCTTTTTTTCTCCTGCAAACTCTATGTTGATGCCTTTGCCCAAAAATCTCTACTTTTGTCTCATCTGACCAGAGAACATTCTTCCAAAACGTTTTAGGCTTTTTCAGGTAAGTTTTGGCAAACTCCAGCCTGGCTTTTTTATGTCTTGGGGTAAGAAGTGGGGTCTTCCTGGGTCTCCTACCATACAGTCCCTTTTCATTCAGACGCCGACGGATAGTACGGATTGACACTGTTGTACCCTTGGACTGCAGGGCAGCTTGAACTTGTTTGGATGTTAGTCGAGGTTCTTTATCCAACATCCGCACAATCTTGCGTTGAAATCTCTTGTCAATTTTTCTTTTCCGTCCAGATCTAGGGAGGTTAGCCACAGTGCCATGGGCTTTAAACTTCTTGATGACACTGCACACGGTAGACCCAGGAACATTCAGGTGTTTGGAGATGGACTTGTAGCCTTGAGAGTGCTCATGCTTCCTCACAATTTGGTTTCTCAAGTCCTCAGACAGTTCTTTGGTCTTCTTTCTTTTCTCCATGCTCAATGTGGTACACACAAGGACACAGGACAGAGGCTGAGTCAACTTTAATCCATGTCAACTGGCTGCAAGTGTGATTTAGTTATTGCCAACACCTGTTAGGTGCCACAGGTAAATTACAGGTGCTGTTAATTACACAAATTAGAGAAGCATCACATGATTTTTCGAACAGTGCCAATACTTTTGTCCATCCTCTTTTTTTATGTTTGGTGTGGAATTATATCCAATTTGGCTTTAAGACAATTCTTTTTGTATTTTTCATTTAGGGCTGGAGTCACACTAACCTGCGCAAAATACGGTCAGTATTTTACATGCGTAATACGGAAGAATGGCCCCTAAACAGTGCTCCGTATGTCATCCGTAATCAAGGTGTGGTCGCGTATTTTGCGCATGTCAGCATCCGTATGTAATCCGTATGGCGAGATTTTCTCGCAGGCTTGCAAAATGGACATATAATGGAGCCCTATGACAGGGTTTCTAACAGAAACCAAAGAATAGATATAGACACATAGAATGCATATATATATATATATATATATATATATATATATATATGTATTCTATGTGTATATATATATTCTTTCGTTTCTTTATTAAAACTGTCAGTGTGAGTTTACTGTATAGCGCACTGAATTGCCGGCTTTGCTAAAAGACATCGGGTGCGTATTTCTCGCAAGTCACATGTGTGGTCCGTGTGTAATCCGTATTTTTTGCGCACCCATAGACTTGCATTGGCGTACTACGGCCGTAGTACGCTGACAATCGCAGCATGCTGCGATTGGCACGGAGCCTAGAATACGGATGAGAAATATACGGCTGGTGCGAGGGACCCCATAGAGAATCATTTGTCCGTGTCTAATGCGTGCTTTTAGCGCCTCTCACTCGGCCGTATTCCTCGCCAGTGTGACCCCGGCCTAAGACAAATTAAATGAAGATAATAATACCAAACAGTTTGTGTTTGAAATCATTTTCAGGAAGAAACTGAGTATTATCTGACAGAATTGCAGGGGTGTCAATACTTTTGGCCACAACTGTATAAGTGTGTTTATGTGTATGGTGAGACAAATGTCTGACAGATACACCGAAGCACTGTAAAAAAACAGTTCACTATAGCAAAGTGTAGGTCCATAAGAGAATTAGAATTCTATTTCTGAATCAATAGACACATTTACAAAATCATCATAGACAATTATAGCTTTCATTTGGGAATATTTATTTATTTTACTCATATAGCACCGTTAATTCCACAGCACTTTGCAGATATTTTCGGCACTGTCCCCATTGGGGTACACAATCTAATTTCCCTGTCTGTATGTCTTTGGAGTGTGGGAGGAAAACGGAGTACTTGCCGGAATCTTACGAAAACACAGGGAGACCATACAAACTCCTCGCAGATGTTGCCCTTGGCGGAATTTGAGCCCAGGACACCAGCGATGCACAGTTGTAGTGCTATCCATTGAGCCACTTTACTGAATATGCAATGTAGATAAAATTAAAAAGAAAAATCGGTAATAAAAATCTTATTGAAGATTTTGACTATAATAAATTGTTTGTCATATTTAGTGTGAGCTCCTTTTGTTTCCACTGTGGTACTGAAATGAGAACTTTAGCATATCATAACCTTTAGTTTCCAGTCACTTGTAGCATATATCCCTTTTTGCACTTCACTGCCTTGTAGCACAGGTTAGATGCTTGAGCTGGAAGTCAACGCCAGTAAGCCTACCCACTGAGAATTAACGTAACCTTTTTGGTTCTCATAAATGTGTGGCTGATGCTGGGATATAGCATTGAAACTGGCACATAGCTCAGTAATAGACACTCCATATAAGTATAGTGGGCGAACAGAGCGGTAAGCCTACTTGGGGGGGATATCTCATACTGCAAAAGTTTTTCATGTTATGAGAATAACTGTTTTCATAAGTGGAAAGCAACGACTAAACAATAAATGTATCATGTGCCTTACTCAATATTGTCAATATAGGATGCAGCCTTCAAGTAATCACCATTTCAATTCCTGGAATATAAACTCTTCAACATTGAATTTAGAACACAAAGAAGGAAAAGTTGCGAAGTTATGGCTATCATAAGCTTCACAGACATTTTATACATATGCAAATGATGAAAAAAAATGGAACCAAAATATTCATAACATCTTGACTTATTCAGCAAAGAGTAGAAGAGCCTTGTGTAGAAGTTTCTGCCAAGCAGTCTGCTCACAGTAGAATGAGCAAACGTGGCCTGGTGTTGTCTTGTCCTATTAAACTGCTCATGGGACACTGGAGAAATGGCGATACCACTGGTTCTGATTACAGCTAGAGTATTTACCTCTCTACTGATGGTGTATTTGGTGATTTAGTTTTGTACTAAATCCCCAATGGGGATTTATTCTTGTGCTGTTACAGGTTCTGGTCCTGTAACAATCCATAACTTGTAAGATTAAATGGCTATGCTAATATGTCAATAAAGTAACAAAAGACTGATCGTCACTTCCAACATAAAACAGTTGTGTACAGGTGCATGCAAAAAATAGCCATCTCCATATACAGATCTGGTAAAAATTAAGAGACCACTTTCAAATGTTCAGTTTGTCTGATTTTTCCTCTTTATAGGTATATTTGAGTAAAATGTAAATTGCTTTTTTATTCTATAAACTTCTGACAACATGTCTCAGAATTTCCATGCAATAAATTGATTTTTTTTCTGAAAAAGGAGAAATGGTCAAAATTAAAAAAAAAAAAAAAGTGCTTTCAGACCTCAAATAATGCAAGAAAACAAGTTCATAATCATTTAGAAACAACAATACTAATGTTTTAACTCAGGAAGAGTTCAGAAATCAATATTTTGTGGAATAACCATGATTTTTAATCACAGCTTTCATACGTCTTGGCATGCTTGCCACCAGTCTTTCACACTGCTCCTGGTGCAAAAATTAAAGCAGTTTTTTGTTTGATGGCTTGTGACTATCCATCTTCCTCTTGATTACATTCCAGAGGTTTTCAATGGGATTCAGGTCTAGAGAATGGGCTGCCCATAACAGGGTTTTGATGTGGTGGTCTCTTAAAATTTGCCAGAGCTGTATAACTAACAAATAACTTTACATTCTGTAGCACTAAAACTATAACATGAAATTTGAAGTGCATTGCTGCTCTAGAAAATAGGAAAAAACAAGAATACTTAGCACATAAATTGGAAAATTTGTGTATACACCGCTGCCACAATAAGGCGGTTCTCTTTGCTGGGAACTTTTCCTAATGTGAATTCTCTCCTAGGCTGAAGCCTACATTTATATGGGTAGTGTCATGATCCAGACCGGGTTTGGAGTCCTGTTTTCCCTTTTTCCCGGTCTGGTCATGAAGGGGTTAACCTTTCTCAGCCTCAGTCTGGGTTCAGGTTTGCTATTTATTGCCGCTGCTTCCTGCAGGCTATGTCGGTTATAGTTTTGCCTAGAGCTGCTGTAGCTGACTCTGATTTGTTCTCCTGCGTTTCCTGTCTGAACCCGTGTCTCTGTTTTCCCCCATTCCCATTTTGACTCAGTGTTTCCCTTTAGTGTATTGATCTCCCTGTTCTGACTTGGCTTGTATCCTGACCTGCTTCTGTCTCTTGTCTTTTGGTTTATCCGCTCCTGACCTTCTCGGCTTGCCTCTGACTCGGAGTTTGTTTATTCCACTTCCACTTGGCACTGCGCTACAGTGTGTTGCTTGACTCGGCCTGTCTGACTAATCTGCTGCCACCATCTGGTAGCCTGGCTGCTGCATTGCAAGCCTGCTCTGTTTGGGTGCAGTTCTGCGTCCACACTACTGCCATCTAGTGAAGCCTGCAGCTATCTGCATTGCAGCAGCCCTGACATTATACTCGACCAGAAACAACTAGTTTTTTTCTCTGTTCTGCATTTTATGGATCCGCTCCATACCTTGGCGGATCAAATAGATAGTTTGACACAAATTATGCAGGATCTGTCTGTGGAACATAGGGCCTTGGCCTCGTCTCATAACCACCTACAAAAGAAACTTTCTGAATCAGGAAAATCTTTGCAGGGATTTTCTTCACAGTCTGTCTGTAAATACTCTAACACTGATGTCTCATTGCACTCTCCTGAACCTACAGTCAGGCACCCAGATACCTTCTCCGGGGAAAAGGAGAGGTTCTGCACATGTAAGGAGAGTTGCAAGCTTTTTCTTAAGGCTGGAGTCAGACACAACGTATAAAAATACAGACCGTATTTTACGGTTGTAATACGCAGAAATGTTCCCTGAACAGTGATCCGCATGCGTTCCGTTGTCAAGGTGTGGCTGCATTTTTTGCGCATGTAAGAATCCGTATGACATCCGTATTGCATCCGTATGCCGCGATTTTCTCACCGGCTTGCAAAATGTCATGTCGGGTTTTGTATTGATTTTACAGAAGCCAGCAATTGATTTAGTGGCTATTAGGCTATGTAGAACTCTATGAAATATAAATATATATGTGTCTCAATGACACATATATATATACTGTACATACATACATATACACACACACCCAGTATATATATATTTTTTTTTTTTTTTTTTCTATTCTTTATTAAACATGTCAGTGTGATTTTACTGTATCGCTCACTGAATTGCCGGCTTTTGTTAAAGGACACCGGTGCGTATTTCTCGCAAGTCACACGTCTGGTCCATGTGTAATCCGATTTTTTTCTCCCCCCCAATAGACTTGCACTTGCATTGGCGTATTTTGGCCATAATACGCTGACAATCGCAGCATGCTGCGGTTTTCTCTGCCCTAAAAATAAGGCTGAGAAAAATACAGCTGATGGGAGCTGCCCCATAGAGAAACATTGGTCCGTGTGCAATGCGTGGTTTTTCTGCCTCTTACTCATCCGTATTTCTTTCTAGTGTGACCCCAGCCTTACACTCCAATCCTCTAGAGATGAGAGTCAGCGGGTGGGGATAATCACTTCCTTACTGCGGGGGGGGGGGGTACCTCAATTGTGGGCTGTTTACCTGCTTCTGCCCCTGAATGCATGTCTGTGGATAAGTTCTTTGAGGTCTTAGGACTTATTTTTGACAAGCCTGACTGAGTCAGAGTGGCAGAGGACACAATCATGAGTCTCTTTCAGGGGAAGGTAAAATAAATCTTTGGCACTCAACTTGAAAAATTGATGATTTTTATTAGCAGTCACGGGTAAACATTTCGGTCAATACTGTACATCTGACCTTCCCAAATACACCAACTGCTCCTGAGGTGTCTGTATGAACAACACATGGGAGATACTCAGATTTGGACCCCCGAAATATAATCATGTAGGGTCCTAGTGAGATCCTGTGGTCTAAATGTAGATCAGAGAAGAGTTCAAAGTGCGTATCCAATATTATAGGTGTCTTTAACCTCTGGAATCATTAATGCGTCATGTAAACCACAAGTTACATCCCTAAGCTAATGGGTTTGTAGCTGTTACAACCATGTGACACCATATGTGAGAAGGGTCTAGACCATGGACCTGGGCACAGCGTCTATCGGTGGTGGATAGTGGTATCTGCCAAACAAGAATGCGGTGTCCACTGTTTGTTCCAGGGCACTTGGAGCCCTTCTCTTATCTACATTTAGACCACAGGATCTCACTAGGACCCTACATGATTATATTTTGGGAGTCCAAATCTCTATGAGTATCTCCCATGTGTTGTTCATACAGACACCTCTGGAGCAGTTGGTGTTTTGAGGAAGGTCAGATGTATTGACCGAAACGTTTACCCGTGACTGCTAATAAAAATCATCTATTTTTCAAGTTGAGTGCCAAAGATTTATTTTACCATTATTCTGGTGTGGGATCGTCCTTTGAGCACCTCCACAGCTGTGCCATGATATACATTTATATAGTCTTTCAGGGGAAGCTCTCGGCTGAATGGTATTGTTCTGAGTTCCTTCGATGGTCCACTGCGGTGTCCTGGGATGACTCTGCGCTGAGATGCCAGTTCAGGAGAGGACTGTTGGATCACCTAAAGGATGCTCTGGCTCTCCATCCACCACCCAGCTCATTGAAGGAGGCTATGACTCAGGCTATCCATATGGTTCAGAGACTAAGAGAGAGAGTTGTTACACAGCAAGAGGTTCCGTTACTCCCTGCTAATCCTGTTGTTTTAGCACTGTCTGAACCTATGGAGGTGTGGGCCACCTACCTCAAGGAGAAGGAGAAAAGGTGAAGTGAAGGAAAGCCGTGTTTTTACTGCGGAGATCCCGGACATTAGAAAAAGGACTACCCCTCCTGCCCACCGACTAACAAGTAGTTGAGTCTGGGTGATTGTCAAGGCGGTCACCCAGACTCTCAGGTACCTTCTTCCTCATTTTCAAAAGTATTGTTGGAAGTGGAACTTTGTTGTGGGAGTTGCTGCACGTCCACTTCTGCTTTCGTAGACTGTGGGTCGTCCATGAACTTTATTGACCCTAACTTGGTGGCCAAGTGTAAGTTAGGGACAGTTAGGCTGGAGACTTCTATTCATGTTGTTGCTATTGACTAAACACCACTGGCTAAGAATGTCATCAAATTTGTCTCAGAGGAGTTTCTCTCTAAAGTGGGTTCCTTGTATCAGGAAAGTATCTCATGTATTGTTCTGAACAATCTGCCTGCGGGACTGGTGTTTGGGTTCCCCTGGTTACATAATCCTGTGATAGACTGTGAATCTCAGGATATTGTTAAATGGGGTCCTGATTGTAGTAGACGCTGCCTTACTACTGTACTTGTGTCATCCGTTAATCTGGAAGGTATTCCGGAGTGCCTGAAGGATTTTCAGGATGTTTTTTTCCGAAAAGGAGGCCGAGGTCTTACCACCACTCCGCTCTTTTAATTGTACTATCAATCTGATTCCGGGTGCTAAATTGCCCAAGGCCTGCCTGTACAATCTCTCTGGCCCGGAGCGAACTGCTATGAAAGAGTATATTTCTGAAAGCCTACATAAAGGCCACATCCGTCCCTCTGTCTCTCCTGTGGTGACTGCATTTTTTTTGTAAAAAAGAAAGATGGTGGTTTGCGCCAGTGCCTCGATTGTCGAGAATTGAATAAGGTCACAGTGAAAAATACCTACCCCCTCCCGCTCATCCCTGATTTATACAACCAATTGTCGGGAGCCAAATGGTTTTCTAAATTGGACCTTGGGGTGCATATAATCTTATCCGTATTCGGGAGAGGGATGAGTGGAAAACGGCATTTCTCACTTCTAAAGGGTTATTTGAGAATTTGGTTATGCCCTTTGGCCTCACCAATGTGCCTGCTGTTTTTCAAAATTTCATTAACCATGACGCATCAGAGGTGGGGTTGGGGGGCGGTGTTGTCCAAAGGACCCGCCACTTTGACTAACCTGAGGCCCTGTGCCTTCTTCTCACCTGCTGAGAGAAATTACGATGTTGAGAATCTGGAGCTTTTAGCTATCAAGTTGGCCTTTGAAGAATGGAGGCTAGTTTTAGAGCATTCCGATACTTTTATCATATCGAATCAGAGGCGTATCTAGGCTTTCTGGCACCCGGGGCAAGAATTCGGTTTGGCGCCCCCCCCCCCCCCCACCCAAGTACATATGCGACTTGAACACTTAGCCATGTAACCACGAGCTGCGCTTCCTAATGCTCTCAATGTTCAGTAAAAAACTGAGAGAAGCAGGAAGAGAAGCTCGTTGTCACGGGACCATACCTATGAATATCGCATATGAGTGAAGTGTCCATGTGATGACTACGGCAACCTGCAGAGCTGAATCCTGACATTGCAGCTTCTGAATTCTCACAACGAATGCACTGCACACTTTTAGGATTCTCCCTTGCCGATGTACAGTCATGTCAGCACAAGCATGTGATTTATATACTTCTGGCCACATTCCGACTAGACGTGCCTGGCCTCGCTCTGTTCATTTTCATTGAGTGAGGCCACACATGTCTAGTCAGCATGTGACCGCATGTATGTAAATTACCAGCACGAGAGAATCCTGACAGCGTTCAGTGAGCACTGTGAGAATTCAGAAGTCTGCAGTCACATAGAATGACTGCAGACTCAGCACAAACCTGGACAACCCCTATAATGTTCCTAACAAATAAAACATGAGAATTAGTCAGTATCACAAATAACATTTACATCCAAGTACCTTATAGATGACGTCGTCTCTGCAGTCAGTCACCTTTTCTTCTAGCCCCATGATGAGTTTTCTCATCCACATCTCGTCTCTGTAGACGTCCATCTTCTCCGGTCTTCTGCAGCATATCTCCACACGACGCCCTTAAAGATAGAAGTGTCATTATAATGCTCCTAAATAAAAATATCTGCAATATACTGTCTCCTCACACTATTCCCCTCTAGCATCCCACCTGTTCACTATACTGTCTCCTCATATATTTACCCCCTTACTCTCTATACTGTCTGCTCACACATATCCCTGACTCCCCATACTGTGTCCACTTACATTAACCCATTCGCTCCCCATACTGTCTGCACCAATCCCCCATACTGTTTCCTCATACATACTCTTTATTTTGTGTCCTCAAATCTCCCCACACATTAAATCCCCCCATCCCCAATCCCCCACACACATTAAGTACCCCCATCCCTATTCCAAATCCCCCCCACACATTAAATAACCCCCCATCCCCACTCCAAATCCCCCCACACATTAACCCAATCCCCACTCATTAACCCCCATCAGCACTCCAAATCCCCCCACCCCCACTCCAAATACCCCCACACATTAACCCCAACCCCACTCATTAACGCCCCCATACATTAACCCCATCCCCATTCATTAACCCCCGCACACATTAACCCAATCCCCACTCATTAACCCCATCACCACTCCAAATCCCCCCACACATTAACCCCCATCCATTAACCCCCACACACATTAACCCTCATCCCCACTCATTAACGCCCCCACACATTAACCCCCATCCCCATTCATTAACCCCCACACACATTAACCCAATCCCCACTCGTTAACCCCCATCACATTAAATAACCCCCATCTCCACTCCAAATCCCCCCACACATTAACCCCATGGCATCCCCACTCATTAACCCCCACACACATTAACCCCCATCCCCACTCTAAATACCCCCACACATTAACCGCCATCCCCTCTACAAATCCCCCCCATCTCCACTCATTAACTCCCCCTCATCTCCCATCTTCGGTGGTTCTTCAGCTCCACAGAGGAGCACACTTACCACCAGCGTTCGCTCTGGGCGCCGGGGAGTGACGTCAGCAGCGTGATCACATGACCTGATTACGATGCTGATGTCGCTATTGCCCGGCGGTCAGAGCTTCAATTGTACTGGCGTCTGTATAGACGCCAGTACAATTGTTCCCTGGGAGCCGGCATGCGCTCCTTCTCTGCGCCGGCTGTCAGCTTGACAGCTGACACAGAGAACCGCCGACTCTCAGGCCGGGGGGGCGGCAGAACGCAGCCGCCAAGGACACTGCGGACCGCTGCATTAGGCGGCCCGACTGCGCCCCCTTCTGGCTGCGCCCGGGGCAACTGCCCCGGCTGCCCCCCCCAGATACGCCCCTGTATCGAATACCTGAATCGGAAGTTCCCATAATGCTATGAGCCAGTTTGACTTGATTCAGCCAATGACAATCCCCAGAAGTGTGGGCACATCCTGTTAGGCATGTAGGCATGTTAAGTAAGGCATGGCTGTGGTTGGCTGCTGAAATGATGTCATGATGCACTATAAAAGCCGCCGCCGCCATTTCGGGTTCACTCTGCTGTGAATTCAGTTAGGGACAGGCTGCTGTTCAAGACTCTGAGGGACAATTAGAGATAGCGATTTTCAAAATCATATTGTGCTATACCCAGGCTACATAATAAACCACTGTAGCTTTCTTTTGCCTTGCACCAGTGTTCACAGCTGTCTGCAAGGTCTGTGTGAGTGCAGCTCACGCTGTGTAGTGTGTCCTGCAGCCACGTCTGGTTGTAGGCCGCTCAGCATGTGCACTGCCTCATACATATTTTTCTTTTTTTGCAGTTCATTTTTCATTCTCCTATTAGTGTGTATCCATCCGTATCCATATACGTTGGTTGCAAACACTATAGGAGTAGACAGCGGAGCCTTTCTGCAGCCTTTCAGTGCTAGTGCCCACTTATCTGCACTGTTCGCGGCTGTCTGAGAGGTCTTTGTGTGTGAGTGCAGCTCACGCTGTAGTATCCTACAGCTACGTCTGGTTGTAGGCTGCTCAGTGTGCGTCACTGCCTCATACATATTTTTGTTTTATTGCAGCTCTTTTTCATTCTCCTATTAGTGTACATCCATCCGTATCCATCTACATTGGTTGGTTGCAAACACTATATAGGAGTAGATAGAGAAGCCTTTTTTCTGGCTTGTGCCCTTCAGCCGCAGCCAGATAAGTATTACCCTATTTTTTGGAGCCTCATCTTTTGCATTGTAGGTTACCTTCCTGCATTGTAATAGCTCCAAAAAGTTTGTGATACTATCGCTTTCACATCTTTGGTCACATCCTTTTTGTTTTTTTGAAAAAAAAAAAAAAAAAAAAAAAAAGTTCACCAAACACTCCATTTGACAGTTGTTTAGGCCACATTAGCTCATATTAAAGTGTAGTCCACACACACTATATAAAATTAGTGTTTCTTATACCTGTTACCAGCTGTTCAGGAATAAGCACACTAAGCCCCCCCCTTTGTACTTTTCTGCCTATCTTTTTCAGTCTACCAAGATGAAGAAGGCAGGGCGTAAGGCACGTGGTCGTGGGCATGGAGTTTCAGCAGGGAGAGGACGTGGGGATTCTGCAGGGAGAGGACGTGGGGTGTTATGAATGAGTCACCGTAGGAGGCAAAAGCAGAAATACAAGTTAAGTCCAGAAAACCAGAGAAGTTGGCAACTATCAGATTGCAGACCCCTGAACCTATCAACACAACTAGCAGTAGCCGTGGGGGGTTCCTACGATGCCCTAGACCCCTCGATCACAGCCGGAGAATTACATAGGCCTAAAGAAAGAAAGGGGAAATCTAAACTGCCCCAGAGCAGACCCCAAAGCAATAGGCAGCCCCCAACATATAATGACGGTGAAGCAAGATGAAAATACTAACACAGACAGAAAGATAGACTGAGCAAAGATGGGGCCCAAAACTACCTAGATAGGAAAGGACAGGAAGGCTGCTGTCTGCAATCTGCCAAAACCCTATCAAAGGAGAGATACAGGGCGCATCCACTGTGTGAAATCCGTATAAAACAATAAAAATTGTGGAACAGTAAGGAAGGTGCTCACCTATTGGGGTTGTGAGGAAGTCACAACACCCATGAACGCTTAAGAAGCAGCAGCAAGTCTGCACAGGGTCCTAGGACAGAATTGCAGAAATGACGTGGAAGTGCAATAAGGACTGCGCTTGCTTCAAGTAGAGTAAAGGGTTCTTTATTCAGCCAACGCGTTTCCTGAGCCTGCTGGCTCACTTCATCAGGGCATGCCCTGATGAAGTGAGCCAGCAGGCTCAGGAAACGCGTTGGCTGAATAAAGAACCCTTTACTCTACCAGAAGCAAGCCCAGTCCTTATTGCACTTTCACGTCATTTCTGCAAAACCCTATCAAAGACATAAGCCAACAAGCTGATATGAAAAAGGCCCTGAAGCAGCTAGGCTTCAAAAACTAAATCAGCACTCAGGTATTTTCAGAAGACAGAGCTAAAGGAATTCAGCACACCCCAGCAGGGAATGGCAGAAATCCAGAAAAACAAAGCAAAACAAAGTCAAAGCACCAAAGCAAAAGGCCGAGCAGCAAACTTAGCTTTAGAGGAGCAGGAATTCAGACTGGTCTCCAAGGATCCCACAGAGAAATCACCCGCAGGGCAGAAGGGCGTCGGAAGCCTTATATCCAGTCAGTAACTCCACTCAGCCAGTCATCATCATCAGCCTCAGGTGTTTGATAATCAGGCTCACTACCTTTCTTTACCAGAAGAGGGAGTTCCTCGGGCCTCAGTAATGAAGGGGAAAATGAACTCACAACAGTGGGGATTCTGTGCCTGCTGCGGGCACCAGTGGGTCAGCATCCCCCAGTTTTAGCAGGCAACAGTCCTTTATGCGCAGCTTTGTAGGACCTCACTGTACCCCACTGCTGCGGGAGGAACAAATTGAAGCCTTTGTCGGATGGATGGCAGCTAACGCATCGACTTCAATGACTTCCACGTCCTCTCAGGGCCAGAGCACCGAAGAGCAACCATCTGTCTCTTCACCACCTGCCAAATTGCCCAGGCAGTCAGAGAGCCCTGGACAGGAGCCATCACAGTCTCTACTTCTGTTCTCTGAATCTGTTGGCTTGGAAAGAGGGGGCCAGCCAAGCAGCATTCAAGAATGTGAAGAAGAGGGAGATGTGCAACTGCTTATTCCCTCTGAATCTGAAGAGGCGGGTGAGCCAGTGCCTATGGTCAGCACACCTCAGTACGCATCAGATGATGACGAGACTCAGTTGCCACTTTCTGGTGCATACGGTGCTGGCAAGACTAACCAGGAGAAGGTGTTTGAAGAGGGGAGTGTAGATGATGAGGTCCTTGACCCATCATGGCGTGAGGAACAGGAAGGTGGTGGGAGCAGCTCTGAGGAAGAGATTCTCTGAACGGCCAAAACAGGAGGGAGAGGGAGGGGGCAGACTTGGTTGCCTGTAGCCTCCACTTCGGCACCGGTTAGGAGCATTCCTCTTCCAAAAGCCAAAACGGGCGCTCCCAAGACTTGCAGTGCGTGGTCCTTTTTTGACACAGTTGCAGATGACATTTGCTTTGTCAAATGCAAACTGTGTCATCAGAAAGTCAAAAGAGGGAAAAATGTCAGCAACCTCAAAACCACAAATATGTGGAAACATGTGCGGACCAAGCACGTGGTGGAGTTACAGAGACACACTGAAGACGTAGGCCAACCTACAGCACCACCTACCGGTAACCTCTTCAGCTCGTGTTGTAGCTTCTTCCTCCAGCTCACACACAGCTGGTTCGGCTTCCTCACAGGATCGCCATGGAAGAACCTCTGGCACTGTTGTCCAGAGACCCAGTGACATTCCACCCACAGCACCACGTTCCTGTTCATCCTCACACTCCCAGGCCACTCTACAGCCATCGGTAGCACAGGCATGGGAGAAAAGGCGGCCATACTCGCCAAACCATCCCCGAGCACAGGCTCTGAATGCTGGCATTGCCAAATTACTGGCCCTTGAAATGCTCTCATTCAGGCTGGTGGAGACTGACACCTTCTGGAACTTCATGGCATTGGCAGTCCCACAATACACCATGCCCAGCCGCTTTTATTTCAGCAGGCAAGCCGTCCCTGCCCTGCAAAAGCATGTGGAGGGAAAAATTAAACATGCGCTACTAAACGCCGTCAGTAGCAAGGTCTACCTGACCACCGATGCGTGGACCAATAACCATGGACAGGGGCGATACCTTTCCCTCACTGCCCATTGGGTCAATGTTGTGGAGCCGGGTACAGATCTGGAGAGTGGCGCTGTACATGTTCTGCCAACTCCAAGGATTGCAGGAATCCAGACTGCACACATTGACTCCTCCTCCTACTCCAGTTCCTCAGAATCAGCGCTGCAAGAGCCTGTTACGACCGATATGAGCACAGCCGTGGCCAAACGTCAACAGACCGTACTGAAATTAATTTATTTGGGGAAATCGAAGCCACGCAGCGCAGGAGCTCTGGAATGTCATCAAGCAGGAGAGCAACGTGTGGTTTCTGCCAGCGAATCTCCAGCCAGGCTTGGTAGTGTGTGACAATGGCCGAAATCTGGTGGCAGCTCTGGGCCTAGGCAACCTCACTCACATCCCATGTCTGGCACATGTGCTCAACTTGGTCGTGCAGAGCTTTCTGAGGGACTATCCGGATCTTGATGCACTGCTGCACAAGGTCCGCATAGAGTGCGCTCACTTGCGGCGTTCCAGCACGGCAAGATCGCGCATTGCAGCTCTGCAGCGCCGATTACGCCTTCCGGAACATCGCATCATATGTGACCTACCCACCAGGTGGAATTCAACGTTACATATCTTGGAGCGGTTGTGTGAGCAGCAGGCAGCAGTAATGGAGTACCAGCTGCATCAGGCGCAAACAAGTCGCACTGTGCGCCGGTCACACTTCAGCACCACTGAGTGGGCCTCTATGAAGGACATCTGCTTTGTTTTGCGTGCCTTCGATGATTCCATGCGGATGGCGAGTGCAGATGATGCACTAGTCAGCATGACTGTCCCCCTTATCTGCCTGCTTCAAAAAACACTGCAAGCACTAAGGGAGGAGGTTTTGGAAGAGGTGGAGGATGAAAAGTCACAAATGCCATCTGCTTCTGGACAGTCTGCGCTACGTGGTTCCTCACAAAGGCCTAGGCAGGGGACACTTTGTGAGGAGGAAGACATCTCTCCAGAGGAGGGAGGTACACAATGCTCTAGTCAGTATGTACAGCGAGGGTGGGGTGATGCAGAGCAGGCAGAGATGATGCATCAAGCAGGGGACAGCGTTTCTTGGGCAGTTGGGAGTCTGCAGCACATGGTTGATTTCATGCTGCAGTGCCTGAGAAACGACCGCCGCATTGCCCACATTCTCAACACGGCTGATTATTGGGTGTACACCCTCCTAGATCCTCACTACCGGGACAACTTACAAAGCCTCATAACACCATTGAACCAGGAGCGTAAAATGCGGGAGTACCAAGACACACTGGTGCAGTCCATCATGTTCTCCATTCCACCCGAGAGCAGTGCTGCTAGTGCTTTACAAAGCAGCTCTGTGCGTCGAGGCAGTGGAGGAAGCTCTGCACAAAGAGGAAGCAGAGGCAGCACCTCAGCACAAGGCAAGACCAGTATGGCCCAAATGTGGCAAAGTTTTGTGTGCCCGCCACAAATGTCTACACCATCACAGACAGCTCCAGTCAGCAGGAGGCAACGTTTCCGTCAGATGGTGACAGACTACATGTCTTGCCCTGTCAGTGTACTCCCAGACGGCTCTTCCCCCTTCAAGTTTTGGGTCTCTAAGCTGGATACATGGCCAGAGCTTAGCCAGTATGCATTGGAGGTGCTGGCTTGCCCTGCTGCCAGTGTATTATAGGAACGCGTCTTTAGTGCTGCAGGTGGTGTACTAACAGACCGTCGCACGCGACTATCCTCTGATAACATTGACCGGCTTACTTTTCTGAAAATGAACAAGGCCTGGATCTCACCAGAATTTGCCAGTCCTCTTCCAGAATAAATAATTGGTTGGCAACAGTATCCAGGTCTCCTGTTGTGTTCATGTTTCTACCACCTGAACTGTAATCCCTAGGCTTCAACACAGCCAGTTGTTGCTCAGAAGTGCCATCTGCACAGAGAAAAACACTAGCTCCTGTGTTAGTGGGGTTCAGTAACGCCAGCTGCTCCCCTGCTGTGTGGACGGCAATGTCTTCTGCTGCCTCCACATTCACACTACTACTGATTTTAAAAGTGCTCCAACTAGGCCTCTGGCTCCACTCTGTCTCTAGTATTTCCCCTGGCCTCCAACCCCACCAGTTGCTGCTCAGAAGTGGCGTCTGCACAATCAACACTTGCTTCTGTGTTACTGGGATTCAGTCACGTCAGCTGAACCCCTGATGTATGTCCGGCAATGTCTCCTGCTCTGTCCACATTCCCACTACTAGTAGTGGGAATGTGGACAAAGCAGGAGACATTGCCGGACACACATCAGGGGATCAACTGACGTGACTGAGCCCCAGTAACACAGGAACAAGTGTGGATTGTGCAGACGCCACTTCTGAGCAGCAACTGGCAGGGTTGGAGGCCAGGGGAAATACTAGAGACAGTGGAGCCAGAGGCCTAAGTGGAGCACGGTTACAATCAGTAGTAGTCTAGAACCTATATAAAACTTGCTGCAATTAGGCCTCAGCCTGCTCCATGATTGATCCTGGGCTTCAACACAGCCGGTTGTTGCTCGGAAGTGCCGTCTGCACAGAGAGAAACACATGCTCCAGTGTTAGTGGGGTTCAGTAATGCCAGCTGCTCCCCTGCTGTGTGGACGGCAATATCTCCTGCTGCCTCCACATTCAAACTACATCACCTATAAAACTTGCTGCAATTACGCCTCAGCCTGCTCCATGACTGATCCTGGGCTTCAACACAGCCAGTTGTTGCTCGGAAGTGCCGTCTGCACAGAGAGAAACACATGCTCCAGTGTTAGTGGGGTTCAGTAATGCCAGCTGCTCCCCTGCTGTGTGGTCGGCAATATCTCCTACTGCCTCCACATTCACACTACTACTGATTTCAAACGTGCTCCAACTAGGCCTCTGGCTCCACTCTGTCTCTAGTATTTCCCCTGGCCTCAAACCCCGCCAGTTGCAGCTCCGAAGTGGCGTCTGCACAATCAACACTTGTTCCTGTGTTACTGGGGTTCAGTAACGTCAGCTGAACCACTGATGTGTTTGTCCGGCAAGGTCTCCTGCTCTGTCCACATTCCCACTAATAGTAGTGGGAATGTGGAACACAGAGCAGGAGACCTTGCCGGACACACATCAGGGGAACAGCTGACGTTACTGAACCCCAGTAACACAGGAACAAGTGTTGATTGTGCAGACGCCACTTCGGAGCTGCAACTGGCGGGGTTTGAGGCCAGGGGAAATACTAGAGACAGAGTGGAGCCAGAGGCCTAGTTGGAGCACGTTTGAATTCAGTAGTAGTCTACAACAGATATTAAACTTGATGAAATTAGGCCTCAGCCTACACCCTGATTGACCCTGGGCTCCAACATTGCCAGTTGCTGCTCAGAAGTGTCTTTGGCACGGGTACTCCCTCCTGCCCATCCTGGTTCCAGCACGCCTGCTGTTTCCGGGTAGTGTCAACATCACTTTGCCACCAATACGTTGTCCTGTCGTGTTGCGGTCGGGTTAGCCGAGCCTATGGTGCCAGCAGTTTAGGTGCTTCCTATGTGGGCTGCGGGTTCTGGTAATAAAGGCTGGTTCCGTACTGCCAATAGGACAAGCACTCCCTGTAGGACTGTGGGTTTCGGTAACTGCGGCCGGCTCGTGGCCTTGCAACTTTGTTTATCATGGGTACCTTCTGCTACCCATCCGGGTTCCAGCACCGTCAGCTGGTTCTGGGCAGTGCTTTTGGCCTAGGTGCCTCCTTCTTGATTTCCAAGTTCCAGCAACGTCTGCTGGTCCTTGGTAGTGCTTTGTAGCACAGGTATCTCCTGCTTAGTAACCGTGTTCCAGCACCGTCAGCTGGTCCACGGTTGTGCCATTGGCTCTTGTTCCTTCAGCTGCCACTCTGGGTTCCAGCACCGTCAGCTGGTTCTCGGTAGTTCCATTGACTCTTGTACCTTCTGCTACCCATCCGGGTTCCAGCACCGTCAGCTGGTTCTCGGCAGTGCCTTTGGCCTAGGTGCCTCCTACTCAGTATCCGAGTTCCAGCAACGTCTGCTGGTCCTTGGTAGTGCTTTCTAGCACAGGTACCTCCTGCTTAGTAACCGTGTTCCAGCACCGTCAGCTGGTCCACGGTTGTGCCATTGGCTCTTGTTCCTTCTGCTGCCCCTCCGGGTTCCAGCACCGTCAGCTGGTCCTCACTAGTTCCATTTGCTCTTGTTCCTTCTGCTAACCATCCGGGTTCCAGTACCGTCAGCTAGTTCTCAGCAGTTCCTCAGGCTTCTTGTACCTTCTGCTACTTTTCCAAGTTCGAGCTTGTGGAAATGGTTTTTGGTTCTCACTCTGGATCTCCCTGACGACCCTGAAGACGACGACCCTGAAGACCAAAAAGATGACCCTGAAGAAGATGACCAAGAGGACAAAGAACATGAAGACAACCACCAAGATGCAGAACAACAAGAGACAGAAGACCAAGAAGCAGAAAAACCAAAAGCAGAAGAATAAAAATCAGAGCAAATTATATTATCTAAATTATAAGCAGAAGAAGACTAAGCAGTGTATGGGGGTGAGTCCATTCCTCCTCGTGGTGCCCCTGGAAAATGGCCAAACTGAACGCGGACAAATCCTGTTGGAAATCTTTTGTGACAGGCTGAACGGAAGGTGTAATCTTCAAACTTTTATAGATAACTACAGGAATGACTGTCACAAATAAGAATATGATGAAGAAGAAGAATAGGAAGAAGATGAAGAAGTAGAATAGTTGAATAAGAAGAATATGAAGAATGTAAAAAAAAAAAAAAAAAAAAAAAAAAAAAAAAGAAGAAGAATAGGAAGAAGGTGAAGAAGAAGTTGATGAAAAAGATGCTGCTGAGGATCATGAAGGAGAAAGTGTGGGAGAAGTATAAAAGAAGGTGAAGAGCATGGAAGTAGTGAAACATACATATCTGACAAAATATAAAAGAGGTTAACATAGTCAATATCTTTGTAACTCCGAACGTCTTAAAAAAAAAAAAAAATTAGTCCTGCTATTCCATTTGATTGGGCTAAACCTCTATGCCTTTAATGTCTCCTCCACCTCCCCCAATACATTCTACATTATTCTTAGTTGTTTTTCTTCATGTAGAATTAACCTACAAGGAAAGAAAGGGTTTTTTTAAATTCCGATATTTCGGTCCCATTGACTTGAATGGGACTTCCGGGATCGGAATCGGCATTTCCCGATACTTTTTGGATATCGGCCGATCCCATATTTCTCAATATCGGATGGTAACACTCAACACTAATGGAGGCACTTTTTGGAGGGGGCTGTTCATCGGATCATGGTGATTACGGACCACAAGAATCTGTCTTATATTGAGTCGGACAAACACTTGACTCCCAGACAAGAGAGGTGGTCGCTTTTTTTTTTTTTTTTTTTTTTTTTTCCACGCTTTAATTTTTCTATCACCTTTCAGCCTGGTACCAAGAATGTCAATGCAGATGCCTTATCTTGCAGCTTGGATCCGATATCACCTCCCATTCTTTAGCACGGGGTGGTCATTGAAATTTTGTCCTCAGAACTGGAGTGGGAGATTCGTGAGGCTCAGTCTCTTGCTCCTTCGTCATTGCCTGACAACAAGCTCTTTGTTCCAGTTCAGTACTGGTTGAGGGTGCTCCAGGAGTTCCACGATTCTGCTCTTAGTGGGCATCCTGGGATCTCAGCCACTTGAAAAGCTATTGCTAGGCTGTTTTGGTGGTCCTCTATGGTCTTTGATGTTCCCGTGTTTGTGTCTGCTTGTGATACCTGTGCCAGTGCTAAGAGCTCCCATAACTGGCCGGCCGGCTGGGGAGTTGGCGCCATTGCCAATTACAAATAGACCTTGAACTTATTTGTCCATGGACTTTCTCACTGATGTCCCTCCTTCCAATGGCAATACTGTGGTCTGGCTGGTAGTGGATAGATTGAGTAAACAGGTGCATTTTGTACTTTTGGCGGGACTGCTTAATGCTGAAACTTTTTCTAGGTTGTTTGTTGAGCACATGGTGCAACTGCATGGTGTGCCTTTGAATGTGGTTTCAGATAGAGGGGTACAATTTGTGTCCAAATTTTGTAAAAGGTTAGGTATTACTTTGGCCTTCTCCTCGGCCTATCATCCCGAAACCAATGGTCAGACGAAGAGGACCAATCTGTCTCTTGAACAAATTTTGCGGTGCCTTGCCATGTCCCAGCAGGATGATTGGTATTCTTTGTTACCAGTGGCTGAGTTTGCCTTTAATAATCCTGTTAATCAGTCCACGGGCACCTCTCTGTTTTTTTGTAATTATGGCTTTCATCCCCATTTTGGTGAGTTTTCCAGGATGGAATCGGGGTGTCCTGGGGCTGATTCCACCATTCAGCGGCTGAGGGAGGTATGGAGGGAGGTCCAGAGGAACATTGAGGAAGCTCAGGGCATACATAAACAGTTTGCTGACAAGTGATGATCTGCAGGACCCATATTCCTGGTGGGAGATAAGGTGTGGTTGTCTACCAAGAACATTCAGCTGAAAGTTCCTTCCTCTAAGCAGGGTCCCAGGTTTATAGGTCCTCCTTATGAGGTTATTGAGGTTGTCAATCCAGTTGCATTTCGCCTAGGTCTAGCTCCGTCGCTGCGGATCCCCAATGTGTTCCATAAGTCTCTCCTGAAGTAATTTGTACCTTCCTCTGCTGGGTCTCCATCCCCTCTGCCTCTGATTTCTGTGGATGGGCAGATGGAGTAGGAGGTAGAATGGATTGTGGATTCGTCATGGTCTGCAATTCCTGGCAGTATTTGGTCCATTGGAGGGGCTACGGTCCTGAGGTTTGATCCTGGGTCCCGATGCGATAAGTTCATGCTGATCAATTGGTTCGGGTGTTTCATGCGCGGTATCCTGGGAAATCTGGGGGTCTGGTGGCCCACCCTTGAAAGGAGGTTATGGTCATGATCCAGACCAGGGTTGGAGTCCTGTTTTCCCTTTTTCTTGGTCTGGTCATGAAGGGGTTAACCTTTCTCAGCCTCAGTCTGGGTTCAGGTTTGCTATTTATCGCCGCTGCTTACTGCAGTTATAGTTTTGCCTAGAACTGCTGTAGCTGACTCTGATTGCTCTAATTTGTCCTCCTGCATTTCCTGTCTGAACCAGTGTCTCTGTTTTCCCCATCCCCGTTTTGACTCAGTGTTCCCCTTTAGTGTATTGATCTCCCAGTTCTGACTTGGCATGTATCCTGACTTGCTTCTGTCTTTTGCAGTTCCCTGACGGACCTGGGGCAAGTGGTGGTGCCAGAGAGCTGATCCCTGCTGGGTCCTTCCCTCCCCTGAGGTGAGCGAAGTCAACACCCCCTTCCCCTGTGCTATCCGTCACAGTACCCCTGAAAATAATGTGACAAAAGGGACATGTTAAATCAAGATGTGACCACTAATTAGCATCACAGGTGTCTGCAATCTTGGAATCAGTGAGTGGGCCTGTATATCCGGCTAAAGATACTCACTGTGCTGTTTGGTGACATGGTGTGTATCACACTCAACATGGACCCGAGGAAGCGAAGGAAAGAGTTGCCTCAGAAGATTAGAAAGAAAATTATAGACAAACATGTTA
The DNA here is from genome assembly GCF_039654945.1 of Dendrobates tinctorius. NCBI lineage: Eukaryota > Metazoa > Chordata > Amphibia > Anura > Dendrobatidae > Dendrobates > Dendrobates tinctorius. The sequence continues at coordinate 32,260,548 of NW_027361697.1, forward strand.
AAGGTAAAAGTTATAAGACCATCTCCAAGCAGCTTGATGTTCCTGTGAGTACAGTTGCACATATTATTCAGAAGTTTAAGCTCCATAGGACTGTAGCCAACCTTCCTGGATGTGGCCACAGGGGGAAAATTGCTGACAAATCAAAGAGATGGATAATATGAATGGTAACAAAAGAGCCAAGAAAAAACTTCTAAACAATTTAAAGGTGAACTTCAAGTTCAATGAACATCAGTGTCAGACCGCACCATCTGTCGTTGTACATGGAAGAGGCTCTGTTATGTTCTGGAGCTGCTTTGCTGCATCTGGCATAGGGTGTCTAGAATCTGTGCAGGGTACATTGAAATCTCAAGACTATCAAGGGATTCTGGAGAGAAATGTGCTGCCCAGTGTCAGAAAGCTTGGTGCTGATATATACAGCTGACATGTGCCCGCAACAGCCACGGGTGGAATCACGATCCACCTATGGCTGTTAACTAGTTAAATGACGCTGTCAATCTCTGAATCCTGCCCATCGGTGACCCAGTCACGTGATCGCGGGTCAATGATGGGTTGGTATGACAACCAGAGGTCTACGGCAGGCCTCTATGGTTGTCATTGCAAGATTGCTATGAGCGCCACCCGGTGGTCGGCGCTCATAGCAAGTGAGCATTTCTGCTACATACATCATCGCCTATATGTAGCAGAGCCGATCAGACAATTGTAGCTTCTAGTCACCCATGGAGACTACTAAAGCATGCAAAAAGTTAAAAATAAAGTTTTTAAAAATATTAGAGAATTAAAAAAATAATATAAGGGTTCAAATCACCCCCTTTCTCCCCATTCAGAATAAAACAATAAAAAAAATTAAACACACATATTTGATATTGTCGCATTCAGAATCGCCCGATCAATATAATAAAAGAATTAACTCGATCGTAAAATGTCGTAATGAGAAAAAAAGTCAAAATTCCAGAATTACATTGTTTGGTTGTCGCAACATTAAAATGCAATAACATACGATCAAAAGATGGTATACACACCAAATTGGCATAATTTAAAACGTAAGCTTGGCGTGCAAAAAATATGCCCTCACCCAGTCCGAGATCACGAAAATGGAGACGCTATGGGTAGCGGAAATAGCACAATTTTTTTTTTTTCAAAAGTTTGGAATTTTTTTCACCACTTAAATAAAAAAGAACCTAGATATGTTTGGGGTCTAAGAACTCAACTCGTAATGACCTGGAGAATCATATTGGCAGGTCAGTTTTAGCATTTAGTGAACATGGTAAAAAAAAACAACAACAAAAAAAAAAAAACAACTGTGGGATTGCACTGTTTTTTTGCAATTTCTCCGCACTTGGAATTTTTTTTCCCCAATTTCCAGTACATGATATGTTTAATACCAATGGTGTCATTCAAAAGTACAACTCATCCCGCAAAAAAACAAGCCCTCACATGGCCATTTTGACCAAAAAAATAAAAAAGTTATGGCTCTGGGAAGAAGGGGAGCAAAAAGCAAAAAAATGCAAATACTGCTGGTTGTTAAGGGGTTCAATTATTGAAAAATCATACAATATGACCTTCTATTTTTTTTAGATTCTGTCTCTCACAGTTGGAGTGTACTTATAATAAAAATTATAGACTTCTCTCCACTCTTTGTGGGTGGGAAAATGTCCAAAATCAGCAGTGTATCAAATACTTATTTTCGCCACTGTATATCTGTCACTATACATTGATTTATTAGTTTGAAAACTAGCTTTAAATTACATAGAGATAGAGAATTAAAGCATGTAAAAGATGATGTTAAAAAGAAACGTATTGCATATGGATGTCATATGGATGCTAGGTGAGGAAAAAATGCAAGGAAAGAAAAATAAGGCTGATCAAGGCGCTCAGCAAATGGTGCACGTTAAGCACCGCAGGCGCGACAAACGTGGTTATGCCGGCAGCATAACCATGTCCGGTTAGTGCATTTTGTCCTCAACCTTTTCCATTTGACCACCGGCTATCATACCAGGAGCGCCTCCTCATGTCTTCCATTTTGTTTCTAGGTGAGGACAAAAATCACTTGCATAGCACTAACAAGACATAGGTTGAACCATATCAATTGCTCTAGTCCAACTTTTTAGGACCAACATCGGAGCTAATTTTTATATGCTAATGTGAATGAGCCCTTCATGTGCAAATCGCATAAAGTAAGAGCAGCCACATGACAACTACTCAAACTGCTTATGCTGTGTATAGAGGGCACCAAATTATATTCTTGCCCTGGGTGTTTGAAAACCTAGATTCATCTCTGAAAAAATAACGGCCGGCTGAATTGCATTTTTTCCTCATCAGTGCACTTAGAGATTTTCAGTACATCATATATCAAGGTGTTATTCAAAACTACAACTCGTTCTCAAAAATATAAGCCTTTATACTGCTATGTAGATGGAAAAATAAAAAACTTACATCTCTTGGATGAAGAGCTTGAAAAAATGAAAGTGCAATAATAAAAATTGGCCACAGAGGAAATGGTTTAACCCCTTTGACATATGATGTCTAGGTATGTCATATGTCATGTCTCTGGAGCGCCCCACAGGGCCTTAGGTTACTCGGTCCCGGGCCGGTCAGGTTCTTTAAAGGGGATGTCACGGTGGCAGTGACCCGGTCCGTGGCCTTGGGTGTCCAGTAAAAATAGAGGATAGTTATGTGGTGTTTAATCGTGATGCCACCCATGGTGTTCGGCAATGGGTGGCTGACGCTGCAGTTTTGGCCCTCTGGGGCGGATGGTGACGCAGCAAAGATGGTTCAGCTCCCCACGGGTAGAGCTGGGTCTCAGGGCAAATATATTTGATTTTTCAGATGGTGGTGAATGTTGGGGTGCAGAGAATAAGTGAAGGACACAGAGAGGTGCAGTTTTCTTTAACTTTTACTTGAAAGTAGCTGCAATCTGGGATACCAATTACAGATGACGGATGGAGTCCAGCTTGCCTGGAGGCATTCAGGGGATCCACCCTGCCAGGTGGGGTTGGGGACCTTCCTTCTGTGTTCTGTTTTTGGGTCCCTGCTGTTTGTATCTAAGCTGCGGCCCTCTCCTGCATGATGATTGCTAACCTGTATGGCAGACAGCATGAGCCTATATCTTGGGTACTGTCCTTTCCATTGTCAGCCCCGGGTTCCTGGTCTGTTGCCGTGCTTTCAGGTGTTCAGTGTGGCCAAGGAACTTGCAGTCCCCTGCACTCCAGATTCGGCTGTCAGGGCATACAGCTCCTGCCAAACCAAGGACTCTGGCGTCCCTTTTTTATCAGCGCTTCGCTCTGGGGTCAACTATGCACAATTTTAGTTCCCCAGAGCCCATTGTCTCTGCTCCTGTCCCTTCCCTCTCCACAGACCAGCTCTAACTGTCTTGTCATGAGGTCCAACTTCTCTCATTTCCATGACAACTCTCTTGTTTACTCTCTCAGCTGTCTTCTTCCTGACTCATTAATCCCACCCGCTGGCCATGTCACTGTGGCAACCGGACTCTGGGGTGCCACATTTCCCCCTTTTATCCGGGTTCCGGCGCTGAGCCCGCATCTTTTCAGGCACGTGACAGCTGATATGATCAGTTGACATGTGCCCCTAACAGTCGCAGGTGGAATCGCAATCTACCTGCGGCTGTTAACATGTTAAATGCCGCTGTCAATCTCTGACAGCGGCATTTAACGTGATTGTGCTGGAAGTGCGTCACTAACTCCGCCCATTGGAGCTCCTGTCATATGATTGGGGTGTGCCAAAGGGTTGGCATTACAACCAAGGGTGTGCAGGAGACCTACATGGTTGTCATTGCTGATCTGCTATGAGCGCTGCCTCATGGCTGGTGTTCATAGCAGATGAGCATTTCTGCTACACATAGCAAGGCTGAAGCACTATAATGTGTAGCAATAGACCAGATGATTGCAGCTTCAAGTCTCATAAGGAGTCTATTGAAGCAAGCGAAATGTAAAAAAAAAAAAAGTTTTTTAAAAATATAAAAGTTCAAATCACCCTTCTTTTTCCCCATTTAAAGTAAAACAGTAAAAAATACACATATTTGGTATCGACGCATTCAGAAACGCCGACCTATCAAAATACAGGGTGGGCCATTTATATGGCTACACCTACATAAATTGGGAATGGTTGGTGACCCAAATCGGTGCACTGAATTTGCAGAATGGGCAAAACAAATATTGGAACAGGACTCTCAGTTTACACAAAACATGTTCAGTGATGAGGCTTTTTTGGGTGGGCCATTTATATGGATACCATAAAATTGAAGATAAAAAGCGGACGGCACCGCTGTTACCGTGTGACTTCAAATGATGTGCGGCATGCAGAAGCTCAGCAGCTGGGAATCTCGGGTGCCAGACCTGGAAACAGTCAATCCTGGGAATCCATGCAAAGAAAAGCGTTGAAGCGCTCGAGCAGCCTTTCTTGCACTCCTTATGTCACTCCCCCGACGACATGTTCATGATATGTCAATAAATCAGTGAAACTTCCATCTCGATGAGTGCGACCTCTTTTCTTTGCATGGATTTATATGGATACACCTAAATAAAATGGGAATGGTGACAGTTTTCTTGCATAGGGTGTCCTGCATTGAAATTTGCTGCAATTACCCGGATACTGCGTCCACCAGACATAAACACAATTTCTATCCGCTCCTCACATGTTATAGCCATTGCATGTCGCAGAGGTTAAGCAAAGAGAAACTTGTAAATAACTCATGAAATAATAAAGGTACGTTAAAACCAAGCACACCATTGTTTTTCTTGTGAAATTCTCAATAAGTTTGATGTGTCACATGACCCTCTTCCCAGTGAAAAAAATAAAGTTGGATCCAAAATGGCTGACTTAAAATGGCCGCCATGGTCACCACCCATATTGAAAAGTTTTCCCCCTCCCATATACTAATGTGCCACAAACAGGAAGTTGATATCACCAACCATTCCCATTTTATTTAGGTGTATCCATAAAAATGGCCCACCCTGTATAAAAGAATTAATCCGATCGGTAAATGGCGTAACAAGAAAAAAAATAAAAATATCACATACAGTATATATTACCATACAATGCAATAACAGGCTGTCAAAACATCAAATCTGAACCCAATATGGTATCAATAAAAACATCAGGTTGGCGCACAACAAATAAGCCATCAACCAGCCCTATATCCTGAAAAATGGATATGCTACGGATCTCGGAAAAAGGCACCATTATTTTTTTATTTTTTTTTTTTTTTACAAACTTTGGATTTTCTTTTCACCATTTAAATAAATAAAAATCTATACATTTTTGGAATCAGCACACTTGTAATGACCTGGAGAATCATAACGGTAGCTCAGTTTTAGCATTTAATGAACATGGTAAAAAAACCCAAACAACTATTGTGCAATTGCACTTTCACCACATTTAGATTTTTTTTTCCTGTTTTCCAGTACATTAATATGGTAAAAGCTATGGCTCTGAGAAGAAGGGGAACAAAAAGCGAAAAAACAGAAAATGACCTGGGGATGAAAAGGTTAAAGGGTTGTCCACTACTTCAGCTAACATAAGAAAAAAACAAAACAAAAAAAAACAACAAAAAAAACTTACATATGAAAGGTAGACTCAACAAATCCTGACCGATGCACTAGCAGGATGCAGCATGCCTCCATGTATAAAGGCTGGGGCAGCACAGGTGCAACCCACTGATGAAGACAGCCAGTGTCCAAAAGAAAAAGAGGAGCTGGCTGCCTAGTGGGAAAAATGCACACAGATAAGGCTTGCATAGGACATCAGTCACACAGTGCGGTGCAAAGTGTCTGAACTGCCTATTGATCATGCCCATAGTATTAGCAGGCTGGCTGTTCTGCACTATATACATGCATCACACAGAAAAAAACAAGCCAACATAAAGGGGCCCAGCTGCATCCTGCAAAAATGATAAAAAGTGCAAAAAGATAAAAAAAAATGGGGTATTAGTTACTATTTTGACCAAGACAGATAAGCTCGCAATCCAAACGTCAAGGATCCCCAGATTTTGCGAGTCCCTAACACTAAATCTGGGGATCCTTGACGCTTGAATTGCGAGCTTATCTTTTTTGGCCAAAATAGTAACTAAGGCTAGTTTCACACTTGCTTTTTTTTGCAGCGCGTTTTTCCCGCAAAAAAACGCATTGAAAAAACGCATACATAAGCATACAACTGCTGCGTTTTTTTCAAGCATTTTTATGAGCATGCATGAAAAAAACGCAGCGTTTTTATGCGTTTGTATGCGTTTTTAGCGCGTTTTTACCGCGTTTGCGTTTTTTTCCAACATTTTTAGGTGGCCCCTCACACTACCCAAACCATGACTTTACTAACCCTAACCCTGACCCTAACCCTAACCCTAACCCTGACCCTAACCCTGACCCTAACCCTGACCCTAACCCTTAACCAAATCATACTTAACCCTAACCCAAACCCTAAACCCTAACTAACCCTAACCCTAACCCTAACCCTGACCCTAACCCTGACCCTAACCCTAACCAAAACCATACTTAACCCTAACCCTGACCCTAACCCTAACCCTAACCCTAACCCTAATCCTGACCCTAACCCTAACCCTAACCCTGACCCTAACCCTTAACAAAACCATACTTAACCCTAACCCTGACCCTAACCCTAACCCTAACCCTAACCCTAACCCTAATCCTGACCCTAACCCTGACCCTAACCCTAACCCTGACCCTAACCCTAACCCTGACCCTAACCCTTAACAAAACCATACTTAACCCTAATCCTGACCCTAACCCTGACCCTAATCCTTAACAAAACCATACTTAACCCTAATCCTGACCCTAACCCTGACCCTGACCCTGACCATAACCCTAACCCTAAACCCCCTTAACTAACCCTAACTCTAACCCAAACCCCTAAATTCCATGGTTTAAAAAAAAAACGCATATGCAAAAAAACGCATACATGAGCATGCCAGTGCGCACATATGCGCATCCATAGGCTATAATGGCCATTTTTAGCGCAAAACGTGCGCATATGTGCGCATGCGCTTTTTTGCAGGGCCAAAAAATGCAACATGCTGCGTCTGGAAAATCCCAACGCACACCCCAAAAAAACGCAGCGCATGAAAATCGCATACATGCGCTGACCAGTGCGCAGGTATGCGCACCCATGTTAAATATAGGGGAAAAAACGCATGCGCAGGTGTGCGTTTTTTTCCAGCGCTAAAAAACGCAAATGTGAAACCAGCCTAATACCCCATGTTTTTTTTTTATCTTTTTGCACTTTTTTATCATTTTTGCAGGATGCAGCTGGGCCTCTTTATGTTAGCTTGTCTTTTTCTGTGTGATGCATGTATATAGTGCAGAACAGCCCGCCTGCTAATACTATGGGCATGATCAATAGGCTGTTCAGACACTTTGCACCGCACTGTGTGACTGATGTCCTATGCAAGCCTTATCTGTGTTCATTTTTCCCAATAGGCAGCTGGCTCCTCTTTTTCTTTTGGATACTGGCTGTCTTCATCTGTGCTGCCCCAAGCCTTTATCAATGGAGGACTGCTGCATCCTGCTAGTGCATCAGTCAGGATTTGTTGAGTACCTTTCATATGTAAGTTTTTTTTAAATTTTTTCTTATGTTAGTTGTCCACTACTTCAGCCAAAAAGTAAAAGTAGCATAAAACTTTTTTAGGCTGTGTGCACACGGTGCATTTTTTAATTCAATGAGAATCCTGAAATGCTGTGCACATGAGATCAGTAATTTTCCTTGAGTATTTGTAGTGCATTTTTTTCTGCAGCATGTCAATTCTTTGTGCTGATTTTTAGCGTTCAATTGAGTCATTCAAATCGGCCGCAAAAACACAGGTATAAAAATGTTTGCAGATTAGCTGAGTTTTTGCTTGCATTTTTATGGGCATCTGTGGTGTTTCACACACTGTCATCTGTGTGACAGAGTGGGAAACATCGGCGCGGAGGTTCTGATCGGCAGTAATGTTACCGCCGGTAAGACTGTCGTCAGAGCGCTGCAGGGTCACGGTGTCAGATGTCAGGGTGACTCCGAAGAGATACTGTAACCCACGGTAACAAGCTTACCGCAGGTCAGCAAGTGATGGCTAATGAGAGACTACTTCTCTCAACAGGCTGTCTTCTGACACTGATAACAGTGTTAACAGGAGCAGCTGATGGAAGAAGTAGTCTCTCATCAGCCAACGCCTGTGCTCAAACTTTAAAAAATAAATGAATTCATCATGTAAAACAATTAAATAAAAAAGGGGGAGAAGCCAGTGCTGCTTATGGTCAGAACGCAATACATAAAGTGCATATGCACAAATTGATTTCTAACTGTATTTCAAAATGAGACATTTAGCAAACAATTGATCAATTCTTTGAGCCACCCCGCCATGCCAAGGCATTCTCATATGGGGCAGTCCTACTCTAAGTATTTTATATTTGCTGTGCCATTATGGTCTCCTAAATGAATTTAAAGCAAGACCACATTAAATGCAAACTGTACCTGAAGCGTTTCTGAATCACTCCCATGGCGCCAGAATGGACTTGCGCAGATAAAGGTTGACCAGGTCTGGACATAGACATTTCAGGTCCAACCTCCACACTGCCTAACCAGCACTACAGATTAAGGGTGATATAGGCCCAGACACAGGTGCACAATCAAACAGAGCCTTGGGGCAGGGCAGGGCTGCTGTATGTGTGTACAGCAGCCTAGATCAATCACAATGAACACAGAAAGAATGGTGAACATAACCCAGCACGCACAGCCTCTGTGGTGGTCAGCCACAAACCAATATCAAATAAAAAAGGGGGAGAAGCCAGCGCTGCTTATGGTCAGAATGGCTTGGTGTGGCGGGGTGGCTCAAAGAATTGATCAATTGTTTGCTAAATGTCTCATTTTCACATACAGTTAGAAATTAATATGTGCATATGCACTTTTATGTATTGTGTTCTGACCATAGGCAGCGCTGGCTTCTCCCCTTTTATACTTGATATTGGTTTGTGGCTGACCACCACTGTTTCCGTGCGTGCTGGGTTATGCACGCCATTCTTTGTGTTCATTGTGATGATCTAGGCTGCTGTACACACATACAGCAGGCCTGCCCTGCCCTGCCCCAGGCTCTGTTTGATTGTGCACCTGTGTCTGGGCCTGTTTCACCCTTCATCTGTGTTTGCTGGTCTGGCAGCGTGGAGGTTGGACCTGATATGTCTATGTCCAGACCTGGTCAGCCTTTATCTGCGCTCGCCCATTCTGGCGCCATGGGAGTGATTCAGAAACGCTTCAGGTACAATTTGCATTTAATATGGTCTTGCTTTTAATACATTTAGGAGGCCGTAATGGCACAGCGAATATAAAAAACGTAGAGTAGGACTACCACATATGAGAATGCCTTGGCATGGCGAGGTGGCTCAAAGAATTGATCAATTGTTTGCTAAATGTCTCATTTTGAAATACAGTTAGAAATTAATATGTGCATATGCACTTTATGTATTGCGTTCTGACCATAGGCAGCGTTGGCTTCTTCCCTTTTTTTTTTACAAAATAATTAAATACATTGCAAATAAAAATGCATTGCAAATCCCTGATGCCCTTGTATCCTATAAAAAAAATCAAAAATAATAATCCACCATATAGTCTCCTGTCCGCCATAGTCCACATAATTCAGAGTGTCCCACTGTGACTGCTCTAACCAGCAGCTGGTGATACACTGACAGGAGCATCATTGCTCCTGAAATGTATAGTGCTGAGCTGCAGTGCGAGAGATCACACAAGTTCATCAGCTGATGAGCTCCGGTGACCTCACTTACGGAACCACCTCTGCATGAGAGATGGATGGATGGAACTTACACAAGTAGCCTGTGCTAGCATTTCTTCTGCGCTGTTGCTATCAGTGTGTCAAGAGTGGGAGAAGAGGGTTGCAATGACAATCCAACACAATGGGCAGCACTTTCAACACATTTTATAAGTGATCCTTGTCGGGGTCCCCGCTCTCAGTCTGCTCCCTGCCACCCTGCCTCGGCTTTCTCCCCTGCTCCTGCTTCCTGGCATGCGGCCAGCATATCCCCGGGTATGAGGCTTAGGTCACGCGTGCAATCCCGGTCTCTTAAAGAGACAGAGCACATTTTTCAAATATGTTGTTAACCAACGATATTCTTGTGTGTTATTTCTGGCTCCTCTGCCATAGAGAGAGCGCTGGAGTAGTGTTTCATGTTGCTAGTTTCTGGTTCTGTGATCTGACGTTTCTATGACCTGTTGAGCTTTGCCTGTGTCCTAATGCTGCTAGTCTTCTCAGATTAACTGTGGCTGGCTATTCCATCTTTGTGAAGATGCCAGTACTACTTGTGCAAGTTCCATCCAGCTCAGACGTCCATCTCTTCGTTACCTACAACGGCGTCAGTACTGCCTGCCAGCCCCGTCCCAGCCAGCCGCATCCCGCCTGACGAGTTCTACACTGTCTGTTATCCCTGTTTGAGCACCTGTTTCGCTGGGCCAGCTTCCACGTGTCTGGGGTCTAACTGGTGGTAGCACCTGTGTCCCTCTGACATTCCTCTCTGATCCTGTTTGAGGGGTCTTACTACGGGTGTCAGGGGTTCACATAGTCATGCCCTTCAGAGCCCCCCCGGACCGTGGTCCAGTGGTACCACCAAAATAGTAATAAATGAATGCGCACTTCACCACCTGTGCCTCCGCTTCCATTCGTTACACCTGGTATGGGCTCCCCCATCCTTTTATATGCCCTTCATCACCGGTATTTATGCCCACATCCTTGTAAATGTCACCCCTTCATCCATACTCTAAAATAGTATGTGTAAAGACGATAGGTCCTCTTTAAGTTCGGGTCCGCTCATTTCTAATGATGACTAATGTCACCATCCCTCTTAGAATACTGATTCCTCACACTGGTAACATAGAGGAAGATGCCGCAATCTGAGACATTCCTTTTTGTTGTGTAGTGACATCTGTAATTTGACATCAGCATAGTGTTAGATGGTTGTATTTTTGGTAAATGGGCTGTCTGTGTGCGCAATGGACAGCGCTCTGAGCGATCGTAGTCTGTGTGTCAGCACACAAGCACATGTTTCTGGGTCTGGCTCTCCAAATTGAGCAATTTTCTCTCCACGCTGTACAGCTGGAAAGCGATCAGGATACTACTCCAAAACTCATAAGCTACATTAGTGTTGCAACATTGTAGTTTTGGCATTTAGCTTTTGTATTCAATAGCATCATTTACTAGAAAAGATTACATAAAGCATTTCTAAAACTATAAAATTGCAAAAAAATCTAAAAGAACATTTAAAGGGAATCTGTCACCCCATTTTTTGACTATGAGCTGCCGGCACCGACATCAAGGGCTTATCTACGCATTCTGTAATGCTGTAGATAAACCCCCGATGTAACCTAAAAGAGAAGAAAAAGGAGTTATACTGTATTATACTCACCGGGGGGCTGTCCGGATCCGGTTTTGGTCCAATGGGTGTCGCGGTCCGGTCCGGCACTTCCCATCTTCTAACAGTGACGTCCTCTTCTTTGCTGCCTGTTGTGGCTCCGGTGCAGGCGCACTGCTCTGCCCTGTTGAGGCACAGGCCTCAACAGGGCAGAGCAGTGCGCCTGTGCCGGAGCCACGACAGGCAGCAAAGAAGAGGACGTCACTGTTAGAAGATGGGAGGTGTTGGACCGCAACACCCATGAGACCAAGACCGGACCGCCCCCTGGTGAGTATAATATAACGAAGTCCATCACACAGAGAAGCGAGAAAGTGCCCCGGGGCTCTGGCCTGTCGCAAAATGCGTCTCACAAAGTGAAAAATACAGGAATAGGCCTGTCTAAAGAGATGTGTTTTTAAAGCATGGCTAAAAATGTGGGGGCTAAGTATTAGTCTGATCATCCAGGGTAGTGCCTTCCAGAAAACTGGTGCAGCACATGAGAAGTCTTGGAGATGGAAATGGGAGGTTTGGGTTATGGAGCATACTAGTTTTAGATCTGATAATACCAATCCAAGAGGAATCAATTAAATAAAAATAGTTATTGGGGGACCACACAGTGTTAAAATACCAGAAAAATCCCAGACAATGTAACAACACTTGAATATGATTGATTACACTGATAATTGTGTTCAAATTTTGTTTTAATCCATCAATAGTTCTAATTGAGCACCAAGGATTTTGTGGTTTAGTAATAAGTTGGAGACATTATTCAATGTTGCCATCCGCAAATACAAATACCTAATTTTTGTCACCCATATTGCGGTTTCGTTGCTTGATCATACTGCCAATCAGAAACAAAGTAGCACAGTGTGGAATGTGGAGCAAGCGGTGTACAAATCAATAGAAAGCCTAGAAAAATATTCAGGATTGAGAGTCCTCAGTAGTTGATACCTTTTAATGGCTAACTGAAAAGATGGTAATACATTGCAAGCTTTCGAGACTACTCAGGTCTCTTCATCAGGCTAGACTAATACAAAATCTGAAGTCACATATTTATGCACAATACAGCCTAGAAAAAATGCAATAGATAAGACAAGTGACGTGAAGCAGAACTATCAATATGGGAGAGGGAGAAACATAAATATAAACATTGGACCAGTTCATAGATAAGGAGTCTGGATGTTTTATGGTCCTCTGATTGGGGTCTAGTTCTGTGTTGCCCTGCAAGGTTTTAAAAGGAAATTCCTTAATTGATGTAAAAAGACATAAATCCATGCGACACATTCATTCCAGCACTGAGAGTGTCAAAGTTCGTCATAAATTTGTACTCCCAAACTCGTCTCTCTATCTGAGATGTGAAGTTACCTTTCAATACCAGTAATTTCATATCCATGCTGCTGTGATCAGGGATACAGAAATGTTTTGCCACAGGTAGATCCATTCTTTTTTCTCTTATTGTGTGACGATGAGCATTCATCCTTGTTCTAAGCTTTTGCCCTGTCTCCCCCACATACAGACCCCCAGTTGGACATTTAGTACAAATAATTAAGTACACCACATTAGCAGCACGGATATGAAATTACTGGTATTGAAAGGTAACTTCACATCTCAGATAGAGAGACGAGTTTGGGAGTACAAATTTATGACGAACTTTGACACTCTCAGTGCTGGAATGAATGTGTCGCATGGATTTATGTCTTTTTACATCAATTAAGGAATTTCCTTTTAAAACCTTGCAGGGCAACACAGAACTAGACCCCAATCAGAGGACCATAAAACATCCAGACTCCTTATCTATGAACTGGTCCAATGTTTATATTTATGTTTCTCCCTCTCCCATATTGATAGTTCTGCTTCACGTCACTTGTCTTATCTATTGCATTTTTTCTAGGCTGTATTGTGCATAAATATGTGACTTCAGATTTTGTATTAGTCTAGCCTGATGAAGAGACCTGAGTAGTCTCGAAAGCTTGCAATGTATTACCATCTTTTCAGTTAGCCATTAAAAGGTATCAACTACTGAGGACTCTCAATCCTGAATATTTTTCTATCTACTGGCTAACACGGTACAAAGATATACATCTTTCCTGTAGAAAGCCTAGAGAATTCCTGTGGAACCCTATACTGCTTGCATCCAGATGGCCACTAATCAAAACCCCAGAGCCAAGCAGAATCATAACCCCTTCACTTATCAAAACATCTTCTGACATGGCACTATGGCATTGTATTTGATTGTGCTGCCCATAAATTGAACCTTAAATGTTCAGCAGGTTTTTAAAGATATCAAATTCTACCTAGTGTGGCAGGTAATAAATTGTTTATTGTATTTGGTCCCTTTTCCTCTAAAATTAAGTTCTTTGCACGTAGATCAACTTGCACCACACTTATAATTGCCTACAGTTGTCTTACGAGTAGTAGCTTCTGTTACAATGCAATATACAGGGATTGTGCAATATACTGGGATTAATACCCAACATATGGCATTTTTTATAAACACATGTCCATTTACTTCCAGACTGTAAAGTCAATTTTTTGGACAATTTTAGTTTCCGGAAGACATGATGCTTAACTTACCTACGCAGTATCAAATAGGTCATCGGATTCATTCTAGTTTTATTTTAAAATCTCTCTTAGGGCCATTTTGTGAATTCTATATATGTATAGAAGAAACATAAATCCACACAAGCCAGTAAAAATATGGACATCAACGTAGATGGTTCTTTTGAAACAGAAGGTGATCCACATAGTGACCCTCATTTATCCAAACTGTCCATCATTAAAACTTGTAAGGAATGGGACCTCTATACCTTCATTTTTGCAACATTTGGACTGAAGTTTTACCCTTTGCCGTTGGTTGCCTGTGTCCTTTAAACTCATTTTTTAGTTATCAGACAGATTGCACAGTACGATATTAGTTTTTATGCTTGTGCTTGGGGTTAGTCATTTTCTGGTTTAGAAGGTTTGCACACAAGAAACTTTCACTCCTAGGGCAGGGGCAGACGACTGAGCATTGGGTCAATTAGGCAAATGTCACACTGACGGATGATGATGAGATGGAGAAAAAAAATTCTGTCTTCTTCATTAAGAATAATTGCAATATTATGTCTGGCCTAGAATTCGCCGCCGTTTGTTTGGTGCACTTATCAAACCCACACAAAATTCTTTGTGGCATCAACCCTCAATGATCCAAATGTCTAACCCACTACTGAGGCAAATCCTAAAATATAAATCGATCTTTGTCTACTGTCACATCTGTTTCAATTATAGGATTGTTTATTATTTTGCTTGTTCCCATTTTAGATTTCTATCCACTGTTCTGTCCTACGCTGCTTTGCACCTTGAATTTCTCTTTGGTAATGTTAGGTGTCAGGTTCCTGCCACTGCACAGCAGGAATCCAGTGCCTTGCACTCGGCGGTCTCCCATTCTCCTTTGGCCGCAGTGGAGCATGCTCAGCAGTCTCAGCGCTCTGCCCAGACCAGCAGCGTGGGATTGGTTGCTGCTTCCACCTCTGGTTCAGGTATGACAATGCACCCTGGCCAGAAGCAAAAGACTCCAGAATCTAAGTCCTTCCGTCGCGCCACTGAGCATGCTCATGGGATGATTCCCCATTGGGGATTGGGAGTCACATGCTCAGGTCCTTCTCCAGTTCTGATTGGTCCATCAGGGGGATCTGGAAGGTTCTGGAAGGTCTCGACTATAAAAGATTCACATGGGCGCTCGGCCATGCGCTAGTATAGACTCTAGTTGCTATATGTGTGGATGATGATGGATGCATGTACCTGGTGAATGACTTATTAAGATTCCCCTCCCTTGGATATTACGCATGTGGATAGGGTATCAGTATTAGAGTCAGCGCCAGTCAGTGGCTAAGCTATAGGCGACAGTGCACATCAGTCCACAGCACTAGCGTCCAATGGTGTCGCCTACTATAGGGCACTATCGTACCGCAGCAGTCACTGTCGCTCCGCTGCAGTCAGCCTCAGTTAGCGGCATTCACGGTTGCAACGCCGCACGCTCAGTAGGTCTAGAGGGACGCTGGCCTTGTGTCCTTGGGCCCGAGTCCTGTGACCATATACTGAGCATTCATCTCCCCGAGCTCTGTGAGCTTGAACAGGCTCGGTATTTGTGTATAGCGGTTCGGCGGCTCTGTGAAGCAACAGAGTTCGCCCTGTGCACACCGGGTGACGTTTAACCCACGTGTTCCGACATTATACCGCCATATTGAGCGTCCGCCATTATCTAGCAGCAGTGTACCACCTCTGCATGGTGGACCCCGGGCTGCGAACGCACCTACTATTATTTTATAATTTGGTGCATTCCGCCAGCCCTAACAGGTAAATCCACTATTTCCCTCATAGTATGCCACCCTTGCGAGAAAATATGGGTGTGTATCCAAGAGAAGGCCATGCCCCATTCAACCACAAATGACTGGGTCTGCATTTTTCAAGGCATTATGGAAAAGTGCCAGCTTGCCAAACTTTTGGGGGCCGTAGATGGCAGCAACATTCATGTAAAGAAGCCTCCGAACTCAGGATCACAATTCTATAACTATAGACAATATTTTTCTGTGGTTCTGTTACCTGTGGTTGACAGTGATTACATGTCTCTAGTTGTGACATTGGGGCCTATGGAAGAACTGGAGATTCATGGATCTTCAATTCTTCCTTAATGGGTCAGTGATCTTAGGCTACTTTCACACTAGCGCTTTTCTGCGCTGCGTGCGCAGTCCAAACGCATACAAAAAACGCGTCAAGCTTTTGCATGCGTTTGCTTACTTTATGCGCATGCATTTTAACCAGTTTGTAGCCATATTGACTCTTAAAACGCATGCGATTTTAAACACGCATGTCCATGCACACGTCTGCGTTCCCATAGGCTGTAATGTGTTATTTTGTCGCATTCCGTGCCGCATGTGTTTTTTGAGACAGGTCGGACGGACCAAAAATGCAACAGGATGCGTCCGGCGCGCCTAGGCGCACACCACAAAGAAATGAATGCGCATGAAAACACATACGAACACGTGCTAATGCTAGACCATGCGCCCCCATGTTAAAGATGGGGGATCAGGACGCATGCGCATGTACGCGCACGATGCACTGCGTTAAAAAACGCTAGTGTGAAGCCAGCCTTAGAGCAGCGAAATGGGAGTACCTAACCCATGGATGCTGAATGGATCAAGAGGACATCCTTTTGTACTTGTAGGGGATGAGGCATTCAAGCTGACCCATAAGGCAATGAGGCCTTTTTCCCCCTCAATCACTAAATCAGCAATGTAAGAATTTTAATTCCCACCTTACAAGGGTACGCCAATTAGTGGAGTGTGCCTTTGGCATTTGTACTAAATAGAGGTTATTGATGTCTGCCCTCCAATTAAGCCCACAAATTGTCAATGGCATCATCCAGGCATGTGTTAGCCTATATACAGTAATTTCACATGTAATCATGATTGGATTGTCTTTGTAGATGCTGAGGGAGGCTCTGCCCTCAATCCTGAACAAAAATCTCACTTTCCTGTGAGATGCCGTGACCCTTCTGGCATTAGAGTCCATGAGATGTTGGCTACCTATTTTGTGATGCCTGAGGGATTAATGTCTTGGCAACCGACTGATGATGTGTAAGGTTTTTTTTTCAATGGTTTACAAACATATGTGTTACTATGTAAAAAATGACTTTTTCAATTTGGATTTGTGTTATAAAAAAAAGGAGGGTGAGCAATCAAACACATTAAAGCGAGACATATTTAACTAAACAGTTGTTGCATTTTAAAAACAGAAATCTAGCAAGAACTTGGCACAAAAACATGTCAGGCACATGGATATTGCTGCAAGTTTTGCCTTAGATTGGGAAGAGTGCAAATACTTTGCCATTTAATTACTCCTCGTCATGGGATGATTGAATAGCCTATGTTTGTTGAGCTGAGGAAATAAATGCACAGCATACGGATAGTCTGTGTGATGCTATTTTTTTTGCCTCACACCCATAGACTTGCATTGGCGAGTCTCGGCCATTTTACGCAAACATATACAGTATACTGGAATATATTCCTTAGGCCGAATAAAGGTAATAAAAAAATAGCAGATCTGCAATGTCTCATTAAGTAAAGGGCCTGTCACACTAAGCGATATCGCTAGCAATATCGCTATAACTTGTGACGTTATAGCGATATCACTGTGTCTGATACTTACCTACGACCGGCTCCCCCGCTCGTTATCGCTGATCGCGCGAGAACAGGCAGGACTGTTTCTCGTTGTCAGCTTCCTGCGGTGCTTCCTGTGGAGTGATGAGCGTGGAGCCGGGCGGGAGGACGCAGGATCGCCTAGTGTGACAGGTAAGTAGCGACCCCCGTCCCCAGCGATGTCGCTGGTGAGATCTGCCTGTGTGGCAGCTCACTAGCGACCACTTAGCGATGTACCAGCGATCCTGACCGCGTCATATCGCTGGTCGGGATCGCTGGTACATCGCTAAGTGTGACAGTACCTTTACCCTGGACCGAGTGCAATGGGATTTTTTTTCTTGCATTGCACTTGTCTGTATTATACACAAGTGTGAGCGAACCCTAAAAATGTGACAAAATTAGCTTTCTATAGCTTTTGTGTTGCACTGCCTGGCGTTAATAAGCTTCAAAACATGGACACCTTATGGGGCAATTTTTTTTTTTTTTTTTAAATACATGCATTATGGGCTAAAATATTTTTTGCAATTGGGTTTTCTTACATTTTTTTTACCATTTGCTTTCCATAGCCTCTCTGTTTTGGAGTTGATTGTTGGCAGCAGAATGACTTAACTAAGAAGATGTCATTCAGTCTGAGAGCTTTGTAAAAGCTCATTTACTCTTGCCAACTTCAAGCGGTTAAATGACTGCCGATGGGAAATATCCAAGCCAATTGGTGATTGTTTAATGACCCTTTTAGACAGGCAGATCAGAATTCTATGGGCACAGAATGATCAATATTATAAAAGCACTTTTTTTACCACGTGTTGTGTAATTGGGTCACT
This sequence comes from Dendrobates tinctorius, assembly GCF_039654945.1. Classification (NCBI taxonomy): domain Eukaryota; kingdom Metazoa; phylum Chordata; class Amphibia; order Anura; family Dendrobatidae; genus Dendrobates; species Dendrobates tinctorius. The sequence goes on from NW_027361697.1 coordinate 32,278,941, forward strand.
GTGTATGCGATTATGACAGTAGCATTCTTGATACATATGCTGAATGTGCAGCGAAAAGTGATAGCATATTCAAGTTCCAAGTGTAAAGTTTAGGGAACATTCAAGTGTTATATTCATTATTGAAATACAATTATATAAGAGATACAGTACATACACATTCCTAGACATAGTCATGAGCCACAGGCAGGAAGCTACAAATACAAAAAAAGTATCCTCACCTGCCACCGGGTAACAGCATTGATTCCAGACAAGGCCCTAATTCCTTTTGCTCTTGCAAGGTAACACTGCCAAGTGGTTTTAAAGCTTTCAAGCCTGGGAGACAAGAGTCAAACTGCAGACAAGTTGCAGCTGTGCATCAAGCGGCACTGCCCACATTCGCATGAACTGCAGGTTGCAAATGTCATGACTGACAATGTCCAAAACATTCTGGTTGCCTTATAGTCAGGAGAGGAATCTCACGCTCCCTGCATGGCCCAAACTCTAAACTTAATAGTGCAATATTTCTTTCAGAAATATACTTACTTGAGGAAGATGATGGCTATGGCCAGGAAAGTGTCAGCTCAATTTACCTGTTTTTATCACAAAACATTCCCTCCTAGCTTTGCAAAAATGAAAAGGACTACTAGAATAACGCCTAATTTGCAATGTTGCCCCGCTGGAATTTGACACTACATATGTTTGAGCCTGGGGAGGACATATCACTGGTGCAAACTATGTGGCCCATGTCTACCTCCAAAGCAGGTGAAATTTTGCATTTTTAGGAGCTCTTGGGCTGCAAAGAGCCCTTATATTGTTCTTGTACAGGGGCCCTTTTCTATATGCGTCAGCCATTGGTTTGAGTATCTGTAAGAACAGTATAAAGCAGTGACTGTATTATGAGACGCAGCAGCAAACTTGGAGCATGGGTTGCTTTAACATCCACCATTCAAAGATGATGAGAGACACGTATCGCCAGGGCTGTGGAGTCGGTAAGCCAAACCTCCGACTCCAACTCCGACTCCTCAATTTCCATGACACTAACTCCGACTTCAACTCCGACTCCAATTCCACGACTCCGACTCCCCAGTGTCGCCTATTGAAACCCCTAGAAGAGTAGTCAATTTTTGAATAGGGACAAGCATGAAATCAACAAGGTCATCCCCCTCATATTTATCCTGGAAAAACCACTTACCAAAATGAGAGAGGGGATAGACGAAGAACAGCAACTTGCACATTGTTGTTCTGTGTCTGTTGTCAGCCCTCAAAGTCCATGATATATGCTGAAGGATTTGGTGAAGAAGGAGCAGCAGGTGGGGGTGAACATAAAATTGGCACAGGAAGGTGAAAAGGATGACAGAGTGAGAATCATGATGACAGTGACACTGGCCATGATAGCCCACTGTTGCAGTGGGGTGATGATAATGCACCAAGATGGGTCCTTGGTCACACTGGCGAGCTTGGCAAGCTCTACGCTGGAATACTTGTCGGATGACAAGTTTATTGCTGAAATGAAGCAAAGGGATGACTATTAGCCACAGTTTTAGACCCTTTCTATATAACCAAGATGGGGGGAAGATTTTCGGCTTCCCAAAGAAAATCAAAATTGCCTTACCAGGATAAGTTATGCTATTTGTCCTCCCCCCCACTTCATCATGTGCAGTCCCCCTTACCCTCCACTTCATCATTTGCAGTCCCCCACCTTCATCATGTGCAGCCCACTCCCCCAATTCATCATGTACAGTCCCCCTTACACCCCCATTTCAAAATGTGCAGTCCCCTTCCCCCCACTCCATCATATGCAGTCCCCTTTACTCTCTGACATCATCATGTGCAGCTCCCCTTCCCCACTTCATCATATGCAGTCCCCCTTACCCACCCACTTCATCATTTGCAGTTCCCCTCCCCCACTTCATCATGAGCAGTCCACTTCCCCTCCACTTCATTATTTGCAGTCCCACTTACCGCTTCACTTTATCATTTGCAGTTCCCCTCCCCACATTCATTTTTATAATGCCATTTATTCTATGGCGCTTTACATGTCAAGAGGGCAAATACTGACAAGTACAATAAACATGAGCAAAACAAGGCACACACAAGTACAGAAGGAGAGAGGACCCTGCCGGCGATGGCTCACAGTCTACAGGGGATTGGTGAGGATACACTAGGAGAGGGTAGAGCTGGTCGTGCAGTGGTTCAGTCGACTGAGGATCACTGCAGGTTGTAGGCTTGTCAGCAGAGGTGGGCCTTCAGGTTCTTTTTGAAGATTCCTGTGGTAGGGGAAAGTCAGATGTATTGGGGTAGAGAGTTCCAGAGTATGAGGAAAGCACGGGAGAAGTCTTGTATGTGGTTGTGTGAAGAAGAGATAAGAGGGGAGTAGAGAAGGAAATCTTGAGAAGATTGAAGGTTGCATGTAGGTAAGTACCTGGAGACTATGTCACAGGTGTATGGAGGAGACAGGTTGTGGATGGCTTTGTATATCATAGCTAGGGTTTTGAATTGGAGTCTCTGGACAATAGGCAACCAGTTAAGGGCTTGGCATAGAGGAGAGGCTGGGGAATAACTGGGAGATAAGTGGATTAGTAGAGAGTAGGATGGATTGGAGTGGTGCCAGAGTGCTAGAAGGGAGGCCATAGAGTAGGAGGTTGTAGTAGTCGAGGCGGGAGATAAGGGCATGCACTATCGTTTTTGTGGTTTCATGGTCAAGGAATGGACGGATCCAGGAAATATTTTTGAGATTGAATCGGCAGGAGGAGGCAAGGGCTTGGATATGTGGCTTGAAAGAGAGGGCAGAGTCGAGGATCACCACGAGGCATCGAGCATGCAGTACTTAGGAAAGTGAGCACCCACTGACATTGATCAATAGGTCTGGTGGAGGGGTAGAGTGAGATGGGAGAAAGATGATGAATTCTGTTTTGTCCATGTTCAGTTTTAGAAAGCAAGCAGAAAAGAAAGCTGAAATAGCAGACAGACATTGTGGGATTTTGGTCAGTAAGGAGGTGAGGTCAGGTCCAGATAGGTAGATCTGTGTATCATCGGCGTAGAGATGATACTGCAAACCGTGGGATTTTATGAGCTGTTCCAGGCCAAAGATGTAGATGGAAAGAGTAGAGGTCCTAGAACTAAGCCTTGGGGAACACCGAGAGACAGGGGGCGAGGTGAGGAGGTGGTGTGGGAGAGGAAGAAACTGAATGTTTGGTCTGTTAGATATGACGAGATCCAGGATAGGGCCAAGTCTGTGATGCCAAGAGATGAGAGAATCTGTAGCAGGAGGGAATGGTCCACAGTGTCGAAGGCAGAAGACAGGTCCAGGAGAAAGAGGACTGAGTAGTGTCCCTTGCTCTTGGCGGTTAGTAGGTCGTTGGTGACTTTAGTTGGGGCAGTTTCAGTTGAGTCATGTGGTCGGAAGCCAGATTGTAACCGTTCAAAGAGGGAGCAGGAGAGATGGGAGGACAGTTCAAGATGGACATGCTGTTCCAGTAGTTTTGAGGCATAAGGGAGAAGAGATATTGGGCGATAGCTAGACACGGATGATGGGTCGAGGGAGAGCTTTTTGAGGATGGTGTGATCGAGGCATGTTTGAAGGATGAGGGGAAGACACTATTTGTGAGAGGTTGAAGAGGTGTGTTAGGGTTGGGATGAAGACTGTGACGAAGTTAGGGATGAGGTGGGACGGGAGCGGGTCAAGGGTGAAAGTGGTGAGATGTGATCTTGACAGGAGGGTGGAGAGCTGATCTTCTGTCATGGTGGAGAAGCTGGTTTTAGAGAAACAGGGCTGAGCAGCTAAGGGGGGCTTTGGGGGTTGCGGACCAAAGCTTTCTCTGATCGTATTGATGTTCTGCTTAAAGAAATAGGCAAAGTCTTCAGCAGAAATAAGAGGTGAGAGAGGAGGTGCTGGGGGACGGAGCAGAGAATTGAAAGCGTTGAAAAGCTGTTTAGGGTTGTGAGACAGGGAGGATATGAGAGATGAGAAGTAAATTTGTTTTGCGGCAGTGAGCGTGGACATGAAGCTGGCGAGAGACTGCTTATATGCGATAAAGTGCTCAGCAGAACGGGATCTCTTCCATCTCCGCTCAGCGACCCTGGAAGCCCATCTAAGTTATTTGGTCAGGCTGTTCAGCCAGGGCGGCTTGTAGATTGTACAAGTTTTGTTATGTGTGAGGGAGGTGGCCGAATCAAGTGTTGCTGTTATTCTGGTGTTATAAAAAGTGGCAGCAGCATCTGTGTCATGAAGGGAAGCTATGTCTGTAAGAGGGAGAAGGGACTCAGAGAGTGATTGTAAATTGAGGTGTTTGAGATTTCTGCGAGGGTGAGTGAGTTTGTGTAGTGGGGGCTGCGCACTAGGAGAGAAGAGGGAAGAGAATGTCAGTAGGTTGTGGTCAGACAGGGGAAGGAGTGAGTTAGTGAGATTAGTAAGGGAACAGAGGTGGGTGAAAATAAGGGCCAGTGTGTGACCATCTTTGTGAGTGGCCACTGAGGACCATTGAATGAGGCCAAAGGAGGCAGTGAGCAATAAAAGTTTGAGCCTAGTGTCATTATCATAATAGATCCGATTATCTCAGAAGACAGAACCATCGCTCGTGTGAGCAAGCCTTAAATTTCACACTCACTGTGGGTGTGAGAATTTATCATCACCTATATGAAAGTTTGCTATTCATAAAAGACATATATTTTTTATATTTTCGAACACTCAAGGCGCATTTCAGCTTAGCTGCAGGGACTACTGCCATGAGACAACTTTACTATTTTGTATACCAGACATCTACAATATATTGTAGTCAAAATCTGACATATCATGGCTAGCATAGATTTCATCTTCTGATACAGCTCAAAGAGGCACCAAAAGTATTTAGAGGCTTCTCTATAAATTTGGTGCACCCTATTCGAGCGTGCTATTTTGATAACTTCCACCACTGTGTTCCAGGAAGCTAAGATTCTACTTTTTATTTTGGAAAAAGTATCTACCACAAATAGATAAAGCTACCAGGGCAAATTAAATAATACAGTTTTAAATTTAGACAGATTTTATAAGCAGACTAGATCAACCACATTTATAACAGTGGCTCACGTTGGTTGATAAATTTTGTCACCTCTCGATTACCATGTATACTCGTGTATAAGCCGACCCGTGTATAAGCCGACCCCACCTAATTTTGCCACAAAAAACTGGGAAAACTTATTGACTCTCGTATAAGCCTAGGGTGGAAAATGCAGCAGCTACTGGTAAATTTAAAAAATAAAAATAGATACCAATGAAAGTAAAATTAATTGAGACATCAGTAGGTTACATGTTTTTGAATATCCATATTGAATCAGTAGCCCCATATAATGCTCCATACAGTTCATGATGGGCCCCATAAGATGCTCCATACAAAATACACCCCATATAATGTTGCACAAAGGTTAATAATGCCCCCATAAGATGCTCCATTGAATAATATGCCCCATATAGTGCTCCATAAAGGTTATGGCCCCATAAGATGCTCCCCAGATTATGCCCCATAAAATGCTCCATAGATTATGCCCCATATGATGCTCCATAGAATATGCCCCATATGCTGCTCCATAGAATATGCCCCCATATGCTGCCCCATAGAATATGCCCCCATATGCTGCTCCATAGAATATGCCCCCATATGCTGCTCCATAGAATATGCCCCCGTATGCTGCCCCATAGAATATGCCCCCATATGCTGCCCCCATATGCTGCTCCATAGAATATGCCTCCATATGCTGCTCCATAGAACATGCCCCCATATGGTGTCCCATACAATATGCCCCCATATGCTGCCCCATAGAATATGCTCACATATGCCGCTCCATAGACTATGCCCCCATATGCTGCTCCATAGACTATGCATCCATATCCTGCCTCATAGAATATGCCCCCATATGCTGCTCCATAGAATATGCCCCCATATGCTGCTCCACAGACTATGCACTCATATGCTGCCCCATACAATATGCCCCATATGCTGCTCCATAGAATATGCCCCCACATGCTGCTCCATAGATTAGGCCCCATATGCTGCCCCCATAAGATGCCCAATATATTATGCCCCCATATGCTGCTGCTGCAAAAAAAAAAGCCATATTCACCTCTCCTGCGCAGGACCAGGCACCTGAGATATTCACCTGTCATCCATCACTGCTCACCGCTGTCAGCCGCTTGCACGCTTCCTGTGTCAGTGTCTGTTCAGCCAGCAGAGGGCGCTGCATGCACTAACCACGTCACCGCGCCCTCTGCTGCCTAATCATCACTGACACAGGATGCAGCAGACAGCGGTGAGCAGCGATGGACCCCAGGATAGGTGAATATCGCTTTCCTTCCCCCCTCTTGGCGCGGTCTCTGCAGTCCCGCTTCTCCACTGTCTCCCTTCCTGCCTTCAGCGGTCACATGGTACCACTCATTACACTCATGAATATGAGCATATTCATGACTTTAATGAGCAGTACCACGTGACTGCTGAAGGCAGGAAGGGAGAGTGTGGAGAAGTGGGGGGGCTGCAGAGACCGCGCTAGGGGGGGTAAGTATGATCTGTGATACCCCCGCTCCCCCTCCCCCGCCGTCTCCCCAGGTATATGACTCGTGTATAAGCTGAGAGGGGGACTCTCAGCCCAAAAAAATGGGCTGAAAATCTTGGCTTATATACAAGTATATACGGTAATTTACTTTAATTTTTTAATGCCTTATTCAAAATAAACCTTAAATTATCAGTAGAGCGAAACGGGTCGAACAATTTCAAAAGTCGCCGACTTTTGGCAAAGTCGGGTTTCATGAAACGAAACCCGACCCTAGGATGAGGTCGGCCACGAGGTCGGCGATTTACGCGCCAAAGTCGCGTTTCAAAAGTTTGTTTAGCGCTCTTTTTCAGCCAATCAGGATCCACGGACACTGTGGGCAACGTGATGACATAGGCAGGGGTCGCCACCATCTTTCAGAAGGGCATGCAAGTGATTGGCTTGCTTTGGTGGGCGTCACAGGGGTTATAAAAGGGCGTGCACGCCGACCGCCATCTTACTTCTGCCGATCTTAGCATAGGGAGAGGTTGCTGATTCTGTAGGGAGAGCGTTAGGCAGGGAAGAAGACAAAAAAACTGCTTCTGCTGCTAGCGATTTTGCCTGTGCAACACACCAGTCACTGTGTGTGCAGTGCAAGGGGAGGCTATATTGTGGTGGATCAGCGGTGTTGGTTGTTAGGCTGCCTTCTAAGGCTTCCTGACAGCTGCATTGCTGTTTCCCCACTGCTCTGCAAACTGCTTTTTTAAAAGCAATCCTAATTTTTTTTTGTCCTGCTAAGGTACTGAGCGTGCATTTATTCACACCATACAGCGGTGTACGCTCCTCACACAGTACCGTGTAACGGCTGTTATCACAGCCACAGTGAAGCTATCTGTGTGTCACTGTGGAGGACTTGTTCCGTTCTTACAGACCTACACTCTAGGGAGATTCCTATTCTGCCCAATTCTACAATTCACTTTTTTCACACCTGTGCCATCGAGCCTGAGACATAGCGCTCTGATATTCAGTGGGCCTCACACAATCCAAAAGTGTCCAGTGTCCACTAGTGTGTGCAGAAATTCAAAATCTCCCTTATCCTGTAGTCACTTTTTTCACATCTGATGCATCGAGCATGTGACATAGCGCTGTGATATTCATTGGGCCTCACACAATCCAAAAGTGTCCATTGTCTGCAGAAATTCAAAATCTCCCTTATCCTGTAGTCACTTTTTTCACACCTGCTGCATCGAGCATGTGACATAGCGCTGTGATATTCATTGGGCCTCACACAATCCAAAAGTGTCCAGTGTCTGCAGAAATTCAAAATCTCCCTTATCCTGTAGTCACTTTTTTCACACCTGTGCCATCGAGCCTGTGACATAGCGCTCTGATATTCATTGGGCCTCACACAATCCAAAAGTGTCCATTGTCTGCAGAAATTCAAAATCTCCCTTATCCTGTAGTCACTTTTTTCACACCTGCTGCATCGAGCCTGTGACATAGCGCTCTGATATTCATTGGGCCTCACACAATCCAAAAGTGTCCAGTGTCCACAAGTGTCTGCAGAAATTCAAAATCTCACAGAAATTCAAAATCTCCCTTATCCTGTAGTCACTTTTTTCACACCTGTGCCATCGAGCCTGTGACATAGCACTGTGATATTCAGTGGGCCTCACACAATCCAAGTGTCCAGTGTCCACAAGTGTCTGCAGAAATTCAAAATCTCCCTTATCCTGTAGTCACTTTTTTCACACCTGCTGCATCGAGCCTGTGACATAGCGCTGTGATATTCAGTGGGCCTCACACAATCCAAGTGTCTAGTGTCCACAAGTGTCTGCAGAAGTTCAAAATCTCCCAGAAATTCAAAATCTCCCTTATCCTGTAGTCACTTTTTTCACACCTGTGCCATCGAGCCTGTGACATAGCGCTGTGATATTCAGTGGGCCTCACACAATCCAAGTGTCCAGTGTCCACAAGTGTCTGCAGAAATTCAAAATCTCCCTTATCCTGTAGTCACTTTTTTCACACCTGCTGCATCGAGCCTGTGACATAGCGCTGTGATATTCAGTGGGCCTCACACAATCCAAGTGTCCAGTGTCCACAAGTGTCTGCAGAAATTCAAAATCTCCCTTATCCTGTTGTCACTTTTTTTCACACCTGCTGCATCGAGCCTGTGACATAGCGCTGTGATATTCAGTGGGCCTCACACAATCCAAGTGTCCAGTGTCCACAAGTGTCTGCAGAAATTCAAAATCTCCCAGAAATTCAAAATCTCCCTTATCCTGTAGTCACTTTTTTCACACCTGTGCCATCGAGCCTGTGACATAGCGCTGTGATATTCAGTGGGCCTCACACAATTCAAGTGTCCAGTGTCCACACGTGTCTGCAGAAAATCTAAATCTCCCTTATCCTGTAGTCACTTTTTTCACACCTGCTGCATCGAGCCTGTGACATAGCGCTGTGATATTCAGTGGGCCTCACACAATCCAAGTGTCCAGTGTCCACAAGTGTCTGCAGAAATTCAAAATCTCCCAGAAATTCAAAATCTCCCTTATCCTGTAGTCACTTTTTTCACACCTGTGCCATCGAGCCTGTGACATAGCGCTCTTATATTCAGTGGGCCTCACACAATCCAAAAGTGTCCAGTGTCCACTAGTGTGTGCAGAAAATCTAAATCTCCCCTGTCCTACAGACACCTTGTACCTTGTTTTACATTACTATATAGTTTGTTGGATTTTGTCTACATTTCTACCAAAAATGAGGAAGGCTGGTGGAAGAGGCCGTGGAATTGGGCGGGGGTTGGCAGCTGGTAATGATGGTGTTGGTGGTGGATCTGATGGTAGTGGCAAAAGCAAAATAGGACCGAATGCAGGAGGTGTTGAGCCTGCGTCATCGTCTGGCTCCATAAGGCTTCGAAGGCTTAGTTTTCTAGGAGTTGGCAAACCGCTTTTAACGCCAGAGCATCAGGAAAAAGTTTTGTCTTACATTGCTGACTCAGCCTCCAGCTCTATCGCCTCCTCTTCTGAAGTTGTAAAAAGTAAAAGCACTGAGTCGTCATTGGAGGCTCATGTTCATGAACCACACCTTTCCTTGTGTCCTTCACCCCAACCAAGATTGAAGGATGACGCAGGCCATACTACTGATTACTCCATGGAGCTGTTTTCACATACCATACCTGGATTATCAAGTGAAATGGTGAATTACCCAGGCCAAGATGAATCTGACATGGAGTGCACTGATGCACAGCCGCTGATGGATGATTCTGCTGGTACATTCACTCAGAGCACTACATTGTCCTCGCAGTGTACAGAGCCTGATTCTGACCCTGATGAGACTCAGGTGCACCTTTCCGCACACTATACCACCATACACGGTGACACAGAGGAAGGTGCACATGACATTGAAGAGGAGGTGATGGATGACCCAGTTGTTGACCCAGATTGGCATCTATTGGGGGAAGAGGGTGCTGCTTCCAATAGCTCAGATGAGGAGCATCCACAGCAGACATCAACATCGCAACAGCTGTTATCTGGCAGGCCCGGAGCACTCCAAAGACAGGTTCCAAAAATCAAAAGAGTTGCTGGACAGCTTGTCCAGAGGGTCAAAACATCACAGCGTGCTAGGCCGAAAAATGTCTGCCAAAGTAGGAAGAGTGCAGTGTGGCACTTTTTTGAACAAAATCCTCATGATCAGGCCAAGGTTATCTGTAAGAAGTGCGCAAAGACCTTTAGCCGAGGGAAAAATCTGAAAAATTTGAATACCAATTGCATGCTTAGACATTTAACCAGCATGCACTTGCAAGCATGGACACAACACCAAACCTCAAGTGCCACATGTGCAACTGATCACAAAGAAGGTAGTCAGCAACGCTACATTGTTTCCCCCACTGTAAGCCCACCGGTTAGCACAGCAGCAAATGTTGAGGTGTCGTTGCAAGGCCACAGCAGTCAGGGAATCCCACTGTTATATCAACGAAATACTGAATCTAGGCCATCAGAAAGAACACCAACTCCATCACCATCATCAACCCTCTCTCAGTCCGCCCTGTCCACCGCTACTTCTACCATATGCAGCTCTCAAGTCCAGCTCACCCTCCCAGACACTATGAGTAGGTCAAGAAAGTACTCAGTCTCTATGCAGCTCTCAAGTCCAGCTCACCCTCCCAGACACTATAAGTAGGTCAAGAAAGTACTCAGTCTCTCATCCGCGTACACTGGGTTTGAACGCCCACATTGCCAAACTAATCTCGTTTGAGATGATGCCCTATCGGTTGGTGGAAAGCGCAGCTTTCCGCGAACTCATGGCCTATGCAGTACAACGCTATGACCTACCCAGTCGCCACTTCTTCTCTCGCAAAGCCATCCCAGCCCTCCACCATCATGTGAAAGACCGCATTGTCCATGCACTCAAGCAGTCAGTGAGTGGAAAGGTGCACCTCACAACTGATGCATGGTCCAGTCGGCATGGCCAGGGCCGTTACGTGTCCATCACTGCGCACTGGGTTAATGTGGTGGATGCAGGGTCCACAGGGGACAGCGGTGGTGGGACAGTGCTGCCTAGCCCACGGTATAGGAAACAGTTGGCTGTAGGCGTTCCACCCTCCTCCTCCTCCAGAAGCGAAAGCTGGTCCACAGAGCGCAGTCGTACGAGCACTCCATCTGCAGCTGCCACTGTTGCACACGAGGTGTCCCCCTATCGAGCAGCTAGTGGAAAGCGTCAGCAGGCTGTGTTGCAGATGATGTGTTTGGGCGACAGACACACCCCCGAGGTGCTGGCCGAGTACTTGAAGCGACAAACTGAGTCATGGCTGGGCAGTGTACATCTTGAGGCAGGCAAGGTAGTTAGTGATGACTAGAGTTGAGCGAAACGGGTCGAAAAATTTCAAAAGTCGCCGACTTTTGGCAAAGTCGGGTTTCATGAAACGAAACCCGACCCTAGGATGAGGTCGGCCACGAGGTCGGCGACTTACGCGCCAAAGTCGCGTTTCAAAAGTTTGTTTTGCGCTCTTTTTCAGCTAATCAGGATCCACGGACACTGAGGGCAATGTGATGACATAGGCACGGGTCACCACCATCTTTCAGAAGGGCATGCAAGTGATTGGCTTGCTTTGGGGGGCGTCACAGGGGGTATAAAAGGGCGTACACGCCGACCGCCATGTTACTCATGCTGATCTCAGAATAGGGAGAGCTGCTGATGATGATGATTTTGTAGGGAGAGCGTTAGGCAGGGAAGAAGACACCAAAAACTGCTTCTGCTGAAAGCGATTTTGCCTGTACAACACACCAGTCACTGTGTGTGCAGTGCAAGGGGAGGCTATATAGTGGTGTATCAGTGGTGTTGGTTGTTGGGCTGCCTTCTAAGGCTTCCTGACATTCCTGCATTGCTGTTTACCCACTGCTCTGCAAACTGCTTTTTTAAAAGCAATCCCAATTTTTTTTTTTTTTGTCCTGCTGAGAAGAAAAAAAAACTGCTTCTGCTGCTAGCGATTTTACCTGTACAACACACCAGTCACTGTGTGTGCAGTGCAAGGGGAGGCTATATAGTGGTGTATCAGTGGTGTTGGTTGTTGGGCTGCCTTCTAAGGCTTCCTGACATTCCTGCATTGCTGTTTACCCACTGCTCCGCAAACTGCTTTTTTAAAAGCAATCCCAATTTTTCTTTTGTCCTGCTGAGAAGAAAAAAAAACTGCTTCTGCTGCTAGCGATTTTGCCTGTACAACACATCAGTCACTGTGTGTGCAGTGCAAGGGGAGGCTATATAGTGGTGTATCAGTGGTGTTGGTTGTTGGGCTGCCTTCTAAGGCTTCCTGACATTCCTGCATTGCTGTTTACCCACTGCTCCGCAAACTGCTTTTTTAAAAGCAATCCCAATTTTTTTTTTTTTGTCCTGCTGAGGTACTGAGCGTGCATTTTTTCACACCATACAGCGGTGTACGCTCCTCACACAGTACCGTGTAATGGCTGTTATCACAGCCACAGTGAAGCTATCAGTGTGTCACTCTGTGAGAATAAAACGAGGACATGTTCCATTCTTACAGATCTGCACTCTAGGGAGATTCCTTTTCTGCCCAATTCTACATACACCTTGTAGTTTGTGATACACTAGCCAATTTCTGCCTGTGACATAGCACTGTGATATTCAGTGGGCCTCACACAATCCATAAGTGTCCAGTGTCCACAAGTGTCTGCTGAAATTCAAAATCTCCCTTATCCTCTAGTCACTTTTGTCACAGCTGTGCCATCGAGCCTGTGACATAGTGCTCAGATATCAGTGGGCCTCACACAATCCAAAAGTGTCCAGTGTCCACAAGTGTCTGCTGAAATTCAAAATCTCCCTTATCCTCTAGTCACTTTTGTCACAGCTGTGCCATCGAGCCTGTGACATAGCGCTCAGATATCAGTGGGCCTCACACAATCCAAAAGTGTCCAGTGTCCACAAGTGTGTGCAGAAATTCAAAATCTCCCTTATCCTCTAGTCACTTTGGTCACAGCTGTGCCATCGAGCCTGTCACATAGCGCTCAGATATTCATTGGGCCTCACACAATCCAAAAGTGTCCAGTGTCCACAAGTGTCTGCTGAAATTCAAAATCTCACTTATCCTCTAGTCACTTTGGTAACAGCTGTGCCATCGAGCCTGTCACATAGCGCTCAGATATTCATTGGGCCTCACACAATCCAAAAGTGTCCAGTGTCCACAAGTGTGTGCAGAAATTCAAAATCTCCCTTATCCTCTAGTCACTTTGGTCACAGCTGTGCCATCGAGCCTGTCACATAGCGCTCAGATATTCATTGGGCCTCACACAATCCAAAAGTGTCCAGTGTCCACAAGTGTGTGCAGAAATTCAAAATCTCCCTTATCCTCTAGTCACTTTGGTCACAGCTGTGCCATCGAGCCTGTCACATAGCGCTCAGATATCAGTTGGCCTCACACAATCCAAAAGTGTCCAGTGTCCACAAGTGTCTGCAAAAATTCAAAATCTCCCTTATCCTCTCGTCACTTTGGTCACAGCTGTGCCATCGAGCCTGTCACATAGCGCTCAGATATTCATTGGGCCTCACACAATCCAAAAGTGTCCAGTGTCCACAAGTGTCTACTGAAATTCAAAATCTCCCTTATCCTCTAGTCACTTTGGTCACAGCTGTGCCATCGAGCCTGTCACATAGCGCTCAGATATTCATTGGGCCTCACACAATCCAAAAGTGTCCAGTGTCCACAAGTGTCTGCAGAAATTCAAAATCTCCCTTATCCTCTCATCACTTTTGTCACAGCTGTGCCATCGAGCCTGTCACATAGCGCTCAGATATTCATTGGGCCTCACACAATCCAAATGTGTCCAGTGTCCACAAGTGTCTGCAGAAATTCAAAATCTCCCCTGTCCTATAGACACCTTGTACCTTGTTTTACATTACTATATAGTTTGTTGGATTTTGTCTACATTTCTACCAAAAATGAGGAAGGCTGGTGGAAGAGGCCGTGGAATTGGGCGGGGGTTGGCAGCTGGTAATGATGGTGTTGGTGGTGGATCTGATAGTAGTGGCAAGAGCAAAATAGGACCGAATGCAGGAGGTGTTGAGCCTGCGTCATCGTCTGGCTACATAAGGCCTCGAACGCTTAGTTTTCTAGGAGTTGGCAAACCGCTTTTAAAGCCAGAGCATCAGGAAAAAGTTTTGTCTTACATTGCTGACTCAGGCTCCAGCTCTATCGTCTCCTCTTCTGAAGTTGTAAAAAGTAAAAGCACTGAGTCGTCATTGGAGGCTCATGTTCATGAACCACACCTTTCCTTGTGTCCTTCACCCCAACCAAGATTGAAGGATGACGCAGGCCATACTACTGATTACTCCATGGAGCTGTTTTCACATACCATGCCTGGATTATCAAGTGAAATGGTTAATTACCCAGGCCAAGATGAATCTGACATGGAGTGCACTGATGCACAGCCGCTGATGGATGATTCTGCTGGTACATTCACTCAGAGCACTACATTGTCCTCGCAGTGTACAGAGCCAGATTCTGACCCTGATGAGACTCAGGTGCCCCTTCCCGCACACTATACCACCATACACGGTGACACAGAGGAAGGTGCACATGACATAGAAGAGGAGGTGATGGATGACCCAGTTGTTGACCCAGATTGGCATCGATTGGGGGAAGAGGGTGCTGCTTCTAATAGCTCAGATGAGGAGCATCCACAGCAGACATCGACATCGCAACAGCTGTTATCTGGCAGGCCCGGAGCACTCCAAAGACAGGTTCCAAACATCAAAAGAGTTGCTGGACAGCTTGTCCAGAGGGTCAAAAGATCACAGTGTGCTAGGCCGCAAAATGTCTGCCAAAGTAGGAAGAGTGCAGTGTGGCACTTTTTTGAACAAAATCCTCATGATCAGGCCAAGGTTATCTGTAAGAAGTGCGCAAAGACCTTTAGCCGAGGGAAAAATCTGAAAAATTTGAATACCAGTTGCATGCTTAGACATTTAACCAGCATGCACTTGCAAGCGTGGACACAACACCAAACCTCAAGTGCCACATGTGCAACTGATCACAACGAAGGTAGTCAGCAACGCTACATTGTTTCCCCCACTGTAAGCCCACCGGATAGCACAGCAGCAAATGTAGAGGTGTCGTTGCAAGGCCACAACAGTCAGGGAATCCCACTGTTATATCAACGAAAGACTGATTCTAGGCCATCAGAAAGAACACCAACTCCATCACCATCATCAACCCTCTCTCAGTCCGCCCTGTCCACCGCTACTTCCACCATATGCAGCTCTCAAGTCCAGCTCACCCTCCCAGACACTATTAGTAGGTCAAGAAAGTACTCAGTCTCTCATCCGCGTACACTGGGTTTGAACGCCCACATTGCCAAACTAATCTCGTTTGAGATGATGCCCTTTCGGTTGGTGGAAAGCGCAGCTTTCCGCGAACTCATGGCCTATGCAGTACCACGCTATGACCTACCCAGTCACCACTTCTTCTTTCGCAAAGCCATCCCAGCCCTCCACCATCATGTGAAAGACCGCATTGTCCATGCACTCAAGCAGTCAGTGAGCGGAATGGTGCACCTCACAACTGATGCATGGTCCAGTCGGCATGGCCAGGGCCGTTGCGTGTCCATCACTGCGCACTGGGTTAATGTGGTGGATGCAGGGTCCACAGGGGACAGCGGTGGTGGGACAATGCTGCCTAGCCCACGGTATAGGAAACAGTTGGCTGTAGGCGTTTGACCCTCCTCCTCCTCCTCCTCCTCCAGAAGCGAAAGCTCGTCCACAGAGCGCAGTCGTACGAGCACTCCATCTGCAGCTGCCACTGTTGCACACGAGGTGTCCCCCTATCGAGCAGCTAGTGGAAAGCGTCAGCAGGCAGTGTTGCAGATGATGTGTTTGGGCGACAGACACACTGCCGAGGTGCTGGCCGAGTACTTTCAGCGACAAACTGAGTCATGGCTGGGCAGTGTACATCTTGAGGCAGGCAAGGTAGTTAGTGATAACGGGCGTAATTTTGTGGCAGCCATAGCCCTTTCAAAACTCAGCCACATACCTTGCTTGGCTCACACCTTGAACCTGGTGGTGCAGTGCTTCCTCAAAAATTATCCGGAGTTAACAGCCCTGCTCCAGAAGGTGCGAAGACTGTGCGCGCACATCCGCCGGTCGCCTGTACACTCCGTTCGTATGCAGAAGCTGCAGCGATTGCTCCACCTTCCCAACCACCGCCTCATTATCGACATTGCAACAAGGTGGAACTCCACCCTGCACATGGTGGAGCGGCTGTGCGAGCAGAGGCAGGCCATAATGCATTTGTGGGAGGATACACGGCCAGGCACTTTGAGAGCAGACATGGAGTTGACCGGTGTGCAGTGGTCGAAGCTGAAAGACCTCTGTAAAGTCCTTCAGTGTTTTGAGGAATGCACACGGCTGGTAAGTGCAGACGACGCCATCCTAAGCATGAGCATCCCACTTATGCGTCTGCTCATGCAAACTTTGACGCACCTTAAGGAGCAGGCTTCTGCAGCCAATGTTGATGAGGAGGAAGAGGAGGAGGGAATCCTTGATGACATTCAGCCATTGTCTGCTCAGGGACCTCTCCTGGACGAGGTGGAGGAAGAAGAGGAGGAGGAGGAGGATGATGGGGATGATTACTTAGGGGAGGAGGATGCATCTCGTTGGGCAAGTGAAAATGTTGGCGTGGCAAGGTCTGGTACAGGGTTTGTGCGTGACTGGAGGGATGTGGATTTGCCAGAAAGTGCTCCTCCAACCAGCACTCGCAGTGCATCATTGACACCGGGAACATTGGCCCACATGTCAGATTATGCCTTGCAGATCCTAAAAAGGGACCCCCGCATTGCCAAAATGATGAACGATGACGACTACTGGTTGGCCAGCATCCTGGATCCACGCTATAAAGGCAAATTACAAAACATCATGCCACAGGAGAACCTTGACCTAATATTGGCTAATAAACAAGCAACTCTGGTAAATCGGTTGCTTGAGGCATTCCCAGCACACAGCAGCGGTGATGGTTCTCACACGAGCCGTACGGGCCGGGGGCAGCTTGGCCGAGGTGTTCGTGGTGCACACAGCAGAAGTGGCGTTGGAGACAGGGGTTTCATGACAATGTTGTGGACTGATTTTTCAAGTACCGCTCACACAACTGGTAATACTGCATCGATGGAAAGTGACAGGAGACAGCAGTTGTCAACTATGGTTACAAACTACTTTTCCTCCCATATCGATGTTCTCCCACACAGGTCATTCCCCTTTGACTATTGGGCCGCTAAACTGGACACCTGGCCTGATTTGGCACAATATGCCTTACAGGAGCTCGCTTGCCCAGCTGCAAGTATGCTATCGGAAAGAGTCTTCAGTGCAGCTGGATCAATTCTGACAGAAAAAAGGACCCGTCTGTCAACCCAAAATGTGGATGATCTAACCTTCATTAAAATGAACCACGCATGGGTTTCCAAGGATTTTGTCCCACCTTCCCCTGATGACACATAGGGTGACAGAAAAATGGCTTGCTTTGGTCCACCTCTTCCTGGGACTTGACCTATTTCACCTTTTGCATCAGCTGAATGTCCAACATCAACATATGCCACTTTCTAAAACTCCCTAACTGTGCTGCCTCCCCCCCCATGGCCGGGGTCACCACCTAGCGCACGACACCGTGCGAGTGCCGTTGCCCTGGACAGGTGGGTAGGCCGACTCTTGGGCGCGGGCACTGGCACAGGGTCCTTCATAGTGCAATCAAGTGTCTCTGACGGTGGTGGTGCACACCCGCCGTCAGACACACCGCCGTACTATGAGGGGCCCAGTGCCAGTACCGACGCCCACGAGTGGGCCCCCCTTGCTTGGGCAGGGCCCCAGCATTTGCAATCTTTACCTCTCCCTGCTCCTCCGCTGTGTAGTCTGGGCCGTCAAATCCATACTGTGCCTGACACCGTCTGAGCCTGCCTCCTGATGTATAGACATATATTTTGAATGTGTACGCTATACATACATGTTATCCGGGAATACGGTACCCTTTCTAACCTTTGTGCAATCACGTGCAATCCATACTGGGCCTAACACCGTCTGAGCCTGCCTCCTGATGTATAGACATATATTTTGAATGTGTACGCTATCCATACATGTTATCTGGGGATACGGTACCCTTTCTAACCTTTGTGCAATCACGTGCAATCCATACTGGGCCTAACACCGTCTGAGCCTGCCTCTTGATGTATAGACATATATTTTGAATGTGTACGCTATCCATACATGTTATCTGGGGATACGGTACCCTTTCTAACCTTTGTGCAATCATGTGCAATCCATACTGGGCCTAACACCGTCTGAGCCTGCCTCCTGATGTATAGACATATATTTTGAATGTGTACGCTATCCATACATGTTATCTGGGGATACGGTACCCTTTCTAACCTTTGTGCAATCACGTGCAATCCATACTGGGCCTGACACCGTCTGAGCCTGCCGCCTGATGTATAGACATATATTTTGAATGTGTACGCTATCCATACATGTTATCCGGGGAAACGGTACCCTTTCTAACCTTTGTGCAATCACGTGCAATCCATACTGGGCCTAACACCATCTGAGCCTGCCTCCTGATGTATAGACATATATTTTGAATGTGTACGCTATCCATACATGTTATCCGGGGAAACGGTACCCTTTCTAACCTTTGTGCAATCACGTGCAATCCATACTGGGCCTAACACCGTCTGAGCCTGCCTCCTGATGTATAGACATATATTTTGAATGTGTACGCTATCCATACATGTTATCCGGGGATACGGTACCCTTTCTAACCTTTGTGCAATCACGTGAAATCCATAATGGGCCTAACACCGTCTGAGCCTGCCTCCTGATGTATAGACATATATTTTGAATGTCTACGCTATCCATACATGTTATCTGGGGATACGGTACCCTTTCTAACCTTTGTGCAATCACGTGCAATCCATACTGGGCGTGAGAACGGCTGGCGAGCTGTTAAGCAAGCTACAGCACCTGTGGTTTGCACACGTAAGTTTTTCATTTTTTCAGGAATGACGGTTAGGCCTAATTCCGGAACTGCGGTTGACCTGCACTTACTGGGAAATCATTGTTCGCAGGTAATAATTGTAATCAGTGATCCCCATCACTAACGTTGTTCAGCGGGTTATCTGCACCTGTAAGCGACAAACGCTGGCCTTTTCAGTGTAGCACACATGCAGCCACGGACATGTAAGGGCATGACACACCAGTTATTGGCCAATCTCATGTGCCAGAGCCTCACGTGTCCCTCTAGTAAGCCGGACTCGGACCGCGGGGCATGACGGAGTCTCGTTCGTTAACGGAATTAAGCTTGCAATGTGTGCATCCGTTCTGTAGCTGGCATGGTTGAGGTTTCCCAGGTGGAGTTGAATTTAACCGTAGGCTCCACTCCTGGTGGTGCCCTTCTGGACATTCCTTTAAGGTTCAGCTTTGCAACCATACTGCCCACGTAAAACAAACACTTTGCCTTCATGAACGCTGTTTGGAGGGTCATGACTCATGGGAATAACGCCACCCAATCAGTTAACCTGCTAGAGAGATCCTTCGTTGCTCCCAAGCATGACATCACACTCCCTAGGAGGAAGGTAATGCCACTGTGGCGACCGTACTCCTGGGGGCGACACAAGTGCACTGATGCCCAGCCACTGCTCGATGAATCTGCTGGTACATTGACCCAGACCACTACATTCCCCTCGCACGCTACACGACCTGAATCTGACCCTGATGAAACTCAGGTTACCCTTCCCATATACAGTTCCATCTTACACGGTGACAAAGAGGAAGCTGCAGATGAAAGTGCAGGTTCGGCCCACCCGCCATCAGACACACCACCGTACTATCAGGGGCCCTGTGCCAGTGCCGTCGCCAGCGAGTGGGCCCCCCCTGCTTGCTCAGGATCACAGCACTTGCAAAGTTGAAATACTGTGCAGTGAGATGGAAGATGGGGACGACGAGGAGTCCAGACAAGTACAGGGATTCCCTAGCGAGGAGACTTATTTGATTGTTTTCAATGTTGGGACAGCAATTTTTGGGGAGCACTATACTCTGGAGAATGATAGATGGGGCCCACCATACACTGGAACATTCCAAAGGTGGACATCAGACACTGGAGCAGCATTTACAGGGCCCATTATACACTAGAGCATTAGAAATGGGGCCCATTATGTTTGGAGCATTATTTGGGCCCATAAGACAGTGGAGCTTCATCCATGGGGACCAACATATACTGTAGCATTATGTGGAGCTCATCATATACTGTTTCAAACATTATATGGGACCAATGATTCTGTATGGAGAAATAGATGGGCCTCGTCATGAGATGTAAAAAGTGAAGTATTTTTCATTGTACTATACCGCTATTTCTCTGCCGTATCGGAGCATGATGAGTTGTGGTATGTGTTAAAGGGACGCTCTTTCGCCCAGGGCACATGAAAACCTGCAGCCAGCCCTTCCCCCCCCACAACTTTAGCCAAATAACCCCCATTTTTCAGTGCGTAACTTGTATTATGAAGTTAATTAAGGTTGACAAGCTTAAGTAAGAAGAATTGATGCTTTTGGCATTCAAATGGGCACTGTAGGTGTGTTTCCTGTCCTCCTCTCACTGCCGACTTTTATTCCCCATTGACTTACATTGGGTTTCGTGTTTCGGGACGACCCCGACTTTTCCCTATAATCGGACGATCTTGCTCGACCCGACTTTTGGAAAAGTCGGGTTTCACGAAACGAAACTCGACCCTAAAAAACCAAAAGTCGCTCAACTCTAGTGATAACGGCCGTAATTTTGTGGCAGCCATAGCCCTTTCAAAACTCAGCCACATACCTTGCTTGGCTCACACCTTGAACCTTGTGGTGCAGTGCTTCCTCAAAAATTATCCGGAGTTAACAGCCCTGCTCCATAAGGTGCGAAGACTGTGCGCGCACATCCGCCAGTCGCCTGTACACTCCGTTCGTATGCAGAAGCTGCAGCAATTGCTCCACCTTCCCAACCACCGCCTCATTATCGACATTGCAACAAGGTGGAACTCCACCCTGCACATGGTGGAGCGGCTGTGCGAGCAGAGGCAGGCCATAATGCATTTGTGGGAGGATACACGGCCAGGCACTTTGAGAGCAGACATGGAGTTGACAGGTGTGCAGTGGTCGAACCTGAAAGACCTCTGTAAAGTCTTTCAGTGTTTTGAGGAATGCACACGGCTGGTAAGCGCAGACGACGCCATCCTAAGCATGAGCATCCCACTTATGCGTTTGCTCATGCAAACTTTGACGCACCTTAAGGAGCAGGCAATGTTGATGAGGAGGAAGAGGTGGAGGGAATCCTTGATGACATTCAGCCATTGTCTGCTCAGGGACCTCTCCTGGACGAGTTGGAGGAAGAAGAGGAGGAGGAGGAGGATGACGATGGGGATGATTACTTAGGGGAGGAGGATGCATCTCGTGGGGCAAGTTAAAATGTTGGCGTGGCAAGGTCTGGTACAGGGTTTGTGCATGACTGGAGGGATGTGGATTTGCCAGAAAGTGCTCCTCCAACCAGCACTCGCAGTGCATCATTGACACCGGGAACATTGGCCCACATGTCAGATTATGCCTTTCGGATCCTAAAAAGGGACCCCCGCATTGCCAAAATGATGAACGATGACGACTACTGGTTGGCCAGCATCCTGGATCCACGCTATAAAGGCAAATTACAAAACATCATGCCACAGGAGAACCTTGACCTAATACTGGCTAATAAACAAGCAACTCTGGTAAATCGGTTGCTTGAGGCATTCCCAGCACACAGCAGCGGTGATGGTTCTCACACGAGCCGTACGGGCCGGGGGCAGCTTGGCCGAGGTGTTCATGGTGCACACAGCAGAAGTGGCGTTGGAGACAGGGGTTTCATGACAATGTTGTGGACTGATTTTTCAAGTACCGCTCACACAACTGGTAATACAGCATCGATGGAAAGTGACAGGAGACAGCAGTTGTCAACTATGGTTACAAACTACTTTTCGTCCCATATCGATGTTCTCCCACACAGGTCATTCCCCTTTGACTATTGGGCTGCTAAACTGGACACCTGGCCTGAATTGGCACAATATGCCTTACAGGAGCTCGCTTGCCCAGCTGCAAGTGTGCTATCGGAAAGAGTCTTCAGTGCAGCTGGATCAATCCTGACAGAAAAAAGGACCCGTCTGTCAACCCAAAATGTGGATGATCTAACCTTCATTAAAATGAACCATGCATGGGTTTCCAAGGATTTTGTCCCACCTTCCCCTGATGACACATAGGGTGACAGAAAAATGGCTTGCTTTGGTCCACCTCTTCCTGGGACTTGACCTATTTCGCCTTTTGCATCAGCTGCATGTCCAACATCAGCATATGCCACTTTCTAAAACTCCCTAACTGTGCTGCCTCCCCCCCCCATGGCCGGGGTCACCACCTAGCGCACGACACCGTGCGAGTGCCGTTGCCCTGGACAGGTGGGTAGGCCGACTCTTGGGCGCGGGCACTGGCACAGGGTCCCTCATAGTGCAATCAAGTGTCTCTGACGGTGGTGGTGCACACCCGCCGTCAGACACACCGCCGTACTATGAGGGGCCCAGTGCCAGTACCGACGCCCACGAGTGGGCCCCCCTTGCTTGGGCAGGGCCCCAGCATTTTCAATCTTTACCTCTCCCTGCTCCTCCGCTGTGTAGTCTGGGCC
Source organism: Dendrobates tinctorius (assembly GCF_039654945.1). Taxonomy (NCBI): domain Eukaryota; kingdom Metazoa; phylum Chordata; class Amphibia; order Anura; family Dendrobatidae; genus Dendrobates; species Dendrobates tinctorius. The sequence goes on from NW_027361697.1 coordinate 32,301,634, forward strand.
GTCAAATCCATACTGTTCCTGACACCGTCTGAGCCTGCCTCCTGGTGTATTGACATATATTTTGAATGTGTACGCTATCCATACATGTTATCCGGGGATACGGTACCCTTTCTCACCTTTGTGCAATCACTTGCAAGCCATACTGTGCCTGACACCGTCTGAGCCTGCCTCCTGATGTATAGACATATCTTTTGAATGTGTACGCTATCCATACATGTTATCCGGGGATTCGGTACCCTTTCTCACCTTTGTGCAATCACTTGCAAGCCATACTGGGCCTTACACCGTGTGAGCCTGCCTCCTGATGTATAGACATATCTTTTGAATGTGTACGCTATCCATACATGTTATCCGGGGATACGGTACCCTTTCTCACCTTTGTGCAATCACTTGCAAGCCATACTGGGCCTTACACCGTCTGAGCCTGCTTCCTGATGTATAGACATATCTTTTGAATGTGTACGCTATCCATACATGTTATCTGGGGATACGGTACCCTTTCTAACCTTTGTGCAATCACGTGCAAGCCATACTGGGCCTAACACCGTCTGAGCCTGCCTCCTGATGTATAGACATATCTTTTGAATGTGTACGCTATCCATACATTTTATCCGAGGATACGGTACCCTTTCTCACCTTTGTGCAATCACGTGTAACCCATACTGGGCGTGAGAACGGCTGGCGAGCTGTTAAGCAAGCTACAGCACCTGTGGTTTGCACACGTAAGTTTTTCATTTTCTTCAGGAATGACGGTTAGGTCTAATTCCGGAACTGCGGTTGACCTGCACTTACTGGGAAATCATCGTTCGCGAGTAATAATTGTAATCAATGATCCCCATCACTAACGTTGTTCAGCGGGTTATCTGCACCTGTAAGCGACAAACTCTGGCCTTTTCAGTGTAGCGCACATGCAGCCACGGACATGTAAGGGCATGACACACCAGTTATTGGCCAATCTCACGTGCCAGAGCCTCACGTGTCCCTCTAGTTAGCCAGACTCGGACCGCGGGGCATGACGGAGTCTCGTTCGTTAACGGAATTAAGCTTGCAATGTGTGCATCTGTTCTGTAGCTGGCATGGTTGAGGTTGCCCGTGTTGAGTCAAATTACGCCGTAGGCTCCACTTCTGGTGGTGCCCTTCTGGACATTCCTTTAAGGTTCAGCTTTGCAACCATACTGCCCACGTAAAACAAACACTTTGCCTTCATGAACGCTGTTTGGAGGGTCATGACTCGTGGGAATAACGCCGCCCAATCAGTTAACCTGCTAGAGAGATCCTTCGTTGCTCCCAAGCATGACATCACACTCCCTAGGAGGAAGGTAATGCCACTGTGGCGACCATACTCCTGGGGGCGACACAAGTGCACTGATGCCCAGCCACTGCTCGATGAATCTGCTGGTACATTGACCCAGACCACTACATTCCCCTCACATGCTACCCGGCCTGAATCTGACCCTGATGAAACTCAGGTTACCCTTCCCATATACAGTTCCATCTTACACGGTGACAAAGAGGAAGCTGCAGATGAAAGTGCAGGTTCGGCCCACCCGCCATCAGACACACCACCGTACTATCAGGGGCCCTGTGCCAGTGCCATCGCCAACGAGTGGGCCCCCCCTGCTTGCTCAGGATCACAGCACTTGCAAGGTTGAAATACTGTGCAGTGAGATGGAAGATGGGGACGACGAGGAGTCCAGACTAGTACAGGGATTCCCTAGCGAGGAGACTTATTTGATTGTTTTCAATGTTGGGACAGCAATTTTTGGGGAGCACTATACTCTGGAGAATGATAGATGGGGCCCACCATACACTGGAACATTCCAAAGGTGGACATCAGACACTGGAGCAGCATTTACAGGGCCCATTATACACTAGAGCATTAGAAATGGGGCCCATTATGTTTGGAGCATTATTTGGGCCCATAAGACAGTGGAGCTTCATCCATGGGGATCAACATATACTGTAGCATTATGTGGAGCTCATCATATACTGTTTCAAACATTATATGGGACCAATGATTCTGTATGGAGAAATAGATGGGCCTCGTCATGAGATGTAAAAAGTGAAGTATTTTTCATTGTACTATACCGCTATTTCTCTGCCGTATCGGAGCATGATGAGTTGTGGTATTATGTGTTAAAGGGGCGCTCTTTCACCCAGGGCACATGAAAACCTGGAGCCAGCCCTACCTCCCACAACTTTAGCCAAATAACCCCCATTTTTCAGTGCATAACTTGTATTATGAAGTTAACTAAGGTTGACCAGCTTAAGTAAGAAGAATTGATGCTTTTGGCATTCAAATGGGCACTGTAGGTGTGTTTCCTGTCCTCCTCTCACTGCCGACTTTTATTCCCCATTGACTTACATTGGGTTTCGTGTTTCGGGGCGACCCCGACTTTTCCCTATAATCGGCCGATCTTGCTCGACCCGACTTTTGGAAAAGTCGGGTTTCACGAAACGAAACTCGACCATAAAAACCAAAAGTCGCTCAACTCTAATTATCAGTGGTATATTGCAAAATAATGACCAAACAATGGATATGGAATCCAAGAACCAACCATCTCTAAATATAATAACAAGTATGTTTGATACATGTGGGTGTGGTTCTTAGGACTATTTTTGGTGACAAAATGTTGACGCAATGTGATGCATTTTAAACCATACTCCTTTCCATGAAGCTGAGTGCCTTTATTTCCTAGCTACTCACTTTTGTCTAGCAAATGTGCAACTGTTATCTAAAATACTGGCACAATGCCAATTAAAGGTGCTTCTCACAAAATTAAAATATCATCACAAAGTTAATTTATTTCAGTTCTTCAATACAAGAAGTGAAACTCATATATTATATAGTCATTACAGAGTGATCTATGTCATGTGTTTATTTCTGTTAATGTTGATGATTATTGCTTACAGGCAATGAAAACTCAAAAGTCATTATCTCAGTAAATTAGAATACTTTATAACACCAGCTTGAAAAATGATTTTAAAATCCAAAATGTTGGTCTACTGAAATGTATATTCAGTGAATGAACTCAATACTTGTTCGGGGCTCCTTCTGCATCAATTACTACATCAATGCGGCGTGGCATGGAGGCGATCAGCCTGTGGCACTGCTGAGGTTTAATGGAAGCCCTGGTCGCTTTGATAGCAGCCTTCAGCTCGTCTGCATTGTGGGGTCTGGTGTCTCTCATTTTCCTGATGACAATACCCCATAGATTCTCTATAGGGTTAAGGTCAGGCGAGTTTGCTGGCCAATTAAGCACAGTGATAGTGTTGCTGCTAAACCAGGTATTGGTACTTTTGGCAGTGTGGACTGGTGACAAGTCCTGCTGGAGAATGAAATTTCTATCTCCAAAAAGTTTGTAGGCAGAGAGAAGCATGAAGTGCTCTAAACTTTCCTGGTAGTCGGCTGTGCTGAATTTGGTCTTGATAAAACACAGTGGACCTACACCAGCAAATGACATGGCTCCCCAAACCATCACTGATTGTGGAAACTTCACAATAGACCTCAAGCAGCTTGGATTGTGGCCTCTCCACTCTCCCTCCAGACTCTGGGACCTTGATTTCCAAATGAAATGCAAAATTTCCTTTCAACTGAAAACAACACCTTGGACCACTGAGCAACATCCAGTTCTTTTTCTCCTTGGCCCAGTAAAGACGCTTCTGGCATTGCCTATTGGTAATGAATGGCTTGACACAAGGAATGTGACACTTGTAGCCCATGTCCTTGATATGGCTGTGTGTGGTAGCTCTTGAAGCAATGACTCCAGCTGCAGTCCACTCCTTGTGAATCTCCTCCAAATTTTTGAATGACCTTTTTATAACAATCCTTTCAAGGCTGCGTTTATCACTGTTGCTTGTTCACCTTTAACTACCACACTTTTTCCTTCCACTAAACTTTCCATCAATATGCTTGGATACAGCACTCTGTGAACAGCCAGCTTTTTTCGCAATGACCTTTTGTGGCTTACCTTGTGGAGTTTGTCAATGACTGCCTTCTGGACATCTGTCAAAGTGGTCAGCAGTCTTCCCCATGATTGTGGAACCTAACCTACTGAAACAGACTAAGGGACCTTTTTAAAAGCTTTTGCTGGTGTTGTTTGTTAATTGTTGTAATTTACTGAGATAATGATTTTTGGGTTTTCATTGACTGTAAGCCATAATCTTCAACATTAACAGAAATAAACACTTGAAATAGATCACTTGGTTTGTAATGACTCTATATAATATATAAGTTTCACTTTTTGTATTGAAGAACTTAAATTAACTTTTTGATGATATTCTAATTTTGTGAGAAGCACCTGTACTTGGTGCAAATTGACGCAAAATTCTGTCCCAATTCTGTGTGAATAGAATATCATAGACAAACTCTTCCTCTTCCTGTATGTAAATTAATAGTTTTACAAGTACGGTACATAGAACAGCATAGAATTCTTGCTTTCTTCAATAAAAGGCAAGTTATCCAGGCACTGTGACATTAACACCCGATCATACCCTCATGTTTCTGTACTTGTGAAATTCTGTGTTTCCTTTTTTTACTTCAGAAATAATATAACTTGAGTTATTATAATCAAGCTTGTCTTTAGTTGGAGATCTAAATATATTTTGGTGTCTGAAAATGCTATGTCTTCCTGGATGAGTAATTCCTGACTCTAGCAGGCTTTCTTGTAAGATTTACTACTTTCCAACTTTTTAAGACAAGACATTCTCAGAGGAATTGTAGAATCTACAAATAGCTCTAACCTCCTCCAGAGATATATATTGCAACACTTTTCCTCATATCTGTATTGCAATGTTTAGTAGTGTATCAGAGATTTCTTCTGGAAACTCTTGTGGAAACTTTTATTTTATTATAATGTGGTTCAAAACAGTTTCTGTCATGATCCCAGTGCAGGTTTTTGAGCTGCACGGCAGGGGTTAACGTCTGGAGCTCAGTGAAGGTTTTGACCTGCACACCTTGGTTTAATGATTGTGGCCTCTTTTTGGTTCTGGGAGAGCTTCTTAAACCCCTGGGAAGCTCCAATCCCTGTCAGTTATACTTTCGCCCTTGGCATAGTGTGGTGACCCCTGAGTGTGTTTGTGCTGTGTTCTGGTTGCTTGATACTCTGTGTATGACTCGGTCTGTTCTCTGGATATTGCTTGTTGGATTCTGCTTGGTACCTTCTATGTCTGTTTGGTTTTGACCCCTGCTTGGCCCCGACTATCCGTTCTGTCTCATCCCTGGTACTTTACTGCTATCTCTGTGTATGACCTCCGTTTTGCCTGACTCTGAGTATTTCTGTTTAGTGTCCTGCCATCTCTGGAAGCAGGACGCTCGCCCCTTGCAGTCACATGACCGTAGTTCCTTCAGTGCTTGCTAAACTTCAGCGTCCCCAGGTCCTGTTTGTATTTTCTGGCTGTACCTGACCCCGGGCCCCCCCTACAGTGCGGGTGAGTCCCTGCTCAGTGGAGGCTGCATGCCAGAGCTGACAGGACCCTGGCATTATAACTGACCTTGAATATTTTTCTCTCTCCTCACTTCTGCAGCATGGATCCAATGTGTGCTTTATCTGAGCAGGTGAAATGCTTGACTCAGTCGCTGCAGAAGCTTAGTTTGGAACACCAAGCTCTGGCCCAGTCCCAACGGTGGGTTGAGGACTCAGTTCAGGGGGTACTTTCTGCAGGCTTCCAGCAGGTGGGGAATAGAGATGTCATTTTAGTCCCACCCGAATCCCCCGTTAAATTGCCAGATACGTTTTCTTGTAACAAAGATGAATTCAGAGCATTTAAGGAGGGTTGTAAGTTCTTTTTCTCTTTGAGACCCTGCTCCTCTGGGGATGAGAAACAGAGGGTAAGGGGTGGTTATGTCCCCGCTAAGGGGGTCCCCACAAGCCTGGGCATTTTCGCTTTCCTCTGCTGCCCCTGAGAGAATGTCTGTGGATGCATTTTTTGAAGCCTTAGGGCTTATTTATGACGAGCCTGATAGAGTGCATTTGGCTGAGGACAAGGTGATGAGTGTCTGCCAGGGGGAGCACTCGGCCGAGTGGTTCTGTACTGAATTCCGACGTTGGGCAGCCGAGATTTCTTGGAGTGTCCGAAGGATGCCTTGGCACTCCATCCTCCACCTGACTCCCTGGAGTATGCCATGACCCAAGCGGTTTGCATGGATTGCAGACTGTGGGCTAGAGGCGTTATGCAACTGGAAACATCATTATTCTCCAGTGGAGATGAGACCCGGACTCTTCCTGTGGCTATTGAGGTGAGCGCTGTCACCTGTGAGGAAAAGGAAAGAAGACGCCGTCGGGAAAAGCAGTTGTGCTTCTATTGTGGGGAATCTGGACACTGGAAGAAGGACTGCCCCTCCTGTCCGTCATCCTCCAAGATGGCGGGAAACGACTAGGTCTGGGTAGTAGTCAAGGAGGCTACCCAGACCTTCAGGTACAATTTTCTTCACGTGCAAAAATGGTGCTGCAGGTGGAACTGGAACTTGGTAATGGTCCGTGTTATGAATGAGTCACCGAAGGAGGAAAAAACAAAAATACAAGCTAAGTCCAGAAAACCGGAGAGGTTGGTAGCTATCGGATTGCAGACCCCTGCTCTTATCCACAACAACTAACAGTAGCCGTGGGGGGTTCCTACGATGCCCTAGACCCCTCAATCACAGCCGGAGAACTAAATAGGCCTAAAGAAAGAAAGGGGGAATCTAAACTGCCCCAGAACAGACTCCAAAGCAATAGGCAGCCCCCAACATATAATGACAGTGAAGCAAGATGAAAACACAAACACAGATAGAAAGATAGGTTGAGCAAACGATGGGGCCCAAGCTAACTAAAAAGGACAGGATAGAAAAGCTGCTGTCTGCAATCCGTAAAAAACCCTACCAAAAAATGTCCCAACCGTCTGATAGGAAAAACAGGACCTGAAGTCGCTAGGACTTCAAAATGACTATATCAGCACTCAGGTAAATTCTGAAGACAGAGCAAAGAGACAAACTGATCAGAGACAAAAATGGAACTCAGCACACCCCCGACCGGGGATGGCTGAACTCCAAAAAACAAAGTAAACAAAACTAATAAGTTCAATAGCCGAGCAAAAACTTATCTTTGGGAAGCAGGAATCAGACTGGTCTCCAAGAATCCAGCAGAGAAATCACCAGCGACTCAGAAGGGCGTCGGCTGTCTTATATCCAGTCAGAAGTTCCTGTTACCCAGTCATCATCTACCAGACCAGGCGTTTGGTAATCAGCCTCACTACCTTCCTTCACCAGAAGAGGGAGTTGATCAGACATCGACGGTGAAGGGGAAAATGAACTCACAACAGGTTCCACTCATGTGGAAAAACTAAGTTGTCTTGTGCTAGATAACTTGCCTGCAGGACTGGTACTGGGGATGCCTTGGCTTCAACGCCATAATCCTACCATTGATTGGGTTACAGGGGAGATCACTCAATGGGGATGCAAGGATAAATGTGGTAACCTGGGACATCTTGTTAACACTGTTAAAACCGTATCTGTGTCATCTGTCGGTCTGGAAGGTATTCCAGAGTATCTGAAGGATTTCAAAGACGTTTTTTCCGAAAGTGAGGCGCTGCCACCACATAGACTGTTATGAATGGGTCACCGAGTAGAAAAAAGCAAAGCAAGCTAAGCCACAGAAAACCTGAGTGGTTGGTAACTATGCAGATTGCAGATCCCTGATCTTACCACACAACTAGCAGTAGCCGTGGAGCGTGCCTACGATGAACCTAGACGCCTCGTCACGGCCGGAGGACAAAAATAATGTCCAACACTTCTGATAGCAAAATTAACTCTGAAGTCACTAGACTTATCCCACTATATCAGCACTCTGAAATATTCTGAGACAGAGCAAAAAGAGACCGAACTAGTAAGGGACAAAAAGCCAATTGGCAAAATACAGATAAATAAGAGTGGAAATTCAGCTCAGCCCCCAGCCGGGGCTGGCAGACCACACAAAAAACTGAATAGACCAACAAAATCAAGTGTGAACATTAGCAGAAAAACTTAGCTTTAGATGACTGGAACAGAGCTGAAAACCAAGAGCTGACAAGCCAGAAGGAATCACCAGCAACTGAATAGGGCGTCGGCTGTCTTAAATCCAATCTGAGAATCCTGAGATCCAATCGTCATCCTCATTATCAGGTGGCAGATCTCCACCGATCTAGCCAGCCGCACCACCTCCCGTCACCACCAGAGGGAGTCCAGAAGGGGAACTCACAACTGGTGAACCAGAGAATGAACTCACAACAGTAGACCCCCCTTGAGGAGGGGTCACCGAACCCTCATCCACGCCACCAGGCCAATCAGGATGGGCCCGGTGAAAAGCACGAACCAATCTATTGGCATGAATATCGGAGGCAGAGACCCAAGAATTATCCTCCTGACCATAACCCTTCCATTTGACGAAATGCTGGAGTCTCCGTCTAACAAACGAGAATCCAATATTTTCTCTACCTCATATTCCACATTGCCTTCTACCAACACAGGGTCAGGAGGTGCTGCCATAGGAACCACTGGCTCAACAAACCTCTTCAACAGAGATTTGTGAAATACGTTATGGATCTTGAACGTAACTGGAAGAGCCAATCGAAACGAAACAGGATTAAGAATTTCCAAAATCTTATAAGGACCAATAAATCTTGGCTTAAATTTAGGAGATGCAACCTTCATAGGAATATTCTTAGTCGACAACCAAACCATATCACCCACTTTAAACTGGGGACTAATGGTCCTATGCCGGTTGGAAAATCGCTGGGCCTTTTCCTGAGAAAGTGACAACTTATCCACCACTTGGTCCCATATCTGCTGCATTCTCTTAACCACAGTGTCCACACCTGGGCAGGACGAAGATTCCACTTGCCCTGAAGAGAATCGAGGATGAAACCCAAAATTACAGAAAAAGGGTGACATCAAAGTGGCAGAACTAGCTCTATTGTTCAGTGCGAATTCGGCCAAGGGCAAAAATGAGACCCAATCATCCTGATCAGCAGATATAAAACATCTCAAATAAGACTCCAAGGTCTGGTTTGTTCTCTCAGTCTGTCCATTGGTCTGGGGATGAAACGCGGAGGAGAAGGATAACTGAATTCCCAGATTGGAACAAAAGGCTTTCCAGAATCTGGAAACAAACTGAACTCCTCTGTCGGACACAATGTTCTCAGGAATCCCATTTAACTGAACCACCTGTTGTAAAAACAAGGGCACCAACTCAGCAGAAGATGGCAACTTTCGGAGTGGTACAAGATGGACCATCTTCGAAAATCTATCACAAATCACCCAGATAACAGTCATTCACTGAGAGACAGGAAGATCAGAAATAAAATCCATTAAGATATGGGTCCATGGCCTCTTGGGCACCAGCAAGGGCATCAGCAACCCACTAGAACGAGAACAGGGTTTAGACCGAGAACAAGTCCCACAGGACTGTACAAAATTCCTGACGTCACGAGATAAGGCAGGCCACCAAAAGGACCGACTCACCAAATCTCTGGTACCAAAAATACCTGGATGACCAGCCAATGCGGAGCAATGAATTTCAGACATCACTCTCTTTCTCCACTGGTCAGGAACATACAATTTTCCCATAGGGCAACGCTCAGGTTTATCCTCCTGAAATTCTTCCAGGGCGCGTCTCAAATAGGGTGAAAAGGCAGAAAGAACTACCCCCTCACCTAGGATGAAAGTAGGCTCGGTCACACTGAGAGAATCCGCAAAGAAACTCCTAGAAAGGGCGTCTGCCTTAACATTCTTAGTGCCCGGAAGAAAAGAGACCACAAAATTAAAACGCGTGAAAAACAAGGCCCATCTAGCCTGTCTAGGATTCAAGCGTTTGGCCGACTCCAGATAAATCAAATTCTTGTGATCGGTGAGGACCACAACTTGATGTCTAGCTCCCTCCAACCAATGTCTCCACTCCTTAAATTCCCACTTCATGGCCAACAATTCCTGATTCCCCACATCATAGTTGCGTACAGATGGGGAGAACTTTTGAGAAAAGAAGGCACAGGGATTCATCTTAGAAGTCACGGGGTCTTTTTGGGATAAAACAGCTCCTGCACCAAACTCAGAAGCATCTACCTCCACCTGAAATGGAAGTGAGACATCAGGTTGCCGTAAAACTGGAGCTGAAGTAAATCTCTGCTTAAGCTCCTGAAATGCTGAGATAGCCTCAGGAGACCAATTCAGTACATCAGCGCCCTTCTTGGTCAGATCAGTCAGTGGTTTGACAATACCAGAAAAATTACCTATAAATTTACGATAGAAATTAGCAAAACCCAAAAACTTCTGGAGGGCCTTCAAAGAAGTAGGCTGAACCCAATCATAAATGGCCTGTACCTTGGCCGGGTCCATTTCAATAGTCGATGGAGATAGGATAAATCCCAAAAATGAAATCCTCTGTACACCAAAAAGGCATTTTGATCCCTTAACAAACAGGGAATTCTCCCTCAAAATCCGGAACACAGTCCGGACGTGTTCCACATGAGAATCCCAATCACTAGAAAAGATCAAAATATCATCCAAATAGATGATCAAAAACTTATAAACAAAGTCACGGAAAATATCATTCATAAAGGACTGGAAGACAGAAGGGGAATTAGTGAGCCCAAAAGGCATCACCAGGTAGTCAAAATGTCCCTCTGGAGTATTAAACGCCGTCTTCCATTCATCCCCGTGCTTGATGCGAATAAGATTATACGCCCCCCTGAGGTCAAGCATAGTAAACCTGCAGGCACTTTTAACTCTACAGAATAAATCAGACATCAGAGGTAATGGGTACTGATATTTAACCGTCATCTTGTTAAGGGAACGATAATCAATACACGGTCTTAATGAATCATCTTTCTTGGCCACAAAAGAAAACCAGCACCTAAAGGTGACGAGGATGGTCTAATATGACCCTTCTCCAATGACTCCTTAATATAGGATTGCATAGCATCATGTTCGGGTACTGATAAGTTGAAAAGCCGACCCTTGGGAAATTTACACCCAGGCATCAACTCAATTGCACAGTCATAACTCCTATGAGGAGGCATTCTATTTTGGGCAGACAGAAATAATATGAGAGACATCTCCACAGAAAAAACACAGCTTATTACGCCTTCTAAACTCCTGACATTGCGCCCTAGACAAAACTCTATCACATTGCATAGGTTCAGACATTTGTCCAAAAGGTGGCAACTCCTCTCGTGTAGTTTTGCGTTCACGTAAACGCCGATCAATTTGAATGGCTAATGACATAGAATCGTCAAGACCAGAGGGAACGGGAAATCCCACCATAGTATCTTTTACGGTTTCTGACAAACCCTTCCGAAAGAGAGCTGCTAAGGCACCATCATTCCAGGTAGTAAGGACCGCCCACTTTCGGAATTTTTGACAGTATAACTCTGCAGAATCCTGACCCTGGTTCAATGCCAATAGGGCGTTCTCAGCTTGATCAATAGCATTAGGTTCATCATACAACAACTGCAAGGCTTGAAAAAATGCACCCACATTAGTCAGAATAGGATTTTCAGGTGTCAAAGAAAACGCCCAATCCTGGGGATCGCCGCGCAGCAAAGAGTTGACAATCTTAACCTGCTGTGCAGAGCTCCCCTTTGAATTAGGCTTCAAGGCAAGAAATAATTTACAATTATTCTTAAAATTCAAAAATTTAGACCGATCCCCAAAAAACACATCAGGAGTAGGGATCCTTGGTTCAGCAGCATGTGAATGAGCGAGATAGGTGGAAATTCCCCGCACTTCAGCAGTGAGCTGCTCCACACGATCAGACAATTGCTTAATGTCCATTAAAAAAAAATCCTCCTATGGCCCCAGAGAAAAAGAGGAAAAAATATACATATAAAAAAAAAAATTCTGACACTTTTTTTTTTTTTTTTACAATTCTTTCCTGCTTTTGAGTACCCTAGAATCTGCGGTATGGATGATGATTCTGTTATGAATGGGTCACCGAGGAGAAAAAAGCAAAGCAAGCTAAGCCACAGAAAGCCAGAGTGGTTGGTAACTATGCAGATTGCAGATCCCTGATCTTACCACACAACTAGCTGTAGCCGTGGAGCGTGCCTACGATGAACCTAGATGCCTCGTCACGGCCGGAGGACTACATAAGCCTAAAGCAAGAAAAGGGAAAACTAACTGCCCCAGAGCAGACCCCAAAGGAATAGATAGCCCCTACACATGTATTGACGGTGAAACAAGATGAAGGCACAAACACAGGCAGGAAAATAGGCTGAGCAAATGATGGGGCCCAAACTAACTAGACAGGAAAGGAAAGGGAAGACACTGTCTGCAACCTGTAAAAAACCCTACAAAAATAATGTGAACCAGAGAATGAACTCACAACAATAGACCCTACGATTGTGCAATTGATTTAGTACCCGGAGCCAAGTTACGTAAGGCTCGATTGTTCAATTTGTCTGGGCCTGAGCGCCAAGCCATGAAGGAGTACATAGCTGAGAGTCTCCGCAAAGGGCATATCAGGCCTTCTGTGTCACCTGTGGCAGCAGTAATCTTCTTTGTGAAGAAGAAAGATAGTGGTTTGCGGCCGTGCCTCGACTTTCGGGAACTGAACAAGATAACGGTTAGGAACACTTACCTGCTTCCCCTCATCCCAGACTTACGTAACCAGTTAGCTGGGGCCCAATGGTTCTCCAAGTTAGTCCTACAATCTGATAAGGGTTCGGGAAGGGGACGAGTGGAAAACTGCATTCCTCACATCAGAAGGACTCTTTGAAAACCTGGTTATGCCATTTGGGTTAACTAATGCACCCGCTATTTTCCAGAATTTCATCAATGTTGTGTTTTCTGACCTGATAGGCCGTTTTGTTATTATTTATTTGGATGACATTTTGGTGTATTTCCCGGACAGCCAATCTCACTTGCAACATCTACAGACAGTTCTCCAGAGACTCAGGGAGAACCAATTGTTCGCTAAATTGGAAAAATGTTCATTTTTTGTACAGGAACGGTCTTTTTTGGGGTTGATTGTGTCCTGTGAGGGGTTTCGTATGGATCCTAAGAAGGTGCTGGCGATCGCTGACTGGGTTCAGCCTCAAGATCTCATGGGGCTCCAGCGCTTCTTAGGATTTGCCAACTATTATTGGAGATTCATTAAAAGTTTCTCACAAGTGGTTAAACCACTCACGGATCTTACCCAGAAGGGCGCTGATGTAAAAAATTTTTCTGTACTCGCTAAGGAGTCCTTCTCAGCTATTAAGAAATGTTTCATGTCCGCCCCAGTGTTGGTACAACCAGACCCGTCCAAACCATTCATTGTGGAGGTGGATGCTTCTGAAGTGGGGGTGGGGGCTGTGCTGTCCCAGGGTCCAGCCACCCTTACCAATCTCAGACCCTGTGCCTTCTCCAAGAAGTTCTCTTCAGCTGAGAGAAACTATGATTTAGGCAATAGAGAACTTCTTGCGGTCAAGCTGGCGCTTGAGGAATGGAGGCACTTTTTGGAAGGGGCGGCTCACCCTATCACGGTTGTCACGGATCACAAAAATTTGGCATACCTTGAATCTGCTAAGAGGCTTACTCCTAGACAAGCCCGTTGGTCACTTTTTTTTTCACGATTTCAGTTCTCCATTACTTTTCGACCGGGGTCCAAAAATGTTAAAGCGGATGCCCTGTCCAGAAGTTTTGACCCTGTGGCTTCCCCTGAGCCGCCGTCCTCCATTCTTCCCCCAGGGGTCTCCCCGCCTCCTTAAAAATATCCAATGTGTTCCATAAATCTCTGTTGAAATCTGTAGGGTCTGTCAAAGAGGACTCCGAGCCTGTTGTTCCTCCAGTGCTGGTGGAGGGTCAATTGGAGTATGAGGTCGGACATATTGTGGACTCTCGGCGGGTGCGCCGCTCTTTGCAGTACCTGGTCTACTGGACCGGAGGAGTTCTCATGGGTCCCTGCTCGCTCTGTGCTTTCAGATCGCCTGGTTCGGGCTTTCCATGCCAAGTACCCGGGAAGCCTGGGGGTCCAGAGGCCCCCTGTTGAGAGGGGGGTACTGTCATGATCCCAGTGCATGTTTATGATCTGCACGGCAGGGGTTAATGTCTGGAGCTCAGTCCAGGTTTTGACCTGCACACCTGGGGTTAATGATTGTGGCCTCTTTTTGGTTCTGTGAGAGCTTCTTAAACCCTTGGGAAGCTCCAATCCCTGTCAGTAATACTTTCGCCCTTGGCATAGTGTGGTGACCCCTGAGTGTATTTGTGCTGTGTTCTGGTCAGGGTGGATAAAAATCAATGTTTTTTTAAAAAAAAATCAAAAAAATCGGATTTTTTTGATTTAAATCGGATTTTTTTTATTTAAATCGGATTTTTTTCAATAAACTGCTTTTTGAGGAAAATATTTTACCATCCAAAGGTTCTTCCATCATGAGATAAAGCTGAGTTGTTTAACTCAGTAGAATAAAGGCTGTATATGTGTAACATTCACAATGCCATGCTCTTCCAGAGGTTTCTGTAGGATTAGTGGGCAGTTTCTCTCCTATATTATCACAGACGCTCGCTTTACTTACGCAGTTCTCAAAACTGAATTTGACTCCGCAGAGGTCCCAGCCTCTTCTTCACGGCAAAAATGTTACAACATGAACAGAGTTGAGAAAAAGACCTTAATCCTATTGTTCTACAAACCTATGAATACAGAATCAACCCCTTCAGTGCCAAGTCCAAGAAGTTAGACAATATGTTTCTGATTGTTTGGAGTGGAATAGATCTGCACAACACAAGAAGAATGTGAATCTAAGTGTGAGGAGGAGGAAGGGCAAGCAGACAAGAAAATGAAAGTGAAACTTTGAGCACAATACTGCAGCATAGCCACCAAGTCTGGATCTGTTTGTGTGTATGATCTGAGGTTTATTACATTCTTTCCTTATAATGGCAGCAGGCCGTAAAAGAGACCCAGTTTGGGAATATTTTAATGAAGCTCCTTCGCCTATCGGTAAGGCAGGCATGCGTGCAAAATGCAAACGATGCAACAAAGAGATGCAAGGCCTGGTGGCGCGAATGAGGCAACATCATGAGAAGTGCGGTGATGAAGATGACCAAAGAAACACTTCTGAACAGGCAGGATCTTCAGGTTGGTAAACATTTTTATTGAATCCTATTTCTAAAGACTGAACTGTCATGTGTGAGAAAAATTATATTTCTTATTATTACTGCATGTTACTGTCATTTGGTACAGTTATGAAGAAAAACAAATATTCCTTTTGGGGCAGGGGAAGTGATGTGTTGTGTACAATAAGCAGAAATTGTATAAACAATAAAATAACAGCATTGACTTTTTTGTTTAGGGGAATTCATGGATTCTGGAAACTATCCACCTCCGAGATCACCATCATCCTGTTCTACAGTTTCAGAGTTATCCATCCAGGATAGTGCTTCATTAGCAGCAGCAGCATCATCATCAGACACCCACAGCCACATATCACCATCACCCAAAAGGAAGAAAAAACCTTTACCTCCTGGAACCACCATAGATAGGTTTGTGATAAGAACTAGCAGATTAGAAAAAGAGTTGATTGATGAAAAAATTGCCCAGTTTATTTATGCAACAAACTCTTCTTTCCGTCTGACTGAGAACCCACATTTCATTAATATGGTTCAGTCACTGAGACCAGGATACAGTCCACCCAGCAGAGCTGATGTTGCAGGGAAACTGCTGGATCAAGTGTATGACAGAGAAATGGAGCAATGTGCAACAGCTCTGGAGGGTAAAATTGTTAACCTAAGTATTGATGGGTGGAGTAATGTCCACAATGATCCTATTGTATGTGCTTGTATAACAACAGAAGAAGGTAAAGTCTTCCTTGCACAAACAACTGATACGTCAGGAAATGCACACACAGCAGAATACTTACAAGAAGTGGCAGTAAAAGCTATAACGACATGTGAACAAAAATTCAAATGTCTAGTACGCAGTTTGGTCACTGACAATGCTGCAAACGTATCCAAGATGAGAAGAGATTTAGAAGAGCAGGGAGGGAATACAAAGCTGCTAATAACATATGGTTGCAGTGCTCATTTGCTGCACCTCTTAGCCAAAGACTTAAGTGTTCCAGAAATAAAGGCTAATGTTGTTGAAATTGCTAAATACTTCCGTAATAATCATTTTGCTGCAGCAGCTGAAAAGGATGGGTGGAACCAAGCTAACGCTCCCACAAGATGTTAGATGGAACTCTGTGGTGGACTGTTTTGAGCAGTATATCAAAAACTGGCCTATTCTGATGACACTTTGTGAAGAAAATCGAGATAAAATAGATGGCACTGTCACGGCCAAAATCCTCAACATTGGGCTTAAGAGAAATGTTGAACATATGCTGAGCTTCCTGAAAACCATCTCTCAAGCTTTAAACAAAATACAGAAAAATAGCTGTTTTATTGCGGATGCTGTTGAAATATGGAAGGAACTGAGTGAACACTTAAAAACAGAACTACACATGGACAGAATTAAATTACAAGCAGTAAACAAACGAATGGGACAAGCACTGACTCCAGCTCATTTTTTGGCAAATATTGTCAAAACCTAAGTGCTGAGGAAGAGGAGTTAGCTATGACATGGGTATCCAGCAATCATCCATCTTTAATGCCATCTATAATAAACTTCAGAGCTAAGGGGGAACCATTCAAGAAATATATGTTTGCTGAAGATATTTTAAGGAAGGTCACACCAGTAAACTGGTGGAAGTCACTTAAGCGCTTGGATTTAGAGACTGTTCAAGTAATGATTTCACTTTTAACAGCAGTAGCTTCTTCTGCAGGCGTTGAAAGAATATTCTCTTCCTTTGGACTCATTCATTCTAAATTGAGAAATCGGTTGGGACCCAATAAAGCAGGAATGCTTGTTTTTCTTTTCCAGATTATGAATAGGAACAAAGAAGAAGATGATGATGAAGATGACGACAAGTGAGCTACAGAGGACAGCAGGGACAGTAGTATTTAAGTTTTTCATGTGTCGGCTGGGCTGACAGTCTAAGTTTCTTAATATATATATATATTTTGTTTAGCCAAATTAGTTAACAAACATGGATGTTTGTTTAAGCAAATAACTTATGCTGTAATGTTGTTATTGTTTCAGTTGAATAAATCTATTTAAATTGTTATTAAGGTCAGGATTATTTTTCTCCTTCCTAAGTACAACAGAACAGTGGTGTCCAAATATGAATGATTAACCCATTAAACTGGGGAGAAAAAAGTAATATAAAAAGTGATTCTAAAAATCTTCATCTACTTGCATGTTAAAGTAGCAAGAACTAGTTTAGGTAGAAACTTTGATTTAAATCACTGATTTAAATCAAGCCTTACTGACTAGTGATTTAAATCGTGATTTAAATCGTGATTTAAATCAGTTAGATTTAAATCAAATCCACCCTGGTTCTGGTTGCTTGATACTCTGTATGACTCGGTCTGTTCTCTGGATATTGCTTGTTGGATTCTGCTTGGTACCTTCTATGTCTGTTTGGTTTTGACCCCTGCTTGGCCCCGACTATCCGTTCTGTCTCATCCCTGGTACTTTACTGCTATCTCTGTGTATGACCTCCGTTTTGCCTGACTCTGAGTATTTCTGTTTAGTGTCCTGCCATCTCTGGAAGCAGGACGCTAAGCCCCGCCCCTTGCAGTCACATGGCCATAGGTCCTTCACTGATTGCTAAACTTCAGCGTCCCCAGGTCCTGTTTGCATTTTCCGGCCGTACCTGACCCCGGGCCCCCCTACAGTGTGGGTGAGTCCCTGCTCAGCGGAGGCTGCATGCTGGCGCTGACAGGACCCTGACAGTTTCTATGTTTTCATAGTTTTCGGTTTCTATAGCTTTCAAAACATAGTGTTCAAAACACCATTTCTCCTGTGCATCCCCCCTACTCTGGAACTCTCTACCACAACATATCGGACTCTCACCTACCGTGGAAACCTTCAAAACGAACCTGAAGACCTACCTCTTCCGGCAATCCTACAACCTGCAGTAACAACCAAACCGCTGCACGACCAGGTTTACCCTCGCCTACTGTATCCTCACACATCCCTTGTAGATTGTGAACCCTCGCGGGTAGGATCCTCTCTCCTCCTGTACCAGTCGTGACCTTTGTTGTTTAAAATTGCTATACTTGTTTTTTATTATGTACACCCCTCCTCACATGTAAAGCGCCATGGAATAAATGGCACTATAACAATAAATAATAATAATAATAATAATAATAGTTCAGTGTAGTTGCATCAGTTCCTATACTGTATCCTGTAATGTAAAGCCAGGTATAGATGTGTCATTTTTAGATGTAGATTCAATATAATACATATGAAGGTTTTTTGTAATCCCATTTACATTATTGATAACTCTCATGAAACATCCAGAAACTCCTGGAAAAAGGAGGACCTATTTGGACAAGTCTACCTAACATGCACTGAACCCATATATAGTATGGCTGACTATAAGTAATGGTCCTTAGCACGTATCAAAACATTAATGCTCACAAAATACTATTGTGCATCCGTGTCTCACCACGCTACAGGAAAGGATACTGGCTGGGTGTGTGTCTTGTTACCTTAGCAATGAGCCATTTCAGACAGTATGCTGGCACTTGACATGGTAGGTCAGGACCCAATGAGATAGAGATGAAGCAAGGAGACTAGAGTAAAAAAATAATTTTTTCTTTACTGAACAAACCAATGAGAAGTATATGCCATATTTTTGGAATATAAGACATACCTGACTGTAAGACACACCTGACTATAAGACACATCCAGGTTTGGACAACAGAAAATAGTCACTAGTCACTGCTCATGGACAAGCTGTGAGGCAATCAAGGAGTCGGAGGTTGAAAACCAGGAGGGTACGTCATAAACAGAGGGGTGAGGCAAAGGTTTAGGTCACAGTCTGAGGTCAGAATTCCAAGGAGGTCAAACCGTATTATCTACTTTAAAGGCAGGACTCAACAGATGTTTTCTATCAGCCTTCTGTTTTTGATGAATATGAGCGGCATCAATATTCCTTTGGACCTCCCTCTAGACATCTCCAAGTTTCTGCATGGCGACCTCCACCCCAAGACATTTTGAATTTATGCTAAAAAATTCAACAAAATGGGAATGAAAACCATAATTATAGAAAAATGGCAAGGTTCCAGTAGACTGACTCAACTGTTAAAGGCAAACTCATCAATAGATAAAAATAAAGAGCAGTCCTATTGTTGAGCCGCAACAAAACACATTAAAATTTGTTCTAAAAATTGATTTGTCTTTTCTATCTGGCTGTTGGTTTCAGGGTGGTAAGTCAATCCCCAGTTTCTTAAAAAAAGCTCTCCAGAATTTGGAGCCAAATTGCACTCCTCTATCAGACACAATGTTAAGAGAAATTCCACGCAATCTCAAAATATGAAAAATAAACAACCTGAGAGTGTCTCAGCATTAGGTAACCCTGGTAAAGGAACAAAATAAGTCTGTTTAATGAATCAGTCAACCACTACCCAAATACCCATTTTCCCACCATACAGAGGCAAATTCTTGATGAAATCCATGTACAGATGAGTGAATGGTCTTTCTGGAATGGAGCAAATTCTCTGGCAAGCAGGTTATGGTAGACTTTAGTGAGTGTGTGTGTGTGTGTGTGCAAACTTCGCAAGCATATACAACATATTTAATATAATTAATCATATAAGGCCTCCAAAAATGCCTAGTAATAACTTTCTGTGTAGCCGTGATCCCAGAAAAACCACTCAAGAAGGAATCATGAAACTCCTGTAAAAGACGCAATTTTAGGTACCAGATACAAATAATTTGGACCATGGAGTGGCAGAAGGTGCCAACGACTGGACTTTACAGATCTCAGCTTCCAACTCCAAGGATACCACAGAAACCACAATGCTCCTCCAGAACCTCCAGGAAGAATGGAGGTTCTGGAGGAGAAACTGAACTAAGACTGCGTGATAATACGTGATAGAGAAATTGAACCTAGAGAGAAAAATTACCGCCTCATCTATCTAGGATTAGCCGTTTCACTGATTCAGTATATGCTAAATACTTATGATCAGAGCCGTGATGATGAACTGCCCCCTCCAAAAAATGTCTCCATTCCTCAAAGGCTAATTTAACAGCGAGTAACTCATGATTACCAACATCGTAATTTCTTTCAGTAGATGATAATTTTTCGAGAAAAAATAAAGCACAAAGCTGCAAATTGGTCAGAGTTTTGGGACCCTGAGATAATATGGCCCCTACCCTAACCTCTGAAGCATCCACCTCCACAATTAATGGTTCTTAGACATTGGGTTGGATGAGAACTGGATCAGACATAAAACCTTCTTTCTATTTTTCAAAAGCCCAAATAGCATCCGGTGGCCAAATCTTAAGATTGGCTCCCTAGCGTATAAGGTCAGTAAGGGGTTTAGCAATCTGAGAAAAACCCTTATTGAATTTGTTATAATAGCTGGCGAATCCTCGAAAATGTTATGCTTTCAAGTCACTAGGTTGTGCCCAAACTATTATTGCTTGCACCTACCTAGGATGCATCTTAAACACATCAGCCAATAAAATGAACCTCAGAAATGAAGTTTCCTGAACAGAAACAAATACATTTTTCAATTTTAGCAAACAATTCTCCTTCAAACTTTGCAAGACTACACAAACATGTTCCTGGTGAGAATCCAAATCAGGCAAAAAAAATTAAAATACTGTATCATCAAGGTAAATCACAATAAATCTCTCAATGCAATCAGAAAACATATCATGCATAAAGTTTTGAAATGTGCTGGTGCACAATTTAGCCCAAATGGCATGACAAGGTTTTTGAATAAACCCTCGGATATTAAAAATGCTGGTTTCCACTCATCACCTTTCTTGATGCATATTAAATTGTAAGCACCTTTAAGGTCAAGCTTAGAAAACTACGTAGCCCCCCATCAGCTGAATATAATGTACAGGTCAGGGATAAGTGGAAATGGGTAAGTATTCTTAACCATAATTTTGTTCAGTTCTTGGAAATCAAGGCAAAGACGGAGGCCACCATTTTTCTTTTTTGCAAAGAAAATCCATTAGCTACAGGGGAGGAGGGAGGATGGATAGGACCCTTCTGTAAACTTTTGTTAAATTGCATAATTTTTCATGGCGGTACGTTAAGGCCTAGACAAATTATAAAGGTGAGTTTTAGGTAATTTGGAATTAGAGACAAAATCAATAGCACAATCATAAGGATGATGGGGAGGTAATGTCTCCGCCTCTATTTCCGAAAACACATCTCCAAAGACTTTAAGGTAGCCCAGAAGACCTTTCAGACTAGCTGAGCATATTTATACAGAACTGAGAAATTTCTTATGACATTTAAGGTTCCACTTAACTCCTTCTGGCACCAATCAATAACAGGATTGTGATTAAGCAGCCACAGAAGTCACAGAAGCACCCCAGCAAGTAAACTTTCCAAGACAAAACAGGAAATGGATTCAGAGTGAAGCGCTCACACTTTAAGCGTAAACGCCACTACCCGTTTAACAAAGTTATTTAGTAGCGGTGTTTTGTCAGTAGCAAAAATGTGAATGGGTTTTCCAGATTAATCCTAGTTTCGGAACGAGTCCCAAATCAATAAAGTTGGCTACAAACCTGCAGTCAATCAAAGCCAATGCTGGCAATACCTGCTTCTTGAAGAACAAAACTGTATTAAGCAGTACTTTATCTGAGGGGAAAAAAAGGTACCTGAAAGTCTGGGTCTCCCCCTTGACAAATCACCCAACCTGTTTTCCTTACAGCTTGACCACTTGAGGAGTTGGACAGTTCTTTAAAAAATGTCACTACTCATGGACAAGCCATGAGGTGTGAAGTCAAGGAGTTTGAGGTTGAAACTCAGGAGGGTACATCATAAACATAATGGGTGAGGCAAAGGCATAGTCAAGTCATAGTCCGTGGTCAGAACTCCAAGAGAGTCAAGAAAAGCAGGCTAGGCAAACAAATGGTCAAAGGCAAATTGAAGGTCTGGCAACAAACGTCAGAATAGAAGGACTTAAAGCACAGAGCAGACACACACAAACGACTAGAGTAGAGCTGCAACTGGCAAATATAAAAGACAGACAACAATAGACACAGTAGTTAACCAAGCATGCTCAATCACTGATTGGGTGACTGGACTATCACTCACCTCACTGACAGCTCAGCAGGTCCAAGTCACTGATTTTACTGCTAAGCTGCCAATCACAATACTGACAGCTCAGCATGCCCCTGTCCCAGACTGGGTGGCTGAGCTGCCACTCACCACACTGACTGTACAGCACTAGTTAGCCCCCCCCCAAAAAAAAACAGGGCACACATTTGTCGTAGTGTGAGCTCATATCTGTGTGTGCTCAAAGTTTTGCCAGTTTACGGCGCTTTTCTTTTTTTCTTCCAGGGTGAAACTGTACTTATATACAGCACTAGTTAGCCCAAAAATAAAAAAAAAACAGGGCACACATTTGTCGTAGTGGTATCTCCATGGCAGCTCATATCTGTGTGTGCTCAAAGTTTTGCCAGTTTATGGCGGTTTTGTTTTTAGGTTCTGGGTGAAACTTCACTTATATAGCACTATGTTGCATTTTATTAAAAGACAGGCCACATTTTAGAGTGGGGTCTATCTCAGAACTGCCTCATTCATCCGTGTGCCAAAAATTTAGGCATTTTAGGCCTAAATTTCCTTTTTTGGGCAGTTTGTCACTCTTGTTATATGCAGCAGTCTTTTGCATCCACCAAAAAACAAAGAAACATATTTTACAGTGTGGTATATCTGTGACACACCTCATACCTCCGTGTGATAAAAATTTGTGGATTTTAGGCCGGTACTCCAGTTATTTCCTGTGTGGTACTCAAATTATATACAGCATTATGTTGCATTATTTTAAAAACAGGCCACATTTTACAGTGGGGTCTATCTCTGACACGCCTCATACATCCGTGTGCCAAAAATTGAGTCATTTTAGGCCTAAATTCCCTTTTTTGGGCAGTCTGTCACTCTTGTTATATGCACACAGTGCCTGGGCTGACAAACATTTCCCCATGGGGGGGTACATTTTTAAAAAATATTCTATGGGCATCATAGACACCCTTGCCAAAAATTGGACTGCCTGTAGCAGCACAGAACACGTTAACTCTGGTGATTTAGTGGCGGAGAATGAGGAGACATATTGATAAATCATACTGAAATCAAACAAATAAATAAAAAATGTGCATCCACCTATGAAAGAAAATAACAAAAGGGAGGGGCGAACACAGGTTCATAGATATGAAGCCAGAATGTGTCCAACGAGATATGTTTGTCCCTAGCAACAGCTCAGAGACAGTGATATAAATTAAAATATAATATAATAGTATTTCAATATTTTTCTATTGGAGAGGTATACACTAGGTCCTAAGAGGATGGTCCAGAGATAGTAAAACTGGAAAATATAGGAATAAGTGGGAAGAACATACGTACATCTAATTTTTATGACAGTTCCCCCCGGGGGAGTAACATTTGTTTTGGTTTCAAATTAGTAACGGAAATCATAAAAACACTCTTACACAAAAATTGAGTGACTTTTGCATCACGGAATACGTTCACCCTGATGTTCTACTGGTTGTGGATGATGAGGATAAGGAGGAGGATAACACCAAACAGACCAAATTAGGAAGCAGATACACATGTGTGGTTGTGAAGAGGTGCATGAGAATACACCTCCACAAAAAAGACAATGTATTTGAGGTTATGTTTCGCTGTTTTCATTCGGTGGTGTACAGAAGTCTTGCCCAATCCAGCCCTTGTTCATTTTTATAAAAGTCAGCCTGTCAGCATTGTCAGTTGACAGGCGGATGCACTTATCTGTTATAATTCCACCAGCAGGACTAAAAACACGCTCTGACAGAACGCTAGCAACAGGGCAGGCCAGGACCTCCAAGGCGTAGAGAGCCAATTCATGCCACGTGTCCAGCTTGGATACCCAATAATTAAAAGGTACAGAGGGATCCCGGAAAACATTTGTACGATCTGCAAGGTACTCCCTCAGCATCTTCCTAAACATTGCACTTCTTGTGCCAGCATCCCTGGCTTCTGTGGCGGCACGATGGGAGGGTCTGAGAAAACTGTCCCAGAACTTTGCCATTGTTCCCCTGCCTGAGCTGGATTGTACTTCTGTCTCTCTCGCTTGGACTCCTTGGTTGTACAACAAACTTTGACGTCTGCTGCCAGCATTCTCACATGGGAAGTTTTTCAGTAATTCCACTACAAGGGTCCTCTGGTACAGCCACATTTTTGTACACCTCTCTGCCTCTGGAAGAAGATTGAAAGTTCTCCTTGTAGCATGGGTCAAGAAGTGTCACCAACCAGTAATGAGTGTCAGCGAAAATTTTTATAATGCGAGGGTCATGGGAAACACAGCGCAACATAAAGTCAGCCCAATGCGTCCCAGACTGCTAACAGGCAACACTTCCTTGTTGTCACCAAGGAGATGACTGACCATGCTGTCCTCCTCCTCCTTGTCCTCAGGTCTACAACACTTACAATGAACCTCAGTAAGATCATAGTACAAACATCATTGTATATACCTTCTTGTAAACATACCCCTGTATTTTTAAGCTCCCCCACCACATTTTCGATTGTAAGTTGTCACGAGCAGGATTGTTTTGTTTGGGTTAAATTATTGTTATCGTTGTTACTTAGTGTAGGTTGTAAGCTGTCACAGGCAGGGTAGTTTTATTTGGGTTAAATTATTGGATTATTGTTATTGTTATTTAGGACTGTTGTATTTGAAACTGTTAAACTGTAAATATGTTTTCGCTCTATAATAAGTTTCAATATTCAAATTAGAACACAGATAAGCAGGATGTTAATTATGGTGTCATTGACACTCACCCTCTTGGTGTATTCTTCACAGTTTTGGAGGATGTTACACATGTCAGACATCCATGTCCACATCTCAGATGCTATGTGTGAAGACAGAACTGAACACCGACAACCTTGTTGATGCTCGTGGATTAGTCACCAACTGTCCTCTTCTGCTCAGAAATCCTTTCCTACATCTGCAGTGTAGAGTTCCAAGGCCTGGGGGCATCACACACCAGTCGGTGAGCCAGAAGCAGCAAGCGCTGCTGAATCATGGCAAGGGCAGATGAAGCTGTATCTGACTTTCTAAAATGGGTATTTAGAGTGTTGCACTTTTCCGAGCAGTTCTGCCAGCTCCGTGTTGCTTTTCAAAAAACATTGACCAATTTGGTTAAGCGCCTGAGCCAGGCATGGCAAGTGTGTGAGCTCGCCTCGCCACAGAGCAGCCACCAGGTTCCAGCCATTGTCACACTCAACCATGCCTGACTGTGGGTTCAGCTGTCTCAGTCACCGATGTGCCTGCTCTTTCAGAGCTGTCCAAAACTCTTCAGCATTTTGGGGATTGTCACAGAAGCATATTAGCTTCAGCACAGCCTGTTCCCGCTTTCACTTGGCAGTGCTGCAGTGCTTCCAGCTTGAGACTGATGTGCTACCGCTTCTTGCTGGAGGAGGTGAAGAAGGAGGAGGTGCAGGAGCTGTAGACTGTGGGGGCAACAACTTCAGAAGAAGCAGTGGTATCACCCGCAGACACTGTTCATGGTGCCTGATGTTCAACCAACAAAGTCTGTTGCTTTGCTGTCATGTGCCTGATCATGCTGGTGGTGGTAAGGCTGGTAGTTTTCCTACCTCTGCTGATGCGACCATGGCCGGTGGTGCAAATGTACTTTATGGGGTTATCGACAGAGTCTTTAAAAAACAAGAAGACTGGTAGGGGGACATTCATTGTCTCCCTTTACCACACCTCCTCCTCACCTCGACACCAGTCTTTCGTTGTTCCCCAAGGCTCTGTTCTAGGACCCCTACTCTTCTCCATCTACACCTTTGGCCTGGGACAGATGATGTAATGGCACGGTCTTCAATATCATCACTACGCCGATGACACGCACATCTACCTATCTGTACCTGACATCACCTCCTTACTGACCAAAATCACATGTCTTCCCATTTAATCATCCTTGTTTTTTGCTCGCTTTCAAAAAGTGGACATGGACAAATCAGAATACATCATCTTTCAAGGTTCTCACGCTGAATACACCTGAGAGCTGTGTATGCCTCATTCAGTACCACTTTAGTAAGAGGTAAACTTTGAACTAGAGAAAATGATTTTCCAGACACTCACTGCCTTGTTTGAACATTGTGATGTTCATCTTCTTGGTGTGGATGTGGAAATTTTATAAGTCGTCATCAATACCATCATCGTCCATATGTTGCAAAGAGGAAATCAGGTTTTTCAAAGGGTCGGGGTTATGTAGGTTTTGTGGCATTCTTTTAACAATGTTGGTTCCACTCGGACAATTAATTTTAGACTGTGACATTTGTATATTATTTGTAATATGTATTGGTGAAGATGAAGAAGCTTGTGCCACGGGTGTGTTTATAGTAACGTGTGGTGCACTCCTCTTTCAACTTAGTTTTTCACGAGCATCAATCAGTTTGTTTGGTTTTCCTCTGACACTGATCTGCTTTATATAATTCAGCATCTCACGAACATGTTGCGCTTTGCCCTTTATACAGACATGTGCGTGTTTGGCAACATATTTGGGACGGGCATTTCTTAGGGTGAGTCTCACATGCGCATCTGGTAAACCGATCTTCCAAAGGGCATGAAACCAATTCTGGTAATTGATGGTGGCTAAACAACAAATCATTGTTGGCTGTACCCTGGATGTCATACCTCCCATAGCCACTGCTGTTATTAATCATGTACTTTCACATTCCTGTCATCACAATGTCCCTTTTCCAGATCACTTCATCCAACAATTCGTCCGCCTTATTTTTACTAAAAACCTGCACCTTCCCAGCATCAACTGTGTATGAAACCACGTTACAGTTTTGCAAGGTGTTTATGACGCCCCACCAAAAAAAGGTCATACTATGTTGATATCTACCCCCAGGTGGAAATGTTTGCCAGCCCATACACTTAGTGTATGGGCATTCCAAGTCTAGGAGACTGGCTCCTTTAAATTGGGCATAGTGTTAAATCAGGCTTTCCTCCACGTCTCATCTTTCACCACCACTAGATCAACAGGGTTAACGTGTTCTGTGCTTCTACAGCCAGTGTTGGATTCTGAACTGTTACGACTCTCTCACCGCGAACCTCCGCAGCTGGTGCACTTTGTCCGACTTCTTCACTTCCGGTCTCACATCCGGTGCTGAGGTCATGTAGGGTGCGCATGTGTGCTGCGCGCTATTGACTCTGCAGCTGCGCGCCCATTTCCAGGTCCCATCGGGCGCGCTTGCGCACAATCCACAGCTCTGACTGGGCCCGCACTGACTCTGAAGTCTCTATGGTCCTGGAGGACCTGACCCGGAAGTCCCGACGTGCATTCCCTATATCAGGCCACCTCTTCCTGCAGGTGGCGCCTGGTTATCGCTTTTGCTTCCTTGCTAGGCTTTCTTGGTGCCTGCATGGCAGCTCTTTGTACTCAGGTCCGCTTGTAAGCAAAGAAATTCAGCTCACCTCCAAATGTTTTCCATGCATCATCAATGAACTGAGCAAGGACTCGTCTCCACCAGACATGATAGATGAATGCTTGAAAAAGAAATTTCCAGCTCCAAGGTTTAAATCCAGAGAATTTCTTTATTGTGAATCCATTAAAATATTCATGACATGGCTGCAGCTGCTACAGTCATGGCCAAAAGTATTGACACCCCTGCAATTCTGTCAGATAATATTCAGTTTCTTCCTGAAAATGATTGCAAACACAAATTCTTTGGTATTATTATCTTCATTTAATTTGTCTTAAATGAAAAAACACAAAAGAGAATGAAGCAAAAAGCAAAACATTGATCATTTCACACAAAACTCCAAAAATGGGCCGGACAAAAGTATTGGCACCCTCAGCCTAATACTTGGTTGCACAACCTTTAGCCAAAATAACTGCGACCAACCGCTTCCGGTAACCATCAATGAGTTTCTTACAATGCTCTGCTGGAATTTTAGACCATTCTTCTTTGGCAAACTGCTCCAGGTCCCTGATATTTGAAGGGTGCCTTCTCCAAACTGCCATTTTTAGATCTCTCCACAGGTGTTGTATGGGATTCAGGTCTGGACTCATTGCTGACCACCTTAGAAGTCTCCAGTGCTTTCTCTCAAACCATTTTCTAGTGCTTTTTGAAGTGTGTTTTGGGTTATTGTCCTGCTGGAAGACCCATGACCTCTGAGGTAGACCCAGCTTTCTCACACTGGGCCCTAAATTATGCTGCAAAATTTGTTGGTAGTCTTCTGACTTCATAATGCCATGCACATGGTCAAGCAGTCCAGTGCCAGAAGCAGCAAAGCAACCCCAAAACATCAGGGAACCTCCGCCATGTTTGACTGTAGGGACCGTGTACTTTTCTTTGAATGCCTTTTTTTTCTCCTGTAAACTCTATGTTGATGCCTTTGCCCTAAAAGCTCTACTTTTGTCTCATCTGACCAAAGAACATTCTTCCAAAATGTTTTAGGCTTTTTCAGGTAAGTTTTGACAAACTCCAGCCTGGCTTTTTTATGTCTCGGGGTAAGAAGTGGAGTCTTCCTGGGTCTCCTACCATACAGTCCCTTTTCATTCAGACGCCGACGGATAGTACGGGTTGACACTGTTGTACCCTCGGACTGCAGGGCAGCTTGAACTTGTTTGGATGTTAGTCGAGGTTCTTTATCCAACATCCGCACAATCTTGCGTTGAAATCTCTTGTCAATTTTTCTTTTCCGGCCACATCTAGGGAGGTTAGTCACAGTGCCATGGGCTTTAAACTTCTTGATGACACTGCGCACGGTAGACACAGGAACATTCAGGTCTTTGGAGATGGACTTGTAGCCTTGAGAGTGCTCATGCTTCCTCACAATTTGGTTTCACAAGTCCTCAGACAGTTCTTTGGTCTTTCTTTTCTCCATGCTCAATGTGGTACACACAAGGACACAGGACAGAGGTTGAGTCAACTTTAATCCATGTCAACTGGCTGCAAGTGTGATTTAGTTATTGCCAACACCTGTTAGGTGCCACAGGTAAGTTACAGGTGCTGTTAATTACACAAATTAGAGAAGCATCACATGATTTTTCGCACAGTGCCAATACTTTTGTCCACCCTCTTTTTTATGTTTGGTGTGGAATTATATCCAATTTGGCTTTAGGACAATTCTTTTTGTGTTTTTTCATTTAAGACAAATTAAATGAAGATAATAATACCAAAGAATTTGTGTTTGCAATCATTTTCAGGAAGAAACTGAGTATTATCTGACAGAATTGCAGGGGTGTCAATACTTTTGGCCATGACTGTATATTCATCATATGAAAGGAAGATCCTGAGAGGATCTGGATGCGTTTCGAACACCGTATGTTCATAAACTCAGATTAACCTCTGAGGGCAGCAAGACAGGTTTTTAAATGCATGAACAGCTGGAATTCATCAATTGATTAAAAACAACATGAGACAAAGACAAAATATATTTCTAAATATAACATACCACAAAATGAGTAATAATATAAGAAGACATGTAACAAAAAAATTAAGTACTAAAACTAATAGTATAACATACAGGAAAGATGTATATCTTTGTACCATCTTTTCAGTTAGCCATTAAAAGGTATCAACTACTGAGGACTCTCAATCCTGAATATTTTAGTATAACATAAATTCTCTCCTCAAATTAAGTCCCATAGGCACACGTGTATCTAAAAGCCGAGCACTGTGGCTTGGTGGATAGCACTGCAGCCTTGCAGCACTGGAGTCCTGGGTTCAAATTCCACCAAGGACAACATTTGCAAGGAGTTTGTATGTTCTCCCCGTGCTTGCGTGGGTTTCCTCTGGGTACTCCGGTTTTCCCCCACATTCCACAGACATACTGATAGGGAATTTAGATTGTTAGCCCCATCGGGGACAGTGATGATAATGTGTGCAAAACTGTAAAGTGCTGAGGAATATGTTGGCACTATATAAAAACAAAGATTATATTATTAAAAGATATGTCCAAAAGGCTTCTCTATCGCACAGAGATTGCTCTCTGTTCCCACCCCGTGGATGCTTTCTAACTCTTTCAATAGCATATACTTTACAATGTGTGGTATCTCTATTGTGAACAGTAACAAAGTGTTTAGATACATGAGACATATGATGGGTGGTGGGTTGTACTATGTCATATAAATGTTCACGGATTCTATCCTTTAATTTACGTATCAGAGAGCCCACATATTTAAGTTTACATAATGTGCATTCGATGATGGATACAACATAGTTAGAATTGCAGTTCAAAAATTAGCAGCATTAAAGAAATTATTAGTTTTTAATGATAAAGCGCATGTTTTACAGGGAAATTGACCACATTTGTGGTAGCCTGTCACAGATAACCAATTATTTATAGAAGAGTTTTTATTAGAATCATAAAAACTGGGGGATAAAGAGTTACCTAAAGTTGGTGCTCTCCTGGATACATTTCTAATGCCATTTTCCAACAAATTATTTATAACACTGTCACCCCTCAAAATATGTAAATTGGGATAAATGATATCAGAGATAGCCTTAAAATGTGAACTATATGTCAAGACCAAAGTCGGACAATCCGACTTTTTGTTTACATATTTGGTTGGAGACACTGGATTAATCAATCGGTGTCTTGATTTATCATCAGTAATATTCATTGCTCGATCTATAGCCCAGGTGGGATAACCATGTTTATTAAGGCGATGTCTGATTGAATAAGCTTCATTATTATAAGATGTCACGGTCCTGTTAAGGTCGGCATGCAGCCACCGCTGAGCATGGACTCACCCACACTGCAGAGGGGCCCGGGGTCAGACACGGCCGGATAGTTCAAGCAAACAGGAGAAGCTAAAGTCAGTGAGCAGTGAAGGACCTACGGTCATGTGACCACAAGGGGGCGGGGCTTAGCGTCCTGCTGTCAGTGATAGGCAGTGATAGGCAGAACACTAATATAGGAATTCTCAAAGTCAGACAAACCGGGTCATACACACTGATAGCAGTAAAGTACCAGGGATGAGACAGAACGGATAGTCGAGGCCAGCAGAGAACAAAACCAAACAGACATAGAAGGTACCAAGCAGAAACTAGGCTGAGCAAACGATGGGGCCCAAACTAACTAGGAAGGAAAGGAAAGGAAAGGCACTGTCTGCAAACTGCAAAAAACCTTACAAAATAATGTCCAACACTTCTGATAGCAAAATCAACCCTGAAGTCACTAGACTTCTCCCACTATATCAGCACTCTGAAATATTCTGAGACAAGGCAAAAAGAGGCCAAACTAGTAAGGGACAGAAAGCAAATTGGCAAAATAATGATAAATAAGAGTGGAAATTCAGCACAGCCCCCAGCCGGGGCAGGCTGACCACACAAAAAACTGAATTGACCAACAAAATAAAGTGTGAACATTAGCAGAAAAACTTAGCTTTAGATGACTGGAACAGAGCTGAAAACCAAGAGCTGACAAGCAGAAGTAATCACCAGCAACTGAATAGGGCATCGGCTGTCTTAAATCAAATCTTAGCCTCCTGAGGTCCAATCGTCATCCTCATTCTCAGGTGGCAGATCTCCACTGATCAAATCAGCCTCACTACCTCCTGTTACCACCAGAGGGAGTCTGGAAGGAGAACTCACAACTGGTGAACCAGAGAATGAACTCAACAGTGAGCACTCAGCTTGGATTCATGGAACTCCTGCAAGAGTTTCAGGTGTATTTGCTCTGGGACAAACAACTTCCCCTCTGGCTTGGCCGCCGGGGCCTGCGACTGGGCCCCTGAATCTCCCGTTCCAATTCAGACGAGACCTCTGCTATCACAATCCCAAGGTAAAGAATGGAGGACGGTGGCTCAGGGGGAGACACCGGCTGAAAACTGCACGATAAGGCTTCAGCCTTGACATTCTTAGACCCTGGACAAAATGTAATCGTAAACTGAAAACGGGAAAAAAAAGTGACCAATGGGCCTGTCTGGGCGTTAGTCTTTTAGCAGACTCAATGTATGACAAATTTTTGTGATCCGTGATCACCGTAACCGGGTGACTGGCCTCCTCCAAAACGTACCTCCATTCTTCAAACGCCAATTTGACCGCCAGAAGCTCTATATTGCCTACGTCGTAATTTCTTTCCGCAGCAGAGATTTTTTTGGAAAAGAAAGCACATGGCCTAAGGTTGGTTAGATTGGCAGGCCCTTGGGAAAACACCGCCCCCACCTCAGAGGCGTCCACTTCCACAACGAATGGTTTGGATGGATCTGGCTGTACTAACACAGGAGCAGACATAAAGCTTCTTTTCAGGGTCGCAAAGGCCTCGTTTGCGAGTGAGGACCAGTTTCTCACATCCACACCTTTACATGTAAGATCTTTGAGTGGTTTGACCACCTGTGAAAACCCCCGAATAAATTTGCGGTAATAATTGGCGAACCACAAGAAGCACTGAAGACCCTTAAGGTCTCGGGGTTGCACCCTATCCGCAATGGCCTGCATCTTCTTGGGGTCTATGCGAAAACCCTCACAGGACACAATTAATCCCAAAAAAGACAATTCTTGAACAAAAAACACACATTTCTCCAATTTGGCATACAGATGATTTTCCCTCAGTCTTTGGAGAACGGTTCGTACATGATTCAGATGAGATTGACTGTCGGGAGAGTATATCAGAATATCGTCTAAGTAAATGACAACAAAACGACCAATGAGATCCGAGAATACCACGTTGATGAAATTCTGAAATATGGCTGGGGCATTGGAAAGACCAAACGGCATGACTAAATTTTCAAACAGTCCCTCAGTCGTGAGGAACGCGGTTTTCCATTCATCCCCCTCCCGGGCCCTTATCAAATTATATGCCCCCCGAAGATCCAGTTTGGAGAACCATTTTGCCCCTGATAGTTGTTTACACAAATCAGGAATCAACAGAAGGGGGTACGTATTTCGTACAGTAATCTTGTTGAGCTCACGAAAATCAAGGCAGGGACGTAAACCGCCATCTTTTTTCTTTACAAAAAAACCTTGCTGCCACAGGTAAGACTGAGGGACGTATGTGTCCTTTGCGAAAACTCTCAGCAATGTAATATTTCATGGCCAAGTGCTCAGGGCCAGACAAATTAAACAGACGGACTTTAGGCAATTTAGCCCCCGGGACTAACTCGATAGCGCAGTCAAAGGGTCTATGTGGCGGCAACGTCTCGGCCTCGCTTTCAGAGAAGACATCTTCGAATTCTTTCAGGTACTCCAGAATACCTTCCAGCTCGACAGATGACACAGATACAGATTTTACAGGTTCAACCAATAGTGCAGACTTATCACATAACATCGAATCATTAAACCCCCACTGAACAATCTCCCCCGTTTTCCAGTTAATGACTGGGTTATGGCGTTGTAACCAGGGCATGCCCAACACCAATCCTGCAGGTAGATTGTCCAGAACCAAACAACTTAAGTTTTCCACATGGGCAGCGCCCACTTTGAGCAAAAACAAGTCAGACATAGAGAATTCCCTCTTTAGTGAGGGGGAGGAGTCAATGGCCACCACTTTGATTGGAACCTTAAGTCTAACTGTCCCTATCTTACAGCATGTGACCAATTGGGTGTCAATAAGATTGATGGATGATCCGCAGTCCACGAAAGCTGTGGAGGGAAAAAAACAACCATCCACTAACAGTTCTACATGAAGCAATACCTTAGAAAATGAGGAAAAGGGTACCTGAGGGTCTGAGTAGTCTCCCCACTGACTACCCAGACCTAGTCGTTTCCCATTGACCGGGTTGAGGATGGACAATCAGGACACTCCCTTTTACAATGTCCCGTTTTACCACAGTAGAAGCATAACTGCTTTTCTCTCCGGCGTTGTCTCTCCTTTTCCTTTAGGGAGAGAGCCCCTACGTCCATGGGCACAGAAACAGTCTCTTTTCCACTAGGGAAGAATGGAGTCTCCGCCTGCATCACCCCCCTGGCCCGCAGCCTGTGGTCCATCCGGACGGCCTGGGTCATGGCATCCTCGAGTGAGTTAGGTGGGGGATGTAATGCCAAGGCATCCTGTAACCGCTCAGACAAGCCTCTCCGAAAGAGTCCTCGAAGTGCGTCATCGTCCCAAGAGACCTCTCCGGCCCAGCGGCTGAATTCTGTACAAAACCACTCAGCCAAGTGTTACCCTGACAGACACTCATCACCATGTCCTCTACCAATCGCACTCGGTCCGGCTCATCATATATGTGCCCGAGGGCCTCAAAATCGCATTCAAAGACAGTTTCTCAGGGGCAGTGGGAGGAAGGGAAAAATGCCCAAGCTTGTGGGGTCCCTCTTAATAAAGACATAATGACCCCAACCTTCTGAGTTTCGTCCCCAGAGGAACGTGGCCTCAAACTAAAGAAGAGTTTGCAACCCTCCATGAAGACCCTGAACTCCTTTTTGTTCCCAGAAAAGAAATCAGGCAGTTTAACAGGTGGTTCTGGGGACACCAAAACAACATCATTCACCCCAGCCCCCAGAGACCCAGCAGCTAAAGCCCCTCGCACTGTCTCAGAAACCTGCTGCTGAGAACGAGTCAGAGCTTGCTGCTCCAGAGATAAACCCTGAAACATCTGACTCAGATTTTTCATTTGTTCAGCCAGAGATTGTATGGGATCCATATTTCTCAGCAGGGAAAAAAACCCCAAAAACTTAATGGTCAGTTATAATGTCACGGTCCTGTTAAGGTCAGCGTGCAGCCACCGCTGAGCATGGACTCACCCACACTGCAGAGGGGCCCGGGGTCAGACACGGCTGGATAGTTCAAGCAAACGGGACCTGGAGAAGCTAAAGTCAGTGAGCAGTGAAGGACCTACGGTCATGTGACCACTAGGGGGTGGGGCTTAGCGTCCTGCTGTCAGAGATAGGCAGAACACTAATACAGGAATTCTCAAAGTCAGACAAACTGGGTCATACACAGAGATAACAATAAAGTACCAGGGATGAGACAGAACGGAGAGTCGGGGCCAAGCAGAGATCAAAACCAAACAGACATAGAAGGTACCAAGCAGAATCCAACAAGCAGTATCCAGAGAACAGACCGAGTCATACACAGAGTATCAGATAAACAAGAACACAGCACAAACACACTCAGGGGTCACCACACTGTGCCAAGGGCGAAAGTATAACTGACGGGGATGGGAGCATCCTGAGGCTATAAGAAGCTTTCCCAGAAACAGGGAGAGGCCACAATCATAATCCCAAGGTGTGCAGGTAAGCCTGCACTGGGATCACAACCTTTAACCCCAGAAATGCCAGTCATCAGCACTGGTTCCAGACATTAACCCCACGTGTGTGAGTCAAACCCGCACTGAGATCATGACATAAGAATTTTCATTGCTGCAATTACATTTCGCACGTGTTAGTTCTCCAACAGGGTGAAAAATAAATTTGCTTTCTTGATCTTCATTTGGTAGGAGAACCGCACCAAATTATATCAAGCTCAACTTTTCGAAAGAAAACAGCGGGTAATACAATTCTTCATGCCCGCAGCTTTCGCCCTGTTCGTACAATCAGATCCACCCTGTTGGAGAACTAACACTTCCGAAATGTAATTGCAGCAATGAAAATTCTTATAATAATGGAGCTTATTCTTGTTGGCATATACAACAGAAATGGACTTATTGTTTATGTAAAGGAGGACTTTACACTAGCCTGATAGCAGATAGCGATAGTGTGACGTTTGCTGTGTTGTGGGGAGGGAAGCTCTCTTGTTGTTGTTACTTTTACTTTCGCTTTTGAGTGTGTTATGGCAGCAGAACCGGCTGTTTGCTACTGAATTCTTATCTCATGTTTACCCATAAGAAGTAAATATTGTTTACTCACGATAACTTGCTCAGTGAAGTTCTCTTATGTTCCGGTGCATTCTCAAAAGATACACTCTGCTACAGGTTATGGGCCCAGGAGATAGTCCCAGAACACAAAGTCCCAGAGGTACTGAAAACCCCAAGCAATAACCTCAGATACTGGAGAAGCAGATAAGATAAAACCCAGTGTACGGAGGCTGAAAAAATCCAGATACAGAGGGACAAAGGAATTTATGATCCAAGAATTGGATGACCGCACACTGGAGATCATTACAGAGAATCACCACACACAGGATATACTGGAACTTGAAAGAAGAAAGAAGGGTATCTTCATAAAACAAGTAAGATTATATAAAAATGATGTGCAGCACTGAGCTGAAACTCACAGTAGCTAAGCTGAACAGTGAAAATTATCAGTTATGGAAATTCAAAGTAGAGATGTTGTTATCTAAGGACAATTTATGGGAAGTAATCATTACAGATAGACCTGGGATAATCAGATATGGGATAGAAAGAATAGAGAAGCGAGAGCCACCATTAGCTTATTAGTGGATGATGCTCAATTAATACACATAAGGAATGAGGATACAGCGAAAGGAATGTGGGACGCATTACGAAAATTACAGGAAAGACACAGTTTAAATCACAAGTTATTTCTATTAAGAAAGCTTTACAGTATGAGATTGAGTGTAAATGACGACATGCAGAAGCACATATTTTCAATGATGGTAGTAATATCACACCTAAGGTCTAATGGTGAAGACTTTAAGGAAAGTCATGTAGCAGCAATATTATTGCGCAGTTTACCAGATTCATATACTGCTTTAATAAATGCCCTAGAGACAAGACCTGGAAAAGATATCACTTTAGATTTTGTGAAAACAAGACTAATAGATGAATATCAGAGAAGAAAAGAATAAACAAATGATTCTTCTACTGAAAAGGACAGTGGAAATGCTCTTAAAGCTACAGAATTTAAAAAACCCTATAATAAACAGGCAAGAGAATGTTTCAGATGTAAGAAAAAAGGTCATTTAAAGAAAGACTGTACCATATGGAAAGCAGAACAACAAAAATTACAACATAAAGACCATACACAGAAAGTGAAAAACACAATTTCCGATTCATGTGAGAATAATTGGAATGGCACATTTAAAGTAACAGACAAGAAATCACCCCTTGGTTGGTTTATTGATTCAGGAGCAACGAGTCATTTGACAAGTGACAAGAATTTCTTCACTGATCTAGATTTAGATAAGAAAGAAGCCATTTATCTTGCAGATGGAAGCAAAATAACTGAAGAAGGTATAGGACAAGGTATGCTAAACTGTTTAAACAAGTTCGGACAAGATTTAAAGATACTTGTACAGGATGTGTTGTGTGTTCCAAAATTGGAAGGCGGATTGTTATCTGTGAAGCGTTTAACAGCCAATGGACTCACTGTAAAATTCAAAGACAATGAGTGTGCAATTCTAGCAGGAAACAAGGTGATGACCAATGACAAGGCAGATGAACAATTATATCATCTTGACACACCAAAGGAACAGATGAAGGTATGTACACATGATCACAAGAACTGTATTCATGTGTGGCATAGATGTCTAGGACACAGACACCCTGACAGTATAAGGGAATTACAAAGTAAAGAATTGACAAAATATCTAAAGATATCAGATTGCTCAATTACCATAAGATGTGAATGTTGTATAAAATCTAAAGCCACAAGAATATCTATTCCAAAAGAAAGTGAGATGAAAAGCAAAAGACCACTTGATTTGATGCATACTGACGTGTGTGGACCCATGAAAGTGACTACATCAGGAGGAAATAGATCCATGGTGACTTTCATAGATGACTACTCAAGATACACAGTCACATACTTAATTATGAACAAAAGTGAAGTTTTTGATAAACTTGTAGATTATGTAACAAGGTCGAGTAACAAATTTCAAAGGAAGCCAATTACCATCAGAAGTGATAATGGAGGTGAATTTACAGGTCACAAAATAGAAAACTACTTAAGACAAAATGGTATATAACACCAGAAAACTGTTCTGTACACACCTGAACAGAATGGAGTAGCAGAAAGGAAAAACAGAACTCTAAGGCCTGTTTCACACATCACTCTTTTCTGTCAGTCTCAGGCTGGTTTCACATTTGCGTTAAAACAACGCTGCGCCCTGCACCGTTAAGCCCCGCCCCGAGCCGGCTCCCTGCCCGCCCCATCCGGGATCACCGCCTACTTTCGCATTTGCACGCATGCGATCGGCGCACCCTATCTTTAGCATAGGGTGCGCAGATCGTGCGCTGCCAGTGTGAAAGTAGCGTGCTGCGCACTTTTGACGGTGCGCCGTGTGCGCCGAAATGCAACATGCTGCATTTCGGCGTGCACGGCGCACCGTCAAAAGTGCGCAGCACGCTACTTTCACACTGGCAGCGCACGATCTGCGCACCCTATGCTAAAGATAGGGTGCGCCGATCGCATGCGTGCAAATGCGAAAGTAGGCGGTGATCCCGGATGGGGCGGGCAAGGTGCCGGCTCGGGGCAGGGCTTAACGGCGCAGGGCGCAGCGTTGTTTTAACGCAAATGTGAAACCAGCCTCAATCCGCCAAAATAGCGGAAAACGGATCCGCAGGCGGACTGACAGAAACGGGGGTCAGCGGATCGGCGGATGTACGGATCCGCCAATGTTAAAAATTTAAAGGAGCCGCGCCTGGGGAAAAATAAAAAAAAAATAAAAAATTAATACCGGCGGATGTAGTGAGCAGGCATCTGCGGTGAGCGATCATCTCGCGGGATGTGGGTGAGAGCATGGAGATCGCGCGATGAATGGGGCCGGAGAACGCGCAGATCACGCGATGAGAGAGAGAGAGTTTCATCCAGCAGCCAGACAGAATTGAGGGTTAAAACAGAAAATAGCGGATCCGAAGAGAGAAAAAACGTTGCAGGGTCCGTCCGGTCAGGTCAGTGGATGCCAAAATATTGGCAGATCCACAAAAATGCGGATGGTACAGACAGCCATCAGTCAAAATCCGCCGATGATGAAAGTCAATGGGGGAAAAAACGGATCCGCAAAGAAAAATGGAGGATCCGTTTTTTTCCAAAACGGCGGATTTTGACTGATGGTGACAAATGGATTTGTGAAACAGGCCTAGCAGAAATGATGAGATGTATGCTGACAGATTCCAAACTACCAGAGAAATATTGGGGTGAGGCAGCAATGACAGCTATCTACAGAACAGACTTTTTTCCAGAAAACTGAAGAAAACTCCATATGAACTGTGGCAAGGTATGAAACCAAGTGTCAATCATTTAAAAGCTTTTGGATGTAAAGTTTTTGTATTCATTCCAACAGAAAAACGTTCCAAACTTCAAAACAGATCCATGGAGGGAATATTTGTTGGATTATAGTGAAAATTGCAAGGGATACAGAATCCTAGATCGCAAAATAGACAGAGTCACGGTGAGTAACAGTGTGACATTCATTGAGGATCTAAATGAAGACACTCCGCTCCGTACACCTTGTACACACCTGGCTCCGCTCTGTACACCTTGTACACACATGGCTCTGCTCCGCACACCCCGTACACACGCGGCTCCGCTCCATACACCTCATACACATACGGCTCCGCTCCGTACCCCTTGCACACATGGCTCCACTCCGTACACCCCGCACACACACGGCTCTGCTCCGTACACGCCGCACACACACGGCTCTGCTCCGTACACGCCGCACACACATGGCTCTGCTCCATACACCCCGCACAAACACGGCTCCGGTCCGTACACCTTGTACACAAACAGCTCCGCTGCGTACTCCTTGTACACAAATGGCTCTGCTCACCTCATACACACACGGCTCCGCTCCTCTGTACACCTCATACATGCATATCTCTGCTCTGTACACCTTCTACACACACGACTCCGCTCTGTACACCTCATACACACACAGCTCTGCTACATCCACCCTGTAAACCCCTCCTGACCCCACACAGAAACTTACTTCACCTCATCCAGCACCATGACAACCAGCACAGCAGAGTCCTGACCTGCAGCCACTGAAGCCCCTGATCATGTGACCACTGACTCCGCCCCTCCTGTGACCTCATCACAGGTCCTGTGAGCACAGAATAGCCCAGGACAACATTGCTGGCTGTGAGGTGGGGGGCCCACTGCTGGCACCGGGGCTCCCCACCACCTTCTCAGGGGCCCATAGCGGCTGGGCGGCTGAGTAGGGAGATCGATTCTCCCTGCTCTGCCACAGAATGTAATTGTATGGGCGTGCTGTGCACGCCAATAGTTACAGTAGCGTAGCTCGGTGGGCCCCCTCAGAGCGCGGGGCCCGGGGCCACCGCCCCCTCTGCCCCCCCGGTAGCTACGCTACTGGGTCAGAGTCCTCCTCTTCATCCCGGTATGAGGTTTAGGCTTCCAGTGGAGGCTACAACATCTTCCTGAGCACTTTAATTTCAGGCTCATTTGCAGTGTTAGAGAAGTGTAAGATGCCCAAACGAGGTAGTTGTGGGTGAGCTCTGGTCCCCACTCACTCTGGCATCCTACAGACAAGGAGTGTCTCAGTCCTGGTGGGATGCTGTGTATGTGGTCCTTTCCACTTGTGGCCAGGAATCCATCTTCTGGAACCTGGGCAGCAAACAGTCCAGGAGACACGTAAAAATCAAACTTTTACTGAGAGAATGGCAGTCTGTACAATAGTTACAAGCAGGTTTAAAGGATAAGGCTCAACAGGTTGTCATCTTTCCCACAGGTACCGGATATAATTTTAGCACTGGTTCTCGGGATAGATGACATATCACCCCTTCTGGCTTTCCTAGCCCTTGTGGAACTTCCTCACCTCTATCAGCATTTTTGGATTGCGATATCTTCCGTCACATGTAGTCTGAGTCCATCTTTCTATCTAGCTTCACAAGCCGAGTGTGTCCCTTGCCCCCGAAGTCCATCTTGAGGTTGCCCTTGGCAATTAGACAGAATCACATGAAAGGTATTTACGGCAATCTGCTGTCCTGAATATTGAGCTTGCGTCATGCTTAGCAGCCCACTATTCCTGCTGCATGTGCACCTCGGCCTTCGCATTAACTGAACTGTCACTTCCTACCTTTGGCTCTAACACTCAGTTCCCCCCTCTCATCTGGGTTGACCATTACAGTTAACCCTGTCATGGCTAACTGCAGTCCCATGGGGTATACTACCTGTATCACATACAAGTACATAAACACATTTAACCCTTGGGGGTCTGGAAGTAGTCCATGAGCTTCCACCATCATTACACAAGGGACAGTAACTATTTTAAAAAAATGCAGATTTCAATGAGATGTAATCATTTTTTTCCTCTACTTGATTTGTAAAAAAATAAATTGTGTTCTAATTTTAGTTATTTGAGGTAGCTGAGTTAAGATTCTCTGGTCATTACATCTTTTTTGCCATTGATTAAAAGAGGCAGAGGAACATAAAGTATACAAAATATCACAGATGATGATTAGTCCTTATTGAGCATTAAAGGAAATCTGTCACCAGGTTTTTACTACTCCATCTGAGAACAGGGACAGAGACCCTGATTCCAGTGATGTACTACTTACTAGGCTGCTTGCTGCAGTTTTGATAAAATCTCTGTTTTTATCTGCTGCAGATCTAGAAGTTCTCTGAATGCTGAGCTTTGTATAATCCCGCCCACACCACTGATTGGTCTGTTTTCTGTGTACATAAACAGAAAGCAGCCAATCAATGGTGAGGGTGGGGTTATACAGAGCTCTTGAACATAGAGGACTTCACAACAGCAGGTTTACTGGTCTCTTGCTGATAAAGCAGTAATTTTATAAGAACTACAGCAAGTAGACCAGTGACACATCACTGGAATCAGTGTCTTTGTACATACAATGCATGCACACTCTGTATGTACATTCTATATGTAGACAGAGACCCTGATTCCAAACAGTTGTCTCCTTCTCACCCAGCATCTTACTTACTTATGGTTTTGTAGCCCATTCCAGCTTTATGCAGCTCTATGATCTTGTTCCTGACATCCTTATAAAGCTCTTTGGTCTTGCCCATGTTGTAGAGGTTAGTCTGACTGAGCCTGAGGACAGGAGTCTTTTATAAAGCTGACTATGTAAGACCGCTGTCGTTAATGCAGGTAACGAGTTGATTAGGAGCATCTAACTGGTCTGCACGGGAAAGATATATATCTTTGTACCATGTTAGCCAGTGAATAAAAAAAATATTTAGAATTGAGAGTAACAACCACTAAGGACTCTCAATTCTAAATATTTAACTGGTCTGTAGGAGCCAGAGCTCTTAAGGCTCCTTTACATTTAGCGATGCACCAGCGATCCCGACAATGATACGACCCGGTCAGAATCGCTGGTGCATCGCTAAATGGTCGCTAGTGAGCTGCCACACAGGCAGATCTCACAGCGATGCAGCAGCGATACAGCGGTCGTTACTTACCTTTCAGACGCGGTGATCCTGACGTCCTCCCGCCCGCGTCCACGCGTCGCTCGTCGGCGCCAGCAGGAATCCCAGCAGGAAGCGCCCGACGAGAAATGGAGCTGCGCGATCTCGTACGATCAACGACAGACAGCGGGGGAGCCGGTCGGAGGTAAGTATCACATATAGCGATCGCTGCTGCGCCACCAAATCGGTGATGCTTTAGTGATATTGCTAGCGATATTGCTGTGTGCAAAACCCCATTTAGTGGTTGGTTGGGATCAAATACTTATTTCTCACTGGAAAATGCAAATAAATATATATAATTTATAC
Organism: Dendrobates tinctorius; assembly: GCF_039654945.1. Taxonomy (NCBI): domain Eukaryota; kingdom Metazoa; phylum Chordata; class Amphibia; order Anura; family Dendrobatidae; genus Dendrobates; species Dendrobates tinctorius. The sequence goes on from NW_027361697.1 coordinate 32,344,171, forward strand.
AATGTGATTTTCTGGATGTTATTTTTGATATTCTGTCTCTCAATGTTAAAATTAACCTACCCTTAAAATTATAGACTGTTCATGTCTGTCAGTGGGCAAACTTACAAAATCAGCAAGGGATCAAATACTTATTTCCTTTACTGTAAATAAAACTTTGTTTTGTAAACTGCCTGTACGCTGAGCTTTGATACCGCTTTATTGATAATGCCGTGTGAATTACATTCATTTTTGCTACAGAAACGCAATAGAAACATTTATGCATTTTTTACGGTATATGCTGATTTTCTGCATCTCATTAAAGTCTATGGGGAAAACCCACAAATAAAACACACACTAACCGCAAGAGAAAGTGACGGCTGCAGATTTAAAAAAATAAATTCTTTAGTGTTAAAAAAGGCACAGGGACATTAAATTTACATACATGTCAGAAGCACAAACATGCAATGATTAAGACAGTCTTCTGAAATGCGTTTATATAATTTTTTTATGATTTTTAGAGATGAAGTTGTGATTTCCTTTGTCTATTTTTGCACAATAAAGTTTGGCTTTTAATAGAAGATTCTGATGCTGGATCAGTGTTTTTTGCTTCCGCCGACCTCTCGTTCATTACAAGTCTCTGTGTGTGGATCTTCTTATGGGTGAGATGACTTTTTTTTTGCCTTTTTGATTATATACGTCATCCACTTTGCTTCAAATGTAACACGCCGTAAGGCTGGAGTCACACTGGCGTATTTCTCCTGTGATAATCGCTTCGCACTTCACGGACTGGCCGGCACCTCTCCTGACCTGAGCATGACAGCATAATGGATTACTATGCAGTTGTCAGGCTCAGGTCAGAAGTGGTGCCGGAAAGGGCAAGTTTTACAATGCGATTCTCGCACGAGAATTAAGGCAGTGTGACTCCAGCCTAATATGTTTTTTTGCATGAAAATATGCAGCAGAATTTGGCCTAAATGAGTGTGTGTTACACTCCGATGCAGTAGTTGGTTGTAAGTGAGGTGCGGACAGCGAGAGGGATATAGAAGTGATCATATGCTGCAGTCTGTCCTGGGGAGGGTGAGGAAAGCTCAGTCTTTTTGTTTTTAAAAACAGCAATCGGGGGGACAGGGGGTTTGAAACTGTAAAACTCCTTTAACGCTTCCAACCTCAGCTGCTTCACTGCAGCTCGCACGGTCAGATCAGTCAGGGAGGATTTAGGGCACATTACATGACGATATTTTCTATCAGTATTTGTTACCAGACGCCAGGAGAGAATCCAAAACACAGAAGAGGTGAGAGTGATTCCGTTATTATTTTTCTCTGTTTTTAGCTTACAAATACCGATGTAAATGACTGCCCCAAATACTCACTGTGTGAGTGAGGTGAGGAAGCCTCCGGTAATCCTGTAATATACTGTGAGTCCTTACTCCGAGGGTGAGCGCACACTCACAGGTGCTGCCGCCGGCAGATGTCCAGACTCAGTGGTGTTTGATGGACCCGACACCCAAACATATATCATACAGAAGCATAGAAAATAAAATACACGGAGCATCGCAATTAGGTGTCCAACGTTCTCAACTTTATTTAAATTCACATGACACCGAAAATAGCACAACCCCCGACTCACGAAGAGTCACCCCCCCAGCACTCAGGAGAGGAAAAACCCCCTGTGGTGGAAACCTCTAGGGAACCATTGCTGGAGGGTCGCCCTTCCCTAGGGCTTAGAGAGATAGTGCCGATATATAACAGATGGGACTGCAGAATTTTATAATTTGTACATTTTACCAAATTTACAGAGAATGGCATAACAAATATAGACGATAAATGTGATAAACCGGATGTGGGAGAGATCTGGCTGCGATATCGGTCACCACATTAACGGCTAGACCCAATGTGGTTGATCTGATTCCCAGGTGGATGTACAGGATCATTTCTCACTTACAGATTCAGGTCTGAGTCTCAAGAAGTTGGACACTTCGTTAAAAGGATTGTTCGCTATGGATGACTCGTAATAGGATAAATCTCCCCTCCCCCTTCCAATTTGTCACCCATTAAGGACATAGAACTCCCAAAGGAGAGCAGCTCTTTGTAGGGGGTAACAGACGGGGATCCTGTGCTGGGGACTCCCCTCTGTCACCGTCCCATGCCCTGGGGGTGTCTATAGCAAACAACCCATTTCCCTGCTAGAACCTCCAAACTACCCCAAGCTGGGCACATTACGTGCGGTGGTCAAGCTCAGCGTCCTCAGGCGCGTCAGTAATGGCGCTGATTGTGGCAACGCACCGTTCTTTTATGGAATCTTTGTTATCACATTTGGTTATGACCTCAGAACAGTTGTCATGGTTACTACAGGTGCTATTACTGATGCTGGGCCCAAGTATTAACCCTTTCATCATTGTTAATGCTTTTTTCATTATAGACGCCAATACCCACTTGTTACCAATCAGGCGCCTATCATTATGGCTTCCCTTAGGCAATATAAGAAATACAGATTGCATATTAAAAGTGAAACTTTTTCAGGAGGGTTTATGCACTTCTTAGCTGCAGAGATCGGACTTACAACTAGCACTTTACAAACAAAAAAAATAAGAGGAAATTACTTGTCAAATGATATTGTATGACATTGCATTTCAAGCATTTTCCTGATGAACATTCTACATAGTTACATAGTTATATAGATGCAAAAAGACCTAGGACCACAAAATTCAAACTATCTTCAAAGTCATACATTTTCTATTGTTAAATTATTTACAACTCACAATTTCATGTTTTGTAAAAAAAAAAAAATATCCAGACCTTGTTTAAATGCTTTTTTGGTGTCTGCCATTACTACCTCTTGTGTTGGCACATTCCATAGTCTTACTGCTCTAATTGTAAAGAACCCTTTCCTATTTAGCTGCCAGAATTGACTTTCCTCCACATGTAACAAGTGTTCCATTTGCCTTTGTAAGGTCCTGGAAAGTAATAAGTCATGTGCCAGTGCTATGCATTAACCTCATAGGTATTTAACTATTTATACATACAAATGATATCTTGTAATAATCTAGTTTCCACCGTTGAACTGACACTAAATTTCAAATATCTTTTTTTAAAATGTGGAGCCCAAAGTGGATCCCATATCAAAGTTGTGGCCTCACAAGGGATTTATAGAGGGGTAATAAATGTAATACATTTGGATCACAGGATTTTATCTCTCTTTTTATTCATCCTGAAATCTTGTTTGCTTTTGCGGATGCTTCCTGACATTGAGCACTGCTGCTCAGCTTAGTTGTAACAAGATTACCCAAGTCCTTCGCCTTTTCTCTAATCTTCAATATATTTAGATTTAATCTATATGCTATATACTCGTTGCGGTAAATTACTCTACATTTATTAACATTAAACGTCATCTGCCATGTGTCTGCCCTTGCAGTAATTTTTTCTAGATCCTTTTGTAATATTATAATGTCAGAGGTTAATAATCAACATATACAGTTTGGAGAGTACTTTGATCCATTGGAAAATGTAGGGAAATCCAGCCATTTTTTGGATAAAAAAAATGTAAAACAATTTTATTAGTAGAATTGAATAAAAACAGAACATTTTCGAAAAGGACTCACATTTACTGTGAAAGTTCTATTTTTACTGAATTCTACAAAGAAAACTATTTAGAAATTTTCTGTCCAAAAAACAGCTGGATATTAGTGATAAGCGAGTATACTCGTTACACGAGATTTCCTGAGCACGCTCGTGTGATCTCCGAGTATTTGGATGTGCTCGGAGACTTAGTTTCTGTCACGGTAGCTGCATGATTTGCGACTGCTGGACAGGCTGAATACATGTAAGGAATGCCTGTTTGTTAGGAAATTACCACATGTATTCTGGTTGTCTAGCAGCCCCAAATCATGCAGAAACTAAATCTCCGAGCACATCCAAATACTCAGAGATAGAGTTGAGCGAAATGGGTCAAAAAATTTCAAAAGTCGCCGACTTTTGGCAAAGTCGGGTTTCATGAAATGAAACCCGACCCTAGGATGAGGTCGGCCACGAGGTCGGCGACTTACGCGCCAAAGTCGCGTTTCAAAAGTTTGTTTTGCGCTCTTTTTCAGCCAATCAGGATCCACGGACACTGTGGGCAACGTGATGACATAGGCACGGGTCACCACCATCTTTCAGAAGGGCATGCAAGTGATTGGCTTACTTTGGTGGGCGTCACAGGGGGTATAAAAGGGCGTGCACGCCGACCGCCATCTTGCTTCTGCCGATCTTAGCATAGGGTAAGAGGTTGCTGCTGATTCTGTAGGGAGAGCGTTAGGCAGGGAAGAAGAAAAAAAAACTGCTTCTGCTGCTAGCGATTGTGCCTGTACAACACACCAGTCACTGTGTGTGCAGTGCAAGGGGAGGCTATATTGTGGTGTATCAGTGGTGTTGGTTGTTGGGCTGCCTTCTAAAGCTTCCTGACAGCTGCATTGCTGTTTACCCACTGCTCTGCAAACTGCTTTTTTAAAAGCAATCCCAATTTTTTTTTTGTCCTGCTGAGGTACTGAGCTGCAAATTGCTTTTTTAAAAGCAATCCCAATTTTTTTTTTGTCCTGCTGAGGTACTGAGCGTGCATTTTTTCACACCATACAGTGGTGTACGCTCCTCACACAGTACCGTGTAACGGCTGTTATCACAGCCACAGTGAAGCTATCTGTGTCACTCTGTGAGAATTAGTCGAGGACATGTTCCGTTCTTACAGACCTGCACTCTAGGGAGATTCCTATTCTGCCCAATTCTACATACACCTTATAGTTTGTGATACACTAGCCAATTTCTGCCTGTGACATAGCGCTGTGATATTCAGTGGGCCTCACACAATTCAAAAGTGTCCAGTGTCCACAAGTGTCTGCAGAAATTCAAAATCTCCCTTATCCTCTAGTCACTTTGGTCACAGCTGTGCCATCGAGCCTGTGACATAGCGCTCAGATATTCAGTGGGCCTCACACAATCCAAGAGTGTCCAGTGTCCACAAGTGTCTGCAGAAATTCAAAATCTCCCTTATCCTCTAGTCACTTTTGTCACAGCTGTGCCATCAAGCCTGTGACATAGCGCTCAGATATTCAGTGGGCCTCACACAATCCAAGAGTGTCCAGTGTCCACAAGTGTCTGCAGAAATTCAAAATCTCCCTTATCCTCTAGTCACTTTTGTCACAGCTGTGCCATCGAGCCTGTGACATAGCGCTCAGATATTCAGTGGGCCTCACACAATCCAAAAGTGTCCAGTGTCCACTAGTGTGTGCAGAAATTCAAAATCTCACTTATCCTCTAGTCACTTTTGTCACAGCTGTGCCATCGAGCCTGTGACATAGCGCTCAGATATTCAGTGGGCCTCACACAATCCAAAAGTGTCCAGTGTCCACTAGTGTGTGCAGAAATTCAAAATCTCACTTATCCTCTAGTCACTTTTGTCACAGCTGTGCCATCGAGCCTGTGACATAGCGCTCAGATATTCAGTGGGCCTCACACAATCCAAGAGTGTCCAGTGTCCACAAGTGTCTGCTGAAATTCAAAATCTCCCTTATCCTCTAGTCACTTTTGTCACAGCTGTGCCATCGAGCCTGTGACATAGCGCTCAGATATTCAGTGGGCCTCACACAATCCAAAAGTGTCCAGTGTCCACTAGTGTGTGCAGAAATTCAAAATCTCCCCTGTCCTATAGACACCTTGTACCTTGTTTTACATTACTATATAGTTTGTTGGATTTTGTCTACATTTCTACAAAAAATTAGGAAGTCTGGTGGAAGAGGCCGTGGAATTGGGCGGGGGTTGGCAGCTGGTAATGATGGTGTTGGTGGTGGATCTGATGGTAGTGGCAAGAGCAAAATAGGACCGAATGCAGGAGGTGTTGAGCCTGCGTCATCGTCTGGCTCCATAAGGCTTCGAAGGCTTAGTTTTCTAGGAGTTGGCAAACCGCTTTTAAAGCCAGATCATCAGGAAAAAGTTTTGTCTTACATTGCTGACTCAGCCTCCAGCTCTATCGCCTCCTCTTCTTCAGTTGTAAAAAGTAAAAGCACTGAGTCATCATTGGAGGCTCATGTTCATGAACCACACCTTTCCTTGTGTCCTTCACCCCAACCAAGATTGAAGGATGACGCAGGCCATACTACTGATTACTCCATGGAGCTGTTTTCACATACCATGCCTGGATTATCAAGTGAAATGGTGAATTACCCAGGCCAAGATGAATCTGACATGGAGTCCACTGATGCACAGCCGCTGATGGATGATTCTGCTGGTACATTCACTCAGAGCACTACATTGTCCTCGCAGTGTACAGAGCCAGATTCTGACCCTGATGAGACTCAGGTGCCCCTTCCCGCACACTATACCACCATACACGGTGACACAGAGGAAGGTGCACATAACATTGAAGAGGAGGTGATGGATGACCCAGTTGTTGACCCAGATTGGCATCCATTGGGGGAAGTGGGTGCTGCTTCCAATAGCTCAGATGAGGAGCATCCACAGCAGACATCGACATCGCAACAGCTGTTATCTGGCAGGCCCGGAGCACTCCAAAGACAGGTTCCAAAAATCAAAAGAGTTGCTGGACAGCTTGTCCAGAGGGTCAAAACATCACAGCGTGCTAGGCCGCAAAATGTCTGCCAAAGTAGGAAGAGTGCAGTGTGGCACTTTTTTGAACAAAATCCTCATGATCAGGCCAAGGTTATCTGTAAGAAGTGCGCAAAGACCTTTAGCCGAGGGAAAAATCTGAAAAATTTGAATACCAGTTGCATGCTTAGACATTTAACCAGCATGCACTTGCAAGCGTGGACACAACACCAAACCTCAAGTGCCACATGTGCAACTGATCACAACGAAGGTAGTCAGCAACGCTACATTGTTTCCCCCACTGTAAGCCCACCGGTTAGCACAGCAGCAAATGTAGAGGTGTCGTTGCAAGGCCACAGCAGTCAGGGAATCCCACTGTTATATCAACGAAAGACTGATTCTAGGCCATCAGAAAGAACAACAACTCCATCACCATCATCAACCCTCTCTCAGTCCGCCCTGTCCACCGCTACTTCCACCATATGCAGCTCTCAAGTCCAGCTCACCCTCCCAGACACTATGAGTAGGTCAAGAAAGTACTCAGTCTCTCATCCGCGTACACTGGGTTTGAACGCCCACATTGCCAAACTAATCTCGTTTGAGATGATGCCCTTTCGGTTGGTGGAAAGCGCAGCTTTCCGCGAACTCATGGCCTATGCAGTACCACGCTATGACCTACCCAGTCGCCACTTCTTCTCTCGCAAAGTCATCCCAGCCCTCCACCATCATGTGAAAGACCGCATTGTCCATGCACTCAAGCAGTCAGTGACGGAAAGGTGCACCTCACAACTGATGCATGGTCCAGTCGGCATGGCCAGGGCCGTTACGTGTCCATCACTGCGCACTGGGTTAATGTGGTGGATGCAGGATCCACAGGGGACAGCGGTGGTGGGACAGTGCTGCCTAGCCCACGGTATAGGAAACAGTTGGCTGTAGGCGTTCGACCCTCCTCCTCCTCCTCCAGAAGCGAAAGCTCGTCCACAGAGCGCAGTCGTACGAGCACTCCATCTGCAGCTGCCACTGTTGCACACGAGGTGTCCCCCTATCGAGCAGCTAGTGGAAAGCGTCAGCAGGCTGTGTTGCAGATGACGTGTTTGGGCGACAGACACACCGCCGAGGTGCTGGCCGAGTACTTGAAGCGACAAACTGAGTCATGGCTGGGCAGTGTACATCTTGAGGCAGGCAAGGTAGTTAGTGATAACGGCCGTAATTTTGTGGCAGCCATAGCCCTTTCAAAACTCAGCCACATACCTTGCTTGGCTCACACCTTGAACCTGGTGGTGCAGTGCTTCCTCAAAAATTATCCGGAGTTAACAGCCCTGCTCCAGAAGGTGCGAAGACTGCGCGCACATCCGCCGGTCGCCTGTACACTCCGTTCGTATGCAGAAGCTGCAGCGATTGCTCCACCTTCCCAACCACCGCCTCATTATCGACATTGCAACAAGGTGGAACTCCACCCTGCACATGGTGGAGCGGCTGTGCGAGCAGAGGCAGGCCATAATGCATTTGTGGGAGGATACACGGCCAGGCACTTTGAGAGCAGACATGGAGTTGACAGGTGTGCAGTGGTCGAAGCTGAAAGATCTCTGTAAAGTCCTTCAGTGTTTTGAGGAATGCACACGGCTGGTAAGCGCAGACGACGCCATCCTAAGCATGAGCATCCCACTTATGCGTCTGCTCATGCAAACTTTGACGCACCTTAAGGAGCAGGCTTCTGCAGCCAATGTTGATGAGGAGGAAGAGGAGGAGGGAATCCTTGATGACATTCAGCCATTGTCTGCTCAGGGACCTCTCCTGGACGAGGTGGAGGAAGAAGAGGAGGAGGAGGAGGAGGATGATTACTTAGGGGAGGAGGATGCATCTCGTGGGGCAAGTGAAAATGTTGGCGTGGCAAGGTCTGGTACAGGGTTTGTGCGTGACTGGAGGGATGTGGATTTGCCAGAAAGTGCTCCTCCAACCAGCACTCGCAGTGCATCATTGACACCGGGAACATTGGCCCACATGTCAGATTATGCCTTGCAGATCCTAAAAAGGGACCCCCGCATTGCCAAAATGATGAACGATGACGACTACTGGTTGGCCAGCATCCTGGATCCACGCTATAAAGGCAAATTACAAAACATCATGCCACAGGACAACCTTGACCTAATATTGGCTAATAAACAAGCAACTCTGGTAAATCGGTTGCTTGAGGCATTCCCAGCACATAGCAGCGGTGATGGTTCTCAAGTGAAATGGTGAATTACCCAGGCCAAGATGAATCTGACATGGAGTGCACTGATGCACAGCCGCTGATGGATGATTCTACTGGTACATTCACTCAGAGCACTACATTGTCCTCGCAGTGTACAGAGCCAGATTCTGACCCTGATGAGACTCAGGTGCCCCTTCCCGCACACTATACCACCATACACGGTGACACAGAGGAAGGTGCACATGACATTGAAGAGGAGGTGATGGATGACCCAGTTGTTGACCCAGATTGGCATCCATTGGGGGAACAGGGTGCTGCACTCTTGTGTACACTATGCTATCCATACATGTTATCCGGGGATACGGTACCCTTTCTAACCTTTGTGCAATCACGTGCAATCCATACTGGGCCTAACACCATCTGAGCCTGCCTCCTGATGTATAGACATATATTTTGAATGTGTACGCTATCCATACATGTTATCCGGGGATACGGTACCCTTTCTAACCTTTGTGCAATCATGTGCAATCCATACTGGGCCTAACACCATCTGAGCCTGCCTCCTGATGTATAGACATATATTTTGAATGTGTACGCTATCCATACATGTTATCTGGGGATACGGTACCCTTTCTAAAATTTGTGCAATCATGTGCAATCCATACTGGGCCTAACACCGTCTGAGCCTGCCTCCTGATGTATAGACATATATTTTGAATGTGTACGCTATCCATACATGTTATCCGGGGATACGGTACCCTTTCTAACCTTTGTGCAATCATGTGCAATCCATACTGGGCCTAACACCGTCTGAGCCTGCCTCCTGATGTATAGACATATATTTTGAATGTGTACACTATGCTATCCATACATGTTATGCGGGGATACGGTACCCTTTCTAACCTTTGTGCAATCACGTGCAATCCATACTATGCCTAACACCATCTGAGCCTGCCTCCTGATGTATAGACATATATTTTGAATGTGTACGCTATCCATACATGTTATCTGGGGATACGGTACCCTTTATAACCTTTGTGCAATCATGTGCAATCCATACTGGGCCTAACACCATCTGTACCTGCCTCCTGATGTATAGACATATATTTTGAATGTGTACGCTATCCATACAAGTTATCCAGGGATACGGTACCCTTTCTAACCTTTGTGCAATCATGTGCAATCCATACTGGGCCTAACACCGTCTGAGCCTGCCTCCTGATGTATAGACATATATTTTGAATGTGTACACTATCCATACATGTTATCTGGGGATACGGTACCCTTTCTAACCTTTGTGCAATCATGTGCAATCCATACTGGGCCTAACACCGTCTGAGCCTGCCTCCTGATGTATAGACATATATTTTGAATGTGTACACTATGCTATCCATACATGTTATCCGGGGATACGGTACCCTTTCTAACCTTTGTGCAATCACGTGCAATCCATACTGGGCCTAACACCGTCTGAGCCTGCCTCCTGATGTATAGACATATATTTTGAATGTGTACGCTATCCATACATGTTATCTGGGGATACGGTACCCTTTCTCACCTTTGTGCAATCACGTGTAATCCATACTGGGCGTGAGAACGGCTGGCGAGCTGTTAAGCAAGCTACAGCACCTGTGGTTTGCACACGTAAGTTTTTCATTTTTTCAGGAATGACGGTTAGGCCTAATTCCGGAACTGCGGTTGACCTGCACTTACTGGGAAATCATTGTTCGCGGGTAATAATTGTAATCAGTGATCCCCATCACTAACGTTGTTCAGCGGGTTATCTGCACCTGTAAGCGACAAACGCTGGCCTTTTCAGTGTAGCGCACATGAAGCCACGGACATGTAAGGGCATGACACACCAGTTATTGGCCAATCTCATGTGGCAGAGCCTCACGTGTCCCTCTAGTAAGCCGGACTCGGACCGCGGGGCATGACGGAGTCTCGTTCGTTAACGGAATTAAGCTTGCAATGTGTGCATCTGTTCTGTTGCTGGCATGGTTGAGGTTTCCCAGGTGGAGTCAAATTTAACCGTAGGCTCCACTCCTGGTGGTGCCCTTCTGGACATTCCTTTAAGGTTCAGCTTTGCAACCATACTGCCCACGTAAAACAAACACTTTGCCTTCATGAACGCTGTTTGGAGGGTCATGACTCGTGGGAATAACGCCGCCCAATCAGATAACCTGCTAGAGAGATCGTTCGTTGCTCCCAAGCATGACATCACACTCCCTAGGAGGAAGGTAATGCCACTGTGGCGACCGTACTCCTGGGGGCGACACAAGTGCACTGATGCCCAGCCACTGCTCGATGAATCTGCTGGTACATTGACCCAGACCACTACATTCCCCTCGCACGCTACACGGCCTGAATCTGACCCTGATGAAACTCAGGTTACCCTTCCCATATACAGTTCCATCTTACACGGTGACAAAGAGGAAGCTGCAGATGAAAGTGCAGGTTCGGCCCACCCGCCATCAGACACACCACCGTACTATCAGGGGCCCTGTGCCAGTGCCGTCGCCAACGAGTGGGCCCCCCCTGCTTGCTCAGGATCACAGCACTTGCAAAGTTGAAATACTGTGCAGTGAGATGGAAGATGGGGACGACGAGGAGTCCAGACAAGTACAGGGATTCCCTTGCGAGGAGACTTATTTGATTGTTTTCAATGTTGGGACAGCAATTTTTGGGGAGCACTATACTCTGGAGAATGATAGATGGGGCCCACCATACACTGGAACATTCCAAAGGTGGACATCAGACACTGGAGCAGCATTTACAGGGCCCATTATACACTAGATCATTAGAAATGGGGCCCATTATGTTTGGAGTATTATTTGGGCCCATAAGACAGTGGAGCTTCATCCATGGGGACCAACATATACTGTAGCATTATGTGGAGCTCATCATATACTGTTTCAAACATTATATGGGACCAATGATTCTGTATGGAGAAATAGATGGGCCTCGTCATGAGATGTAAAAAGTGAAGTATTTTTCATTGTACTATACCGCTATTTCTCTGCCGTATCGGAGCATGATGAGTTGTGGCATGTGTTAAAGGGGCGCTCTTTCGCCCAGGGCACATGAAAACCTGGAGCCAGCCCTCCCCCCCCCACAACTTTAGCCAAATAACCCCCATTTTTCAGTGCGTAACTTGTATTATGAAGTTAATTAAGGTTGACAAGCTTAAGTAAGAAGAATTGATGCTTTTGGCATTCAAATGGGCACTGTAGGTGTGTTTCCTGTCCTCCTCTCACTGCCGACTTTTATTCCCCATTGACTTACATTGGGTTTCGTGTTTCGGGACGACCCCGACTTTTCCCTATAATCGGACGATCTTGCTCGACCCGACTTTTGGAAAAGTCGGGTTTCACGAAACGAAACTCGACCCTAAAAAAACAAAAGTCGCTCAACTCTACTCAGAGATCACCCGAGCATGCTTGGGAAATCTTGAGTAACGAGTATACTCGCTCATCACTACTGGATATCCCTCTCTTTTCCTAAGGCTACCACCAAGCAGGAGGGGTTTTTCATCTGAGCTGATGATTTGCTGTCTAGTTCAATGTGGGATCGCCGAATCGCTTGATCACCCTCTCTTTTTTATTGCCTTGATCCATTACTTTTAGATTCAGAACAGCTGCAGAGTTAAAATAAGTTTTACTTAAAGGGAATCTGTCAGCAGCTTTTTGCTATTTCATCTGAGAGGAGCTTAATGTAGAAAAAGAGACCCTGAATCCAACAATGTATCACTTAGTTTACTGGGTGCTGTCATTCTGACACATAGTTTTTAGATTTAGCATGAAGCAGAGCTGAGAAAGCTGACCCCACCCACACCGGAGCTAACCCCGACCGCACCAGGCTCTCATGCACATAGCTCTTGACACTGAGGCGCTTATCAAAGAAGGGGGCGAAGTTGCACCAGGGCTTACAAGACCAGTTAGCCACAGCAATGTTAATCACAAGGTGATTAAAGCTTCAGACTAAGTAAACATCAGCACACAGCCGGATATGTGACACATGGTTGAGTTCAGTGTTTTATCCCCTACCTCATGGTGTCCTCAGATTACATAGCAAAAACCTGCTGACAGATTCCCTTTAATGCTTACATCTCTGCTGTTTACTTCAGCCCAGACAATTAAGTGTCTCATATTGCAGTGTGCGGAACAGAGAAGCAAATATTAAGAAGATAATGATTACCTTCATAGAGGGGTTTTGATTATGGTGCCCCCAGGAGTACGGTTGCCACAGTGGCCTTGCTTCCCTCCAGGGGGAAGTGATGTCATGCCTGGGAGCAGTGAAAGGGTCTCTCTGTCAGGTAGTACCAGCACCCAACACAGTTCCTACTCCAGGCCAGCAGAGGGAGCTCTGAACCTAACTGCAGAGGAGCTGCTCTCTGTGGTCAGGAATAGGAAGTTAAGTTAGTTAGAGTAAAAACACATGTGAAATGCACAAATGAGAACAAGTCTGTAGGACAATGTTCACACCACCCACTGATTGAAACACAAACAAAGCACAGAATGAAAAATGTGCAAAAATACCTTGCAGTAAGACATATAATAGTAGTCAGCAAGTGCTGATAGAAAGATGACAACAAATACAGGGTATTTAGTCGATACTTTTTTGCAAAAAAATGTATGCCAAGCTGCTCTTACAGGCTTGTTCACATTTGTGCATTCACATGTGTTTTTAATCCAGTTTTTTTCGTGCTTATCCATGATTTGAGAGACCCCACCCCTCTCTTGTGTGTCATGCACAAAAGGAGCTTTCTCATGCCACGAGCCCATACAGGAAAGTGCCTGTCTTAATCCTGCTCATTTAGACATTGTTCACATGTTCAGGTTTTAAATATGTTAGATAGGGACTGCTTCAATAGGGGTTACCTTGACATGGTGGAGCAGCTTGGCATACATTTTTTTGCAAAAAAAGTATCGACTAAATACCCTGTATTTGTTGTCATCTTTTTATCAGCACTTGCTGACTACTATTATATGTCTAACTGCAAGGTATGCGCATTTTTCATTCTGTGCTTTGTGTTTCAATCAGTGGGTGGTGTGAACATTGTCCTACAGACTTGTTCACATTTGTGCATTTCACATGTGTTTTTAATCCAGTTTTTTTCGTGTTTATGCATGATTTGAGAGACCCCACCCCTCTCTTGTGTGACATGCACAAAAGGAGCTGTCTCACGCCACGAGCCCATACAGGTAAGCTCCTGTCTTAATCCTGCTCATTTAGACACTGTTCACATGTTCAGGTTTTAAATATATTAGATAGGGACTGCTTCAATAGGGGTTACCTTGACGTGGTGGAGCAGCTTGGCATACATTTTTTTGCAAAAAAAAGTATCGACTAAATACCCTGTATTTGTTGTCATCTTTTTATCAGCACTTGCTGACTACTATTATATGTCTTACTGCAAGGTATTTTTGCACATTTTTCATTCTGTGCTTTGTGTTTAAGTTAGTTAGAGTGTAGACAGGGAAGAGTGTGGACATGTGGAGATGAGCTGCGGACTGGAGCTAGAGCAGAGCTCATCCCTGAAGCGCAGTGACCAGATGCCGGAGTCCGAGGCTGAGTAGATACTAACGGTCCCACAGCAGAAACCGGAGGAACAGAGGCTGTAAATGCTCTGTTCCCAAATGAGACTCGATGACACAGAAGCAACGTGTGAGCCAAAGACACCATTAAGGGCAGTTCATGAAGTAGGCTACATCTACCTGTCATGCGAGTGGAGTTCTAAGTAACAGACAGAAAGAGGAACTTGTGTGGAGTTCAGAACCGCAAGTACTTCAGAATAGCACTAGAAAGGAGACCTCACAACCCATCTGCATAGAGAGATTCCCAAATTGCTTCCAGGCTGATCAACTCCTGTACCATCTGTAATCTGAATCCTGGACTGTACCTACAAAGCCCAGTAAAAGGTATAAGAAACTGCACTCTGTTGTGTTCTTTTAATTCTCCCTTCATCACCTTCTCAGCACTGCTACATCCTTTGCTCCACACTATATCATCATCCACCTCTCAACATCTCTCATCTGCCCTGGGACTCAGCTCTGCCTGTGGAGAGCTATTCCAACACTGCTGCATCATGCCATCTGTCCCAGAGGATCTACACTGCAGCGCTGGCCCCTTGAGACCAGATACCACAGGTGGTGTCACAAACTCTTACTACAAAAACTCTTTATTTCTTATCCCCCTTTTATTGGACCCCCAGGGCCACGGACTGGGTCACCACCGCTGTGACACTGCCCCTTTAAAAAGCGGTCTGTTACCAAGTTCTCCACTGCCCTGGCGGGCGCTCCATGATCATTTATAAATTTCTTTCATAGGTTTGATCTCTAGGATTAGGAGGGATTTGGGGTGTAAACATAATAAACAATGAGTAAAACATCAATGCAAACAGAGAAAGGGTCTGCGACCCAGACTGGTAGGTGAGATCGGCTAGCCCCATACTACAGGAGGTCACAACCAGGTTTCGCCTCAGGCAGGCAGCACTAATTACTCCTCAGGAGCCCATAATCCTGAAATATGCAGTGATTACACACTGTCCATTATAAAAGTGTTTAATGTGCTACTTACTACCAAAGCTAAGATAGACGGCATGCTTATACTTGTAAAGGAATGATGAAAAAGATAATGGGGGATGTCATATAAATATACTGAGAAACTCTGTATAACATAAAATATAAGCAAAAAAGAAAGGGAAGAATGGCAGACACATCTATTCTCAGACATAATATAACCATTATT
The DNA here is from genome assembly GCF_039654945.1 of Dendrobates tinctorius. Classification (NCBI taxonomy): domain Eukaryota; kingdom Metazoa; phylum Chordata; class Amphibia; order Anura; family Dendrobatidae; genus Dendrobates; species Dendrobates tinctorius. The sequence continues at coordinate 32,359,667 of NW_027361697.1, forward strand.
TTAGAAAAGATGGAGTCTATTGACCTCTAGAATGATCTCAGCGAGTCCAAACCGTGAAGAGATAAGACCATAATAGCAAAAGGACAGAAAAAGAACGAGTCCCTTAAGTAAGGCTCTGTTCACATGTCCAGTATCATCAGTTATGAAACGATCTAGCAGCAATCCATTGACAAAGAAGTTGTGCAGATATAACTGTTTTGTCCGGCTGAAAAAAAAATGGTTTCAACTGGATCCGTTTTTTTAACAATGAAGTCTATGGAACACTGACTAGTTACAGCCCGTGAGCACTGAAATCTCATTAGCAGAAAACTTCACCTGGCGATTAAAGAGGAGCTGCAACGCGGATTTCTTCCCCAAAGATATCAATGTGATCAGTATTACAGCGCCATTACAGCCATGTCTTTACTTGCTGACAGGTTTTCTTGAAGGTGCATTCACCCTGAATGACTACAGCCGTTAGAGGGGTTTTACACCCCAAGCCAAGATTTCAGCTAGCAGTAGAGCTTCTGGAATAACTGACAGTGCGCTCTATACACAATGTCAGGATTCAGCTCTGCCTGTCGGTTGGAGCGGTTGTCACGTCACTACAGGAATGTGATTAGCGCTAAATTGTGGTCACGTTCTGACCAGATTATGATCTTTTCAGAACATTGAGAGAAGATGATGAGAATCACATACCTGCAGTTACATGACAAAGCGGTGGATGCCATGTTAACGGCTGCAGTCTGGCAGGGTGAATTCACCTTTCTCCTGTTCGAGATAATTGTTGCAGTCAGTATCTAGTACAGATAACAGCCCGTAGTCTGCAATGCTTACTGGTAATGAAATGGCGCCTGTATGTGCACACGATAAGTATTTGCTACGCCATAAACGCTTGACAGGAAAATTGCCTTGAAACTGCAGTGTTTTTTTATGAGATTTTTTCCCGTTATTTAGAATGGTTCAAAAATGTTGCAAAAATGCTGAAAGTATATCTGCTGCAGACATGAAGCTGCTACAAGGAAAAAAATAAGCTGCTTTTCCATGAGATTTCAGACGTCTCATTCACTTTAGGCTATGTGCACACGTTGCGGATTCCACTGCGTTTTTTTCCGCGCGGAAACGCAGGTAAAACCGCAGGTAAAGTGACCTGCGGTTTTGCTGTGTTTTGGCCAGCGGTTTTGCCCTGCGGTTTCACACCTCTACTATGTTAAAGGTGTGAAACCGCAGCAGAATCCGCAGAAATAATTGACATGCTGCGGAAAAAAAACCGCAGCAAAACCGCGCGGAAAAAACCGCAGCGTGAGCACTGCGGTTTTGAAAACCCATAGGCTAACATGGTAAAGTACCATGTCTGCGGAACTGCTGCAGTTCCGCAGGGCCAAAACCGCAGCGGAACCGCAGCTTGTGCACATAGCCTTACTGGTACTATCAAACATTGCGTTTTCGGGATCATAGAGCTCTTTATTACAAATATGTCCGGCCCTCTAGTTGAAATGAATTAACTTTTTCCTGGAGGGAAATATAGTATATATTCTACATTATGTCAATTCAGCATTGTCTGTCAATGATAAAGTCCAGTTTGCAGAAATTTGTATTTGAAAAATGTGACTTAAACCCAAATGAGCCATAACCCACAACTGCATGGAAATATTTCATTCACCACGCACCTGGTGGGCCTGTGTGCCCTCAAATACCAGGGCTGAATTTCAGTTGCAGACCGGCCCTGTCTCCTAGCATGGACCTAACTGCAAGTACCTGAGAACATGGAACTAGAATTGTCATCTGCAACCAGAACACAGCACCGCTTGGAGACAGGAAGGGCAGGCACCGACACAGGTGTCACACTCCGTGACTTTTTGCGGACAGGGAAAATTACTGAGACATGTTCGATATTGATCTGAGTGTCGGATCCAACTGGGAATGAAATGATGGCATCCGTGTGCTGTCCATTTTTCAGTGACTGATAGTAGAAGGTGGAGAAACCTTTTTTATCCTTCATCAGTTAAAAAACGGATGAAACTCTGATGACCGTCTAATGAAAATCTGATGAGACTCAACGATGAAATTCAGTCCGTTTTTTTCGTACTCTCGTAAAAATACTGATGTCTTAATGAGGCCTTATACAGAAGTAATTCTGTATTACTTTTTTTTACCTCTTTCCAATAAATTATATTAAAATCTTTAACCATGGAAATGTTGGGAGACCGCCGCACACATTAGCTCAGTCAATCCATCCAAAATTAGGGTTCAGCTCACTTCCATCTAATACCGTATGTAGATGCAGCTTAAAACTGAAATTTGGAAGGATCACTACTCTTTAAGCAGTTTCTTCAGATGGTATGGTATCCGTAAATTGCTTTATTCATGTTAGTTTCTTCGGAAGCATATATGACTGTTTTATTGAACTGAAACACTTATAAAAGTGAGAGTTATACACTCATGTGTTTAATGAATCATATTGTGACTGGAAGTTTTCGTCTCAGCCGCAGAGGTAGAAATCATGCCTTGTGACAGTACATAGTGATGATAAAGACTTTATCACCCTTTGAAAAATTAGAGAATATGAAACTGATGTGCAAACGTTGACACATAATTGGTTTTTATCCTATTTAATAACCTCTTATAGATCGCAAAATGTTTATATGTGGAAATGATGGCATGAAACATATATTACGTAATTCCCTAATACTAAGCATAAATAGTTCCCAGATGGGTTTTTTCCGATAATGACGTATGCTCTCTAGTGACTGGGAAGCTTCTTTTTCTGTCTGTTTTATGAAAAAGGCTAGGACCTGTTGAAGCGTATTGAGCGCAAAACGGCTGTTGTCCGTCTTCCAGCACATTGCTCCCGTGCCTATGCCGATGTCTTGTGTATGTGAAATAAAGTGATTTGATTCACATGAACGGTGAGTGCCATCCTGCTTTTTCTCTTTCTCCACAACGAAATGTTCTGTTTTTTCAATATGGGATTGAGCACCCGTTCCAAGTGGGATTAAGGTGTTTTTTATTAATGTGAATAATATATGTGCACACATTCAGGGTATTTTTCCACACAACAGTGCCGGATATCTATTTTCATAAATGAAGAACCATCTTTTGAAATATTCAGTTATGCGTTTTTGTTGTTTTTATTCTGTAGAGGCGCAGATGTCTACTTTGTGTTGGCCATTTAGGGCTCATCCTGTCGATTTGTACTTTTTCTACTACATAGAAAGTTGCATATCAGAACATATTCTCTCCTAGATGAGCTGCTACAATGTTTCTTGGTGGTGGAGGCCATTGTGTGATAAGCAGTATACTTGCCTTGAAAATATAGGCTGCAATGAGGGACACAATACCTTTCTATGTTGTGGCACATAATGCAGTCTGTATCAAGCCCAGTGAGCAAAGTTAGCGCAAATATAGCAGGCACACCCAATACCCAGTGCCTTTTTTTCTGCCACACAAGGCCGATCTTGTTTCCATTGCTGAAAATTTTCTTTCCATGAATTTATATCATTGAAGTAGTCATGCCATGCAGAGGAAGTTTTTCGAGGCGATAAAAAACGATAAGTGGAAAATGCTTCAGAAAACTCCTGTTTTTGGAGGAGTTTTTTTGTTTTGTTTCCTAAAGCAGTTGTGGGGTGTGTTCACACAGAGTTTTTTGTTGAGTTTTCAGAGCAGAAACTTTCCACCATCCTTATCAAAACTTTTTTGGAGAATTTCTTCTCCAGAAAATTCAACAAAGTTGCTAATACTCTTGGTGTGGATTCCATCAAGAGCTACTTTCAAAGAATTGACAAGCATGAGAACAGCAGTGTTTTACAATATGTTTTACAATATAAATGAATAAAAGAGTCTTTTCAGCATTTTTACAGCAAATTATCAGACTTTTTTTTAGGAGTTGCCCCCACTCCAATAAACACCTCAAAAATTTCTGTGTGCACATCTATTTCTTTTACTTGTTTATATAAACCCATTAATTCCATAGTGCTTTAAAGATCTCACCACCACTGTCCCCATTGGGTCTCACAATCTAAATTCCCTATCATTATGTCTTTGGAGTGTAGGAGGAAACTGGAGAGCTCAGAGGAAATCCTTACAAACATGGGGAGAACATAGGGTCTAAGAAGTAAGGTTTCTCCTTGCGGAGAGTGACATGCCAGCTGTGGCTTGTCAAGGTAAGGAGACTTATTCGCCGTGCAATGCTCCTCTGGGAAAATAATATGCAAATTGCCTCTTCAGAAAGAAAGAGGACTTTTACTCTACAGCGCCACCTATTGGTAGTAGCGATCCTACAAGTCACAATCAACCCTTTAACGAGTCTTGTAGTATGACTTAGGATACAAGCCAAATCAGAATCTCAATTTGCAGACACGGTGTTTCGAGCTGTTGGCTCTCGTCAGTGCAAAGTATGAGATCTGATTTGGCAAGGTGAGAGGCTCTGGACTAGGGTCTAAGAAGTAAGGTTTCTCCTTGCGGAGAGTGACATGCCAGCTGTGGCTTGTCAAGGTAAGGAGACTTATTCGCCGTGCAATGCTCCTCTGGGAAAATAATATGCAAATTGCCTCTTCAGAAAGAAAGAGGACTTTTACTCTACAGCGCCACCTATTGGTAGTAGCGATCCTACAAGTCACAATCAACCCTTTAACGAGTCTTGTAGTATGACTTAGGATACAAGCCAAATCAGAATCTCAATTTGCAGACACGGTGTTTCGAGCTGTTGGCTCTCGTCAGTGCAAAGTATGAGATCTGATTTGGCAAGGTGAGAGGCTCTGGACTAGGGTCTAAGAAGTAAGGTTTCTCCTTGCGGAGAGTGACATGCCAGCTGTGGCTTGTCAAGGTAAGGAGACTTATTCGCCGTGCAATGCTCCTCTGGGAAAATAATATGCAAATTGCCTCTTCAGAAAGAAAGAGGACTTTTACTCTACAGCGCCACCTATTGGTAGTAGCGATCCTACAAGTCACAATCAACCCTTTAACGAGTCTTGTAGTATGACTTAGGATACAAGCCAAATCAGAATCTCAATTTGCAGACACGGTGTTTCGAGCTGTTGGCTCTCGTCAGTGCAAAGTATGAGATCTGATTTGGCAAGGTGAGAGGCTCTGGACTAGGGTCTAAGAAGTAAGGTTTCTCCTTGCGGAGAGTGACATGCCAGCTGTGGCTTGTCAAGGTAAGGAGACTTATTCGCCGTGCAATGCTCCTCTGGGAAAATAATATGCAAATTGCCTCTTCAGAAAGAAAGAGGACTTTTACTCTACAGCGCCACCTATTGGTAGTAGCGATCCTACAAGTCACAATCAACCCTTTAACGAGTCTTGTAGTATGACTTAGGATACAAGCCAAATCAGAATCTCAATTTGCAGACACGGTGTTTCGAGCTGTTGGCTCTCGTCAGTGCAAAGTATGAGATCTGATTTGGCAAGGTGAGAGGCTCTGGACTAGGGACTGGGGAGAACATACAAACTCTTTGCAGATGTTGTCTGAGCCACTGTGTTGCCCATAGCTCAAGAAAAAGTATAATGTTAAAAGAAAACATAGTAAGAAAAAACAGATTTTTGTATATGAATATGAAGTTTCATTTTTGGAATAAATATAAATGATTGAAGTTGGATCTATATGGCGACTTTCACTACAATACAGGTGAAACACTGGACACTGTACGACAGATTTAAAAGTCTTAATACTAAAAGGTCATTTTAAGGACGACAGAGAGAAGAATTTTGGAATTCAAACTCTTAAGGATGTTCAATTCTTTGACAATAGGACTCAATGTAACACTTGGATTCATGACTACATGGGCACAATTCACACCTCCACCAGACGGATTCTGGGTATATAAGGGAACATTCCCACTGCCTCTCCATTTCTAAAACCCTCATTTGGTTTCCTTGGCTTATCTTTAGGACACATCACCCCTTCTACCTCATGAACAAATGTCCTCATGTAATATCTGTTAAATGATTTGCTCTTGTCTTATTAATTCATTTGTAATCTTGCCTGAAGAAGGAGCCTCTGTGCTCTGAAAGCTTGTAAACATACAGGTGCTTCTCACAAAATTAGAAAATCATAAAAAAGTTAATTTATTTCAGTTCTTCAATACAAAACGTGAAACTCATCTATATATATAAAAATGAATGTATGTATGTGTGTATGTATGTGTATTGGCCACGCCCACTCCACATAGCCACAACCAATCACTAAGCTTGTGTGTATATCAGCCATTCCCACTACATATAGTCCCAACCAATCACTAAGCATCTTTCATTTCACCAGAGCTGTTTAAAAGAAGCTGAGCTGTGATTGGTTGCTATGAGCAACAGTTTTCCTTGTAGACAGTTGTGGTTACTGAGGCCTATTATTCTTATCATTTCTATGGTGTTAACATCCTTCTATAAAGCTGGAAATAACACAATTTATTACCGTGCCGACACAGACCACCCTCTGACACAGAATGCAGGGGGAGCCCCGAATTAGGAACTTCTCTTTGTCTGGCATGAAGCATCTCATTAACTTCAAACACAGATTAAAAAAAGAAACACAAGACTGATTTCTCCAACCCAGGTATCATTTTAATCTATGTAACAGCGCCAACCTGACAATGTTGCCTCTGAAGGGATGATGTGGGATATTAGGGGTAGTAGTCTGGTGGCTCTAGCTGATGGGGTGATGTGGGATATTAGGGGTAGTAGTCTGTTGGCTCTGGCTGATGGGATGATGTGGGATATTAGGGGTAGTAATTAGGTGGTTCTGGCTGACAGGATATGTAGGATATTAGTGGTAGTTGTCCGGTGGCTCTGGCTGATGGGATGATGTGGGATATTAGGGGTAGTAGTCTGGTGGCTCTGATGGGATGAAGTGGGATATTAGGGGTAGTAGTCTGGTGTTTCTGGCTGACGGGATGATGTGGAATATTAGTGGTAGTAGTCCGGTGGCTCTGATGGGATGATGTGATATATTACAGGTAGTAATCCAGTGGCTCTGATGGGATGATGTGGGATATTAGGGGAAGTAGTCCAGTGGCTATGGTTGATGGGATGATGTGTGATATTAGGGGTAGTAGTCCAGTGGCTCTGAAGGGATGATGTGGGATATTATAGTGAATGTGGCTATGCGGAGTGGGCGGAGCTATACACTCAGCTTTATATATATAGAGAGAGAGAGATAGTCATTATAATTTGTTATAACTAACCGTAGTTAGTTACTATGCCTGGGCAGCGCCGGGCTCTTCAGCTAGTATATTATAAACTGTGATTTGTTTCATTTATTTGTTTATTTCTGTTAATGTTGGTGATTATGGCTTACAACCAGTCCAATAGAAAAAGAATCCTTGATAAAGACCAACATTGGTAAAAACGTCGCATCATGGCGGAATAAAGTTTGCTTTAATTTTTTCATCACCTGGATTAGATGCTGTTCCTTTTTTACTTGTATGGCTTACAGCTAATGAAAACCCCCAAATCATTATCACAGTAACTTAGAATAATTAACAAAAACACATGCAAATGCTTGCTAAGCAGTTAAAAACATCCCTTAGTCTGTTTCAGTAGGCTCCACAATCATGGGGAAGACTCTGACTTGACAGATGTCCAGAAGGAAATCATTGTCACACTCCACAAGGAAAGTAACTATTACATTTGATTTGGAATTCAAGGTCTAGTGTGAAGTTTCCCCAGTCTGTGATGGTTTGGGGAGCCATGCCATCTGTGGTGTAGGTCCACTGTGTTTTATAAACACATACATACATACATTTCAGTAGGCCAACATTTCAGATTTTTGAATAATTTTTCTAGCTGGTGTTATAAAGTATTCTAATTTACTGAGATAATGACTTTTGGGTTTTCATTGGCTGTAAGCCATCATCATCAACATTAACAGGAATAAACACTTGAAATAGATCACTCTGTAATGACTCTATATAATATACAAGTTTCACTTTTTGTATTGAGGAATTGAAATAAATTAACTTTTTGATGATATTTTAATTTTGTGAGAAGCACCTGTGCATTTTCTTGTTAGCCAAAAGGTGTATCACTCAGAGAATACTTTTGTTATTTTTGGGCATAAAAGTATTTACATTGTTTGTGTTCAAAGTAGGCAAGTCGCAGCGTGATGATCATTGCTTCATGTGACTTGTCTGGCTTGATTTGTTTCAAAATGTATTTGTTCTTCTCGCCATCCATGGTGTTGATTGCATCCTGCTCAGCACCACATTTCAAAGGCGTCCTTTCTTCTTCCGTCTTGTTTCTTTATCATGAATGTTGTTGCTAAATTGCAGCATAATGAAAGTGAATGGGGTGTCATTGCGCCTCGCCATACCCTGTGACAAGCAAGTCACTAAAATCCAACTTGTTTTGACAGGTGGTGATACCTTATGGGTCACAATGCGACCCCCTTCATTTGCACAATTCTGTGATATAGCAGCTCATACAAGCGATCTTTGGTCATGCAACCTGAATTATAGCCAAAATTGCCTCAGGCAATATCATCAGAATGTAAAAAAAAGCTAAGAAAAAGAAATGTTATCTAATTTTTGTCTTATAAGATGTAAAGATAGTCTACATTTTAGAAGAGTTCAAAAATAATATTAATCTTTAAAAAGAAATCACCTTTACAATTCTGCATTCTCAATGGTAAAATGTAGCTCTGACCTGCTGGGTCCTAAACTTCATAAGCATTGACAGGGTTAATGACAGGGTTAATGACAGGGTCTTTCTTGTTACTAAGGATATAACCAGTTGGTTCATAAATAGGTTTTACAGAGGGAAATACCTGTGAGCATCACCGGAAATTATTTATTGATAGCTAAAGAATTTGGCTGCTGATCTGCTTATACTTTCCCTAAAAAATACTTTGCTAGAAGTCCCCTTGGCATTTTGCATATTTTACTTGGAATCCATTTAATATTTTTAAGGTTAAATGTTTCCTTCATGACTCTGATATTTGTGTAAACTCTTCATGATTGTGAGATGGAAGAAGCGATCTATTGTATCATTCATTAGCAAATAATACTGCTTAGCCTTGACTATATACCAGAAAATTATGGGAAAGTTTTTAAAGGCTTGTCTGGTCTTAAGCTATATGTCTGCAGTCATGCTATGTGGCTACAAAGTTGTGAATCTTCACATCTCACACACTGTGCGCTGTGAGAATTCTCTGGTGCTGACACCGAGAGCGGGCAGTCATGTGACCTTAAGTATGCAATTTGCATATTTCCCGACACATTTCGACTAGATTGTATTCGGCCTCACTCAATATACTTGCATTGAGTAAGACGCGCCCATCTAGTGGGCATGTGACCTCATGTATGTAAATCATATACTTGTAGTCACGCCCGCCACTCCCGGCTTCAGCAACAGAGAATACTCACACCGCATAGTGCGCAAGATGTGAAGATTCACAACCCTTTTAATTTCTCAAATATTATGGCAAAAGACAGGATGCCCATAAATGAATGTGAATAAAAATTCTAAGTTATGCTTCTAGCTATGGATTACCCCAATATTTTTTTTGCAAATTTCTCTGCTGAGGCGATCTTGATTAAAATGAGTTCAATTTGCGTGTTATAGAGCAAGAGGAGCTAATCAGCTTCATGTACACTGCATTACCATTTTGAAGTCTAGCCATAGATTTTCAATAATGTTCAGATCAGGGGACTGTGAAGGCATTATAAAATTCCTCAGCTTACACCTTTTGAGGTCATCTATTGTGGATTTTGACATGGGTTTAGGATCATTATCCATTTGTAGAAGCCATCCTCTTTTCAACTCCAGCTTTTTTACACATGGTGGTGTTATGTTTGCATCAAGAAATTGTTGAAATTTCATTGAATCCATTCTTCCCTCTACCCGTGAAATCTTCGCCGTGCCATTGGCTGCAACACAATCCCAAAGCATGATTGATTCATTCTCATGCTTAAAGGTTCTTGAGTTGTTATATTCCTAAAATTATGTCCCCCTTTTTCTCCATACATTGATCATTGTGGCCAAAGACTTGTTTTCAAAATGAATCAGTCTTGTTTAGATGCTGTTTTGCAGACTTCTGACACTGAATTTTATGGTCAGGATGCAGGTTAAGTTTTCTTCTGATGACTCTTCCATGAAAGCCATATTTGTGCAGGTGTCTCTGAACAGTAGAGCAAATGACCACAACTCCAGAGTCTGCTAAATTTTTCTGAAGGTCTTTTGCAGTTAAGCAGGAGTTCTGATTTGCATATTTGGCAAATTTAGGTGTAACAGATTGTCCAGGAGCTCATTTATGCCCTGATCCATGCCTCGGAGAAGATTTTGTAGGACACTACCCACTGTCTTATCAGAAGAATGGTCAGATGTTGCCAAAAGCGGCCTGCACGGGTATAAAGCCCACACAATACTAACACCAACCACCTGCCAGGATCCACTCTTTGATGTAGCGTGCTGGGGCATGACAGGAGAAGACCAGTGCCTCGCCAGTGGCAACCAACAGTTGAAACCAAACAAGGGCTCTTTAGAAATGGAGTTTTATGCTTATAGCTAGTGTTGAGCGATACCATCAGGCTATGCCTGCTACAATGACAGTGATTGACACATTAGCCAATGATGGGACAGTAGTAGTCCCATCATCCGGCTAATGTGTTGAATGTAAAAAAAAACAAACCACATACATACTACTTACATACGACATATATACTACATTCATACAACATACATACATACTACATACATACTTCATATATACTACATATATACTACATTCATACAACATACATACATACTACATACATACTTCATATATACTACATTCATGCAACATACATACTACATACATACTTCATATATACTACATTCATACAACATACATACACACTACATATATACTACATTCATACAACATACATACATACTGCATACATACTTCATATATACTACATTCATACAACATACATACTACATACATACTTCATATATACTACATTCATACAACATACATACATACTACATACATACTTCATATATACTACATTCATACAACATACATACATACTACATACATACTTCATATATACTACATTCATACAACATACATACTATATACATACTTCATATATACTACATTCATACAACATACATACATACTACATATACAGTATACTACATTCATACAACATACATACATACATACTACATGCTACATACATACTACATTCATACAACATACATAGTACATACTACATACATACTACATAAATACAACATACATAAAACATGCTACAGACATACAACATACATAAATAGTACATACTACATACAACACATTCATACATTCATACAATACATACATATAGACATACAGTACATATAACATAGAGTACATACTCACTATCACTTGTCACTTTGATCCCCGAAGCCAGTGTCATCTTTAAAAAATATTAAAATAACAAACAACCGATATACTCCCTTATCCGCAGAAATCCACGAGTGTCCCACAACGATCTCCCGTGGAGAACAGCAGCATCAGCTGATTCCACTGCTCTCTAGGGGCCCCAGGAATACAATGACAGGAGGTAGGTATCCTTCCGCACTGTATTCCTCCGGCACTGTAAAAAAATAGTCCCTAGTCTCACTTTTGGCATTGCTGTGTGAGAAAGTTCCCATGCAGCTTTTGACATAAAGTGAGACCAGTGAACTATAGTAACCTCTCAGTGATGCAGTGCAGGAGATCGTCGTGGGACACTCGTGGATTTCTGCAGATCAGGGAGTATATCGCTTGTTTGTTATTTTAATATTTTTTAAAGATGACACTGGCTTCGGGGATCAAAGTGACAAGTGATGGTGAGTATGTACTCTATGTTATATGTACTGTATGTCTATATGTATGTATTGTATGAATGTATGAATGTATTGTATGTAGTATGTATGTAGTATGTATGTAGTATGTATGCTGTATGAATGTAGTATATATGTAGTATGTATGTATGTTGTATGAATGTAGTATGTATGTATGTTGTATGAATGTAGTATATATGTAGTATGTATGTAGTGTATATGTAGTATGTATGTATGTATGTTGTATGAATGTAGTATATATGTAGTATGTATGTATGTATGTTGTATGAATGTAGTATATATGTAGTATGTATGTATGTGTGTTGTATGAATGTAGTATATATGTAGCAAGTATTGAGATAAAACACTCCGGGATCGCCTTTGCTGGGGTCAAAGGTATAACTGACAATGGGTCAGGTTTATTAAAGGTGAAAGCAATGCATAAAGGAAAAAAAACAAAACAAATCCTTGCCTGTCTGGCACTAACTAAACAAGGTATAACCTAACTACCAACTGGCGGGCTTCCCCCGTCCAGCCAAACCACTTACAGTGGGCACTGCTTTCATTCACGTGTGTCTCTCACACAGACAGGCTCTCTGTGTCCCCAGGCTGAGACACTCACACAACCACCTAGCATCCTTTTATATCCGCCTCCCATTATTCATTAGTAACCAGGTGATATACTGACCCGACTAGGCCACATAGGAAAGGTATCTGGGCGAGATATACCTGCACTCAACCACTATTCCCACATAATTCTCACATATCCCCCTCTCTGCTCAGACCACTCCGGTGGAGCAATGATACCCGCCAAACAGTACACTTGAGACAGGGCATCTGCATTCCCCATCTGTACCCCTGGGCGGTGCTCCACCGTAAAAGTGTAGGCCTGCAGGGCAAGGAACCACCGGGTCACCCGGCTATTCCGTTCCTTGTGCAAGTGCATCCACTTGAGAGGGGCATGGTCAGTGATCAGCCTGAACTTTCGGCCCACCAGGTAATATTTGAGGGCCTCTAGAGGCCACTTAATGGCTAGGCACTCTTTTTCTACGACTGCATACTTTTGCTCATGTTTATTCTGCTTCCTACTGAGATAGAGGACTGGGTGTTCCACTCCGTCCCTCACTTGTGACAGTACGGCCCCGATACCGGTATCCGAGGCATCCGTTTTTGTACCACAAACTCGCTGCAGAAGTCCGGAGTCACCAGTACGGGTTGAGAGCAAAGTGCCCGTTTTAGGCTATGGAAGGCTTCTTCAGCTGCTAAATTCCATTTAATCATGACGGAGTCTTTCCCTTTGCTAAGATCCGTCGGGGGGTAGCGATGGCTGCAAAATTGGTATGAACCGGCGATAATAGCCGGCGATCCCCAGAAAGGCTTGCACCTGCTTCTTGTTGACAGGTTGCGGCCAGTCCTGAACCGCTTGAATCTTATCAACCTGGGGTTTAACAACACCCCTCCCAATTACATACCCCAAATACTGGGCTTCTTCTAGCCCGATGTGACATTTCTTGGGGTTCGCGGTTAGACCTGCCTCCCACAGGTCGTCAATTACAGCTTGTATTTTCTGGAGATGAGTCTCCCAGTCCAAGCTGTAAATGACAATGTCATCCAAATAGGCCGAAGCGTACTGCCTATGTGGCCTCAGGACTCGATCCATCAGTCTCTGGAAGGTCGCCGGTGCTCCGTGCAGCCCAAATGGCATATACACATACTGAAATAAACCTTCCGGCGTAGCAAATGCCGTCTTTTCTCTGGTAGCCTTCGCCAGAGGGATCTGCCAATACCCCTTTGTTAGGTCTAGGGTCGTAATATACCGGGCTTTTCCTAACCGATCTATTAACTCGTCTACCCGGGGCATAGGGTAGGCATCAAATTTTGAGACCGCATTCAGTTTCCTGAAGTCATTGCAGAACCGGATGGTGCCATCCGGTTTAGGAATTAACACAATCGGGCTGGACCAAGCACTGTGCGATTCCTCAATGACACCTAACTCTAACATTGCCTTCACTTCTCGGGAAACGGCTTCACGGCGTGCTCCTGGAATTCTGTAGGGTTTCACGTGAACTGTGACACCAGGTTCCGTTACGATGTCATGTTTCATTAGCGTAGTCTGCCCCGGTTTTTCTGAGAAAAACTTTTGGTTGTGAAGTAGAAACTGCCTGACCTCAGTCTTTTGCCGCTCCGAGAGAGTCTCTGCAACCCGTACCTCCGGTACAGTATGCGAGCAGACGGGACGGGCCAGCTCCGCTGACAAGGCAGACCGATCTTTCCAGGGTTTTATCAGATTTACATGATAAACCTGTTCAGGTTTCCGTTTACCTGCCTGGTATACTTTGTAGTTTACTTCACCAACTCTTTCCTTAATCTCAAAGGGGCCCTGCCACTTTGCTAGGAACTTACTGTCCACCGTGGGGACCAGGATCAACACCCTATCTCCGGGTGCAAACGTACGGATCTTGGTGCCCCTATCTTAGATTCTTTTTTGGGCTCCTTGAGCCTGCATCATGTGTTCTTTGACCATAGGCATAACAGCCGCAATAAGGTCCTGCATTTGGGATACGTGATCTATCACCGTTTTAAACGGAGTGACCTGACCCTACCAGGATTCTTTGGCGACGTCTAACAGTCCGCGTGGACGTCGGGCGTACAATAACTCAAAAGGCGAGAACCCCGTGGAAGACTGGGGCACTTCCCTGATGGCAAAAAGCAAATACAGAAGTAAATAGTCCCAGTTCTTCCCATCCTTGTCTATCGCCTTTCTCAGCGTCTGCTTCAGAGTTTTATTGAACCTTTCAACCAACCCGTCTGTTTGAGGGTGATACACAGATGTGCGTAACGGTTCAATTTGTAACAACCAGCAGAGCTCCTTCATTACCCTGGACATAAAGGGAGTCCCCTGGTCGGTGAGTATCTGTTTTGGTATACCGACCCGACTAAACACATGCACCAGTTCCTTGTCAATCGTCTTGGTGGCCGTGTTACGCAAAGGGATGGCCTCCGGGTGACGTGTGGCATAATCCAAGAGGACCAGGATATGTTGGTGTCCACGTGCAGACCGTGGAAGGGGCCCAACTAAATCCATCCCAATCCTCTCAAACGGGACCTCAATAATAAGTAGGGGTACCAAAGGGCTACAGAACCGGGGCTTAGGTGCAGAGGCTTGGCAGTCAGGACAAGACTCACAATATACACGAATATCGTGATGCATGCCTGGCCAAACAAAACAGTGTAATATCCTTTCGGTGGTTTTCTGGACTCCCAGGTGACCTCCCATCACATGTCCGTGGGCCAGGTCCATCACCTGCCGCCGGTAGGGTTTTGGCACGACTAATAGTTGCACGGAGTCTTCCCCCTTTTTCTCTATCTGATATAGTAAATCATTCTCCAGGACCATGTAAGGATATGTCAGCCTAGAGCCAGGTTCTACGGGTACCCCATTTATCACTTTTACATTTGTCCTAGCCTGAGAAAGGGTAGGATCCTTTATTTGCTTGCTTTGGAAGTCATCTTTCTGAACTTCCAAATCCGGCAAACGGGGAGGTGGACGGCTGTCGGCCTCCTCCTCTTCCCTGGTCTCCTCCGTATCACCCGCCATGACTGAAAACGGGAACTGCAGGTCATTTCCACCAGACTCTTCCCCCGAGCCTTCCGGGGGGACCTCTTCCAGGGGTTCGGGACCCACACGCGTCCTGGGAGAAGAATCATGTACACTATTACCCGGGGGCATCAACTGATTCTCCCAAATTGCCAGAACTGGGGAAAATACGGCCCAAGATATCATGCAATAACGCAGGGACGAGTCCCACTTTATGTTGCACAGACCAATAGGAAGTAGTAATGCATATGACCGTGGTGAGGTACGAACAGGTGTCTCCATGCACACACGTTACAGAAAATTAGTCTGATGGTCCAGTCGGGGCTGACACCAGACTGGCCTTCACCAGAGTCACCACACTTCCCGAGTCTAACAATGCCACCACATTTTTGCCATCAACAGTTAAATCACACAAGTGTTTTTCCACATCCTTTTGACCGGCATTCACACTCACTACCCGTGCAACCATAGACATGTGGTTTTTAGAGTCTGTGACGTCGCACTGCATGGGTTCAGTAGTGACCGGACAGTTTGCAGCAATGTGGCCCATCTCTTGGCAGCGGAAACACCTAACAGGCCCCTTGCTTAGACCATAGTTCGTTACTCTCGGCCTCGCATTGTGGGCCGTCCCGGTTTCCTCCCCCACTGTCTTAGGGATTTTTCCTTCTCCCCTACTCCCTGGAACAGTCTTACCGGTTCCACGTGGAGATGATGAAGAACGAGGAGTCCTTCCGCCATGGATCGGAGTCCTTCCGCCACGGACTAACGTTCAACCAGATCCACCAATTGATCTGCCATCGTAGGATTTTCATGGCTTACCCACTTCCTCAGGGCTGGCGGTAGAGCTCTCAGGTACTTGACCATGATGACTCTCTGGATTATCTCTGGTGCTGTCAGCACCTCGGGTTGTAGCCACTTTTTCGTCATGTGGATCAGGTCGAACATCTGTGACCGCGGTGGTTTATCCGGCTGATAAGTCCATTGATGCACTCTCTGTGCACGGACAGCGGTAGTCACTCCCAGCCGGGCAAAAATCTCGGCTTTCAGTATGTCAAAGTCCTGCGCGGCTTCAGGTTCTAAGTCATAATAAGCCTTTTGGGCCTCACCGGAAAGAAACGGAGCAATCAGGCTGGCCCATCGTGCCTTCGGCCATCTTTCTCGCACCGCCGTCCGTTCAAACGTGGTCAGGTATGCCTCGACGTCATCTTCGGTCGTCATCTTCTGCCAGTACCGACTCACGTGAATCACTCTCGACTCGGCTTCCAGGTTAACCTCAGGTAAGCTTGCCAGGCACTGCGCCACCTGCTGGAGAAGCGAACGATCGGTAGCTGTCATGTCCACCAACTCCTTCAGCTGAGCCATCATCACCCGATTAGCTTCTTGCTGGATGGCAGTGGACTGTACCAGCGCTTTCACCACGTCCTCCATGTTCATGCTTCCAATGTGATGCCCGCGTTCTCCACCACAATGTGATAAAACACTCCGGGATCGCCTTTGCTGGGGTCAAAGGTATAACTGACACTGGGTCAGGTTTATTAAAGGTGAAAGCAATGCATAAAGGAAAAAAAACATAAAACAAATCCTTGCCTGTCCGGCACTAACTAAACAAGGTACAACCTAACTACCAACTGGCGGGTTTCCCCCCGTCCAGCCAAACCACAGTTACACTGGGCACTGCTTTCATTCACGTGTGTCTCTCACACAGACAGGCTCTCTGTGTCCCCAGACTGAGACACTCACACAACCACCTGGCATCCTTTTATATCCGCCTCCCATTATTCATTAGTAACCAGGTGATATACTGACCCGACTAGGCCACATAGGAAAGGTATCTGGGCGAGATATACCTGCACTCAGCCACTATTCCCACATGATTCTCACATTATGTATGTATGTTGTATGAATGTAGTATATATGTAGTATGTAGTACGTATGTATGTATGTATGTATGTTGTATGAATGTAGTATATATGTAGTATGTATGTATGTATGTATGTTGTATGAATGTAGTATGTATGTATGTATGTAGTATGTATGTATGTTGTATGAATGTAGTATATATGTAGTATGTATGTAGTATATATGTATGTATGTATGTTGTATGAATGTTGTATATATGTAGTATGTAGTATTTTTTTTTTTTTTTTACATTCAACACATTAGCCGGATGATGGGACTACTACTGTCCCATCATTGGCTAATGTGTCAATTACTGTCATTGTAGCAGGCATAGCCCGATGGGACTTGTAGTCCCATTGGACGATGCCTGCACACACACACAACCCCCGGCAGGCCCGCACAGACCCCCGGCAGCCTGCACAGACCTCTGGCAGCCCGCACAGACCCCCGGCAGGCCCGTACAGACCCCCGGCAGCCCGCACAGACCCCCGGCAGGCCCGTACTGACCCCCGGCAGCCCGCACAGACCCCCGACAGGCCCGCACAGACCCCCGGCAGGCCCGTACAGACACCCGGCAGGCCCGCACAGACCATCGGCAGCTCGCACAGACCCCCGGCAGGCCCGCACAGACCCCCGGCAGCCCGCACAAACCCCGGCAGGCCCACACAGACCGCGCATCATGATGTGCACAGACCGCGCATCATGATGACATCATTTCAGCAGCCAATCACAGCCACAACATTGGCTCATTGCATTATGGGAACTTCCGATTCCGGTATCCGATGTAAAAATATCGGTACTCGGTATCGGAATTCCGATACAGCGAATATCGGCTGATACCCAATATTTGCAGTATCGGAATGCTCAGCACTACTTATAGCTCAAATGGTGCCTATAAATAAAAGTGTACCATGCCACCAGTAACTCATGGTGGAAGATCCATAATAATGTGGGGCTAATTTCATGCCTGGTGGCCTAGAATGTGTTACAGGAATATTGTAGGGTTTTAGTGTTTCAAAATTGAAATGTGCTCAGAAGTGTTAGAAAACTAGGTTTGAGTTAACAAAATTGATACCATTAGCAATACAATGACCTAAATCACACACCCAAAAGTACATAATTATGGCTAAGAAAAAATAGGCCAGTAAAAATTCAGGAGATCAATCTAATTAAAAATCTGTGGACAGAACTGAAATCTGCAATTGAGAAAAATAAACATTTAAGTTCTTGAAAGAGTGAAGAAACTACTATCAGAAAGGTGTTTAAGGCTCACAGAGGTATAAAGAAAAAAGTTTAGGAGTCATTATTGCTAAAGGTTGTTCAAGCAAATATCTGAAATGGTGCTGTTTCTTCTTTATTTATTTCAAGAATAGACTTTGGCTCTAATTCTACAAAGTAATTTCAGCAAAATTCTGCAGTAAATTGCTTCGACAAGTCAAAAATATGTGCGCAACTCATAGTTGAACAAACATTTTCCAACTTTTTCACGTCAAATTCTCCTTGGGAGGTGCAGAATAGAATGGGGGTGTAAATCCACAGCTTGTCTAATTCACAATGAACTGTGGCTAATTCAATGACTGGAGTTAGATTTCTGATGTTGTACATGGAGGTGCACATCACTCGTCAGATGCTCCTGCTTCATTAAGGGGCATGTGCCTTTTAATGAATCAGAAGCATCTGACTCCAACACACCTTCTCATCAACAACAACCAGAAAGTTCCTTGTCTTGAGGAATTGAGGCCTTTGTGTATGGTCATTTTTTTTTGTTAAAATGATTTAGACATGTCAATATAATCATCTAATGAGACACAGCTTGTCCATAGCCACTTCTTTTTTATTATATTGTATTTTTTATTGTGAACAATCAAGAATGCCAATAATACTACATCTAGCAAGGGCACCATGCAGTAACACGTGTGAGAGGTTGCCTGCCAATTATCCAGTATAGTTCCTGATAGCATTAAAAGAGCTAGCAAAACTTATACAGTTGGATATTGCAAGTGGTCCAGCACCTGATGATTATAATCAAATAGTGGTAAAATGCCTGAAAAGGAAGCAGAAAGAACCATAGTGGAAAGGAGCTAAATGACCAAGATGGCATTGTAAGGGGAGTCCGAGTACCGCCAATGCAGGAGGTAAATGACCAAGACGGCGTTGTAAGGGGAGTTGAGTACCGCCAATGCAGGAGGTAACTGGTGAGATATGCCCAGAGGAACAGCCTAATGATATTACAAGGATGATGCCATTGTCACCGAGACATCAGAAAACCATGGGTTCACCAGTACAAGCTAAACAGCTGACCCTGCTAGACTTCATGTTAGTCATCTCACAATGAAATATGTCTCTAAATACCTTAGCCAAGTGGGCAGCATAAGGGAAGAACGTACCATTATAAGGCATGACTTACAAAAAGTTTGAGTAAGAACCAGTGCTGTTGAAAGTAGGTTCTACTTTGGAGTATACTTTCACTAAAGTGGGAAAGGAATCTAGTAGATCCCATGAGGAAGTTGTGTTTAGCATTATGGTCTAAAACGAACGATCTAGAAAACAGGCTCCATTGTAATATTATCAGGATTATTGAAGTACCTAAACAGTCAGAAGGGTCTCAGCCTACTGCATTTATTGAAAAATGGCTGCTTCAAAAGCTTGGAAAGAGACTGATATGATTTTATGACAAGCAAGGGATCATCAGGACCTTACTTTTAATGGAAGCAAGATAGCCATATTCTCGGACTACTCTATGGAGGTCCAAAAACAAAGAGCTTGGTTCGCCGACATCAAGAAACATCTACAAGATTTAGGAGTTACCTACTTTATTATTTATCCTGCTAAAATTAGAGTTGTGTCGACGGGTTGTACCCACTCCTTTGAGGAGCCTAAGGAAGTTTTGAAATGGCTTAAATAAGAAGAGTCTACTCAAGAAATGGATTACATATGTTTCTATTCTCACAAAATTAGAATATCATCAAAAAGGTAATTTATTTCAGTTCTTCAATACAAAAAGTGAAACTCATATATTATATAGAGTCATTACACACAGAGTGATCTATTTCAAGTGTTTATTTCTGTTAATGTTGATGATTATGGCTTACAGCCAATAAAAACCCAAAAATCATTATCTCGGTAGATTAGAATACTTTATAACTTCAGCTTGAAAAATGATTTTAAAATCTGAAATGTTGGCCTACTGAAATGTATGTTCAGTAAATGCACTCAATACTTGGTCAGGGCTCTTTTTGCATCAATTACCGCATCAATGCGGCGCGGCATGGAGGCAATCAGCCTGTGGCACTGCTGAGGTGTTATGGAAGTCCAGGTTACTTTGATAGCAGCCTTCAGCTCGTCTGTATTGTTGGGTCTGGTGTCTCTCATCTTCCTCTTGACAGTACCCCATAGATTCTCTATGGCAGTGGTGGGGAACGTTCCGCCCGAGGCCGTATACGGCCCGCCATATCATCTTGTGCGGCCCGCAGCCATTTTCCCCATTTTTTGTCCACGGGCCCTTTAAGAGGTGCGGCGGTATTGTGCTCAGCAGGGCTGTATTTGCCCCCCCCTCATACTCACCTCCTCTAGCCGTTCCTGCACTGCAGCTCCCATGGTCCTGCTCTTCCTGTGTCAGCGCGCGGTCATGTGGTGCCGCTCATTAAGATCATGAATATGGACGCCACTCCACTCTCATAGGCGGGGCGCCCATATTCATGACCATAATGAGCGGTACCACGTGACCGTGCGCTCGCACAAACAGGAAGAAGCAGCAACAGGGACCAAGCCACAGGTGAGCCAGGGGGGGAGAACAAGCGGCGGGGGGAAGAGAGAAAGAGCGGCAGGGGAAGAGAGAAAGAGCGGCGGGGGGAAGAGAGAAAGAGCGGCAGGGGGAGAGAGAAAAAGCGGCAGGGCGGGCAATGTCCACTTGGGGGGGTATAGAATGAGCGGAGCCTGCACTGGGGAGATGGCTGCACTGAGGAGATGGGTGCTCTGAGGAGATGGGTGCACTGGGGAGATGGCTGCACTGAGGAGATGGCTGCACCGAGGAGATGGCTGCACTGGGGAAACGGGTGCACTGGGGAAACGGGTGCACTGAGGAGATGGGTGCACTGAGGAGATTGCTGTACTGGGGAAACGGGTGCACTGAGGAGATGGCTGCACTGGGGAAACGGGTGCACTGAGGAGATGGCTGCATTGAGGAGATGGCTGCACTGAGGAGACGGGTGCACTGAGGAGATGGGTGCACTGGGGAAACGGGTGCACTGAGGAGATGGGTGCACTGAGGAGATGGCTGCACTGAGGAGATGGGTGCACTAGGGAGATGGCTGCACTGGGGAAATGGGGGCACTGAGGAGATGGGGGCACCGAGGAGATGGCTGCACTGAGGAGATGGATGCACTGGGGAAACGGGTGCACTGGGGAGATGGCTGCACTGGAGAAACGGGTGCACTGAGGAGATGGGTGCATTGGGGAAACGGGTGCACTGAGGAGATGGGTGCACTGGGGAAACAGGTTCACTGAGGAGATGGGTGCACTAAGGAGATGGGTGCACTGGCGAAACAGGTGCACTGAGGAGATGGCTGCACTGAGGAGATGGCTGCACTGGGGAAACGGATGCACTGAGGAGATGGCTGCACTGAGGAGGTGGCTGCACTGAAGAGATGGCTGCACTGAGGAGATGGCTGCACTGAGGAGATGGCTACACTGGGGAAGCGGGTGCACTGAGGAGATGGCTGCACTGAGGAGATGGCTGCACTGGGGAAATGGGTGCACTGAGGAGATGGCTGCACTGAAGAGGTGGCTGCACTGAGGAGATAGGTGCACTGAGGAGATGGCTGCACTGAGGAGATGGCTGCACTGGGGAAACGGGTGCACTGGGGAAACGGCTGCACTGAGGAGATGGGTGCACTGAGGAGATGGCTGCACTAAGGAGACGGGTGCACTGAGGAGATGGGTGCACTGGGGAAACAGGTTCACTGAGGAGATGGGTGCACTAAGGAGATGGGTGCACTGGGGAAACGGGTGCACTGAGGAGATGGCTGCACTGGGGAAACGGATGCACTGAGGAGATGGCTACACTGGGGAAGCGGGTGCACTGAGGAGATGGCTGCACTGAGGAGATGGCTGCACTGGGGATATGGGTGCACTGAAGAGATGCTGCACTGAAGAGATGGCTGCACTGAGGAGATAGCTGCACTGAGGAGATGGCTGCACTGGGGAAACGGGTGCACTGGGGAAACGGCTGCACTGAGGAGATGGGTGCACTGAGGAGATGGCTGCACTAAGGAGACGGGTGCACTGAGGAGATGGGTGCACTGGGGAAACAGGTTCACTGAGGAGATGGGTGCACTAAGGAGATGGGTGCACTGGGGAAACGGGTGCACTGAGGAGATGGCTGCACTGGGGAAACGGATGCACTGAGGAGATGGCTACACTGGGGAAGCAGGTGCACTGAGGAGATGGCTGCACTGAGGAGATGGCTGCACTGGGGATATGGCTGCACTGAAGAGATGGCTGCACTGAAGAGATGGCTGCACTGAGGAGATGGCTGCACTGAGGAGATGGCTGCACTGGGGAAACGGGTGCACTGGGGAAACGGCTGCACTGAGGAGATGGGTGCACTGAGGAGATGGCTGCACTAAGGAGACGGGTGCACTGAGGAGATGGGTGCACTGGGGAAACAGGTTCACTGAGGAGATGGGTGCACTAAGGAGATGGGTGCACTGGGGAAACGGATGCACTGAGGAGATGGCTACACTGGGGAAGCGGGTGCACTGAGGAGATGGCTGCACTGAGGAGATGGCTGCACTGGGGATATGGGTGCACTGAAGAGATGGCTGCACTGAAGAGATGGCTGCACTGAGGAGATGGCTGCACTGAGGAGATGGCTGCACTGAGGAGATGGCTGCACTGAGGAGGTGGCTGCACTGAGGAGGTGGCTGCACTGAAGAGATGGCTACACTGAGGAGATGGCTACACTGGGGAAGCGGGTGCACTGAGGAGATGGCTGCACTGGGGATATGGGTGCACTGAAGAGATGGCTGCACTGAAGAGATGGCTGCACTGAGGAGATGGCTGCACTGAGGAGATGGCTGCACTGAAGAGGTGGCTGCACTGAGGAGATAGCTGCACTGAGGAGATGGCTGCACTGAGGAGATGGCTGCACTGGGGAAACGGGTGCACTGGGGAAACGGCTGCACTGAGGAGATGGGTGCACTGAGGAGATGGGTGCACTAAGGAGACGGGTGCAGTGAGGAGATGGGTGCTCTGGGGAAAGGGGTGCACTGAGGACATGGGTGCACTGAGGAGATGGCTGCACTGAGGAGATGGCTGCACTAGGGAGATGGCTGCACTGGGGAAACCGGTGCACTGAGGAGATGGATGCACTGAGGAGATGGCTGCACTGAGGAGACGGATGCACTGGGGAAACGGGTGCACTGAGGAGATGGGTGCACTGAGGAGATGGGTGCACTGAGGAGATGGCTGCACTGAGGAGATGGGTGCACTAGGGAGATGGCTGCACTAAGGAGATGGCTGCACTGGGGAAACGGGGGCACTGAGGAGATGGGTGCACTGGGGAAACGGGTGCAATGGGGAGATGGCTGCACTGGGGAAATGGCTGCACTGTGGAAATGGGTGCATTGAGGAGATGGGTACACTGGGGAAACGGGTGCACTGAGGAAATGGGTGCACTGAGGAGATGGTGCACTAAGGAGATGGGTGCACTGGGGAAGCGGGTGCACTGAGGAGATGGCTGCACTGAGGAGGTGGCTGCACTGAGGAGATGGCTGCACTTAGGAGATGGCTGCACTGGGGAAACGGGTGCACTGAGGAGATGGCTGCACTGAGGAGGTGGCTGCACTGAGGAGATGGCTGCACTGAGGAGGTGGCTGCACTGAGGAGATGGCTGCACTGAGGAGATGGCTGCTCTGGGGAAACGGGTGCACTGGGGAAACGGATGCACTGAGGAGATGGGTGCACTGAGGAGACGGGTGCACTGAGGAGATGGATGCACTGAGGAGATGGGTGCACTGAGGAGATGGCTGCACTGAGGAGATGGGTGCACTAGGGTGATGGCTGCACTGAGGAGATGGCTGCACTGGGGAAACCGGTGCACTGAGAGATGGCTGCACTGAGGAGATGGCTGCACTGAGGAGATGGCTGCACTGGGGAAACGGGTGCACTGGGGAGATGGCTGCACTGGGGAAACGGGTGCACTGAGGAGATGGGTGCACTGGTGAAACGGGTGCACTAGGGAGATGGCTGCACTGAGGAGATGGCTGCACTGGAGAAACGGGTGCCCTGAGGAGATGGCTGCACTGGGGAAATGGGTGCACTGAGGAGATGGGTGCACAAAGGAGATGGGAGCACTGGGGAAACGGGTGCACTGAGGAGATGGCTGCACTGAGGAGATGGCTGCACTGGGGAAACGGGTGCACTGAGGAGGTGGCTGCACTGAGGAGATGGCTGCACTGAGGAGATGGCTGCACTGGGGAAACGGGTGTACTGAGGAGATGGCTGCACTGAGGAGATGGCTGCACTGGGGAAACGAGTGCACTGGGGAGATGGAGGGAATGGGGAAACGGGTGCACTGGGGAGATGGCTGCACTGGGGAGACGGGTGCACTGAGGAGACGGATGCACTGGGGAAACGGGTGCACTGAGGAGATGGGTGCACTGAGGAGATGGGTGCACTGAGGAGATGGGTGCACTGAGGAGATGGGTGCACTAGGGAGATGGCTGCACTGGGGAAACGGGGGCACTGAGGAGATGGGTGCACTGGGGAAACGGGTGCACTGGGGAGATGGCTGCACTGGGGAAATGGCTGCACTGGGGAAACGGGTGCATTGAGGAGATGGGTACACTGGGGAAACGGGTGCACTGAGGAAATGGGTGCACTGGGGAAATGGGTGCACTGAGGAGATGGTTGCACTAAGGAGATGGGTGCACTGGGGAAGCGGGTGCACTGAGGAGATGGCTGCACTGAGGAGGTGGCTGCACTGAGGAGGTGGCTGCACTGAGGAGATGGCTGCACTGGGGAAACGGGTGCACTGAGGAGATGGCTGCACTGAGGAGATGGCTGCACTGAGGAGGTGGCTGCACTGAGGAGATGGCTGCACTGAGGAGATGCTGCACTGGGGAAACGGGTGCACTGGGGAAACGGATGCACTGAGGAGATGGGTACACTGAGGAGACAGGTGCACTGAGGAGATGGATGCACTGAGGAGATGGGTGCACTGAGGAGATGGCTGCACTGAGGAGATGGGTGCACTAGGGTGATGGCTGCACTGAGGAGATGGCTGCACTGGGGAAACCGATGCACTGAGGAGATGGCTGCACTGAGGAGATGGCTGCACTGAGGAGATGGCTGCACTGGGGAAACGGGTGCACTGGGGAGATGGCTGCACTGGGGAAACGGGTGCACTGAGGAGATGGGTGCACTGGTGAAACGGGTGCACTAGGGAGATGGCTGCACTGAGGAGATGGCTGCACTGGAGAAACGGGTGCCCTGAGGAGATGGCTGCACTGGGGAAATGGGTGCACTGAGGAGATGGGTGCACAAAGGAGATGGGAGCACTGGGGAAACGGGTGCACTGAGGAGATGGCTGCACTGAGGAGATGGCTGCACTGGGGAAACGGGTGCATTGAGGAGGTGGCTGCACTGAGGAGATGGCTGCACTGAGGAGATGGCTGCACTGGGGAAACGGGTGTACTGAGGAGATGGCTGCACTGAGGAGATGGCTGCACTGGGGAAACGAGTGCACTGGGGAGATGGAGGGAATGGGGAAACGGGTGCACTGGGGAGATGGCTGCACTGGGGAGACGGGTGCACTGAGGAGACGGATGCACTGGGGAAATGGCTGCACTGGGGAGACGGGTGCACTGAGAAGACGGATGCACTGGGGAAACGGGTGCACTGAGGAGATGGGTGCACTGAGGAGATGGGTGCACTGAGGAGATGGGTGCACTAGGGAGATGGCTGCACTGGGGAAACGGGGGCACTGAGGAGATGGGTGCACTGGGGAAATGGCTGCACTGGGGAAACGGCTGCACTGGGGAAACGGGTGCATTGAGGAGATGGGTACACTGGGGAAACGGGTGCACTGAGGAAATGGGTGCACTGGGGAAATGGGTGCACTGAGGAGATGGGTGCACTAAGGAGATGGGTGCACTGGGGAAGCGGGTGCACTGAGGAGATGGCTGCACTGAGGAGGTGGCTGCACTGAGGAGGTGGCTGCACTGAGGAGATGGCTGCACTGGGGAAACGGGTGCACTGAGGAGATGGCTGCACTGAGGAGATGGCTGCACTGAGGAGGTGGCTGCACTGAGGAGATGGCTGCACTGAGGAGATGCTGCACTGGGGAAACGGGTGCACTGGGGAAATGGATGCACTGAGGAGATGGGTGCACTGAGGAGACAGGTGCACTGAGGAGATGGATGCACTGAGGAGATGGGTGCACTGAGGAGATGGCTGCACTGAGGAGATGGGTGCACTAGGGTGATGGCTGCACTGAGGAGATGGCTGCACTGGGGAAACCGATGCACTGAGGAGATGGCTGCACTGAGGAGATGGCTGCACTGAGGAGATGGCTGCACTGGGGAAACGGGTGCACTGGGGAGATGGCTGCACTGGGGAAACGGGTGCACTGAGGAGATGGGTGCACTGGTGAAACGGGTGCACTAGGGAGATGGCTGCACTGAGGAGATGGCTGCACTGGAGAAACAGGTGCCCTGAGGAGATGGCTGCACTGGGGAAATGGGTGCACTGAGGAGATGGGTGCACAAAGGAGATGGGAGCACTGGGGAAACGGGTGCACTGAGGAGATGGCTGCACTGAGGAGATGGCTGCACTGGGGAAACGGGTGCATTGAGGAGGTGGCTGCACTGAGGAGATGGCTGCACTGAGGAGATGGCTGCACTGGGGAAACGGGTGTACTGAGGAGATGGCTGCACTGAGGAGATGGCTGCACTGGGGAAACGGGTGCACTGGGGAGATGGAGGCACTGGGGAAACGGGTGCACTGGGGAGATGGCTGCACTGGGGAGACGGCTGCAGTGTGCAGGGTAATCACGGTACCTCAGGCCCGTTGCTCGGGCTTTCCTGAGCATGCTCGGGTGTCCTCCAAGTATTTTGGCGTGCTCGGAGATTTAGTTTTTGTCGCCTCAGCTGCATGATTTATGGCTGCTGGACAACCTGAATAAATGTGAGGAATGCCTGTTTGTTAAGGAGTCCCCACATGTATTCCGGCTGTCCAGCAGCCGCAAATCATGCAAATGCATCGACAAACTAAATCTCCGAGCACGCCAAAATACTCAGAGGACACCCGAGCATGCTCAGGAAAACCCGAGCTACGAGTATACTCGCTTATCATTATTAATAATTTTATACGGCCCCCGAACGCTATTATAAAATTCCAAATGGCCCTCGTCAGAAGAAAAGTTCCCCACTCCTGCGCTATGGGGTTAAAGTCAGTGAAAGCTTCTCATGCTGATTAGTTTGGTGAATAGCTATGTTTTTGCCCACTCTACAAAATGAAAATTATTGCAAAGAGAGTTTTGTATGTACAGTCCTAGCTGAAAGTGGAAGTATTTCTCCACAAAAAATATTACAATTACATATGTTTTGTTATACACATGTTCAATTACTATGTGTGTTTTGGAGCAATTGTAATTTTTTTATTGAGTAAAACTATCCAATATTATTTGTCCTTGAGTGGCAAAATTGTGTCACCCTTTTAGATTAGCGGACAATTTGAAGTTGAAATTAGAGTCTGGTGTTTTAGATCAGTGGGATAACAATCATTACCCTCCCTAGGTGTGGTCGATGAGTAAAGATCACTCCAAGAGCAAGACGTATAATAGTCAGCGAAGTCGCAAAGGAACCTAAGTAACCTCTAAGCACTAAATGCCTGTCACAATGTGACAAGACCCAACGGGTGGTCGGTCAGCGGACGGCGCAACACACACACAATGGGATGGTATTGGGGAGAGGAAGGCCCTACTGATAGGGAAATGGGGGATGGTCACCACCTGAGCTCAAACCTGAGCCTGTTCCTGCCCTACCCTAATGCCCTAAGTGGGTCCTTCTCCCCAACTGTCATCAGGATACCTCATGCCATCATTAATGGATCAATGAAATCTGAATTATACCAGAATATTTGAAAGAAAATTGTCAGAACATCTGTCCATGAACTGAAACTCAAGAGAACATGGGTCATACAGCAATTAGCCAAAGTACACAAGTCGGTCTACAAAAAAGTAGAAAAGTAATGTCATCACCCGTGAGACATGAGCACGAGTGACCTATGCAGCCTCCTTCTCAAGGTCATTTCCCATGATTGTCAAGTTTGGGTCAAGTTCTAATAACTGAACTTTGGACTCAAGTTTGTCTAAACCCGACAAACCCAAACTTCCTTGGGTCCACTCATCCATTTTCAAGATCTCTGCTACCCGTTCTTGATCTCCTGTCCGCCTGCGGTCTCCAGGACCTCTGCTACCTGTTCTCGGTCTCCTGTCCGTCTGCAGTCTCCTCAGCCTCTGTTCCTATGTGCCTCATCTGCCTACTGCACCAATGCCTGTGGCCCATGTGACCACTTGGTCCTTGGGCTTTGAAGATTCATCTCACCAAGTGACAGTTGCAATGATATATATTACCCTGCCTTCATAGATCTATCTACATAATTCAGGCTCCATCTCCTGCCACCTTCATGAATAATCATGCAGATACAATTTTTGGAAATTAATGAACTACTGAGGATAGATGAAAAGCTTTGTGACCGTATCATACAGCTAATGGGCAAATGGAACACCAGTAATGTGGGATTTATTGTCTCACTTGGTAAAAAGTAAAATTGAGGAGGGCAGAAACCCTCAAGTGTAGTGTGATTTCCTGATACAAAATCTGATTTCTCTTGTGTGAAGACTAAATGATGGAAAATCATGACGGACTACTGCTGGGTAAACATATTTATTTTATTTTCATTATAATTACATATTAACAGTGCTTAATCATGAAACTATGCATGCGATAAGAAAAGGATGGAAATGAAGGGTCAAAAGTAGGGTAATAAAAGTATCTTTAATTATTAAGATTTCACATTTTTCATATTTTTCATCATTAATACCATTTCAGAAGATTATTTATTTATAACACCTAAACTAAAAAATGTTTTTCTGTTCACTCTTAATGTAAGTAGAAAAAAAAGAGGAAGAGGCTGCGACAGTTCTTTTCAACTGACACAGAATTCAGTGGTTAACATCAACTGCAAACATCAAAGAAAGTGTCTTGGTCATCTCGGACTTTGGTTAAAATGACCTGTAAAGATGCAATCACTGACCATTAACCATGATATTATGTTTGGAAAATTTTGGAGGGAAATTATTGATATCTATTCTTTAACTGACTCATTGTCTTTTGTCTTCAGTAAATCACGTAAAAAAAAAATTAACCCAGAAGCCTCCAGGGGCTCTCCCTTGTAGTAAGAAAAACTTTCAGTATAGCATTATCACATTAGAAAGAACTATATGAAGTGGTATTCTTTTAAAGTAGAAGCTAGGAGCAAAAAAGGGCAAATAGGGTCTTACCTGAGAATAACAATTATGCATATAAATGATATGCCAAACTAATAAGGTTGTGTGACACCCATTAGGTGTGTCCTAATGGGCCTTAAAAGGCCTAGGGAGATTATGGGTGAACCCCTGGTTGTTTGGGTCTGGCGGGTGAGGCCGAACATTTAAAAAAAAAGTTAATCTGCATGACAGAGCGGCAAGCACGCGCTCTGATCGGCAGTAAGATTACCGCCGATCATAGAGGCGTCGGCTTATGTGAGTACAACTCCCATCAGCCTACGCCTGCTGTCACTGATAACATTGAGAACAGGCGCCACTGATGGGAGTATTTATCAGCCGGTGCCTGTGCTATAAATACATATTAAAAAAATGACATGAGGTCTGTTCTATTTTTGATATCCAGCGCAGGCAAAATTGATAGCTGTGGGCTTCGTTCGAAACCCGACCCCAATGCAAGTCAATGGGGAATTAAAGTCGGCATTGAACGGATGACATTCATCCACTCAATGCCGACTTTTATTCCCCTTTGACTTACATTGGGGTCAGGTTTCGGACGAAACTCCGACTTTTTTTGCCCTAGTCAGACCAGTTTCATCAGACTCAAATTTTGTTTCAGTCGGGTTTCACAAAACCCGATCCGACCAAAGTCGCTCAACTCTAGTGTGGACACTTTCATTGAGGGTACAGACTAAAATAGTTCAATCAGACAGGCGGTTATACTAGACAGTAAATTAAAGGATCAGTATACCGCAAATAAGAGATTATACAGATACATTTGCACATTTGCACAAAATCCCTAACACAATACAGACAGGATAGAGCTTTGGGAACATATTTAGCAGTTTAGAAAAATGATTCCATGTGCATCAATCATATTATTATTGCACATACCCCTTAAATTGAGATAGACATTATAATATATCATATTTCCCAGCCACTATCCTTATGATAAGTCCAGTATGCATGTACTCGATGCCTTTCCCCGTCATGCGGTTCATCAGGAGAACATACTGGTTAGATACATATCCATGACTTGTTGGTAAATTTGGTCAGTGGCCATAGCCAAACAAATATTACCCCACTTGCCACCGCACCAGGGCAAGTGGCAAAAACAGGGCAAAGTGCCAAAATTGGCGCATCTAGTAGATGCTCCTTTTCTGGGGCAGCTGCGAGCTGCTATTTTTAGGCTGGGGGCCAATATCCATGGCCTGTTACTAGCCTGAAAATACCAGCCCCCAGCTGTATGCATTAGCTTGGCAAAAATGGGGGGACCCCTTGCCATTTTAAAAAAAAATATTTTGCATGTCAGTTTTGCCTGCGCTGGGTATCAAAAATAGAGAAGAGCCACGTCATTTTAAAAAAAATTTATTTATAGCACAGGCGCTGGCTGATGAATACTCCCATTAGCGGCACCTGCTCTCGCTGTTATCAGCGACAGCAGGTATAGGCTGATGGGAGTAGTACTTTCTTATCAGCTGACATCTGTGACCAGAGGTAAACTTTTTACCGCCAGTCACGGCTGCTGGCTCACGCTGTCATCTGACAGTGTGAGAACCGAAGCTCTCTTACCGGTGGTAATGATCTTAACGCCGATCAGAGCCTCCAGTGTTTCTCGCACTGTCATGCAGATGAAACATCGGATGTTTGGGCTGCTGAACCCGAACAGTAATATGGACTTCCTGGAGAAGTCCATGTTCGTGGTCTGTGCCCAAACACTAAGTGTTCAATAGGAAAACTGGAGGACACCACTGCACGGGATCACCAGTACATGCTAGTAATTAGTAGCTAAAAAGAACAAAAGGGAGCATGTACATCTCAGGGATCACCAGACAACAATTACCAAAAAAATCTCTTTATTGTGACACCAACACACTTGGAAACATTAAAAACATTTAAAACTGCAAAAATGCAATGAAGAAAATGCAAAAAAACCTACAATAGTGATGCCCCTGACGAAGCCAGGTTCCCTGGCGTAACGCTTCAGGCATCTCTGGGCCCCTGCCTCCCTCACTACTTTGACTTCATGCTGCATGAGCACTGCATGTTATCTCCATCTGACGCAGGCTCTTATCCTTTGGGCACAGTTTGTATGTGGCACTCTGCTTCCCCGTATTCTGGGGCCGCATCTTATATCTTTTACATAGCAGAGTGCACCCTGTTCTCTTCTTTTTGCCATACAGCTCCTGCAGCATTTGCTCTTGTGTATTTTGACAGTGTGTTAGCTGTGGCTTTATTAGGTGAATTGTTTGCAGAATATTACATATCCATTTGCTCATTTACTCAACACACTGTCTTTGTGGGTTTTTTGGCAGGGGTTTTTAACCCTATTGTGAATTTATTGTATTTTCATCATTGCATTTTTTGCAGTTTTAAATGTTTTTAATGTTTCCAGGTGTGTTGGTGTCACAATAAAGAGATTTTTTTGGTAATTGTTGTCTGGTGATCCCTGAGATGTACATGCTCCCCCCTTTTGTTCTTTTTAACCAAACACAAAGTGTTTAGTATGGACCCAGAACTTTACTATTCAGGCTTGCCCATCTCTAGAGATTATATAACATGCTGGGCAGCCCGCCGTGGAGCACAACAGAGGGCAGCAGACCGATGTGAAGGGAGTAGAGCACAGACCCAGGACAGGTGTGTGACAGTTGTATTAAGGAAATTGACTCCTGTATTAAATTTGGTAAGCAATCCGAGCTATGCATCTGTTACTTTATTTTGCTAGAATCCCACAAAGCAGTTGGAACGGCTACCACTTGACCAAGATGCAACAGCAATACAGCAGCTGTATAAAGCTTGCAGATTCTTTTATCTGTATTGTTAGAAAATCATTGTAAATTGTTTGCTTGTTATTAATGTGTGAATGGTTGTAGATATTAATAAATAAGCAACTTGCAAAGAAGTTCTAATGAATAATTATTAACTTTTATGAAGCAGCCACATTGCAGTGGCACCTCAGTTGCCCAGTAACCTCATGCCGATTGTTTTGCTGGACCCCAGTTTTTACATTTTGAAATATTTTATTGGCAGAACTAATTTCTCCTGAAATAGTAAATCATGAGCTTACACTTTTTCAGGAGATAAACATTCCCTTTTCATGGACTATCCACTTAACATCTGGTCTAAGTAAAGCCCCCGTTACACACTGCGATATCGCTAGCAATATCGCTGCAAAGTCACCGATTTAGTGACGTTACAGCGATATTGCTAGCTATATCGCTGTGTGTGATACTTACCTCCGACCGGCTCCCCCGCTGGTTATCGCTGATCGCGCGAGAAGCTGCTGGATCATTTCTCGTCGGTCACTTCCTGCTGGGCTTCCTGCTGTGACGACGAGCGACGTGTGGACGCGGGCGGGAGGACGCAGGATCGCCGCGTCTGACAGGTAAGTAGCGATCCCCGTCCCCAGCGATGTCGCTGGTGAGATCTGCCTGTGTGGCAGCTCACTAGCGACCACCTAGCGATGCACCAGCGATCCTGACCGCGTCATATCGCTAGTCGGGATCGCTGGTGCATCGCTAGGTGTAACGGTACCCTAAGGCCATCACTGGACTTGAATGATTGGGGAAATATAATTCAAGGGTGTAGTCAAACATCAGTAATTTTTCTCATAAAAAGGACTGATTTTCATCTGTGTTTTGGAACAGATGTTTATTAGTGTTGGATCGTTGTGTGAGTTTGCACTATCAGAGTTTCATCAGTTGCTTGCTTAGTGGTTTTGAATTGCTTAGTAAAATATACTACTACTGAGCTGTGTAGTTTATTTAGAATCATAGAATCATAGAATCATAGAATCATAGAATCGTAGAGTTGGAAGGGACCTCCTGGGCCATCTGGTCCAACCCCCTGCTCAAAGCAGGATTCGCTAAATCATCCCAGTCAGATGTCTGTCCAGCCTCTGTTTGAAGACTTCCATTGAAGGAGAACTCACCACTTCTCGTGGCAGCCTGTTCCACTCATTGATCACTCTAACTGTCAAAAAGTTTTTTCTAATATCTAATCTGTGTCTCTTCCCATTCAGTTTCATCCCATTGCTTCTAGTCTTTCCTTGTGCAAATGAGAATAAAGTTGATCCTTCTACAATGTGACAGCCCTTTAGATATTTGTAGACAGCTATTAAGTCTCCTCTCAGTCTTCTCTTTTGCAAACTAAACATTCCCAAATCCTGCAACCTTTCCTCATAAGACAGGGTTTGCAGACCGGTCACCATTCTGGTCGCTCTTTTCTGAACTTGCTCCAGTTTGTTGATGTCTTTTTTAAAATGTGGTGCCCAAAACTGGACACAATATTCCAGATGAGGTCTGACCAAAGAGGAGTAGAGGGAGATAATGACTTCACGTGATCTAGACTGTATGCTTCTGTTAATACATCCTAGAATTGCATTTGCCTTTTTTGCTGCTGCATCACACTGTTGACTCATATTCAGTCTGTGATCTATTAGTATACCCAAGTCTTTTTCACATGTGCTGTCACTTAGCCCTATTCCTCCCATTCTATATATGCTTTTTTCATTTTTATTGCCCAGATGTAGTACTTTGCATTTATCCCTGTTAAAAACCATTCTGTTAGTTGCTGCCCACTTCTCCAGTTTATTTAAATCTTTTTGAATCCTCTCTCTCTCTTCTCTAGTATTAGCTATCCCTCCTAGCTTTGTGTCATCAGCAAATTTAATCAGTTTACCCTTTAGTCCCTCTGAAGCTGGGTGTCCGTTTGGGACCCAGAGACTCTGCTACTATTCACACTAGGTAGGTTTTAACTGTTAGTGTAGTTACTGTCTCAAATGGGTACACCTTGTCGTGGTGGGACAGCTTTATACTTTTTTGATCAAAATAGTGTTTACCAAGTACCCTATGTTATTTAATAAACACACTTATAATGGTAACTCAAGCCATTAGCTCAACTTTATGACAATCAGCAGAATAAAGGATGTGACAACTTTAGCTTCAGTTGCTTTATAGTTAACCTATCTCTTCCAACAAATATGAAATCTTTCTTACTTGGTCTAAATGTTGATATTCTCCTCAATCTGGCATAGTTTATTTTTTTTGTTCTTGTTCCTCTCAATCACTGAGATATGGCCTCCTCATTCCTATAGGTAAATCTGGACTCTTTATCCAAGGGGGCGTGGTCTCCAATTCTGAGTTGGTGACTTCCTGAGGAACACGTCATGTTGAAAATAAGACTAGAATTATATAAGAAATGAGGGGGCAATATATCAGGAATGGAGAGATGAAGGAACAAGTGAAAAATATGAGGCAAAGACTTCACCTGCTTTTGACAGTTAAATCCTAATCATTAAAAACCTGCCACAATCCCGTTGTGATTGCTCATGTATTCATGCTTAGTTTTCTCATGTACTTCTGTTCCTTTTTTGTTTCCAGATAGAGATGATTCCATCGATCCTCTGCAGCTCAAATTAAAGTCAAATTTCATGAAATACACATATCCTGGTGAGTTTGAAGAACTTGTAATTCACTTTATGCAAATCGCAAAGCAAAAGTGCATTGCCATTTTACACATTGCAGAAGATTGCATTAGTCGCAGAAAGACTTGCGGCCTTAAGTACATTTATTTGCCATATATTTAATGTATTGTTTAATTATGCAAAGAGTATATGTATTGTGATTATTTTTGTCCCTTTCAGATCAAAAACTAACAGAAGAGATACAGCTTCACATTTTAAAGGTCTTGGATCTTGTTGGGGAAGACGTAGAGAAGGCAGTAACAGCACCATCTGGGAGATCGGATCAACCCCATCACGAGGAGCAATTTTGAAGCTGCAGTACTACCTAGCCATTGGACACCTCCCCCAAGCTGCCCATGTACCAAAAAAACATGTCTAAATTACATTTAACCAACATATGACTAAACACACATTTGGGGTAGGTGACTTTATCATATGTTTATAAGGGAAAGTAATAAACATCACTTAAGACTAAGCAACATGAGTATCATGCCAGAGAGATTATCACTCTGTTGATAAAAAGATAAAAGCCAACAAGTTCAAAAATGTGATGTCTAAAGGATTACGACGTCTATAGCCAACATGTGTGATTGAGCATATTATAGCACTCCATGTAACTTAAAGCTAGTTGAAAAACAGAACAAAATCTTATAGAAAGATATAGATAGATAGATAAAAGCAACATTAGCTGTATAATAGATAATAAACAGATAGAAGATAAAAAATGGAGGCAGCACACCAGTTAAAGGTGGAAAAAGGTGCTATTTAATAGCCCAAAGTGAGACACTTTGGGCTATTAAATAGCACATTTTTTCATCTTTAACTGGTGTGCTGACTGCATTTTTTATCTTTTATATAGAGGTTTGGTTGTGGTTTTGGAGGCACGGCACCCAGGTACATTTTTGCCTGTTGCTGCGTTTCGGTTTTTTTCTTCTAATAAATAGATAGATGGATAGTATAGGCATCCTACAGGTATATAATTTCACAGCCCACCTACTTATTTAAAAATTGCACCCTTTAGTGCCTTTCATGTGGAGTTTATTCTATAGCTTTTCAGCTTTTTATGCCTCTTTAGGCTATGTGCCCACGTAGCGTTTTATTCCGGACACTAAAAACCGGACTCCTTCCCAGAAATCTCGTGTTTTTTTCCGCGCGATTTCACCACGATTTTATGTTCGCGATTTTGCCGTGATTTTCGCGTGCGATATTCAAGCACTTTCCAAGCGATTTGAAGCATCGCTTGGAAAGTGATTAACAGGTTGGTCACACTCGTCAAACATAGTGTTTGACAAATGTGACCAGCTTTTTACTATTGAGGCCGCCTATGCGGCCTCAATAGTAAAAGATAGAATGTTAAAATGCTAAAAAAAATAAAAAAATCAGTGAATATTTACCTTCCGGCGTCACGCGCTGAATTCTTTTCAATAGTACTTATGGCCATTGCGGATGCCGGATGTATGTTTGTGCAAAAAAAACCCTGTTTGGGAGAGAAGAACAGACAATTCGCGGCACCCTAAGTGACTGGGATAAAAGGTTGCTACTATATATAAGTGTAACTGAATTTTATACTATTAGGATTTGTACTGTGTTTTTATTATACCTGATGAAGGATATACACTGTATCCGAAACGCGTTGTATCTCTTTTTTAACCTATGAAATAAAAAAATATGGAATATCATCTTTGGATGTGAGTCCTGGGAAGCGCTGCCGTTTATGGGCTGGATGTGTTTTTCTGGATGTATGTTTGATGTATGTAGCAGTGGACATTGGAGCATTTGGCCGTGGTAATGACTCACAGGCTTTTAAAAACTCAGACATGGGCCGGAGGTTGTATGGCAACCAATTTAATTTCCCTATGCCACGGCCTCTTCCTCACACCGAAGCTCCGCCACTGCCCTTTGTAATGGTTGGGGATGAGGCTTTTCAAATGTCCGCAAACTTACTGAAACCCTACTCCAGCCGGCACTTGGACCACACCAAAAAAATATTTAATTACAGGCTGACCAGGGCCAGAAGAACTGTTGAGTGTGCTTTTGGGATTCTTGTCTCCAGATGGCGAATTCTCGGCACGGCCATTAATCTTAAACTTGAAACAGTCGATGAGGTGGTGAAGGCCTGTGTGGTTCTACATAATTTTGTGATGGCTAAAGAGCACCCGACCTTTGAGCTGGACGATGATGCTCCTAACCCATTGCCTGAATTCACTCAGCACCCTCTCAGGTCATCCGTTGAAGTTGGCCAAATGAGGGACCAATTTGCGGCCTACTTTATTTCTGATGTAGGACGGGTGCACTGGCAAGATGAAATGTTGTAAGAATGTTTTTGTTTGTTTATGGTAATAGAAAACCTTATTTGATACCATTACTGAGTGCACTATATTTTTTACACTCCAATTAAATAAAAAACTTCTCATGTATACCGGTGAATTTTTTGATGTTCTCACACCTTGGCAGGTAAATACACATATGAGTTAAAATGCAGCATTGCTAGTCTGCGTGAAATATATTGGAACGTAAGCAAATCTGCATGTTAAATATGATGTGTATTAACCAGGCCATGATTGATAACTATAACCAGGCCATGATTGATAAATAGTTATGATTATGACTTTTGAGTGACGTTGGTAGGATCGGGTTTCAGGAAACCAAATTTTTTCAAAAGAAAATTGTCCAACTAGTGTAAAAAAAAAGTATGTGATTCGTTCAAAACCCAACCCCAATGCAAGTCAATGGGGAATAAAAGTCAGCATTGAGTGGATGAATGTAATCAGCTCATTTCCAACTTTTATTTAACATTAACTAAAATTGTGGTAGTGTTTAGAAAGAAAATTATTTTTTTAGAAAGAAAATTATTTTTTTATACAAGTTTCACCAGTTTGTTTTTCAGGCAACCAGATCCTAGTGAGTAAAACTCGAGTTATTATACTAGGCCTTGGTATGACTATGCTAGGCCTTGGTATTTAACACATGATTATACTAGGCCTTGGTATTTATTATACTAGGCCTTGTTATTTCACATATGACTATGCTAGGCCTTTGTATTGAACATATGTTAAATACAAAGGCCTAGTATAGTCATATGAGTAGACTAGGCCTTTGTATTTAACATATGTTAAATACCAAGGCCTAGTACAGTCATATGACTATGCCTTTGTTTTTAACATATACGTGTATTTACCCATCAGTGTGTGTGAGCGGTGCCAAAAACATTAATCAAACTTTGTAATGGTGAACCACAAATGTAAATTTATTTTTAACCACAAAAATATAAAAAAACTTTATTTCTTTAGGCGTTTGGGGGCAGATGGTTGCAATTTGGGGGTGTGCAGGGAAGATGCAATACTTGCAGTTGAAGACGGTGTTTGAGGGGAAGGGGCAACAAAACTTGTGGGGGAAGGTAGTCCAGTTAAGGAAATTAAACTAGGAACACTTGGAGGAGAGGAAATAGGTTCAGGAACATTTGTTCGAAGTGCATGTCGCCGTAGGCTTGTCTGCCTGGACCTACTTTGCCCCAATGCCCGCCTTGATTGATTTTGCCTAGAACTTGGGGCAAATATTGAATGGAGGTCCCCCGTCTGCTGCTGTGACTGCTGCTGCTGCTGCTGTGGCTGCTGCTGAGGTGGCTGCTGCTGAGGTGGCTGCTGCTGCTGTGGCTGCTGCTGCGGTGGCTGTTGCTGCTGTGGCTGCTGCTGCTGTGGCTGCTGCTGCGGTGGCTGTTGCTGATGCTGCTGATGCTCTTGGTTGGCAGTGCTCGTCCTTGCAGGAGGACTGGTGGCGGCAGTGATAGTCCAGGTTTGCGGAGTGGTGGTGGCAGGGCTACTACATGTTGTTGTAGCGGCAGGGCTGTTCCACGTTTGCCTAGTGGTGGCTGAGCTCCACGCATGCATGGGGGTGGCGGTGGTGCTCCAGACAGGAGCAGCGCTTGCCATGGTGGTGTTGGTGAAGTGACCAGCTGCACTCAGACTTGTGGTGTTGTAACGGTGGGTGTCCTGGCTTTGAATAGAGGTGTCCGTGCAGTGGTATGCAGCACAGGTCGGTAGTGAGGTGAAGCGAGTCAATGGTGGCACAGGTGGAAATGACACCACTGACTGCTGACCGTACCGATTATGCTGCATACCCTGCAAGAAAGCATTGTTGCAGGCCTGCAGCACATTCAGCTGTTGCTCAGGACTAAGGTGTTCCGCCATGCCCTTTTCAATCTTACTAAAAAAATGGTGCACTGGTCTGTTGAGGTCGGCCTCCAGATGGTCAAGGCGCTGTTCGACAGAATTGAAGCGGTGTTCAAAGTGGTTAAAACCACGTTCCATGAGTGCAAAACCGCTTTCAACTCTGTCAGACAGCGACTTGAGGCTGGCATTAAAGGCCTCGCTCAAGTGCATAAACTCGGGCAAGACATTCCTGTCCAAGGCCCTCTGCCGCTGGCGGGTAGTGCCCGCATAACCAGTGGCAGAGACCTGGGACAGGGGAACACCTGATGGCCCAGCTTCCTGGTCACCAGCTGTGTGTGTGGCTGACCTGCAAGGTGCTTCCTGGCTGTCGGATGGCTGGGACTGGTCAGAGGACGTCCGAGGAAGGACCGCTCCAGGGCCAGGTTGCAGGGTGCTGCTCCAGGTGCTGTGGAAGAAAGGAAAATCATTACTACCATGCCTTTACAAGAAGCATCAGCTGTGGATTAGAAAAACACAGATTAATAAAATTAAAAACCCAAAATTTTGAATACTTACAATCTCGTGGCAAGGACCGGTCTTAGGAACTGCAACGCGTGATAGTGATGGTATCTAGTTCTGGTCCTTGACGCAGATCCACTGCGAACCTGGCCCTCAGCACGAACATCACTGTTGAAGCGGTCCTTGATCGAATGCCAACTTGTTCGGACTTTGTCCACTGTTGGAAAAAAATAAACAGTGCCATCAAGGACAACAGTCACTGTGGCACAATACAGCAATACAATACTCAAAGCAGTCACTGTAGAGCCCGATGACACTGTTGGGTTTCCTGCTAGAATATATCTAGCACGAAACCCAACAGTGTCATCAAGGGCAACAGTCACTGCGGCACCATACAGCAATACAATACTCAAAGCAGTCACTGTAGAGCCCGATGACACTGTTGGGTTTCCTGCTAGAATATATCTAGCACGAAACCCAACAGTGTCATCAAGGGCAACAGTCACTGCGGCACAATACAGCAATACAATACTCAAAGCAGTCACTGTAGAGCCCGATGACACTGTTGGGTTTCCTGCTAGAATATATCTAGCACGAAACCCAACAGTGTCATCAAGGGCAATAGTCACTGCGGCACAATACAGCAATACAATACTCAAAGCAGTCACTGTAGAGCCCGATGACACTGTTGGGTTTCCTGCTAGAATATATCTAGCACGAAACCCAACAGTGTCATCAAGGACAACAGTCACTGCAGCACAATACAGCAATGCAATACTCAAAGCAGTCACTGTAGAGCCCGATGACACTGTTGGGTTTCCTGCTAGAATATATCTAGCACAAAACCCAACAGTGCCATCAAGGACAACAGTCACTGCGGCACAATACAGAGCAGGGAAATACTTACTAAACGCCTTTTTGGAGGATGCTGTGGTGCTGTCCCAGCCATCCATCAACACTGCGGCCACCTCATTCCATAGCCGCCATGTCACCACATTGTCCTTGTACAGCCGGTCACGGCTGTCCCACAACGGGGCACACTCCTGGACCAGGCTGATGAGCTGCTCATTATCCAGGTAGACGTCTTCATCCCGTTGTGGAACCTAGACAAAACACATTCATTAGAATAATCAAATTTAAATTGAATAAAAAGTAAAAAAAAAAAAAATACAGAAAAGATGAAAAATAGAAGATAAAAAATAAAGAACATTACAAATCATTTCATACATACATTCCGTATCACCACCGGGACTTGGCTTCGCTGCTCCTGCTCTTCGCCCTCAGTAGTCCCGTCCGCAGAAGATGATGAGGATGGCTTAAAAAAAATAAAAACAAACGTAAGAGATTTGGAGTAGCAGCAGATATACTTACCAGATGCACGAAAATAATCACCTCACGGTCTGCTTGCGCCAATTCCTGCCGCGATGGGGAATATTCTGATTCCGAAGACATGCTGCATGTAAAAATAATAAAAATCATTAGTACATACACAATTGAAAAGGACAGGCATACGATGTAATAATACTCACATTCTTGACGCTGATAGAAGATGGGTTTGTTGGTGAATGTCTGCTCTCCAATCTGTCACTGTAGTTGTGGTACAGTGTTGGCAGACACCTCCTTTATATAGACTTTTTTTTTTGGACTTTAGAATTTTATAACTTGTCTAAATAGTGGACACCCAAAAAAAACGCAGCGCTAAAAAAACGCATACATGCGCATGCCAGTGCGCACGTATGCGCATCCATAGGCCATAATGGCCTTTTTTAGTGCAAAACGTGCGCATACGTGCGCATGCGCTTTTTTGAAGTGGTTGGGCGGACCAAAAAATGCAACCTGTAGCGTCTGGAAAATAAAATCGCACACCACAAAAAAACGCAGAGCACGAAAAATGCATACGTGCGTATGCCAATGCGCACATGTGCGCGCCCATGTTACATATAGGGGAAAAAAGCGCATGCGCACGTATGCGTTTTTTTCAAGCGCAAAAAAAGCAAATGTGAAACCAGCCTGACTATTACAGTGCAGAATTATTAGGCAACTTAATAAAAACCAAATAATCTCACTTGTTTATTTTCACCAGGTAAACCAATAGAGCAACACAAAATTTAGAAATACACATTTCTGACATTCGAAAACAAAGTAAAAAAAATCAGTGACCAATATAGCCACCTTTCTTTACGATGACACAAAAGCCTTTCATCCATAGATTCTGTTAGTTACTTGATCTGTTTACAATCAACATTGCGTGCCGCAGCCACCACAGCCTTCCAGACACTGTTCCGAGAGGTGTACTGTTTTCACTCCCTGTAGATTTCACATTTTATGAGGGACCACAGGTTCTCTATGGGGTTCAGATCAGGTGAACAAGGGGGGCATGTCACTATTTTTTCTTCTTTTAGACCTTTACTGGCCAGCCATCCTGTGGAGTATTTGGATGCATGTAATGGAGCATTGTCCTGCATGAAAATCATGTTTTTCTTGAACGATATCGACTTCTTCCTGTACCACTGCTTGAAGAAGGTGTTCCAGAAACTGCCAGTAGGTCTGGGAGTTGAGCTTCACTCCATCCTCCCACAAGTTCATCTTTGATGATACCAGCCCATACCAGTACCTCACCTCCACCTAGCTGGCGTCTGAGTTGGAGTGGAGCTCTCTGCCCTTTACTGATCCAGCCTCGGGCCCATCCATCTGGCCAATCAAGAGTCGCTCTCATTTTATCAGTCCATAAAACCTTAGAAAAATCAGTCTTAAGATATTTCTTCGCCCAGTCTTGACGTTTTATCTTATGTTTCTTGTTGAAAGGTGGTCGTTTTTCAGCCTTCCTTTGCTTGGCTATGTCCCTGAGTATGGCACACCTTG
This sequence comes from Dendrobates tinctorius, assembly GCF_039654945.1. Classification (NCBI taxonomy): domain Eukaryota; kingdom Metazoa; phylum Chordata; class Amphibia; order Anura; family Dendrobatidae; genus Dendrobates; species Dendrobates tinctorius. Next base: position 32,402,473 of record NW_027361697.1, read on the forward strand.
AGCTTTTTGATACTCCAGTAATGTTGCAGCTCTGAAATATGGCAAAACTGGTGGCAAATGGCATCTTGGCAGCTTTATGCTTGATTTTCCTCAATTCATGGGCAGTTATTTTGCGTCTTTTTGATCAACACGCTTCTTGCGACCCTGTTGGATATTTGCCACGAAACGCTTGATTGTTCGGTGATCACGCTTCAAAAGTTTGGCAATTTCAAGACTGCTGCATCCCTCTGCAAGACATCTCACAATTTTTGACTTTTCAGAGTCCGTCAAATCTTTCTGCGGACCCATTTTGCCAAAGGAAAGGAAGTTGCCTAATAATTAAGCACACCTTATATATGGTGTTGATGTCATTAGACCGCACCCCTCCTCATTACAGAGATGCAAATCACCTGATTTACATAATTGGCAGTTGGCTTTCAAGCCTATACAGCTTGGAGTAGGACATGTATAAAAAGGATGATGTGATCAAAATACTCATTTGCCTAATAATTCTGCACCCAGTGTATATTCAGTAAATGCACTCAATACTTGGTCGGGACTCATTAACTGCATCAATGCGGCTTGGCATAGAGGCGATCAGCTTGTAGCACTGCCGAGGTATTATGGAAGCCCAGGTTGCTTTGATAGTAGCATTCTGTTTGTCTGCATTGTGTGGTCTGATGTCTCTCATCTTCCTTTTGACAATACTCCATAGATTCTCTATGGGGTTAAGGTCAGGCAAGTTTGCAGGCCAATCAAGCACAGTGATACTGTTGTTTTTAAACCAGGTATTGGTACTTTTGGCAGTGTGGACAGGTGCCAAGTCCTGCTGGAAAAAGAAGTTTCCATCTCCAAAAAGCTTGTCGGCAGAGGGAAGCATGAAGTGCTCTAAAATTTCTTGGTAGACAGCTATGCTGACTTTGGTCTTGATAGAGAAGCACCTGTAGGTAAACTACAAGAGTTAGAGTCCATTGGATACACCTTGCCATGGTGGGATGGTTTTTACGCTAATTTAATCAAAGCAATGTCAATTAAGTACCCAATTTACATGTACTGTTACTATTTATTTACCTTCTACAGGGTGTAGATTCATTTTGTTTTTAGCTTAGATTTTGTCTGGCCACAGTGTGAATGTGCTTATACTAACATATGTTCCGGCTCATTTATTTGGTTTTTCTCTGGGGTAAATGCTCCTGTAATCTGGTGTCAAGGTGAAAATTATAATGGAGGGATTCAAATAGCTACTCTTAGTTCCCATTGATTTATGAAGCGGTCTGTTGAGGTTTCGGTTGGTTAAGACTGCACTGCACGCTCTGATATTTTTGCTGGCAAAGGTGCAAGAACCCTTAATAGAAGCTGCTCACTCTTTTCATGAACTAGAAGTGTCCTGAAAATTAAGCTTCCCCTAGTTATGGTTTGCAAAATATTAGCAGCATTGGATGCATCGCTATCAGTCTGATCAACTAGATATATTCACTGTAAATGTCTAGATATAAAGAGAACCCCAATTTAAAAAAGAAGATGTCTGTTCCAAAAGGGTGCCTTTAAATCAAGCAGAGGACAGGTACCACAATAACATGTCCCAACTAGTGTTCTCACAACACTCATGACATTTGAAAACCACAGGAGAGCGGAGAGTAAGATGAAAGGGAAATTTAGATTACTCAGAGAACTTCCCCGCCTTATGTTTGAAAAGAACCTCAAGTGTACACCAAAGATGCATTACCATCGTACCACAGATTGTTAATAGGTGAGACCGGAGTCACACCACTATAATTCTGATCTGAATTTTTGGAAGAACAGAGAAGAGCATGGAGGAGAATAGAATACCTCCCGTGGGTGAGGACACAGAAAAGCTCCACAGTTCCGATCGGAGGAGCCTGATGCTCATAATCTCTGCTGCACTACAGTGGGTGCTGATTCTAGTCTGCATTGTGTATATAGCTATGCTTTGTCAGGAGCACAATAACAAGGTAAGAGCTCACTTTATATTACTGCCAGTTACTTATTTGTCTATTCCTGCGTAGAAATCTATTTCTCATGAGAAATGCAGATGTTACTTGGCTGATGATTCAGGAATGTGAACTTTTGGATATATTCTCAATCATGGATATCAGATTGCAGTCAGCATACTTTGACTAGGATGGGTTGTGCCGAAGGAAGGGGTGCTATTAATAAATGCATGGTGGTCATATCAGCTAACTTTTCAGAATTAGCTGTCATGTACATGCAAAGGTTTCCTTAGACTGAATTGTACACTATGCAAAATTGCTGTTTGGTGCCCCCACCCTGTTTTCTTGTTTTTTTTTTTTAACTCGGAACACGTGTGCATATGTTTGCTATTTTTAACCGATGCATGGTGCCAGTTCAGCTTTTCGAATGACTCTTTTATAGAGTATTATTTTACGGTATATCGTTAATGGGGATCCAGCACACCGCAACACTCACTAGCAGCTGTTTTTAGTCCTTGCTGCTCGTTAACAGTGAGTGAAGCAGAACAGCGCAGCTCCATACGCTGCATAGAGGTTGTTGTCAGCTTTGCTATCATTGGAGTGAATGTGTTCTGCAGTACATGAGAATGACCACTACACAATGAACAGCGCTTTGGTGTTCCATCTCCATATGCTTTTCATTTTTCATTGATGACTGACACGGATATTACTGGAAAACCTCATTAAAGAGGTGTTTCAACATCAATAATGCCGGGGTCACACTTGCGAGAAACTTGCAAGACTCTTGCATCTCAATACAAGGCACTCGGGATCGGAGCACTCAGCTGCAAGAAATACATACAGCCGCACACTCCAGTCCCGAGAGATGGCGGCAGTGCCAGGTATTGAGACACGAGACTCGTGCGAGTTTCTCGCAAGTGTGACCCCGGCCTAATGGTTAAAATTTGAGTGCTTGTAAAAATAAGCAACCTTTAAAAATACTCTCCGCTCTCAAGAACAAAGGGATTTTTATCCCCTTCACTCCAAAACCTGTTTCACCTTGCTGACGAGGCCAAATTTTACAATTCTGACAAGTGTCACTTTGCGAGGTAATAATTCTAGAACGTTTCAATGAATCTCAGTGTTTTTTTTGTGACACAATGAACTTTATATTGGTGATAAATTCTGGTGAAAATTTTAACGTTTATTTGTAAAAATATCTGAATTTCGGCAAAAATCAATTTTCAGTTTTTATATCCTTAAACTAGTTAGTCATGCTGTACAAAATAATTTAAATTTGCGTTTGTCAAATGTCTACTTTACATCTCCATCATTTTTGCAACATAATCTTGTAACAAAAAAATTATCTGCAATTTTGCATTTTTCCAACATAATTTACAAATCCATTGTTTTTAGGGATCATATCAAGTGAAATGACTTTGAGCGGCCTATGTGACAGAAAATACCCAAAATGAAAGTATTTGAAAGACTGCACCCCTCAAAGTGCTCAATACCACATTCTAGAAGTTTATTAGACCTTTTGTTGTTTCCCAGAAATTAATGAAATGTGTAAAGAAAAAATGAACATTTTAATTTTTACCACAAAAATGTTCATTCAGCCCCAAATTTAGCATTTTTTGCAAAGGTAACAGGACAAAATGAACCGTACAATTTGTGGTGCAATTTCTCCTGAGTTTGCCAATACCCCATATGTGGTGGAAAACTACTGTTTAGATTCACAGCAGGACTTGAAAGGCAAGAAGCACCATTTGACTCTTGGAAATCAAAATTGGTTAGGATAGATAAAGGACTCCATGTCACATTTGCAGAGCTCCTAATGTGCCTATATAGTGGAAACCTCTCAAATGTGACCCCATTTTGGAACTACACCGCTAAAAGAATTTATCTACAGGTGTGGTGAACACCTTGAACCCACAGGTGCATGACGGAGTTTTATAACTTTGTGCTGTGAAAATGAAAAAATACATTTTTTCCCCACAAAGATATTGCTCTAGCCCCAAATATTTCCATTAGGGTAACAGGAGAAGGTGAACCATACAATTTGTTGTGAAATTTCGCATTAGTACGCTGATACCCCGTATGTGGTGGATAACTACTGTTTGGCGGCACGGCATGGCTCGGAAGGGAAGGAGCACTATTTGACTTTTGGATGGCAAAATTAGCTTGAATACATTATAAGAGGGGCGCCTGAAAACTTCGAGGCCCACCCATGAAATCTTTTTTGCATGGTCTTGTTTTGCAATGCAATATGTTATTTAGTTAGTTGAATGGACTCATGAGCAATCTGGATTTATTTTGATTTTTTTTTGTTTCCGTTACAGCATTTTAAAGTTGGGTCGCAATGCTGAAATATGGAAATGGAGAAGTTGGCAAAGTTCACACATCGGCTGTTGCAATGGCTGCAACGGCTGCAATTCCACCTTCCACCAAGGTGCTTTTTCATCTGTGGGAATAGGTGATAGTCCGAGGGAGCCAAATCAGGGGAATAGGGTGGGTGCTGAAGCAGTTGGAAACCACAGGAGTGAATTGCAGCAGCCGATGTGTGAACTTTGCCAACTTCTCCATTTCCATATTTCAGCCTTGCGACCCAACTTTAAAATGCTGTAACGTAAACAAAAAAAATCAAAATAAATCCAGATTGCTCATGAGACCATTCAACTAACTAAATAACATATTGCATTGCAAAACAAGACTATGCAAAAAAGATTTCATGGGTGGGCCTCAAAGTTTTCAGGCGCCCCTTGTAGTTGTACAGTATTGCTTAGCCACATAGTGAGACTTGGGAGGGAAGGGGCCCTATTTGACTCTTGGAAAACAAATTACCATGGAATAGTTTGCAGACTGCATATGCAATGCCCAAAAGTGCAGAAAAGCAGAATTCCCCCTCAAGTAACCCAATTTTTGGAATTCACACCCCTCTGAAAATTTATCTACATGTGTATAGACTATTTTGACTCCATGAGTTTTCACCAGAAATAAGTAGCAGTGGATGTTGGTGAGTGAAAATTGCAAATCTGCCACTGTAGTGCATGTACATTGTAGTGCTCGTACATTGTACCCAGTTACTGCTTCTAACGACATGGACCCAGTAAATGAAGTGGGTTGTTATCATTACAGAGATGCCAAACATGTGGGCACTAAATGTTGTTTAGGCACAATGGTGCTCAGAAGGGAGGGAGGCATTTGTATTTTGGAGCACAAAATCTGCTGGATTTCTTTTGGGGGGCGAGGAGCCATAATGTTTTTCTAGAGCCTTTGTGCTACCAGTAGCACACTAACCCCATATCTATTTCAGGCATAATTACATTGATTCAAAAGGAAAATAAACCAATAACTGAGAAGGTGGAGGGAAGGAAGGGAAAGAACAATATGGCTGAAATGGGTAAATCTCTTACATTTTGATCAATCAAAATGGGTGCATAACCTTAAACGCTCTTTGAGAGTTGTGCAGGACCCACCAACACCAGTGTAGACCCCTAACATCCCGAAGCGTCTCTAGTCAGTGCTTCTTCTAAAAATATTTCTATATAGACGCTTCTCCTAGCAGTAGTTATTCTTGATACCACACTGTTGATTGAAAGTTCTATTGTCATCCTGAATGCAATGTGGGAGCAGGGAGATAAAACTTTCCCAAGTTTCAAAAAGGACTGCAGCCTTCCTTTAGCCCAATCCTTCTGAAGCAGAAACAACAGTTTGTATAGAAAGATCTTGAAAGCAGGAACTTGGTCGTGGATCCATACCTGCAGAATGGCTTTAATACCGGCTGCCACCACCAAATGTAGTAGTTTATGGGCACATGGATAGCATGTATATTTATCTGGCTTTAAATAACCTAAGATGGCACATAAAGGCTCATCAGGAGCAAAGTTTGTCAGATGCTTGGTCATGAACTGTTGCACTCTTACCAGAGGGGTTGAATAGCTAGGCATGTCCACAGGCAATGGAACAAATTGGCTTGGGGGAGTGGCATTTAAAACACATGGAGGTTGTGTACAGCCTCATTCTATAACCTTTTTGTGGAGTTAAATAAGATCTATGACATATTTTTAGTCTCATTTCTAGAAAACGGGCTGAAGGGAGGAATTTTTGGGCTTGATCTAGAGCTTTCAGAATGGTGCTGTCAAGGTGGTGTCATCGATCCAATATTTTGTTTGGGATTGCTCACAATCCAGAGCAATATGGATGAATTTGTAATTGGTGGTTAATGAAGCAACCCTCAACACTTTAGAGCCCACCAAAAAGTAGGGGTCTGCAATAGATGGCGAAGAAAGGGGTCTATAGAGAGGTTAAATAAAAGGGCTGACAGAGGGCATCCCTGTTTGGCTCCCCAAAATAGATCTATTGGTGGTGCATTACATCCATTAGCTGCCACACAAGTATTTGCATTTATATTAAGGTTTTGAATATATTGCAGGAATCTAGGGCCAAAATTTTCCCTGCATAGAATTTCATATAATAAAAGGCCATGCCACCTTGTCAAAGGCCTTTTCGACATGTAAACGACTTAGCATTGTGGATGGCCGTGATGCTTATTGGGCCAAGACCATGGCTGCAACAGCCAGGCGTATATTTACCACACTGCTCCATCCCTGAGTAAAAACCATCTGTAAATTTGTAGAGGGTTTGCTAAAATCTTCGAAAGATGTTTACAATCATGGTTGAGGAATGAGATTGAGCAGTATGATTGGGGCAATAACAGGACTCTGTTAGGGTTAGGGATAACTATGGTTGGTGAGTCAGTATATCTATCAATAGAAACCTCCTGACGGAAAGCTGCATTGAAAAGGTTTGTCAAAACCGGTACTAGATCAGGGGATAGAATCTTATAATTTTCAGTATAGAGAACATCAGGGCCCAGGGTCTTACTTTTGGATGCATCTGTTATAGCTTGTTTTATTTCATTTTCTGTTATCATTGAGTCTAACATCACTTGTTGTTCAGTGGTCAGGGATGGGAGATTAATCAAGTTTAAAAAGGAGTTAATCATTGGCATTGGAGGCTCCGCATAGATCCTCATAGTAATCACTGAAAATTTACGCGATCTCTTCATGGTCACTCGTCTACGAGCCCATTATGGGGTTATGAAGTTTAATAACTGGCTTGTAGGGTTGCTTGTATTTAGTTAGGGTAGCTAATAATTTGCCCATCTTATTTCGGGTTAATTGGACCTGCCAGTGTGATTGGGAATGTATAAAAGAGTCCAGGAGATGTGTTGCACCCACAGGGGGTGATGATGTATAGTGGACTCACTAGACCACTGATGGTGCAGTGGTAGCTGTATACCCGATGCACAAGAGAGAGGAGAATGAGCTTCAAAAAACCAAAGATATTTATTAAAGGAAGCTAACAAAAAAGAAAAGGTGCCTGAGGGGAGAACTCTCTGGACCACGACACAGAACCACGTAGTGGAGCACCGAGCAAGGTATACCCCTATACAGGGAATCGCCCGTTGCAATACCAGGTGGCCTAAATACAGCGAAACCTGGACCAGAGGGATGACCCATACAGACTGTATAGAAGAGGTGTAGAGAATCCCGTAAGCTTCGTGTAATCCCAGAAAGGCTGATCCAGCCGGCAGTGATATCTGGTTGGTTCTGTGAGGAAAGCCTTGGTCAGCCTGGGGTACAAACCGGAGTGTCCAGAAGGATCCAGGATAGGGAACTGCCAGCAGAGGATTCTGAGGAGACAGAGATATTTGTATAATGCAAACAACAGTCTTCAGAATGCAGAGCATAGCAGCGTGTGGCCTGAGCGGGAGGCAACTATCCCACAGAATTAACACGTTGCCCAGGCACCTCCCTTAAGGGGAGGATGCCTTTTATGCACAGAGCATCACAGCACAGACAGCCCTAATAGAGAACAGGTGCCCTGCTGCTTTAAGTATGTGCAGGGAGCAGGGCACGCCTCCTAAGAGCATTTCCAGAAGACCTGCCAAGAGGATGCAGGTTCCTAGCAGAGAAAGAAGCAACTGATCATCTGGAGCCACGGACAGAGTGAGTAGTACCAGTGGAGCTGCGTGATAGGTGCTGGTCTCCCTGCACAGCGGAGTCTGGACCCGTGGCTGAGGGCATGACAAGATGTTTGGCCATAGACTAAGCTTGTGGTGGTTCAGAGGATGAGGTCAGTGCAAGCATTGTCTGAGTCTGAAGGAGGGACGTATGTAAAGTGTCGAATTTCTTTCTGTGTGCTTTCCTTCTACATGACAGATAAACGATGATATCATTACTGCCTTAGAAGTGGCCCAGCGCAAAGGGATATTATCAGTGTGGACTGTGGATGATATTGTCATCTAGGAAGTCATTTCAGTGTAATTTAGGAAAGGCTTTAAAATCATCTGATTATGCAAGGTAAGACGGAAACCTCCAATGTGGCATCCGGGGGTTTAGAACTGTTAAAGTCAGGAATAGTGAAATAGAAGTATGATCTGAGATCAGTATTGCGTGGATGTGAGAATCATGATGTTGGGTAAATAGTTGTGTGGAAATGAATACGTTGTCACAACCCACAAGGGAAATGTAACAACCTCCAAGAGTCGGTCCAGCGGATGGCACAGCAAACACCAACAACGGGGATGGAAAAGGGGGAGGAAGGCCCTCCCAATAGGGAGCAAGGGATGGGGCACCTCCTAACTGAGCCAGTGCCTATCCTTAAGCTCCCTTAAGCCCTATGCTGGTCCTTGCCACCGTCACGTGCCTCATCCCTAGCTGTCACCTTACTATACGCTGGCCAGTGCACTGGCCGGCAAGAACGCTAGCCTCACCACTGCAGATGGTGTAAACACAGGTGGTAGTGACTAGCACAAGACAGACAAAGACAGGGAGTAAGGAAACTTAGCTTTCAAGCTTCTGCTGCAAGTCCACACAGCAGAGGATTCGGAACCAGGACCTCAGGCAGCTGACACATGCTGAGACCAGAGAGCTCCCACCTCATCGGCTGGTCTCCAGAGAAAAACTCTATCATCAACAGTCAGCTGATGCATCATATGACTATTTAAAGGATGGTGGGAGTGGTCACCTGCTAGCAAGGAAACTGACATTAACCCTTGCTGGCACAAAAGCAAAAACAAAGTTTAAATTAAAGCAGAGCCAGAGCTGTCACAAATCCAAAAATGAATTGTGACATACTGTAAGTAATCAATAAGGGAAAATGACTGATGGGTAAGGGAGTGGCATGTGTACTCTCTAGCTGCAGAATCCATCACTCTCCATGGGACTCAAAGTGAAAGCTGTTTCATGAAGTGTAAGAGGGAAGCAGTGGCTACTGAGGTCTGTGGAAAGGGTGAAGAGCGGTCTAAGGTAGGACATTGTACTAAGTTAAAGTCTCCTCAAACTATTAGGTGGTTAAGCCCAAGTCCCAAAAGAATCTGGAGAATTGATGTGAAGAAGTAATGCTGGTTATGATTGGGAGCATAGAGATTGACCAAGTAATATATTTTGCTGGTTATTTCCACTTTCAGAATCAGATATCTACCCTGGCTGTCGCTAATAGAATCTTGAATGGAACATGGCAGGCCCTTCTTAATAAGAATGGCTACTCCATGTGATGATGAAGTGTGCAAGGCAGCAGAACAATTGCCTATCCAGGGTGCTAAAAACTTACCAGGCTTGACAACCCTCCAAAGTGTATCTTGAAGAAAAACAGCATCTGGCAAAAATTGTCTCAGGTGGATTTAAACTTAAGAATTTAAACTTAAGAGGGGTGTTAAGGCCTACCACGTTCCATGACAGAAACAGCAAGTGTGGTGAGGTGTACATGGTGTTGGAGTCTGGTGTCTGAGGTATACTCATCCTGGGTCTCAGAGCAAGGTCTGAGTAGTATACAGCAACAAGGTGTGTTTATCCCTTTTGGTCCCAGCCAGCCGCAGGCATGGACAAATGTTAAAGGTGTCATCAAGGGTGAATAAAAAATGCAAAAATTAGTACCTGAGCTGAGAAGGGAAAAGCATATGAGAAAACAGCAAATAAAACAATATACTCAACTTTACGAATCAGTGATAGCAAGAATATTTTGGATCACAATTATCCTGCATTCTACACCGAGCACTTGCATCAGGGTTTCCATCTAAATCTCTGACATGATTCAGATGAAACCTTCGAGGGATCCATTCACTATAATAGGGCAGCAAAATTACTCTGTCTGGCCTCTGTTCAGTGGAGTTCTTATTTTTAGGCGTACATAAAACTGTGGCCAACCACACTTTTGTGCACACTTGAAATGACGGACAACACTGGATCATAGGCCAGAGGCATCCACAGTGTATCCATCTGCCTTATTATAGGGCATCTTCTGCTGGGGATTCCATCTGAGTCATGCATTTCAGAGATTTATACGGAAACCCCGGAATAAGTGTTCTGAGTAGGGAGCAGGATAAATGAGAACCAAGTTGTGATGTCACGGGTGACTGGATACTCCGCCTCCAGCAGGGCGAATTTCTATGACACCCATGACCCTGGATACACCACCTCCAGCAGGGCTAATTTAAACAATGAAATGTGCAGCCGGATACACCGCCTCCAGCAGGCGAATTTCAATAGTTACACATGTATCTGGATACACTGCCTCCAGCAGGGCGAATTTACAGAGATAAGGGAAACACCAGGGAAACCGATACAATGGAGGGCCCTGCAATAGGGAACGGGGATGTGGAGACAACCTGCGCTCCCCTGAGTCAGTGTCTCTACACTCCTGATGGTCCCTAGGCAGGTTCAACACCAGGCGACGACCAGGATACCTAAAAACCCTAGCTAGCCCTGCACCTATCCCTTTCTAATGAATTGGACGGTGCAGAAACTAATCCCACCACTGCACTAAAACACACATAAGGAAAGTTACAAACAGGGAAAAACCACTTAGCTTTGCTCTGTTGTTATTGCTCCCAGCAACAGAGTCCAGCACCTGAGTGCAGCTTTCCTCCTGAATAGCTGCTACTTCACCAAAGCTTTGTCAGAGCTGCAAGGAACTCCTCACTGCTGCTCCTTCCACACCAGGACTCTGACTGAGCTGCAAGGAACTCTTCTCTAGCTCCTTCCTCCACCAAGGATGGTTGGAAATGACCAATATCACCAACAATGAGTGAGACCACCTGACTCTCCTTTATAGACAAGAGCCAGAGCAATCACACCTGCTAGTGATTCCCATGTAATAATACTAGCCACCACAGGGGGCAAAACTAGAACTAAAGACACCACTGTGTAATGACCCTAATGGCCACCGGGGGCAAAACTAACTTTCAGCAAACAGCTTAAAGGAAAAAAAAAGGTTACATGTGCTTTTATCTGTCACAATCCAGCATGGATCATGATACAAGTCTTACTGCAAACTTTGAGAGGCAGAATGAACAATTCAACAGCAGATGAAGAATTGGTTTTCTTTATTTTTTATGCCGTTCCTTGTATGGTATAAGTGATTAGATGACTTTATTCTATGGATCAGTGCAATTACAGCAATACCAGGTTTATATCAGTTTTGTATGTTTGGCTGTTATCACACACTAGAAAACTACTTTTTTTTGCAGTACAAAGTTTTAGCATCACCATATTTAGAGAGCTATAATATTTTTATATTTCTGTCGACAGAGTCATGTGAGAATTTGTTTTTTGTGGGACGAGTTGACATTTTTATTGGTACCATTTTCGGGCACATAATATTTTTTGATCACTTTCTATTCTGATTTATGGGAGGCAGAATGGACAAAAACCAGCAATTCAGGAATTGTACTTTTTAATGCCATTCACAGTGTGGTAATAGTGATAGGACAACTTTATTCTTCGAGTTAGTTTGATTACAACAATACCATATTTGTCAATTTTTTTTCATATTTTGCTGCTTTTACACAATAAGGCCGGGGTCACACTAGCGAGGAATACGGACGAGTGAGAGGCGCTAAAAGCACGCATTACACACGGACAAATGATTCTCTATGGGGTAGCTCCCAACAGCCGTATATTTCTCGGGCGTATTCTACCGTCTGTGCCAATCGCAGCATGCTGCGATTGTCAGCGTACTACGCCCGTAATACGCCAATGCAAGTGTATGGGTGTGCAAAAAATACGGATTACACACGGACCACACATGTGACTTGCGAGAAATACGCACCCGGTGTCTTTTAGAAAAGCCGGCAATTCAGTGCGCTATACAGTAAACTCACACTGACAGGTTTAATAAAGAAAGAAAGAATAGATATAGACACATAGAATATATATATATATACATACATGTCATTGTGACAAACATATATATATTTATATTTCACAGAGTTCTTCATAGCAGAATAGCCGCTAATTAAATTGTCGGCTTCTATGAAATCATTCCCCAACCCGACATGAAATGACACATGGTTTAAATTCAGTAAAGCATTTCATTTCATGTTTTTTTATATGTCCTTGACTAATAATTAGATGTGGGTTTGTGTGCAAAATTTGGGAAAATGCGTGGGCTTTGTTAGATTAACCCACTCGCCACCAATATAGGGCAAAGGGAAGCCCACGCATTTTTTAACAACGAATTAACCCCTTTAAATAACAACTACAACTCCCAAATTTTGCACACAAACCCTCATCTAATTATTAGTCAGGGACATATAAAAAAACATGAAATGAAATGCTTTACTGATGTAAACCATGTGTCATTTCATGTGGGGTCGGGGAATGATTTCATAGAAGCCGTCAATTTAATTAGCGGCTATTCTGCTATGAAGAACTCTGTGAAATATAAATATATATATTTATATATGTTTATCTCAATGACTTGTGGGTATATATATATATATATATATATGCATTCTATGTGTCTATATCTAATATTTCATTTCTGTTAGAAACCCTGTCATAGGGCTCCATTATATGTCCATTTTGCAAGGCGGCGAGAAAATCTCGCCATACGGATGGCATACGGATTACATACGGATGGTTACATGCGCAAAATACGCAAACACACCTTGCTTACGGATGACCTACAGAGCACTATTTAGGGGTCATTCATCCGTATTACGCCTGTAAACTACGGACCGTATTTTGCGCCGGTTAGTCTGACCCCGGTCGAAAAAGAATTTTATAAAAAAAATAATTGTTTTGGCATCCCTATATTCTGATAGCCAAAGCTTTTTTTTATTTTTCCGCAAAACGTTGATATTGCAAAATATAGCATAAGCAAGCAGATTCAAGTCCCCTAAGCAGACTAAAAAAAGAAAGTTATAAAAACCCACACATTAAAAAGTCTATAGAAAATAAACATATTCGGGATCACAACATACGTAATAGTTTAGCCTATCAAAATATAAAATGACTTAACCCAATCAGTAAATGCAATAAAAAGGAAAAAAAATCGAAACACCTGAAATTCAGTTTTCAATCATTAAAACTACAGAAATAGATACAATAAGAATCAATCAAAACATCATATGTATCCCAAGATAGCATCACTAGTAATGTCAGCTTTACACACAAAAAAAAGCTGTCTTATGGCTCAATTGATAGAAAAATGAAAAAGTTACAGATCTCAGAAAAATGGTGACAGAAGCGCCAACATTTTTTACACCACTAAGAAAAATAAAAAAATTGCTTAATATTACTTAAATTGCTTAAGCTTAATATTACTATAATCGAAGTGATGTGCTGAATCACAAATGCTGGAATATATAGTATGTATTTAAGGGAAAATTGTCAGGAGTTTAAAGGTTATTGTACTATTTAAGGTATCAATAGGAAATATAATAACTTATTGATCTTTGGTCTGTCTGTTAGCATTGCCATTTAGAATGTTGAGAGCCAAGGAACACACAATTGAAGTATGCTCCATTCAGATGTTGCTCTTCAGAGCCTCATTTTCGGGAACACTTAGGGCTGGAAAACCCAGAAATTCGTTATAATGTAGATAATTAGAAATGATAAATCTTTGTTTTTATCACCATCGTGGTTCCTATTGGTCTCCATTTGCATTATTGAACGCATATTCATGTCTACAATTTTTTTTCATTGCACTTTTCTACTCTTCCAAGTAAACGTATTCTGAGTGAAGCAACATGAAGCTATTTTAATTGTACGCAGATGATATACTGTGATAATCATGATGTAACATATTTCAAAGTAAATCCAATTTTCCTTTTAAATTGGGAAGTGAAAATATTGCTTATGAAATAGAGTTTTTATGTAACTAACTTTCTACAGCCGATAACTAACTGCTGTGAGTCGCAGATGCCGGCTATGTATCCTGTCTCTGTAGCAGTTTTTTATGACCTTATTATGAAGAATGGATGACGATGTCAGAGTAAGTTGAAAAATATTGTAAATAATTCTTGATATAGGTAGTAGAATGGTGTAAATCAGAGTCATATGACAAGCTAAATCAACACAAAGGGAAAATTTAGGATATTAAAGTGCTTGTCCATGTTAAAGGGGGGCTCTGAAGCCAATATTGAAGCTGGCTCCGATACCAATTATTAATGTCAGCCTTGGCTATGAATAATTAATATACTTATTAAATGACGCCTTAACACTTTCTGTTCCTTATGCTATATATAAAGCTAATTTATTTCTGTTTTTCAATACAAAAAGTGAAACACAGATTATATAGAGTCATTACAAACAGAGTGATCTATTTCAAGTGTTTATTTCTGTTAATGTTGAGGATTATGGCTTACAGCCAATGAAAGCCAAAAAGTCATTATCTTAGTAAATTAGAATACTTTATAACACCGGCTTGAAAAAATGATTTTAAAATCCGAAATGTTGGCCTACTGAAATGTATGTTCAGTAAATACACTCAATACTTGGTCGGGGCTCCTTTAGCATCAATTACTGCATCAATATGGCGTGGCATGGAGGCGAACAACCTGTGGCACTGCTGAGGTGTTATGGAAGCCCAGGTTGCTTTGATAGCAGCCTCCAGCTGGTATATACAGTATATATGTATATATATATATATATTTATATACATATATATATATACATATTTGCATGAATGGGCAAATGTGAAAATATATATATCCATATACATGTGCATTTTGGGACACTTCCCTCTACAGTCCACTGCTCGGACAACCTCTTCTCAATCAATATGTTTCCTGTTAGGGCTCATACTCACTTGTGAGAAATACGGATGAGTGTAATCCGATAAAAAATCGGATTGCACTCGGACCAATGTTATTCAATAGGTGACATCTCATTTGCGATTTTTTCTCTCAGTGATGTCAGTGGTAGTCATTGAGGCTGCGCAGGCAGACACCCCGCCTGAGCCATGGGAAAATGTTCAGAAACTTTCCCACGCTAATGAGTTCATCTCTGGTCAGGCGGGGAGGCTGCGCAGGCAGCTTTTCCTTCATTCCACCGTGGTTTACAGCCGGGTCGGTCACATTAGCACCGCTCTCTGTTGTAAACTATTTAACCCCATGAGATGGATTGCAGTGTGGGACATGACTGTACGATGGATAGGTATGGGATATTGTTGCTTTTTTATTTTGGATTTTTTAAAGGAGAACGATGGCTTCGATTGGATTGAGAGTTAAATAAACATGGAAAAATGTGTGTTTATTTCATTAAAACTCTTTATTCTTAATGTGTGTATGTTTTTTTATCTCTTTCAGACTAGTGGCTTATTAATGGATAGATGTCTTATTTACAATAGCAAGGTGACATTAACCCCTTATTACCCCATATGCCACCCACTATAGGGCAATGGGAAGAGAGAGGGTAAGTGCCAGAATTGGTGCATCTTACAGATGCGCCTTTTCTGGGGTGGCTGACGGCAGATTTGTTTTAGCCGGGAGGGGGGCAATAACAATGGTCCCCCTCTAGGCTATTAATTCTGCCCTCAGTCACTGGCTTGCCCTCGCCGGCGGAGAACATTGTGCGGGAGCCCACGCAATTTTTTTCCGTGAATTAATTATTTAATTTAACACCTACAGCTCCAATATTTTACACACATACACTACTAACATTATTAGTTAGGGACATATCTAAATCTAACTGATATGCAATGGTTTACTACATGTATACCATGTCTGCTATCCTGTTGGCTTTTGCAATTATTTTACAAAAGCCGACAAAAGAATTAACGGCTAATCTTCTGTCTATATCTCTTTCAAATATATATATTTGGTATCTTTATGTTTGAAGCATGATATGTGGGAAAAGGTTCAAAAGTTCCAGGGGGCCGAATACTTTCACAAGGCACTATATACAGTGCCTTCCAAAAGTATTCGACCCCTTGGAACTTTTCAACCTTTTCCCATATATCATGCTTCAAACATAAAGATACCAAATGTACATTTTTGATGAAGAATCAACAAGTGGGACACAATTGTGAAGTTGAATGAAATTTATTGATTATTTTAAATTTTTGCGGAAATTCAAAATCTGAAAAGTGGGGCGTGCAATATTATTCGGCCCCTCTACTTTCATTGCAGCAAACTCACTCCAGAAATTCACTGTTGATCTCTGAATGATCCAATGTTGTCCTAAATGACTAATGATGATAAATATAATCCACCTGTGTGTAATCAAGTCTCCATATAAATGCACCTGCTCTGTGATAGTCTCAGGGTTCTGTTTGAAGCACAGATAGCATCATGAAGACCAAGGAACACAACAGGCAGGTCCGTGATACTGTTGTGGATAAGTTTAAAGCCAGATTTTGATACAAAATGCATCCCAAGGAGCACTGTGCAAGCGATCATATTGAAATGGAAGGAGTATCATACCACCGCAAATCTACCAAGACCCAACCATCCCTCTAAACTTTCATCTCAAACAAGGAGAAGACTGATCAGAGATGCAGCCAAGAGGCCCATGATCACTCTGGATGAACTGCAGAGATCTACAGCTGAGGTGGGACAGTCTGTCCATAGGACAACAATCAGTCGTACACTGGACAAATCTGACCTTTATGTCAGAGTGGCATGAAGAAAGCCATTTCTCAAAGATATCCATAAAAAAGTGTCATTTGGAGTTTGCAACAAGCCACCTGAGAGACACACCAAACATGTGGAAGAAGGTGCTCTGGTCAGATGAAACCAAAATCGAACTTTTTGGCAACAATGCCAAACGATGTTTGGCGTAAAGGCAACACAGCTCATCACCCTGAACACACCATCCCCACTGTCAAACATGGTGGTGGCAGCATCAAGGTTTGGGCCTTGTCGCGTCCGTCTGCGGGTCTGGGCTGCAGACAGACAGCGCCCCGAGTAGCACCGACACCCTTAACCCCTATACAGGGATCTGGATTTACTGCAGAGCCCAGGAAGCGCTGTCTGAACAGGAGCAGAGTGCCAGAGCAGAACGGTCGCAATAGAACAGCAGGAAGGGAGCCAAAAATGGGGTCGGAAACCAGGCGAGCAGTGGAGGTACAGAAACGGCAGGCAGAGGCAGCGTCGAGAGTCCAGGCAGAGGTCAAAAACCGGGAGAGTAGCGGAGGTACAAAATCGTCAGGCAGTAGAGGGGGTCAGGAATCCAGGCCGAGGTCAGCGTCAGTAATCAGGAGAAATGCAAGGTACAAAAACGGCAGGCAACAGAGTAGTCAGAAGTTCAGGCTGAGGTCGGAGTTAACGATAGGCAATCACAAGTAACACGTAGGGGAACCAAGAATATATCCGGCGGCTTGCAAGCCCAATCCCAAGGTATTTGAGGGATCAGGTCGTCCCTCACAGGCTCCCGGGCTGGTGATGTCATCAGGACCGCCCCCAGGACCAGACCTGATGATGATGCACCAGCCCCTTCATGACTGACAGAGGAGCGGAGTCTGCGTCCAGTAGACGCCTGCGCAGAAGCCCTTTCATTGTTGCCGCCCTCACTCGGGCGCGAGCCACGGCGCCTCCTAGTGGTTGAGGGCGGAACAGCAGGCCCCGAGATCGACGACGACATGTCAGTCCGGCGTCTCCTGGTGGCCGAGGCCTGGACAGCAGGCCCCGAGCCCGAGGGCGGCGTGACAGTCCGTTGCCTCCTAGTGGCTGAGGGCGGAACAGCGGGCCCCGAGTCTGACAGAGACGTGACAGTACCCCCCTCTCCAGGAGGGGCCTCCGGACCCTCAAAACCCGGTTTGTCAGGGTGAAGGAGATGAAATCTCCTAATTAGTGCCTTGGCATGGATGTTCCTTGCGGGGACCCAGGACCTCTCCTCTGGGCCGCAGCCCTTCCAGTGTATAAGATACTGTATGGAGTTTCTCACAAGGCGGGAGTCAAGGATACCCTGGACTTCATACTCCAAGGACCCTCCGACCGAAACAGGAGGAGGAGGGGACTGGACAGGGTGAATTGGGGAGCGATACAGTTTGAGGAGAGACTTGTGGAACACGTTAGGTAATTTAAATGACTGCGGAAGTTTCAAACGGAAGGCTACCGGGTTAACCACTTCTATAATTTCATATGGGCCGATAAATCTGGGACCCAGTTTGGCAGACGGTACTTTCAGTTTGATGTTTTTAGTCGAAAGCCAAACCTTGTCCCCAACCCCCAAGTGCGGCCCCTTGGACCGTCGTTTGTTTGCAGCTGAAGCCTGTCTAACTTGAGCCCCTTTCAAATTCGTATTTACTTCAGACCATATTGTTTTCAAGCGATGTATGTTTTTCTCTACCCCAGGGAGCTCCGACATCCTAGCCGAGAACGACCCAAAGCGCGGATGCAATCCAAGGTTACAAAAAAAGGGGTAGTTTTAATGGAGTCCTGGTAGCGATTATTTAAGGCAAACTCAGCTAATGGCAGATGTTCTACCCAATCGGACTGGTGTCCTGACACGTAACAACGGAGGTATTGCTCCAGAGCTTGATTAGCACGTTCGGTTTGCCCATTGGTTTCGGGGTGGTAGGCCGAGGAGAAGGATAACTCAACACCGATGCGTTTACAGAACGCCCTCCAGAATTTTGAGACGAACTGGGTACCTCTGTCGGACACAATATTTGACAGAACACCATGAAGACGTACAATGTGCACAAGGAACAGTTTGCTCAAGGTTTCGGAGTTAGGTAAGCCAGACAGGGGAATAAAATGGCACTGTTTGCTGAACCTGTCTACCACCACCCAGATACATGTTTTCCCATCTGAGGTCGGCAGGTCTGTGATGAAGTCCATGGAGATGTGGGTCCATGGACTCTCAGGGGTGGGCAAGGACTGAAGCCAGCCAGCAGGGCGATTATGGGTGGATTTGGCGCGGGCACAGACTTCACATGCTGAAACATAGTTCTTACAGTCCTTGACCACCGTCGGCCACCAAAAGTTCCTAGTTACCAACCTGGTGGTATTATTGAGCCCAGGATGACCTGCCAGAACAGAGTCATGTGACTCTTTAAGAACTTGAAGGCGAAAGGAATTCGGAACAAACAATTTTTGGGGGGGTGTAGTGTCAGGAGCTCGTTCCGGAGACCTACGGATCTCCTCCAGAAGGTCCAAGGAAACTGCCGACACGACGATCCCATTGGCTAATATCGGAACGGGTTCACAGTCTTCGGCTTGTGTGGGGCAAAAACTGCGAGAGAGGGCATCGGCCCTCACATTTTTCGTGCCAGGGCGAAAGGTGATTAAAAAATCGAACCTTGAAAAGAACAAGGCCCACCTGGCCTGCCTGGAATTCAGTCTTTTAGCTGACTCCAGGTAGGTCAGGTTTTTGTGGTCTGTAATGACGGTGACTTTGTGTTTGGCGCCTTCGAGAAAGTGACGCCATTCCTCGAAGGCCCATTTGATTGCTAGTAACTCCCGATTCCCAATATCATAGTTCTTCTCTGTGGCAGAGAACTTTCGGGAAAAAAAAGCACATGGGCGCAGCTGAGTGAGGGCTGCAGTGCCTTGCGATAGCACTGCTCCCACTCCGACTTCGGAGGCATCCACCTCCACAATAAATGGGCGGTCTAAGTCAGGTTGTACTAAAACCGGGTTGGCCACAAAGCATTCTTTTAACGTAGAAAATGCTTGAATGGCCTCGGGATTCCAGTTGGCCACGTCCGCCCCCTTCCGGGTTAGATCCGTGAGTGGCTTGGCAATCTCAGAAAAACTCCTGATAAACTTACGGTAGTAATTGGCAAATCCCAAAAATCGCTGCAGTGCTTTCAGCGATTTGGGTTGCACCCACGCCTTAATAGGTTGGATCTTGGCAGGATCCATGCGGAACCCCCTGCCTGAGACCATGTACCCTAAAAATTGTACCTCCTCAGCGAAAAAGACACATTTCTCCAACTTAGCAAACAAGGAGTTCTCCCGCAGTCTCTGCAGTACTGAACGGACGTGTTGAGCATGTGTCACAGGGTCAGTGGAGTAAATCAAAATGTCATCCAAGTACACAACGACATACACACCACAGATGTCCCTGAAAATATCGTTAACAAAGTGCTGAAACACTGCAGGAGCATTGCTGAGTCCGAAAGGCATTACTAGGTACTCAAAGTGACCAAGAGGTGTATTAAACGCTGTCTTCCACTCATCGCCGTCTCTTATGCGGATTAGATTGTATGCCCCCCGGAGGTCAAGCTTAGTAAACCAACGGGCTCCAATTAGCTGATTAAAAAGATCAGGGATGAGTGGAAGCGGGTACTGGTTCTTTATAGTGATTGCGTTTAATTCCCGGTAGTCAATGCAGGGTCTGAGACCACCATCTTTCTTCTCTACAAAGAAGAACCCAGCTCCAACTGGTGAAATAGATGGTCTAATGAACCCCTTTCTTAAGCTATCCGCTATGTACTCATTCATGGCCTGACGCTCTGGACCAGAGAGATTAAATATTCTCCCTTTTGGAAGACGGGCATCTGGAATTAGGTTTATAGGACAATCATACTCTCTGTGGGGCGGTAGTTTCTCAGACTCTATAACGGAAAAGACATCTCCATAATCCCTGAGAGCAAACGGTATGAAGGGGTGTTTTTTTAGCTTGGTTTGATTTACTGCTACAGACATGCAATTATCCTGGCATTGCAAACTCCAGCGCACCACATCACCCAGGTGCCAGTCAATGACAGGGTTATGTTGACGTAGCCACGGCATTCCCAAAATGACTGCAGAAGATAGATTGTCCAACACAAAAAAGGAAATAAGCTCAGTATGTAGTGCTCCTACTGACATAGTTATCTTAGCAGTAACAAATTTAACCCCTTCCTGAATAATGGATGTGCCATTAATAGCCGTGGTTTTAATTGGAATATTAAGTTTCAGTAGTGGGACACCAAGTTTTTTAGCAGCAAAAGAGTCCATAAAATTCCCTTCAGACCCGCTATCGACATAGGCTTTTAAACACAGAGAATCCTGACCAAAATACAACGAAATAGGTAGTAAAACTTTGGCCGCATCTGCGGGCAATACCTGAGCCTCTGCGCAACCATAGCCAGAGCTGCTCAGAGGCTGATGTTCCCGGGGTACGGATCTCTGACGTTCAGCTTTGTCCCTGGAGTCTCCTAACTGCAGCATGCTCGAGCAGGAAGGTGAGACTGATCCTCCAGGCTGGATACTGAGGCTTAGTAACAGGTGTTTTAGTCCAACAATTAGCTCAGGCAAGAGACGAAAGGAAAAAAAAAATTCAGAGAAACTGTCTTTATATAGGTGTGATATATATATACACACAAGAGACAGTTTTATTTGGGCCGGATATAATTTTGCGTCCGTCTGCGGGTCTGGGCTGCAGACAGACAGCGCCCCGAGTAGCACCGACACCCTTAACCCCTATACAGGGATCTGGATTTACTGCAGAGCCCAGGAAGCGCTGTCTGAACAGGAGCAGAGTGCCAGAGCAGAACGGTCGCAATAGAACAGCAGGAAGGGAGCCAAAAATGGGGTCGGAAACCAAGCGAGCAGTGGAGGTACAGAAACGGCAGGCAGAGGCAGCGTCGAGAGTCCAGGCAGAGGTCAAAAACCGGGAGAGTAGCGGAGGTACAAAATCGTCAGGCAGTAGAGGGGGTCAGGAATCCAGGCCGAGGTCAGCGTCAGTAATCAGGAGAAATGCAAGGTACAAAAACGGCAGGCAACAGAGTAGTCAGAAGTTCAGGCTGAGGTCGGAGTTAACGATAGGCAATCACAAGTAACACGTAGGGGAACCAAGAATATATCCGGCGGCTTGCAAGCCCAGTCCCAAGGTATTTGAGGGATCAGGTCGTCCCTGACAGGCTCCCGGGCTGGTGATGTCATCAGGACCGCCCCCAGGACCAGACCTGATGATGATGCACCAGCCCCTTCATGACTGACAGAGGAGCGGAGTCTGCGTCCAGTAGACGACTGCGCAGAAGCCCTTTCATTGTTGCCGCCCTCACTCGGGCGCGAGCCACGGCGCCTCCTAGTGGTTGAGGGCGGAACAGCAGGCCCCGAGATCGACGACGACATGTCAGTCCGGCGTCTCCTGGTGGCCGAGGCCTGGACAGCAGGCCCCGAGCCCGAGGGCGGCGTGACAGTCCGTTGCCTCCTAGTGGCTGAGGGCGGAACAGCGGGCCCCGAGTCTGACGGCGACGTGACAGGCCTGCTTTTCTTCAGCAGGGACAGGGAAGATGGTTAAAATTGATGGGAAGATGGATGGAGCCAAATTCAGGACCATTCTTGAAGAAAACCTATTGGAGTCTGCAAAAGAACTGAGACTGTGACGGAGATTTGTCTTCCAACAAGACAGTGATTCCAAACATAGAACTAAATCTACAATGGAATGGTTCACAAATAAACGTATCCAGATGTTAGAATGGCCAAGTCAAAGTCCAGACCTGAATACAATCGAGAATCTGTGGAAAGAGCTGAAAACTGCTGTTCACAAACGATCTTCATCAAACCTCACTAAGCTTGAGCTGTTTGCCAAGGAAGAATGGGCAAGAATTTCAGTCTCTTGATGTACAAAACTGATAGAGACATACCCCAAGCTACTTGCAGCTGTAATCACAGCAAAAGGTGGCGCAAAAAAGTATTAAGTTAAAGGGGCAGAATAATATTGCACGCCCCACTTTTCAGTTTTAGAATTTCCACAAAAATTTTAAATAACCAATAAATTTTTGTTCAACTCCACAATTGTGTCCCATTTGTTGTTGATTCTTCACCAAAAATTAACATTTGGTATCTTTATGTTTGAAGCATGATATGTGGGAAAAGGTTGAAAAGTTCCAGAGGGCCGAATACTTTTGCAAGGCACTGTATATACTGTATATATATATATATATATATATATATATATGCACACACCTACAGTCATATGTAAAAGTTTGGGCACCCCTATTAATATTAACCTTTTTTCTTTATAACAATTTTGGTTTTTGCAACAGGTATTTCAGTTTCATATATCTAATAACTGATGGACTCAGTTATATTTCTGGATTCAAATGAGGTTTATTGTACTAACAGAAAATGTGCAATCTGCATTTAAACAAAATTTGACCGGTGCAAAAGTATGGGCACCCTTATCATTTTCTTGATTTGAACACTCCTAACTACTTTTTACTGACTTCCTGAAGCACTAAATTGGTTTTGTAACCTCATTGAGCTTTGAACTTCATAGCCAGGTGTATCAAATCATGAGAAAAGGTATTTAAGGTGGCCACTTGCAAGTAGTTCTCCTATTTGATTCTCCTATGAAGAGTGGCATCATTGGCTCCTCAAAACAACTCTCAAATGATCTGAAAACAAAGATTATTCAACATAGCTTTTCAGGGGAAGGATACAAAAAGTTGTCTCAGAGATTTAACCTGTCAGTTTCCACTGTGAGGAACATAGTAAGGAAATGGAAGAACACAGGTACAGTTCTTGTTAAGCCCAGAAGTGGCAGGCCAAGAAAAATATCAGAAAGGCAGAGAAGAAGAATGGTGAGAACAGTCAAGGACAATCCACAGACCACCTCCAAAGACCTGCAGCATCATCTTGCTGCAGATGGTGTCACTGTGCATCGGTCAACAATACAGCGCATGCATAACGCCTTTTTGTATGACCAAACAACTCAATCTTTGTTTCATCAGTCCACAGGACCTTCTTCCAAAATGTAACTGGCTTGTCCAAATGTGCTTTTGCATACCTCAGACGACTCTGTTTGTGGCGTGCTTGCAGAAACGGCTTCTTTCGCATCACTCTCCCATACAGCTTCTCCTTGTGCAAAGTGCGCTGTATTGTTGACCGATGCACAGTGACACCATCTGCAGCAAGATGATGCTGCAGGTCTTTGGAGGTGGTCTGTGGATTGTCCTTGACTGTTCTCACCATTCTTCTTCTCTGCCTTTCTGATATTTTTCTTGGCCTGCCACTTCTGGGCTTAACAAGAACTGTACCTGTGTTCTTCCATTTCCTTACTATGTTCCTCACAGTGGAAACTGACAGGTTAAATCTCAGAGACAACTTTTTGTATCCTTCCCCTGAAAAGCTATGTTGAATAATCTTTGTTTTCAGATCATTTGAGAGTTGTTTTGAGGAGCCCATGATGCCACTCTTCATAGGAGAATCAAATAGGAGAACTACTTGCAAGTGGCCACTTTAAATACCTTTTCTCATGATTTGATACACCTGGCTATGAAGTTCAAAGCTCAATGAGGTTACAAAACCAATTTAGTGCTTCAGGAAGTCAGTAAAAAGTAGTTAGGAGTGTTCAAATCAAGAAAATGATAAGGGTGCCCATACTTTTGCACTGGTCAAATTTTGTTTAAATGCAGATTGCACATTTTCTGTTAGTACAATAAACCTCATTTGAATCCAGAAATATAACTGAGTCCATCAGTTATTAGATATATGAAACTGAAATACCTGTTGCAAAAACCAAAATTGTTATAAAGAAAAAAGGTTAATATTAATAGGGGTGCCCAAACTTTTACATATGACTGTATTCTATGTGTATATATTTATTCTATCTATCTATTCTATTCAAACCTATTCTACTCTTTACTGTACGCGGCATCTGCCAGCTTTAACTATATCTATCTATATATCTATCTATATACACATATATATGTTTTGAAGATTATTTTGTTTTAAAACGATGTGTACATTTTTTTTTACAATGCAATTTTAACATGAGCTTTTACATACAGAGAACTGCTCTATTTAAAACAAATCGCATTACATACGGATTGTATACATATTGCATACACATGTCATACGGATGTTCCATGGAAAAATCGCATGGAAATTGCAGGACACTCACTTAGCCCTTGTCTGTTTTTTCCGTCTGGAAATCAAACCTTTTTTTTCTCGCAAATGGGTTTGAGTCCTTAGTAAAATAATACCAGGTATATTGACCACTAGTGTTGGCCCCCCTACCAGTGATCCGAGTAGTGGACAACCCCTTTAACACAAAAAGACAGAAAATGGAAACCCAGTAATGGTCAAAAAGAAATGCATGTTTGACTAGAATGGCATAAGTGTGGATACAGTTGATGAAATTATTCATCAGCAATTCTATGTCATTGTTAACCTCTTAATTGCAGTTAAGGGTACTTATTCCTCAGTGCCATTTTTTAACGACCCCCAGTGTCAGAAAATCTCCGGGGTCTCAGCTACCAGGGGTAGCTGGGACCCTGGAGAACATGATTCAGGTCAGTTTTTACCGTCCCCAGTGTTGTGATCGCCATTATGCACCGAATAACGGCATCCGCAAAAAGAGTCTGATTTCCCATTTCTCTCTCCTATGATATGATCTAGCACATCAGAGGAGTGTGAAATGGGGTCCCCCGAGCCCCCCGGGACCTCCTCTGGAGCGGCGTCTTCTTCCAGGAAAAAAATGGCAGGCGCACGTGCAATACGCCCATCGAGATCTGCCGGCCGGCACCCAGCAGCAATGTGAGATTTTTCCTATTGGTTCATTTTGATCACTATGATAGGGTCTATCACAGTGATTAAAATAAAAAAAAAAGTAAGTCATCCCCCCTTTATCACCCCTTTAGTTAGGTAAAAATAATAAAAAAAATTTTCCATTTTCCCAGTAGGGTTAGGCTTGAGGCTAGGGTTAGGGATAGGGTTGTGTTGGGGTTAGGGTTGTGTTTAGTGTTATGCTTAGAGTTGGGATTAGGGTTAGGGCTGTGTGTTGGGGCTAGGGCTGTGTTAGGGTTGGAATTAGAATTGGGGGGTTTGGTTTCCACTGTTTAGATACATCAGGGGGTCTCCAAACGCGACATGGCACCCACCAGTGATTCCAGCCAATTTTACGTTCAAAAAGTCAAACGTGCCCCCTCCCTTCTGAGCCCTGCCATGCGCCCATACAGTGGCTTTCCCCCACATACGGTGTATCGGCGTACTCAGGAGAAACTGCGCAACAAATTTTGTGGTCCATTTTCTCCTGATACCCTTGTGAAAATAAAAAAGTTTGGCTCCAAAGTAAATTTTTCGTGAAAAAAGTAAAATGTTCATTTTTTCCTTCCACATTGCTTTAATTCTAGTGAAGCACCTGAAGAGTTAATAAACTTCTTAAATGTGGTTTTGCGCACCTTGAGGGGTGCAGTTTTTAGAATGGTGTCACTTTTGGGTATTTTCTGTTATAGTCACCCCCCAAACTCACTTCAAATGTGAGGTGGTTCCTAAAAAAAATGGTTTTGTAAATTTTGTTGGAAAAATTAGAAATCGATGGTCAACTTTTAACACTTATAGGTTAACGTCCTAAAAAAAAAAATATGTTTCCAAAATTGTGTTGATGTAAAGTAGACATGTGGGAAATGTTATTTTTTAGCTATTTTATGCGATATGACTCTCTTATTTAAGGGCACAAAAATGTAAAGTTTTAAAATTGCTAAATTTTCTAAATTTTTACCAAATTTCCATTTTTTTCCATAAATAAACCTCTGTCATATAGAATAAATTTTACCAAAAACATGAAGTACAATATGTCACAAAAACAATCTCAGAATTAGTAGGATATGTTGAAAAGTTCCAGAGCTATAGCTTCATACAGTGACAGTGGTCAGAATTGTAAAAATTGGCTTGGTCAGTAAGTACAAAATTGGCTCTGTCACTAAGGGGTTAAAGGTAGCTTAGTAGTGAGAAAGGCAATTATGGCCTGTAAAATAGAGTATGTTGTTTGTGAAAAATGTATAGCTATTTCTTTTCTTTCTATCCTCAGCTTGATTACCTACTTGGCATGTTAGCATTTTCATGAACCAGATGAGCAAACACATTCTCAATTAAATAAGCAAAAGAAATGCAGAGAATTTGAAAAACAAATTGTTTTCTTTTCTGCATAGTGATCTGTGTGTAAACTGCAAGAATAACAGAGATAAAACAGTTTTACATTGTGCATGAGAAATGACGATAATATATTAGCAGTTGCGTTTATTAAAGGGGTTGCATGATATCTTTTGGACAACCTATTTTCACATGTATGACAGCTGCTACATGCTACCCAATAGATGGGCAGGATGGATCACACACGCTTTGTATGATTTCAGCCAGTTAGAACTGTGTCTGATACATAATAAAGGGAATCTTGATCGGGACCCCCTGAGCAATTTTCTGCTAACAAAGAGTGGATTTTGCTCTGGCAGACTTGTTTTACACTTAAAAGGCTATTCCCTTCTTCCACAACCTATCCCAAACCTGGTGGAGGTGCCTTAAATAATGAGTGTCTCCCAGCCATTGGGTGAGGACACTTTAGGACAGCATGTGCTGTCCCTTTAAGAGGGTGGGATCACGAGACCTAAGTACAGTGCTTGGAGATCTGCAAGCTGTTTGCAGACGTTAGGCAGCAGCAGGAGGGATAAGTGCAGGACTAAGGGCCCCGTCACACATAGCGACTCACCAGCGATCCCGACAACGATATCAACTTGTCAGGATCGCTGGTGTGTCACTACATGATCGCTGGTGGCACTTAGAAACCCAATGTGTACCTTAGTTACCAGCTCCTGCTCGCTGGTCCCCCGCCTGTCACATGCAGCGATGCGTGCTGGCCAGCGGGAGACCAGCGACCAAAAAAATGTCCAGAGGTTTCCACAGCGATCAGCGATACCTGGCGGGGGGCCGGTCGCTGATTGCTGTTACACACAGTGATCTCGCTGGTGAGATCGCTGTTGCGTCACAAAACTTGTGTGATGGGGGCTTAAGGCCATAGTGTGTTGGTATCTCTGCTTGGGAGATTGGCAGGGTGCTGAGATGCCAGCACCACAGGAGCAACAGGAGGAGGGAGAAGCGCGGGACCATGGCGGTGAGAGTCGGCATCTCTTGGCCGGGGTCCAACTAGCGAATCATATCTAATGTGTTATGCTAATGATACTTGGACCCTGTGCTGCTGAGAGTGGGAGCCGAGTGTCAGTGTTCTGAGAGGATCGCAGCAGAGCTGCGGGGGAGACGGCAAAATTAATTTCTCCATCTGCTCTGCTGCCGGTGTTCGTGGGAATCGCACTGCACTCGGGTGATATCTGAGTGCCGTGCGATGTCTTACACGCATCCATAGACTTATATGGGTGCGTGTGATCCAAATTCAGCATGCAATCACAGAATGCTGCGATTTTAATCCTGTCCACTTGTGATCCGATTGGAGCAAGACAAAAAAACGCAACTGAGAATAGATTAGAACTATAGGATTCAATTGGCATGAATGCAATCCGATTGCATTCGTCCAATTTAATCGCAAGTGGGAGTTAGCCCTTTCTTTGTAATTAATATGCAGCAGTCCATTTTTTGCTGAGAACAATATTTAACGGATTAACCAATCATTTAAAAAATTGTATATTTTTATGTAATACAGTACATGTAATATGTAGTAATTTAACATTTGGTCACTTGGCATTTTTAAAAGTATTAGTTCTCTCTTTGATCGTGGCACTATATAATTTTGTTCGGTTTTCCCCTAGATACAGATGAATGGTTCAGTTTCATTACTAATAGAGTTTTCAACTGTGGTAGAAACAAACTCAAAGTTTTTCAGACATTATTATTATTATTATTTTTCATATTGCAGCCAGCACACATAATAAATTCACTATAAAAAGCCAAAACATTATTAAAGAGTCATTATTTATCATTAATGTTAAATTTGAGAATTTGGCTTGTAATAAATATTGCTACTACTTATGAAATCACTTTCATTTTTCTTGCCTTTAATCAATTGTGGACCATGCAACGTCATTACTCATAGCCCTGCTGCCTACGCTGGTTTCGATCTGAAGAAAAGTAGCTTTCCCCTTAATACCAGGTTTAATTTGGACACAAGTATTTACATACTATTTATATTGTAGGTAAAGCAATGAAAAGGTGTGACAAAAAAATATTCATTTTTTTCCCTTTCAAACATATGTAGATTCATAGAAAATAGCTTATTTCATTGTAAGTTATAAAAATGTAAAATATGATTGTGTAGTTATTTCTAGATAAGATGTACCCTAAGATTAATATTTTCCAAGAAAATTGGAGCCCAAATATTTCACTGCAGAAAGGAAGGATCCAGCAGAGTAGAAGGCAGCTAAAATACAACTTTTTATTTCAATTCAATAAAACTTGCAATACACCCGATTACCTGTGCTTTATTGTAAGTTTTATTGAATTGAATTAAAAAGTTGTATTTTAGCTGCCTTCTACTCTGCTGGATCCTTCCTTTCTGTAGTTCAATATGTTTGCTCCAAACTGGAACCGTGCTGAGCGTTAGCTGGCGGTGAGGATTCTTCGCAGTGGTGAGTTGATCTTTCCTTTGTTTTTTTATATCACAAATCTTTCAGACTAATTTAGACTAATTTTCAACATCACAAATATAAAATCTACTGTTTGTACTTGTGTATAAGCCAACCCGAGTATAAGCCGAGACACCTAATTTTGCAACAAAAAACTGGGAAAGCTTATTAACTCGAGTATAAGCCAGGTATGCTTTGTCCTCTCATCCTAATCCTGTTATGCATGGCTCCCCATCCCTGTCCTTGTATGCATGGCTCCCCATCCCTGCCCTTGTATGTTTGGCTCCCTATCCCTGTCCGTGTATGCATGGCTCCCCATCCCTGTCTTTGTAAGCATGACTCCTCATTCCTGTCCTTGCATGCATGGCTCCCCATCTCTCTCCTTGTCTGCATGGCTCCTCATCCCTGTCCTTGTATTCATGGCTCCCCATCCCTGCCCTTGTCTGCATGGCTCCCCATCCCTGACCCTGTCCTTGTATGCATGGCTCCTCATCCCTGTCCTTGTATGCATGGCTCCCCATCCCTGTCCTTGTATGCATGACTCCTCATCTCTATCCTTGTATGCATGGCTACCCATCTCTGTCCTTCTATGGTTGACTACCCATCACTGTCCTTCTGTGCTTGACTACCATCCCTGTCCTAGTATGCATGGCTCCCCATCCCTGTCCTTGTATGCATGGCTCCCCATCCCTGTCCTTGTATGCATGGCTCCCCATCTCTGTCCTTGCATGCATGGCTCCCCATCTCTGTCCTTGTATGCATGGTTCCCCATCCCTATAAAAAAAAGTAAAACATCCTACTTACCTTACCTGCTCCCTCACTACATCTCGTTCTGGTGCCAGCAGCTCTTCTGGCCAAGTGATCACGTGTCCCCGCTCATTAAGGTAATGATTATTCACCTCTCTCCACGCCTATGGGAGCCTGATGTATAAAAGGCTTCCGGAAGTGCACACGGGTGCGCTAGTATCATTTATGTGTGGTTGTTGCGAGTGGATACTCTATCACTCAGTCTGCACGTTTGAATGTGTCGCTCATTAGAGTAGTCAGGCAGGGTTAGTTTGTCGTACTTTACTTGGTTTACCATCTGTTTCCTTCTTGTGTGCGGTTAGCACAGTTGAGTTACAGAGCAAGTATCAACCCTCAGGCTAGATCTCGCTGGGTAAGCGACAGG
Organism: Dendrobates tinctorius; assembly: GCF_039654945.1. Classification (NCBI taxonomy): domain Eukaryota; kingdom Metazoa; phylum Chordata; class Amphibia; order Anura; family Dendrobatidae; genus Dendrobates; species Dendrobates tinctorius. The sequence goes on from NW_027361697.1 coordinate 32,433,079, forward strand.
GTCGTGCACCTAGCATCTTATGCGCAGTTAGCACAATCGTCTCGCAGAGCGAGCTCTACCAGTGTGCTTGTTCCCTATCACGTGTAAAAGGGTCAGCACTTAACTTTTTGCTGTACCACTTGTGCAGTAACAGAGCTAGACATGTTGTGTTCTGTTCACACAGTATGACATTTAACACTGTGCATTTAAGTTGCAACCTAGCTGCCTGGTTCTGCCATTGCTCTATAGCAGCAGTTATTCATCTCTGCACAGTGGACCCCGGGTTGCAATTGCACTTTATTACTCATCTTTATTTAGTGCAATCCACCAACCCTAACACTTAGTCTGTGTCAGTAGGCTCTACAATCATTTGGAAGACTGATAACTTGACAGATGTCCAGAAGGCAGTCATTGACATACTCCTCAAGGAAGGTAAGCCACAAAAGTCATTGCTAAAGTAGCTGGCTGTTCACAGAGTGCTGGATCCAAGCATATTAATGGAAAGTTCAGTGGAAGGAAAAAGTGTCATAAAAAATGGTGCACAAGCAATCGGGATAACCGCAGCCTTGAAAGGATTGTTAAGAAAAGGCAATTCAAAAATTTGGGGGAGATTCACAAGGACGTGGACTACTGCTGGAGTCATTGCTTCAAGAGCCACCATACACAGACAGGACATGGGCTACAAGTGTCTTTTGGAAATCCATGTCCCAGCATCTGGAGAAAGAGTGTGGAAGCACACAATCCAAGCTGCTTGAGGTCTAGTGGGAAGTTTCCACAATCAGTAATGGTTTTGGGAGCCATGTCAACTGCTGGTGTAGGTCCACTGGGTTTAACCGCTTCCCGACCGCCCACAGTAGATAAACGTTGGCGCTTGCTGGGCTTTGTGCAGCGCCGACGTTTATCTACTGTCGGCGGTTTTGTGCCCCCCGGGACCCCCACATACCTTATAACGTGGGGATCCTGGTGCACAATGCATGCTGGGACCCCCGACGTCATCGAGACCTGATTGGTTCAGGTCCTGATGACATCCGCGTCACAGCAGCCAATGAGAGCGCTCACTGGGAAAGCTGCTTGCTTCCCGGCGATCTCACTCATTGTAACGCGACTTCTCCTCTGATCTCACACTGACAGATGATCAGAGGTGAAGCAGCGTTACTGTGTGACTAGATCGCTGCCTGGCACAGCTGATCACTGCCTGGCACAGCTGTGCCAGGCAGCGATCTTGTCACACAGTATCGCCACTTCTCCTCTGATCATCTGTCAGTGTGAGATCAGAGGAGAAGTCGTGTTACTATGTGCCAGGCAGTGATCTTGTCACATAGTAACGCTGCTTCTCCTCTGATCATCTGTCAGTGTGAGATCAGAGGAGAAGTGGCGATACTATGAGTCAGATCGCAGGGCAGCGATCTTGTCACAAAAAGAAAAAAAAAGTAAAGAAGAAAAAAGCAGGCACGCAGGTTAGGGCTAGGGCTAGGGTTAGGGCTAGGGCTGGGGTTAGGGCTAGGCTTAGAGCTAGGGCTAGGGCTGAGATTAGGGTTATGGGTGTGTTGGTGTTAGGTTTGTGGTTAGGGTTATGGTTAGGGTTGGGATTAGGGTTAGGGGTGTGTTGGGGTTAGGGTTGGAATTAGAATTGGGGGTTTCCACTGTTTAGGTACATCAGGGGCTCTGTAAACGCAACATGACGCCCGCAGACCATTCCTTCAAAGTCTGCATTTCAGAACGTCACTACTTCCCTTCCGAGCCCCGACGTGTGCCCAAACAGTAGTTTTCTCCCACATATGGGGTATCAGCGTACTCAGGACAAATTGGACAACAACTTTTGGGGTCCAATTTCTCCTGTTACCCTTGTGAAAATAAAAAATTGGGGGCTAAAAGATCATTTTGTGGAAAAAAAAATGATTTTTTATTTTCATGGCTCTACGTTATAAACTTCTGTGAAGCACTTGGGGGTTCAAAGTGTTCACGACACATCTAGATAAGTTCTTTAAGGGGTCTAGTTTCCAAAATGGGGTCACTTGTGGGGGGTTTCCACTGTTTAGGTACATCAGGGACTCTCCAAATGCGACATGGCATCCGATCTCAATTCCTGCCAATTCTGCATTGAAAAAGTCAAACGGCACTCCTTCCATTCTGAGCTTTGCCGTGTGCTTAAACAGTGGTTTAGCCCCACATACAGGGTATCGGCGTATTCGGGAGAAATTGCACAAAAAATTTTGTGGTTCAGTTTCTCTTTTTACACTTGTGAAAATAAAAAAAAATGGTTCTGAAGTAAAATGTTTGTGAAAAAAAGTTAAATGTTTATTTTTTCCTTCCACATTCCATTCATTCATGTGAAGCACCTGAAGGGTTAATAAACTTCTTGAATGTGGTTTTGAGTACATTGAGAGGTGAAGTTTTTAGAATGGTGTCACTTTTGGGTATTTTCTGTCATATTGACAGCCCAAACTCACTTCAAATGTGAGGTGGTCCCCAAAAAAATGGTGTTGTAAATTTTGTTGGAAAAATGAGAAATCCGCTGGTCAACTTTTAACCCTTATAACTTCCTAAAAAAAAAAAAAAAATATGCTTCCAAAATTGTGCAGATGTAAACTAGACATGTGGGAAATGTTATTTATTAACTATTTTGTGCGATATCACTCTCTAATTTAAGGGCATTAAAATTAAAAGTTTGAAAATTGCAAAATTTTCTAAATTTTCGCCAAATTTTGATTTTTTTAACAAATAAGCGCAGTTCATATCTAAGAAATTTTACCACCATCATGAAGTACAATATGTCATGAGAAAACAATGTCAGAATCAGCAGGATCCGTTGAAGCGTTCTAGAGTTATGACCTCATAAAGTGACACTGGTCAGAATTGAAAAAATTGGCCCTGTCACGAAGGCAAAAACAGGCTTGGGTGCGAAGGGGTTAATCAAGACCAAAGTCAGTGCAGCAATCTACCAGGAAATTTTAGAGCACTTCATGCTTCCCTCTGCTGACAAGCTTATTGGAGATGGAAATGTCATTCTCCTGCAGGACTTGGCACCTGTCCACACTGCCAAAAGTACCAATACCTGGTTTAAAAACAACAGTATCACTCTGCTTGATTGGCCAGCAAACTCGCCTGGCCTTAGCAAAATAGAGAATCTATGGGGTATTGTCAAGAGGAAGATGAGAGACATCAGACCCAACAATGCAAATGAGCTGAAGGCTGCTATCAAAGCAACCAGGACTTCCATAACACCTCAGCAGTGCCACAGGCTGATCACCTCCATGCCACGCTGCATTGATGCAGTAATTGATGCAAAAGGAGCCCCGACCAAGTATTGAGTGCATTTACTGAACATACATTTCAATAGGCCCACATTTCAAATCTTAAAATCATTTCTCAAGCTGGTGTTATAAAGTATTCTAATTTACTGAGATAATGACTTTTGGGTTTTCATTGCCTGTAAGCCATAATCATCAACATTAACAGAAATAAACACTTGAAATACATCACTCTGTTTGTAATGACTCTATATAATATATGAGTTTCACTTTTTGTATTGAAGAACTGAAATAAATTAACTTTTTGATGATATTCTAATTTAGTGAAGAGCACTCGCACCTCTTATTGAGATTACTTTTCAGAATTGATTTCATTATCATCAATGTCAGGATTAAACTAAAATCGAGCATATCCTGTAATCATACGTATCACATTAAACACAATAAAAGATAGCATGAATCACTTCCTCCCACTGCCTGCAGAATGACCTCTGCACAGAACACAGAGCAGCCTACTGTCTCCCACGCTCTGTCAACTCTATCTGTCCCCATTTTAGCACAACATCCCTCTCTGACCATTCTTTCCCTCAGCACAGGTGAAGCCTGTCCCTACTGTAAAGCCTCAAGCTGACAGTGATGTCAGCCCAGGTCTCCATGAACCCCAAACCCTTCCTTCCATCACCAATATCTAAGCCACTTATATAACTCCCTAAGCTTCTGCTTCTTTCCTAGTGAAACATATTTTTTTATTATCATTTGTTTTTATTTGCGGATGGTAGCTTTTTTATTACGTATTTTGTGCATGATTAAAGGAACAAAAATCTTGCCCGGGCTGCTATTGACCACATTTGGACACATGTTTTTAACAGGGACAATAGACAGCAATGCTCTGGAGATGTTTATTGATATTGGTGGGGTGATTTTGGAGGAAGAGGTCATTCTGCAGGCAGTTGATCAAACTGACGTGCTATACACCCGACTTCATGTGCTTTTCGAGGCATTTTCTATTGCGTACAGTGTGATACATACAAATACAGGAAGTGTTAGGTTTTATTGCAATCCTGGGAGTGATAATAATGAAATGAATGCTGAAAAGTGATCTCAAAAAGAAGTATGAGCCTAATAGACTTAGTGGCCAGTGTAAAATTTGCAAGATATCAAATTTTTTTGCAAACTATGGAAAATATAAAAATATACCATGAAGATTTAAAAAAAAAAAAAAAATTTTAACATAGAACTTGATTTAAACAATAGATCATTTTTTGATTACACATTCCCTTTAAAGACATTTAGATCTAAAGATCTAACAATGGCTAATTTGACTCAAAATAACATGTAAAGCACCATGGAATAAATGGCGCTATAATAATAATAATAATAACAGTAATAAAATGCATCATTTTGATAACTTGTCACAGAAGGTTTCATGCCACTTAGGATACGGGCACGCAATGTGCTTTGGAATATGTTTTAATAAAAGCCACAAAAAATGAACATAATGCACAGCAAAGTAAAAACAACATTGCTGCTCACATGTTCACTCTTTTCTTGCTTCTTTTTACCAATTCAGGGTTCGGAACTCTTGAAGGGGTTATAAGAAATAACATGTTCATTATTCAGGTGGCTTGGTTAGGAAGCTGCACTCTCTTCATAAACTAAGAAGGCGATGGTGGAGCTGCTGCAAAAAGCACTACCAAAACCACCAGCAAAGCCGCTTCAGGAGAATGAGTTCCAGCATTATACTAAAGTATCTTTGCCTAGGAAAACCACTGTAAAAAAATAAAGACGCAATGCGCACATACCCGTATGAGTATTAAAGGGAATCTGTCAGTAGGATGACCTCCATATCCATCTATATGAGCATGCAGGCCATATGAAGTAGAATAAAGTGATATTATATATCTGTGATCCTCAGTCTTTTCTTCACTAAGTGTCAGGATTGCTTTCTAATCACTGGTAGATTTTAGCTGGTGTCAATAATTTCCGTGGCTCTCCATTTCAATCAGGGTAGCATTTGCGAAATGCGCATTGGGTCCTTGGTGGATGAGTAAGCAACTTAAACATGTCTTTTACATGATGATCTTATGCTCTCTAAACTGGGGGATACTACTTACCTTATATGTCCATTTACCTTAGCTGAATATGTATTATTAATACAAATATAATATATCTGATAAGTCTTTCTCTCAGCTCGGGTAGTGTTTATATTATACCTCCTATTTATTGCGGGGTCCCCTCAGCCTCTCACCCACCATTGTCTGTATTTGTGTGTCTGTACTTCAGATTTTTTTTGGAAACTTTTTTTTACTATTCAATAAAGTATATATCTTTTTAAATTTACTCCTTCAAGGATGAAAGCAGCACACCACAGAGACTTCAAATAAGGTGCTATTTATTAGTCCATCTGGCTATGTGCCCATACAGCGATGTTTCTGTCCTAAAGGGTGCGGACCTTTGCTTGAGAAAGGTCCGCTCCCTTTAGGACCGAAATGTCGCCGTGTGGGCATATAGCCAGATGGACTAATAAATAGCACCTTATTTGAAGTCTCTGTGGTCAGGGCCGGCTCCAGGTTTTTGAGGGCCCCGGGCAAAATAGTCTCAGTGGGCCCCCCCCCTTTAACACATACCACGATTCTTGATGCACTGAATCAGCAGAGAAATATAGGTATAGTACAATGCCAGATTTCACTTCTTACATGAGTGATAGACAGTGAGGTGCTTGTGACTAATGGTGTATATTTAAACTGAAGGGTAATTGACCTGTGAGGCAGATCTGTGCGGATATAGGAGAAAATCCCTGATAAAATCCGCATGTGACACACTGGGACTGTATTTTACTGCAGATACATCGTGGAAAATCCTCTGGCAGTCCCCACAAGTCTCCCACAGAGCTCAGTGTGGCGGGCATGCTGCCAGGCTGAAATAAAGGCTCCACAGAGCACGAACGGCGTCAGTGTGTTTCTCTGGTAGTGGGAAAGCGAGGAATGCTGGGAACTCTGAGGAGAGTTTGCCACCACTAACATGGCTGCTCGGGCCAGATATTTGTGAGGTGTGGGGGAGGGATTTCCTGTATCACCCACAGACCCCCTTGTTGCAGTGGGCCCGTCACATTCCTGCAGCGCCTCCCTGACACCGGTGGCTCCGGACCACACTGCAGCTTGGCTGGTGGTAGGCGTCACACCTGTGCGTGGGGAGTCCAGGCCAGCATCACATGACGGCGGTTGGTTGCTAGGCAGCAGCAGCTCCTGGATACGTGTAATGCAACGCTAAGGCTTTGGGGCAAAGATGGGGGTCAGCGACCGGTGCGGCGGTGGAAGCTGCTGCAGGCCTGCAGCAGCCAGCAGGAGCCACCGGAGCGAAGAGCCTCACTGAGCGCCGGGTGCCACTGCCAGCTGGAGCTGCCGCAGCAGGAGCCGCCAGTGCCACACTCACTGTCTTGGAAGTTGGAGCGAGGAGCCTCACTCAGTGAGCGCCAGCCAGTGCCACTCACTAGGTGTCAGCCAGGTCAGGAGATGTGTCTCGCCCGTCACCGGTGTCCGGTCGCTGCCCGGTCCCTCTGTTTCCAGAGAGAGGCGCGCAGCGCACTTCACAAAGCTCCTGCCCTGCGTCCTCCGTCCGCCTCGTCCTGTCTCCGCCTCGTCACTTCCTCCCTGCGGCACACGTGACAAGAGACAGGGGAGGGGAGCTCTCCCACCAATCAAAGGAAGACACTCCTGGGCTGCTGGACTGTGATTGGCTAAGGCGCGCGTCTCCTGCCGGCGCCACTGAATCAGATTAGGTCGCATTCCCCAGCAGCCAGACAGCGTGTGTGGGCCCTTCCATCGCGCCAGGGCCCCGGCTGACGCCGGGCCTGTCTGTGGTGTGCTGCTTTCATCTTTGAAGGACTATTTTGAGGTTTGGTATATACCTGGAAGGCCTGCACCCACATTTTTGTTTCCTCTGTGCTGCTTTTCATCATTTTTTCATATTTTTAAATTTACTGAGATAACTTTAGTATTCCGAGGTATCGTTAGGATTCAGACGTTCACATAGTAAAACTGAAAAGCGGCTATTGAGTCATCTAATTTGCCCTAGTTTAGATTCAAAATATGTGATGATATCTTATATATGTTTCAATAAGAAAGTCCCCGGAAATATAACCAGTGTCATCATCATTCCTGTGGTTTAGATTGATTTCAACAATAATTGCTGTGTGTCCATTCAGGATACAACAAAAGGTAGTATCAGTGTAGCTACACATTTTTTAGTATCGGACCAGATCTCTTTACTGATCTAGTAAAGGTTACCTTGACTCAGATAATACAGCACTGGGATATTACAGCACGAAAAAAGTGTAAAACAACACCTAACTTGACATCGGTCAATGGCTTGTACAATGATAGGAGATAACTTGCTGATCTGTTGGGGTCCAACAGCTTAGACCCTTATTGGCAGAAAGGGGCACTTTTCTCCCCATAAGAAAAAAGTGGTGGTGCGGTTATGTGACCGGGATCCAAGGGGTAACGTTTTTCCTTACGGAGAGTGACATGTCAAGCCTGGCATGCCAAAGTGAGTAGACTTTTAGGCATATGTGACCTGCACTCCATTCATTCCTTACGGAGCTGCTGAGCACTGCTCTCTGTATTCTCCAGCAGCCCCATAGAGGAATATGGAGCTGCAGTCAGGTGTCTGACCTGCCACAATATCTTGTAACAAGGGGGGAAAAGTTCCCATTAGTGATACAAAATTCCCTGATCTGCCGAACTTTGTGAGTCCCAAGGGTGGGACACCCACTGATAATTGCAGCTAGGTGATAACTTGCTTAACCCCTTTAATCCTTCTGTGACCAGTAATCCAGAGGGTGCATTGTGAGTTATGAACACCTTCGCTACATCTGTACATAGCATTGCCCCCTTAGGCTATGTGCACATGCTGCTGATTCACCTGCGGATCCGCAGGTAAAACCGCAGGTAAAGTGTCCTGCAGTTTTCCTGCGGATTTGCCAGCGGTTTTCCCCTGCGGTTTGACACCTGGACAATGGAGCAGGTGGCAAACTGCTGCGGAATCCGCAGAAAGAATTGACATGCTGCGGATTCAAAACCGCAGCAAATCCACACAGAAAAATCCGCAGCATGTGCACTGCGGATTTGAAATCCCATTGCCTAACATTATACTGTACACTGTCTGTGGAACTGCTGCGGATCCGCAGAGGCCAATCCGCAGCAGAATCCGCAGCGTGTGCACAGACCCTTATCCTTTAAAATTACAGTTTTTCATATTTTCAAACAAGAGAAAACAATAATTTAAATTTCAGAATGTAAATTAAAAATTATGAACCTTTCCCATAAAAAAATGCATGATAATAAAATAATAAGTCATTTATTTTCAGATAATAAAATTACTTTAAATGAGCCCTGAAGCACAAAGATTTCCTTTAGTTCTATAAAAATAATCCTGATGTCTAACACTTGTCTTACCTGTAGTTCTGTTGTATTTCAAGACTAGGAGAATCATGCTGACAAGTCATTTTATCATACAATGATCATAGTGAAAGCAAAATACAAAAAATAATTTTTTTTTTTCTTTTTTGACATTATCACATTTGTATTTTTTTTATCGCTTTTTTAGTACATCGAATGGTAAAATTAACACTACCATGCCAAACCACACCTTGCAGAATACAAGCCTTCATACATATTTATTGATGGATGAATAAAAAAAAGTTATTATTGGAAGAAGGGGAGGAAAAAATCGAAAATTAAAAATTGCCCAGTCGAGAAGCGGTTAAATAATTCTCGGTTAACCATTCTCATCTCCATTATGTCTTGGATACAGAGAAATCTGAACATTATTTCATTATCAAAGAATTCTCGCTTTGGTTTGTGCAGCTTCATGCCTCAGTCACACTTCCATCTTTCCTGTGCGTGTGCTCTCTGTGTTTTCAATGATACAGCATGTACAGTACCTATCATAGTCTATGCTGTTATTCACATGGATTAAAAGTGCCAACAGAAGTCTATGGAAAAACACGTACAACACAGCGATGGCATCCGTGTGCCCCCTGTATTCTGTTCATGTTTAATTTTGCAAAGTATTGGAGAAGCTTTGTAATTTATTTATTTATCTACATGTAAGAAACACAGATGACGGATAGTAAAAACGGACACACGGACCATATACTGATGCAAATCAATGATGGCACTTCTACTGATTTTTTTGCCTACTTGAAAAACACTGACGTTTGAATGATGCCTTATTCATATTTCTACATTTAGCAGTAGTGCCCTGGGTTTTCTCTTCAATTTTATTTTATTTCATTCCCTTTTTTATGTGTAAGCAGTATGTAATCAACCCTTAGTGGTTCTGGAGGCAACTGTGTCTACTATAGAGAGAAAAAGTTATTTAAATGGGGTTATCCAGAACTATTTCTTTTTCTTTACTATGGGTCTAAAAACTAACAGGCAAGTAGTTGCTAGCTACCTACTTGTTCTACTCAGCATCGGCACAGTGTTCATTGTGTCATTGACCGCTCTTGGGAAAATGTATTTTCTCCATTTCAACAGAGCAGCTCTTCCTCTTCTGGACTGCTCTATCGATGGGGCATGACTGCTGATGACATGCTGATTGACAGCTAGCTCCCTGCAGATAGGCAGTGGAGAGCTGCTTGCCCTTCAGAATGTTGTTGGCGTCATCCCTGTTGTGAACTCATTTTCTGGTCTGCCTCTGCTTTCTGGTGAGGGAGCTGGTTGTGCTGACAGAGGAGTTGTGAGTTCTCTTTCCGGGCTCACTCTGGTGGTGGCAGGTGGTAGTGAAGCTGATCTAATTAACAGAGACCTGCCACCTGATAATGAGGAAGAGGATTGGACATTTGGAGTCTCAGACTGGATTTAAGACAGCCGACTCCCTATTCCCATGCTGGTGATTTTTTCCTGCCTCCTGAGGTCTTAGTTTCCAGCTCAGTTCCTGCCTTCTCAAGCTAAGTTGTCTTTGCTAATGTTCACATTTGATTTGGTTTGGTCTATTCAGTTTTTGTGTGGTCAGCCAGCCCCGGCTAGGGATGTGCTGAATTTTCCACTCTTATGTCACTGTATGTGTCAGTTTGCTTTTTGTCCCTTATTAGATTGGCCTCTTTTTGCTCTGTTCTCAGAATATGCCAGAGTGCTGATATAGTGGGAGAAGTCTAGTGACTTCAGGGTATTTTTTGCTTTCAGAAGTGTTGGACATTTTTGCAGGGTTTTTTGTTGTGATTGCAGACAGTATCTTTCCTTTCCTGTCCTTTCTAGTTAGTGTGAGCCCCATCATTTGCTCAGCCTATTTTCCTACCTGTGTTTGTGCTTTCATCTTGTCTCACCGTCAATACATGTGTGGGGGCTGTCTATTCCTTTGGGGTCTGCTCAAGGGCAGTTTAGATTTCCCCTTTTCTTGCTTTCGGCGTATTTAGTCCTCCAGCTGTGATGAGGCATCTAGAATCATCGTAGGTGCGCTCCACGGCTGCTGTTAGTTGTGTGGTTAGGATCAGGGGTCTGCCATCCGCGTAGTTACCAACCTCTCTGGTTCTCTGTGACTTGGCTTGGTCTTGTTTTCCTCCTCGGTGACCCATTCACAACACATCCCCGACAATAGGGCAAAGCAGAAGTTAAGCTGTTGCTCTGTTAAGATGTGAGCTAAGCCACTGAAATGCCATCAGGAGTAGTGTATGTCTGCTGTGTGCAAGTAGAAATCAGCGCCAGGCACCACAGGAAACTAGCTGCCTGTTAGCTCTTAGGACAATAGTAAAAAATAAAATAATCCCTCATAACCCCTTTAAAATAGCAATAGTGCTTGTGACTCATCATAACAACTACTATCATACTGCAAATTCCTTTTCTCTTGCATAAATGGTATCATGCTATATGTGTTTTTTTTCCTTGCCTAAAGTAAGTATGAAAGTGATTCCAAACCAAACAATTAAGAAAAATAATATGGGGAGAAAGAATGATTTGCAGGAGGTCACTGCGGTAACTTGCACCAGGGCCGTTTTTTGGGGGGAACGGGGGAGTGCGATCACCCGGGGCGCCACCCAAGCCAGGGGGCGCCTGCCTAGTGCCTAGCTGTCTGTGTCTGTCTCCCTACAAGCCCAGGCAGGCACGCGATAACCCCCCTCCCTGAAGTGAAACAGCCGGCAGAAAATAATCATTCACAGTGACAGGCTCAGCCAGCAGGGCGCTGTGCATGGAGATAGTGTAAGTGAGTGACGTCACACTCACTCCTATAACGCACTTGCCTGCTCCTGAGCTCCTCTGCTTCTGTGACTGGCCGAGGAACGCCCCCACGCTCTCACACAGGAAGGATAGTGAGAGACGGACGCTGCCTGATCGCTGCTATTTGGATCCAGGGTCTTTGCTGCTATATCCGTGCCTGGCCCGGATTGAGGTATTCTGTATTGCGGTATTTTGTGGCATGATCTGGGGTGCTTAGCCTGATGTTTTTGCTTGTAATATCGGGGGGTTGTTTGCTGGCAGTATCTGTGGTGCTTAGCTTAGCCTGCTGTTTTTTTGTGTACTATGGGGGAGGGTTGTGGGCTGGCACTGGCAATATCTGGGGTACTTAGCCTGCTGTCTTTGTGTGTAATATTGGGGGGGGGGAGTTCGGGGGCAATATCTGGGGTGCTTACCCTGCTGTTTGTGTTTGTTATATTGGGGGGAGGGGATTTTGTGGTAATATCTGTGGTGCATAGCCTGCTTTTTTTTTGTGTAATATTGGGGGGGGGTTGAACTTGTGGGAATATCTGGGGTGCTTAGCCTGCTGTCTTTGTGTGTAATATGGGGGGGTGGGGGGTGTTTGAAGGCAATATTGACTATTCCAATTACTGTTGCAAGTTGTGAAAGGAGCTTTAGCAAGTTAAAGCTAATAAAAACATACTTGCGTTCTACAATGACGGAAGAAAGATTATCCGCCCTGGCTATTTTATCGATCGAGAGCGAGTTGACAGAGGAAGCAGACTATTCTGCTGCAATAGACCTTTTTGCAGCAGCAAAGTCAAGGAAAGTGAGCCTTTGAACTTTGATGCCTTCGAGGATTGGATTGATGCAAAGGTAAGACAGGTTTATCTAAGTTTATCAAAAGTATTCAGCATGTTAATGTTCGGGGGGGGGCGCTTTTTCGATGTTCGCCCTGTTGGCAAAATTCCCTAGAAACTGCCCTGACTTGCACATCTCTCCAGCGTCACTCTACTTACCGAGCGGCATCTTAAGTTTTATCTTACATGTTTTCAGTTCTGAAAACCACAAAAAGAGAAAAAAATTCTCCAAAAAATTCTGAAACAAACCAGACAGGCCTAAATGCATCTGCACTAATCCAGGGTGCAGCGGACCCAAGTAAAATGGCAGCTGCACAGGTGCATAAATACCAAATGAAACAGCCAGCCTACAATCAGGGATTGGCCGTGTGGTACACCAGTGCAGAAGAAATAATCCGCATGTGGCAGTGTTCACACAGGGAATGCAGGGCTTCTGGCTCACAGCCTCTTAGTAACACCATATAGGGGGGCTGCCCAGTGCCAACTAGAATGCATCCCGTGTGAACAGAGGTCACAAGTTTGCAGAACCATTTGGAACCAACTGCACCCTGAAAGAAATATAAAAAGTGCACAAAAAACATATCAATATATGTAAGGTATTGGTTGATATTAAAGCCTTAATACGGAAGCTGGCAAACTAACGTCAAAGTTCCTTACACTTGCCAGTCCTACTCTACCATGAAAACCTCAAAAAGAGGAAAAAAATCCTCCAAAAAATTCTGAAACAAACCAGACAGGCCTAAATACAGTATAATAAAGGTAAAATAATATTGATATAACCAGTTTAGAATTCAGTCACGTTGTTAAAACGTGTAATAATGGGGACAGTGAATATGGTACATTTGTGCTACTAAAGCCAAGTTGTTTGGAAGATATCTAAATCATTCTTCTCTCTAGAGAGCAGGATGTTCATTATATCATTAAGTACAGTATATATATATATATATATATATATATATGCGAGTCTTGTGAAGCACAGCCCCAGGAATTCAGGCTACTATGCTCATTGCTGTTTAGTGAGTCAGAAATTTACAGCACCGATTGTTTATATGAGTAGTGAATCACTATCCTAGGAATAACCTTGGTGTTAAAGGAGTTTTCCCATAAATGAAAGTCATCAGTCAGCAGTCAGCTGATTCTAGCAGTCCCAGAGATGAGGAATAGAGTGGATGTGTCCTGGACCAGTTTCAGAATTCAAACTGGTGACATTTTTCTGCATGGTTGGTTTCTCTCTCTGTTGGGCTACAGTCCTTTTCCTCTCTGTTCAAATACTGCTGGTTTCTTTCACGCTACTTTCACACCGGCAGCGCATGATCTGCGCACCCTATGCTAAAGATAGGGTGCGCCGATCGCATGCGTGCAAATGTGAAAGTAGGCGGTGATCCCGGATGGGGCGGGCAGGGAGCCGGATCGGGGCGGGGCTTACCGACACAGTGCGCAGCGTTGTTTTAACGCGAATGTGAAACCAGCCTTATGCTGTTATTTGGTTCTCCATATTTATCCCTGTCTATCCTTTCTGAACATGCTTTAGTTTCTCACCCTGGGTTCTCATGTCTTCCTGCATGCTTTGCTCTACCATTGTTGGTTAAGTGTTGCGACCTTCCCTCTGGTTCCTTAGGAGGTGCGAGAAACCCCGCAACATCCTTTTAGGGAGCCATGTCCGAGGGAGGGTATATATTTGTGTGGCTAGGGCCTTTTTTAATCTGTACAGGGACCAGTTGGTAAAGGTGCAGCTTCTCTCTTTGGTAGTTCTTTCCCTCCTTGATTACCCATGTGACTGTGTGAACACGATAATAACCGAAGGTTGAGCATGCACAACTATGCTGAATACAGACAGGGGTCTGCAAAAACCTTTTCAGGGTTATAAGTTATCACTTTACCTTTGGATAAGGGTTAGGATAACTTTTGAAGGTAATCTGTCACCAGGTTTTGCAATGTAATCTGAGAGCAGCATGTTATAGGACGGAGACACCTGATCCGATGGCTCCTTAGAATATTCCTTGCTATTGCCCCGTCTGTTACTGTTAAGAATCTATAATGGTCCTCTAGAAAGAGATTGTTTCCTATAGTAGCAAATAAAATTAATCTAACTGGGGATATTTTTTCGCCATCTCGTTGCTCCCTTTTTAATTATAAGTTCATTTTCTTGCATCGAGGTAACACCACAAAAGTTGCAATAATTCACATGTGTTGTAAATTATTCATGGTGCATTTTAGCTATTTGCATTATATATTTTCATCAGGACATTGGCACAATTGTAAAGGTTCTGTGAAATCATTAATTATGTTCTCTTAGGGTGTGTGCACACGCTGTGGATTCTGCTGCGGTTCCGCAGCGGATTTGGCCGCTGCGGATCCGCAGCAGTTTTTGCTGCGGTGTACAGTACCATAATATCCTATGGATATTAAAAACTGCAGTGCAGACGGTGCAGATTTTTCCGCACGGTTTTCCTGCGGTTTCTAAACCACAGAAATAATTGACATGTCAATTCTTTCTGCGGATTCCGCTGCGGTTTGCCATCTCCTCCATTGTGGAGATGAAAAACCGCAGGGCAAAACCGCAGGCCAATCCGCAGGTAAAACCGCAGGTCTTTTGACCTGCAGATTTACATGCGGATTTTACAAAATCCGCGCAACCAAATCCGCACCCCAATCCGCAGTGTGTGCACATACCCTAACTCTTGATGTCCCTTTCTGTATGATACAGCTATTTGTGTGAAGCAGATATTAATATATTACTACTATTGTACATCTATCTGTGGTTAGGTTTAGTATCACACCACATGACCAGGACAAGGCTTATTTGATTGAAGATGATATCACGCTGATGCAAAAGTGGAAATCCCCGTCTCTGCAAGTCATATCTTACTTTCATTGGAAAATATATAAAAACATTATAAATAAAATAAAATTATTTACCGCCCTAAAATTCTTTATATATAAAATGAATGGAATTATCTTAAAGGATTATTCTTAAAAAAACAGTGTTCTTTATCAGAGCTGCACATAAACTGACACTTGATTCATTTATATGGAGAACCACCAATTAGGATGCTGAATCTAATCACGATATGTTGTTCAAAATAGTGCATAAAAACACAAAGGAAATTAATAATAACATTACAATGCAAAACAAACAACTGGAGATAAAATTCCTTGTGAACATGCAAGTAATAGGTCAATAATGAAACATTAGTTCACGGCACATGTCAGTCCGTCTGGATGGCATGTGTTCAAATTATACATCTAGAATGCTTCCCGATCTAATTGACGCCTCCTGGGGTCTCCACCTCTAGGATTAGTAGGCACACTTTCTATGCCATAAATCTGGAGAGTATAAGTGTCTCTATTATGATGCTGAATAAAATGTCTGGAAGCATGAGAAATAGTCCGGTTAGTATCAGGCAAGTTACATATATGTGTTTTTTCAGTTTACGGAAGGTACAATCCATGATATATCAAGAAAAAAAACCAATGATCAAAAAATCCCAAGAAGACATATGGAAATTGCAAATATAATTTATTAATAATTTACAGACCAGGGTAAATAGAGGATAGTGAGGAGCAAGGATCCCAACCAATTGCACATGTAGGAGAAAAAAGGACACATACACAGGTGGGATAAAAGGGAGAGGAAATGAATGCAATTAGCATTCAAATACTGGCTATAAATATATGCTCTCAACAAAATTGCACAACTCCCAATTGGCCTCAATAGAATCTCAAGAAGACAGGCATTGTATTACAATAGAACCACAGACAGTGCTGTAATGAAAGAGTTAAGTGTTGGAATTTTTACCTGATCAAAAGTAGGAGGCAGCCCACCCGGTGTGTCCCCCCCGACGCGCGTTTCGGCGTGATTGCCTTTCTCAAGGGGTGAGACCAATTGGGAGTTGTGCAATTTTGTTGAGAGCATGTACAGTATTTATAGCCAGTATTTGAATGCTAATTACATTCATTTCCTCTCCCTTTTATCCCACCTGTCTATGTGTCCTTTTTCTTCTACATGTACAATTGGTTTGGATCCTTCCTCCTCACTATCCTCTATTTACCCTGGTCTCTAAATTATTAATAAATTCTATTTGCAATTTCCATATGTCTTCTTGGGATTTTTTGATTGCTGGTTTTTTTCTTGATATA
Source organism: Dendrobates tinctorius (assembly GCF_039654945.1). Lineage (NCBI taxonomy): Eukaryota > Metazoa > Chordata > Amphibia > Anura > Dendrobatidae > Dendrobates > Dendrobates tinctorius. The sequence goes on from NW_027361697.1 coordinate 32,449,486, forward strand.
TCAGTATATGGTGCGATTATCCCACTATTATCCATTTTTACATTTTTTGCCTAATAAAATTATGACATTTTGTACTAAAAAAACTTTTTGGTGAATAACATTTATGGGCAATTATTTTCTATCCATGAAGTGTATAAGGTACAATCCATGTACAATTTATTACAGATGGCGCATTTAATTACGTATACAACATGATCACTGTTGCAGTTCATATATTGATTAATATTCATGTGTTGCTATCCATCTGTACTAGAGAAAAAAATTTGTAACTGAAACAGACACATGCCGCAATATTTAAAGCCACATCTATAAAAACCTATACAGTTCAGCCAGGTGTGGCGCTGTTTTAAAGGATTGTGGAAACTCAGGAATAAAATATTTCCTAGTGTTTGAGCTCTTTCAAGCACCACCAGATACCATGGACTCAAAATTTTGGATAACTGTACATCTTCATGTAAAATTGGTTAGTATTTCATGATAATATTCTTTATTTTTCTTTACGGAATTTTATCTCCAATAGTTTGCTTTGCATTGTAATGTTATTAATTTCATTTGTTTTTTTCTGCAGTATTTTAAACAACATATCGTGATTAGATTCAGCAATAAAATTGGTGATTCTCCATATGAACTAACCTAGTGTCAGTTTATGGGCAGCTCTGATAAAGAATGCAGGTTTGCATTCGAAACGTTTTGCTGAGTCCACTGTGATCATGGAATCCTTTCTATTGGAATAAAACTTTTTGCAGATTCAAGAAGCTGTAAGCCTTTCCTTTCATCACTATTTGTTGCAAGTGGTCGCTTGAGTTCAGTGCTCCAGGATGCCAAAGTCTGTGTGGGCTGGTTATTTTCCCTTCTACTAATATACACAGCACTGAATCAGCGCTGTGCATAGATTAGGAGACACTGACAGTGCTTCCTCCTCCTGACACCATTACACATTGTACCGGCTATTATCCAGTGCCTTACCCAATTATTTAAAGGGAATCTGTCACCCCCTGGGACACTTCTAAGCTATTACTATGGTCATACAGGTTATAGAATGGTTAATCTAGTCCTACCTGTATGCCTCATAGCTGCAGTCTAGATGTTGAGATTTCTTTCAGGCACCGCACACCCCGGAGACTGGTAGAAACCATTAACATAAAAGATTAAAAGTGCATTTCTCAACATTAAGACAGCAACTATGAGGCATACAGGTAAGACTAATTTAACCATTCTATTACCTGTATGCCCATAGTAATAGCATAAAAATGTCCAAGTGGTTGATAGATTCCCTTTAACTATTTGTCTTTGTAAGGAATTTGGACCTTGGTATCTAGTAATATATACTGTATATTAAAAATAATCAACATAATATTTAGATTATAAAAATTATATTTAAAAAAAAATGTTTTACTTTAACAAATCCCGGTTTAATTCTTGTTAAAGTATCTAATTTCATAGATAAATAGTATATTTGAAAATAAGTAGCGTTTCAATATATCTCATCAGAGAAATATGTTTCTTTCTCTTTGTTGCTTGATCTTATACTCTCAAATCAAGGGTAAAATCTGTAAGGCTGTATGCACACATAGCTTTTTTTGGCGTTTTCGCTGCATTTTTTTAACGCACGATTTTGCCACGAAAATGCAAAAAAAGCATCCCATGCAATCCTATGGGATTCCACAATGCTGTGCTAATGCTGCGGATTTTCCCGCGGCGGAATCACATCACGGAAAAATACGCAGTATGCTCATTCTTTGTGCAGAATCGCGGGAATTCTGCACACATAGGAATGCATTGTTCCGCTTACTTTCCGCATGTGGCTATGGCCACCATGCGCGAAGTAAGCGGAAAATGTGCAGATGGTACCCACGGTCAGGATGAGAGGCGATTCTCCTCCAGGCTCTTGGTACCATATCCCTGTAAAAATAAGAATTAAAATAAAAAATGGTGCTATTTTCACCTTCCGGCATCCCACGCAGCGTCACCAGGCCTCAGCGATGCTCCCGGCAAGTCCTCTTCCCAGCGATGCCTTGCGACAATGACCTTTGATGAAGCCACAGTCTCGCGATACCATAGTCATCAAAGGTCATTGTCGCAAGGCATCGCTGGGAACAGGACTTGCCGGGAGCATCGCTGAGGCCTGGTGACGCTGCGTGGGACGCCGGAAGGTGAGAATAACACCATTTTTTATTTCTTTTTATTATTTTTAACATTATATATTTTACTATTGAGGCTACATAGCCAGCCTCAAAAGTAAAAAGTTGGTCACACTCGTCAAACACTATGTTTGACGAGTGTGACCAACCTGTCAATCAGTTTTCCAAGCGATGCTACAGATCGCTTGGAAAACGCTAGCCTTCTGCAAGCTAATTACGCTTGCAAAATGCTAGTTAAAACGCGGGAAATACGCAGGAATTACACATGCAGAATTCTAGCTTATTTCCCGCTGCAGGTAGTTGCGGAATTCCCGCTGAAATTTCCACGGAAATTCCGCAATGTGTGCACATAGCCTAAAAGCTCTGTAAATCCTGTTTTTGGGAACACAGATTTTCACATTATTGAGATACTATGATGGTCACTGCTCATAAAATTCTATGGTGTGGGAAGGGGGAAGGAGAAGCTAGAAGTTGACACAGATATTCTGCTGTAACTTCTACTGAAATTAATTTTAACCTTTTGATCCCCAAGCCTGTTTTTACCATAGTTTCCTGACCAGGCCAAATTTTACAATTCTGACCAATGTCATTTTATAAGGTAACAACTCTGGAACACTTCTATATATACCAGTGAGTCTGAGAATGTTTTTTCTTGACACATTGTACTTTATGGTAGAGGAAAATTTAGGCAGATATTTGTTGCATTTGTTGTTACAATATATAAATTTTGGTGACAATTTTGGAAATATTACAATTTTTAATTTTTATGCCCCTAAACCAGAAAGTTATATCACAAAAATAGTTAATAAATAACAATTAACACGTCTACTTTACATCAGTGTCATTTTTGAAACATGATTTTTTTTTGTTAGGAAGATAGAAGATTTAAAAGTTTACCAGCAATTTCTCCATTTTCCAACAAAAAGTTTTTGTAGGGATCACATCACATTTTAAATGACTTTGAGGGGACTATATGCAGGGGCACATCTATAATGAGGCAAGTTGAGCCATCTGCCTCAGGCGGCATTAAGCCACTGAAGAGAGGGAGTCAGTCAGATAACGTGCCATGCAACAGAGGCTGTATCTCGGGAGAACTAGCGCTCCCAGTTTGTTCATGTAAAATGACATCAGGGGCTGTATACAGGGAGAACTAAAACTCCCAACCATAGCTGAATCTGGCTCCTCTGCCCTGTGCGTCCTCACACCTATCACTATACTACTCCGTCTATGCAGCACAGCACACTCCAGACCGCATCACCCCTCCCCTCCCATGACCGGTCACATGACTGTGACATCATTACAGGTCCTGTAGTCACTCCTCTCCGGCTAATGCTCGGGTTACAGCAAAGTTTGTGCTGACAAAAAAGAGCCTTGTGCCCGGGTCTCCGGTACATGCTGCCCCTCCCATGCTGGGGCCCCCCATCACATGAAGTGTGCCCCCCGGGTATGCGGATAGCCCCCTCAGTGTCCGAGATGCTGCTCTTCCCTGTACATTCCCGCTGTCACACATCGGTGTGAGCCGGGCACAGTGCAGTGTCATGTCTGCAGTGCAGATGTGGAGTTCTCGTCCTGGACTCCTGCCTATAAACAGTAATGGAGCCCTGCTGCTGTTCTATCCAGTCTGTGGGATCTGTACCCAGAGATTCTCCTGCTGATCATCACTACAACTCCCAGCATGTGGCTGCTGCCCACTGCCTGATCTATTAGGTATCACCCCCGTCTCTGACTGGGCATCTGTCCAGTATGTGGCCCCGCTCTCCGACATCCACAATACAGCTGCCCGTGTCTGCTAATGGCTGCCAGGGCTGTTTGCCCACTGCTGTGCAATGGAAATAGAATGGGATGTATGAATGCTGAAAGACACTGTGAGGGATGAGCCTCACTTCACCTCCATGCAGTATAATATACGCCCCATAGCCTTCAATATAGTATAATGCATCCCACAGTTCTCCATATTGTATAATGTACCCCCATAGTCCTCCATATAGTCAGGGGCACACCTATAATGAGGCCAGTTGAGCATTTGGCCTCAGGCGGCAGGCAGAGGGCAGCAGCCACCCTGCATTCAGATAGCGAGGATCCGGCTGCTGACGGCTACAAAATGGGCAACCGGCCCTTTAAATCTTCTGTACAGGCCCTGGTACGCATGCTCTATTGGTACAGGCGCTGACAAGGGCCTCTGCGGCCCACGTGAGGGCAACCCTCATTTGTTCTTGCGCTCGTCTGCAGCCCTGGTCAGTGCAGGCAAACAGGAAAGCGTACGTACCAGGTCCTGTGCAGTAATTTGAAAAGGCCGCCACCACAGCACGCAAAGGACACCCGCTTGAGCCTCACTCCTCACTCTGTCTAATGCTGGCCAGTACCAGCGTCAGAGAACAGCGCTCTCCTCACCAATCCCCGGCTGGAATCCGCTTCAAGTCCTTGGCACCTCCGACGCTGGCTGGACAGTGGACCCACCTCATCCTCCCCCTATCTCAGGTGAGTACCAAGATGAAAGCTTTTTTATGTATATATAGCATTTGCAGGTTGACTTGTATAATGCGTATAGACTGTTGTATGTACAATACATAGATGATACTGCTGTATATAATCACTGTATCACCTTTAATGTATGTACAGCAGTCTATATATGTTATATAGGTGATACTGCTGTGTATATATACTGCAACTATACACTGCAATCACAGTATCACCTGTAGTATATACAGCATTTGCAGTTTGACCTGTCTAATGTATATTGACTCTTGTATATACAATATATAAGTGATACTGCAACTATATACAACAGTATCACCTATATAATGTAAATACAGTAGTCTCAATGTGATATATATATATATATATTCAGCAGTTGCGGTGTTTCCTATCTAATATATATATATGTGTGTCTCCTATGTGATATATTCATCATAATATAGTATAATACTGTCTTAATTATAATGTAGAGTTGTGTGTGTATATAGTGTAGAGCTGTTCATATAGTATATTTCTGTGTACAGTATATAGTATAGAATCCACCCTATAAACACTGGCACATCTCTACACTATATAGTATGTACATCACTACAGCGCATCCTTTGTGCCGAGCAGTGCAAAGAGTCAGAATATGCTGAGGAGACCAGAGCAGTGGGGTACAGGGAGAAGTGAGTATTTGATGATTTTTTATGTATTGAGTATTATATAGGGCCCATTATATTTTATGAATTAATATTTGTGGCCCATGATAGTGTATGGAGTAAGATATGGGGCCCATAATACTATATGGAGCATTATGTGGGCCCATTATACTGTATGGAGGACTATGTGGTGCCCATAATACTGTATGGAAGACTATGTGGTGCTTATAATACTGTATGGAAGACTATGTGGTGCCCATAATACTGTATGGAGGACTATGTGGTGCCCATAATACTGTATGGAAGACTATGTGGTGCCCATAAAACTGTATGGAGGACTATGTGGTGCCTATAATACTGTATGGAGGGTTACAGCTGTGGCCAAAAGTATTGACACCCCTGCAATTTTGTCAGATAATACTCAGTTTCTTCCTGAAAATGATTGCAAACACAAATTCTTGGTATTATTATCATCATTTAATTTGTCTTAAATGAAAAAACACAAAAGAGAATGAAGCAAAAGCAAAACATTGATCACTTGTCACAGGTAAGTTACAGGTGCTGTTAATTACAAATTAGAGAAGCATCACATGATTTTTCGAACAGTACCAATACTTTTGTCCACCCTCTTTTTTATGTTTGGTGTGGAATTATATCCAATTTGGCTTTAGGACAATTCTTTTTGTGTTTTTCATTTAAGACAAATTAAATGAAGATAATAATACCAAAGAATTTGTGTTTGCAATCATTTTCAGGAAGAAACTGAGTATTATCTGACAAAATTGCAGGGGTGTCAATACTTTTGGCCACAACTGTAGAGACGCCTCATAGTTTCAGATTGGATAGTCGAGCTGTCACTCAAGATACTGACAGCTCAGCTTGCCCCTGTACACTGTCAATCAAAGTACTGACAGCTTCTGCAAGCCCCTGTACCAGATTGGACGCCCGAGCTGTCAGTAACTGTATCCCAGACACACTGAGGGGTAAAACCGTGATGTTAGCATTTTAATAAGGGCTACAGAAGAAAATGGATGATAAAATTTGTAGTGTAATTTCTCCCAAGTACACCGATACCACTGATATGTGGTGGAAAACTACTGTTTGGTCGCATGTCAGAGATTGGAAGGGAAGGAGCACCAATTGACTTTTGGAGTGAAAATTGACTGGAATAGATAGCGGAAGCCATGTCATGTTTGCAGGGCCCCTGATGTGCCTAAACAGTGGAAACCCCCACAAGTGACCCCATTGTGGAAACTAGACCCCCAGGGAACGTATCTAGAGGTGTGGTGAGCACCGTAAAACCCACAGTGGCTTCACAGAATTTTATAACGTATAAGTATGTCAAATGTCATGAAGAGGTTAAAGCTTAGATTGTATCGATTGTCAATAATATATTTTTTAACATGTAACTTCTTATTTTTTGCGTTACTTTTTTTTTTAATAATATGCTTATGTTTCTCATGACAGTTTTGGCTACCCCTTTTAGCTGTTTTGAAAATGTAGTTATTACCGTACTTATTTTTATACACAAAAAAGAAATTGTGGCCAGTAATGTATTTACTGCAGATCGAAGATAACTAGTAACTTTTTTCTGTTTTTGGGAAGTTTATTTTCATTTACGTATGTGTACTGAATTAGTTTCCAGTCTGTAGGTGGTTACAGAGAAAACATGTGACAGGACCATGGACAGTGGTTACACGTATTCTGTAGAAGTATTTCTGTTTGTTGTCTTAAGAGCTCTACATATCGGCTGTCGGCATTTGAATTTTGTGCTAAAGGGGTGGTCAAGGCTTGTGATGAAAGTCTGCAGCCACGCTATGTGACTGCAGACTTTTGAATCCTTAGGCTATGTGCCCACGTAAGCAGAAAATTTCTGCTTGAGAACCGGACTCCTTCCAAGAAAATGCGCGTTTTTTTCCCCGCGCGTTTTTGCCGCGATTTTTGCGCAGTTTTTGCATAAAAGCTGCGCATTTTTTCTGCGTTTTTTCTGCGCGTCTTCAGGCTCATAGAAAATAGCTAAAAACGCGGTCTTTTCCGCAAAATTAATGAGCATGCTGCGTTTTTAACCGCTAAGCGATTTTTTAGCAGTAAAAAACGCATCAATGTGCACAAAAAGTGCAGAATGCATTAAAATGAATGGGATGCTTCTTGTATGCGATTTTGAAGCATTTTTACAGGGAAAAACGCTTCAAAATTGCGAAAAAACGCTTATGTGTGCACACAGCCTAATATTGTGCACACTGTCAGGATTCTCAGGTGCCTATGGCAAGAGGATGGTCACATATAGTCAAATGTCGGCTAGATATGCAAAGCCTCACTCATTTCCCTTGTATTGAACAAGGCGACACATGTCTAGTTGGAAAGTGGCAAGAAGTATGCAGGTCGTATACTTGTGATCACATGACCGCTTGCTCTTGTTGCCTGCACCGTAGAATCCTGACTGTGTGGGGTGTGCACACTGTGAGGACTCGGAAGTCTTCAGTCAGAGTAACTGCAGACTTTCATCCCAAACCTGGATACGCCCTTTAAGGAATACATATACGTGTTTGAGAGATAGCGAGAGAGAGAAAGCAAAACTGTATAAGCAAATGCCACCCTTTAATAATAATAATAATAATAATAATCTTTATTTATATAGCGCCAACATATTCCGCAGCGCTTTACAGTTGAACAGTTTCAAACACAACAGTCATAAGTAACAACGTTAACAATACAATAATTAAAGCGAAATAAGACGACCCTGCTCGTGGAGCTTACAATCTACAATGAGGTGGGGGGGATACAAAGCACAGGTTTGTATTTACAATGATGTATTTACAATGACGGTCCAGCCATCTTCAGGGGGTGGGGGTTAGATGGAGATAGTGAATGGGCTACACACACACAAACATGACTTTGATTACTGAATGTGATAGGCCGCTCTGAACAAATGTGTTTTGAGCGAGCGCCTAAAACTATGCAAATTGTGGATGGTCCTAATATTTTGGGGTAGAGCATTCCAGAGGATTGGCGCAGCACGGGAGAAGTCTTGGAGTCGGGCGTGGGAGGTACGGATTAGGGCAGAGGTTAGTCGAAAGTCATTTGCAGAGCGCAGCGGTCGGTTAGGCCGATAGACAGAAATGAGGGAGGAGATGTAAGGGGGTGCCGCACTGTGGAGAGCTTTGTGGGTGAGAACAAGTACTTTGAATTGTACCCTGTAATGAATTGGCAGCCAGTGTAACGACTGGCGAAGAGCGGACGCGTCTGAGAAACGATTAGCCAGATGGACAACCCTGGCTGCTGCATTAAGGATAGACTGGAGAGGGGAGAGTCGAGTGAGAGGGAGGCCAATTAATAGAGCATTACAGTAGTCTAGGCGGGAGTGGATCAGGGCGACAGTGAGAGTTTTTGTTGTTTCCATGGTGAGAAAAGGGCGGATTCTAGAGATGTTCTTTAGGTGTAAGCGGCATGAGCGGGCAAGAGATTGTATATGGGAGGTGAAGGAGAGATCGGAGTCGAACATAACACCCAGACAGCGCACCTGCTGTCGGGGTGTTATTATGGTGCCACCCACAGAGAGGGAAATGTCAGATTTAGGGAGGTTAGTAGATGGTGGGAGCAGAAGAAGTTCAGTTTTGGAGAGGTTGAGTTTCAGATAGAGAGCAGACATGATGTTGGAGACTGCAGACAGACAGTCAGTGGCGTTCTGTAGTACAGCGGAGGTAAGGTCAGGGGATGATGTGTACAGTTGTGTGTCATCAGCATAAAGATGGTACTGAAAGCCAAATCTGCTGATGGTCTGTCCAATTGGGGCTGTATAGAGAGAGAAGAGAAGGGGGCCAAGGACTGAGCCCTGAGGTACCCCAACAGTGAGAGGAAGAGGAGATGAAGTGGAGCCAGAAAACAGAACACTGAAGGAGCGGTCGGAAAGATAGGAGGAGAACCAGGAAAGAGCAGTGTCCTTAATGCCTAGTGACTGGAGCCACCCTTTATGAAGACATAGCAGGATACTTCAAAGACAAAAGTTTTTCATCGTTTTTCCTTTTGGTAGAATTTGCTATCATGTCACAGTGACTTTAGATAGAAATAAACAATATAGTAAGAATAGAAAAACAATTATAAGTTGTAGAGCAAAAGTTCCCACCAGTGACGTAACTACAAAGTTATGGGCCCCGGTGCGAACTTTCAAATAGTGCCCCCCAAGCCAAAATACACGCGCATCTCCATTCCATACACCTCGTACGTGTGCGGCTCTGCACACCTCATACACACGTGGCTCCGCACACCTCGCACACACGTGGCTCCGCACACCACGTACACACGGCTTCGCTCTGTACACCTCATACACACACGGCTGTACTCCGTATACCTCGTATACACATGGCTGCACTCCGTACACCTCGTACACACACGGCTGCACTCCGTACATCTCCTACACACACGGCTGCGCAACGTACACCTTGTACACGGACGTGGCTGTGCTCCGTACACCTCGTATACACACGCGGCTGCGCTCCTTACACCTCGTACACACACGTGACTGTGCTCCGCACACATCGTACACACATGGATGCGCTCCGTACACCTTGTACACACACAGCTCTGCTCCATACACCTCGTACACACACGGCTCCGCCCGGTACACCTCGTACACACACGGCTGCGCTCCGTACACCTTGTGCACACATGGCTGCGCTATGTACACCTCGTACACACACAGCTGCGCTTCATACACCTTGTACACACACGCCTCCGCTCCATACACCTCGTACACACACAGCTCCGCTCCGTACACATTGTACACACATGGCTCTGCTCCGTACACATTGTACACACACGGCTCTGCACACCTTGTACACACATGGCTCTGCTCTGCATACCTCATACAAACACAGCTCTGCTACATCCACCCTGTAAACCCCTCCTGACCTCACATATAAACTTACCTCATCCAGCACCATGACAACCAACACAGCAGAGTCCTGCAGACATGTAGGCTCCTGATCATGTGACCCCTGACTCTTCCCTTCCTGTGACCTCATCACAGGTCCTGTGCACACAGAACAGCCGCCTTCCCCCTGCACTCTGTAGTCATGGAGCTCCATGTGACTGGTCACTAAGAGGTGTAGGCAGCAGGTCTCATCCTCCATCACCTGAGACACTGGGGGGTCGAGTGCAGCGCTCAGGGGGAGAGGAGGAATAACCGAGTCCATGCTGGAGGAGGAGGCGCAGGACGTGATGGAAGCCCAGGTCCCACATGATGCCGGCTGCTTCTTTGCTGGACTGGGCGGGCCACTAATCACTCCGGGGGCCTGCCGCAGCTGCGACCCCTGCAACCTCAGTAGTTACACCCTTGGTTCCCACATTTTATAATTTTTTTTAGGACTATAAGGTGCACCGTCATTTTAGAAACATTGCATAGCCCCCTTATCCCTGAGAAGTGAGTGACCCATTGCCATCTTCTATCTTGAAGTGCAGTGCACTCTGTGTGCTGATTAGTGCAGCAGTAGCACAAACTGACTGCTGCTCCACAAAGCAGTGTTTATAATTACCTATATAAATTGTAAGGTGTGTACAGTCAAGACACATAATTATAAAACCTACAAAGAAAAATGTCACACACTTAAATACTGTATAATAAAATGTATACAGTAATTTTATTGAATCAATTAAATACATTACATAAATCTCATAATAAAAGTCTGGGAAATACATAAAACTTGGACAATCATGGTTGAGGGTATGTAGAAAAATCAAATTTACAGTATCTTATGAGTCTAATAGTTAATGGGAATAGAGGGCAATATATGAAAACAATTATAAATACAGTATAGCTTCATCTCATTCATTAAATTCAATATTTTGCTCAATAATATACCCAATGTAGCCATGTATTATTAGTAAATAATTCTATTAAAGTTATAATAATAATAATAACAACAGTAACAAAAGAATGTCCTTACCCACAAAACCACAGTGATGTGCCAGCTATACCCATTAACTATGGGACTTATAAGATACTGTGAATTTGATTTTTCTATTTACCCTCAACCATGAATGTCCAAGTGTTATGTATTTCCCAGACTTTTATTACGAGATTTAGTTTAGTATTTTAATTGATTCAATTAAATTATACATTTTATTATATTTATGGGTGTGATATTTTTCTTTGTAGTTTATATAGATAGATGAGAAAGTGTTCATGTTCCACTGCAGAAAGAACAGAAGAATTAGCCTTCTTATGGTACTCTCATCATCCCTGGCCATAATGATGCTGGTTTTACAACACCACGACTGAGAGAAGGCAGGGTAAGAGGTTATAAAAGATGCAAAAAATTTACTACTGGAATCAGTTGTTGCTGCCACGACTCCTTATCCAGGAGCTGCTGCCAAGGCTTTTGACATTCAGTGCCTGGTACCTAATATGGCCTGAAAAATGGGCCGAATCATAGAATCATAGAATGGTAGAGTTGGAAGGGACCTCCTGGGTCATCTGGTCCAACCCCCTGCTCAAAGCAGGATTCACTAAATCATCCCAGACAGATGTCTGTCCAGCCTCTGTTTGAAGACTTCCATGGAAGGAGAACTCACCACTTCTCGTGGCAGCCTGTTCCACTCATTGATCACCCTAACTGTCAAAGAGTTTTTTATAATATCTAATCTGTGTCTCCTCCCATTCAGTTTCATCCCATTGCTTCTAGTCTTTCCAGAACTATAGTAGAAATACAGCAGAGATACAGCAGAAATACAGTGCTATTAATTATAAACTCCTGGCTTATTTCTAAAAGTTGACTGAAATAAAAATGTTAAAAAGCTAAAAGCGGCAAAACAAAAAAAAAACATTTCGATTTGTAGACAACAAATTAAAGATTGCAATTTTACACAATTAAATCACAAAAAAATGCAAATTTCTAGAGATAGGATACGACTGTATTATCTTTAATATGGATTTAATATTGTAGTAGTTGCATAAAATCATAACTAGAGATGAGCGGATCTGGCAAAATTTGAATTCTCCAAATCACATGGATTCTCTTGAGAAATTATAATCTCAGCTAAATTATTCTCCACAAATTGAAAGTTATTCTCCATGAATCTGTCCAGACCCCAGAGCATAATAAAGCAATAAATGTAATATGTAAAAGATATAAGAAATACTTAGGCTGAGTTCACACGTGGCGTTTTTTTCGCGTTTCCGCGGCGGTTTTAACCGCGCGATTTTGCCGCAAAAACGCGAAAAATAAGCATCCCATGCATTCCTATGGGATTGCGCAATGCTGTGCTAATGCTGCGGTTTTTACCGCGGCGGAATCGCTTTGCGGTAAAAACCGCAGCATGCTCATTAATTTGCGGAATCGCTGCGATCCCGCACCCACAGGAATGCATTGTTCCGCTTACTTCCCGCATGTGGCTGTGCACACCATGCGGAAAGTAAGCAGAACAATTGCGGATGGTACCCACGGTCCGGAGGAGAGGAGACTGTCCTCCGGGCTTTGGGTACCATATCCCTGTAAAAAATAGAATTTAAAAATAAAAAATATTGTTATTCTCACCCTCCGACGTCCCGCGCAGCCTTCCCGCTTCTCTTCACGCTCTCGTTCCCAGTAGTCCTTTGCGAAAATGCCCGCGATGACGTCCGTTCTCGCGGGATCGCGATGTCTCGCGGTCATTCGCGCGACGTCATCGTGAATGACCGCGAGACATCGCGATCCCACGAGAACCGACGTCATCGCGGGCATTTTCGCAAAGGATTACTGGGAACGGCTGCGCGGGACGTCGGAAGGTAAGAATAACACCATTTTTTATTTTTTTTTACATTCTATCTTTTACTACTGATGCCGCATAGGCAGCCTCAGTAGTAAAAAGTTGGTCACACTCGTCAAACACTATGTCTGACGAGTGTGACCAACCTGTCAATCAGTTCTCCAAGCAATGCTACAGATCGCTTGGAAAACGCTAGCATTTTGCAAGCTAATTACGCTTGCAAAATGCTAGTTTTTCCGCGGGAAAATCGCGGGAATTTAAAATGCGATTTTCCCGCGGACTGGAATTCCGGAATTCTCGCGGTAATTTCCGCGAGAGTTCCGGTACGTGTGCACTTAGTCTTATACTTACCTTACTGCTCACCTCTCCAACCCCTCTGTTTCCCTTATTATCTTTTTATCACTGCTGTAAGTGCTGAAATTTCATAACTGTTCAAACTAGGTCGGGACTTCTGGCACTGATGAGGCCCCGGATGGTTATATTTTTTATAATTCTTTATTTAAAGACTCACAACGAAATCCAGGTTAACACAATAATTGAAACCAGACAAGTAGACAAATACAAGCAATACAACTTAACTCCAAGACAATTGTCCATGAGTCCTTAAAATCCAGGGACCCGGTAGTAGAGGTCAATGACCCAATTCGAAGGGTCTTCCATTTTTTAACTTTTAACAAACAGTATAGTAAAGAAAATGCAGAACAGAGGAAGGAGAAGGAGCAGTTAAAGCGAAAAAAGAGAGTGGGGGGGGAAATAAGTAACGGCGCCAAGAGAGGCAAAAAAAAAAAAAAGGTGGGGTTGGGAAGGAAAAAAACAAGGGGGTAAGGGAAGGTGTACCCACCCGACCAAGTCCACCACTCAGCCTGATGTTTTCAGCTAACCTCGGGGGGTTTGCCTCCAGCATTAGATCACAATACTCACTAGAGCTTCGAAAATCCATCCATCCAAGCCAAGGAGCCCAAAACTTTGGGTATGATTCATATATGGATGAGGTGAGGTCCTCCATATACATAATTTCATTGACGTTTATGACCAACTGAGTTATGGTTGGAGGAGCGGGACTCCTCCATCTCTCTGGGATGCAAGCCCTCGCTGCCATGATCAAAAATTTCAACAAAGAGGATTTATAGATCCGGAGAGGGATTTCATTATGTTGGAGTAGTATCAGAGCCGGAGTCAACTTTTCGGAACAGCCCGTAACCCGACAATTAATTTCTCACACCTCTGTCCAAAATGATTGCAATACGTCACATTGCCAGAAAATATGAAAAATCGTGCCCTCTGCCCTTCCACACCTCCAGCAGTTGGGGTCAATTTCTGGAAATATGGTGTGCAACCTCGAGGGCCCTCTGTACCATCTGGACAAAATCTTATAGCCAGCCTCCTGGAACCTAGAGCTAATTGAGGCACAGTGTACAAGGGTGAAAATTTGAGTTCTCTGATCTTCCGTAAAGGAAATATTTAAATCTCTCTCCCACTGCGCAAGGAAAGAAGGGGGTGACCGGCTCTGGGGGTCCATCAACATAGAGTAAGTTTTAGCTAAGGTGTGTCTGATTGGGCCTGGGCTATTACATAAAAGCTGAAATTGGTTTTGGGTTGTCTAAATGAAGTATTAGGGGGAAGGCTGCTGAAAAAGTGGGTAAGTTGCAAACACCTCCAACTGCCCAGTGGTATTGGATCTGTTTTGATGGTAAGATCACTCAGAGAAGGCCAGGAGGCTCCCTCTCCCCAGTTTTCTACTCTATCCATCCCCAAATCTATCCACAGATGAAAAATGGAGTCTGAGTGGCTAGGGGCAAATTTAGGATGACTCAACACCGGAGTGAGAGGAGAAGCCTCTGGGAGTAAATGTAAATGGACTAGTGCTGTATTGCAGTATTTTAGAGAGGATCCGATAGTCGGATGGGATTTAATTTGCTCTGGGGCTGAAAGTAAAACCCATGGGAGGGTTTTCAATGGGGTCGGGCAAAAACTTTGTTCTGTTTGAACCCATGCCTTATGGTGACCATTTCTGCACCAGTCTATCATTCTAGCTAGGTGGTCTGCCAAGTGATACATTGTTAGGTTCGGAAGCCCCACTCCCCCCAACCTCTTGGGTCTGCAGAGAACCTCCCGCTTTAGTCTAGCAGATTTTCTCCCCCATATAAATGAGACTTGAATGGACCCTAATTTTCTAAAAAAAGTTAGCAGGGATATAGATGGGGAGAGCCTATAGAAAATACAGGACCCTCGGTAATATGTTCAGCGTAAAAATTTGGCATCTGCCAAACCAGGTGAAGGATATCTTGGACCACCTATCACAGTCTGCTTGAATAGATTTTAAAAGGCTAGGGATGTTCCATTGATATAGAGAATTGATGTCTGCAGATAGTCTTACTCCTAAATATTTCAGGTGTCGGGTAGCCCATTTGAAACTGAAGGACTTCTGTAAAGATCTTACAAGTTCCGGGGAAGAATTAATGTTAAGCGCCTCGGATTTTGAAAAATTAATCTTGAAATTAGACAATTGGGCATATGTTCTGAATTCATTCATTAGGTTAAGCAGGGAGATCTTAGGTGAGGTAATGAAGAAAAGAAGGTCATCAGCGTAGGCTGCAACTTTATAAGTGTTTTGAAGTACATGAATACTCGAGATATTGGGGTTGGCTCTAACATGTCTAAGAAAGGGTTCAAGGGTGAGGATGAAAATGAGGAGTGACAGAGGGCATCCCTGTTGTGTGCCATTATAAGTATAAAACGGATCTGAAAGTGCATCGTTCACCTGGACCCGGGCGGAAGGGACTGAATATGGAGACAGGATCCACTGGAGTATCCTTGTTCCCAGCCCCAGATGAATGAGTGTCTCTTTCATGAAAACCCAATTGACCCTATCAAATGCCTTCTCGGCATCAGTGGCTAAGAGGATTGATGGGACATTCCGGGATTTAGCATGATGAATTAAGTTAATAGACTTAATGGTATTATCTCTTGCCCCTCGGCCAGGCATAAATCCAGCTTGGTCCGGGTGAACGATTCCCGAGAGAAGGGGAACAAGTCTAGATGCAAGGATCTTGGCAAAGAGTTTTACATCAACGTTTAATAGGGAAATGGGGCGGAAGCCAACACACTGGTTCGGGTCTTTTCCTTATTTATGTATCACCGCAATATGGGCTCTCAAAGAATCTGGATGTGGGGGGTTATTTGTAGACATTGAGTTAAAGGAGGCTAACATTCCCGGGGTCAAGGTGGTGGCATGATTTTTATTCTCTGCGTTGTAAAGGGACGCATAAAATGTCTGAAAGGCTTTTGCAATGTCATGGGAGGATTGGACATGTTTAGCATAGGCGGTGGAGAACATTTCTGGAAAGTAAGACATAGCTCTTTGCTGTCTTAATGCTTTTGTGAGGGATTTGCTACATTTGTTCCCATGTTCATAGTAGTGTCGCCTACAGCAGGCTAGAATCCCCTTGGCCTTTTTATTAAGAAGGTTACGCAAATCATCTCGCACCTTAATGAGTGCAATTTTTGCTGCTTCTGTAGGGGAAGTTTTATGGCTTGTCTCAGGGATGGTTCTTATGACTGCATGCACAGAACCTTCCCTTGACTCAACAGAACTGGAAGTCCTGGAATAGTGTGAATAGACCCAGGATTTCAGTGACAGTAAGAAGATACATTAAAGACCAGACTGGAGGACAGTGAGGAGCATAGGGAAATGAGAGGTGAGGACATTTGGCTCTGATGAGGCCGTGATGGTTCTGTGCTTTATTACCGCATGCGCAAAACCTTCCCAGGCCACATCAGAGCCGGAAGACATGGACTAGTGTGAAGAGACCCAGGATTTCAGTGACAGTAAGAAGATGCAATAAAGACCACACTGGAGGGCAGTGAGGAGCAGAGGGAAAGGAGAGGTTAGAGGTAAGGTGAGTATAAGTATTTTTTTTTACATTTTGATAGTCCTTTATGGTTCAGTAAATTGGCGGTCAGCCGTCCATCATTTTACTGAATCTGCATGGAAGTGAATTACAAGAAAATCTGTATTTTGGCTGTTGTGGATTTTTGTAAAATTCAAGTTTAATTCAATTGTACTCGGATTCATGTATCTCTAGTCAAAACTCTTGGTTGAAATGGAGATCAAAACATCAGGCTTTCGTGAGTCACATGTGCCTTGGCTTGCAAACCACGGATTGAACAATTGTTCTCTGGTTACAAAGTCAGACAAGAGTTTGTTTTTTTATAGTTTTTTGATCACTGCATTAACACCTTCATATTCTTGTCATGTTGGTCATGTTGTGAGGAAAAAATGTGTTAATCTTGAAAGCTGTCACTGGCTGTTATGTAAAAACAAAGACCTACAATATTATGTTTGACCCAGATTTTGGGCTACAAAAATCTATCGCTTTGTATATTTTTCTCTTTATTATAATAATGAAGGCGACAACTTAATTATCATCAATGTTGGTTTGGGTAAAACGGAATGTACGAACCAAACTGTGACAAACACTGAAAGACATAATGAAATAAAAAGTGAGAAATCCCTCTGATATAACGTAGTGAAGGAAATGAGAAGGGTGATAAGTCATTGTTTTGTGGTTAAAGGAGTTCTCTTTTTTACTTCATTTTTATATATGTCAGTAATGTCTGTAATGTCTCATTTGCATATTAATTCAAACGTTGATATTTCAGTAATGGAGGAACGTAGTGGCCAAGTAAAGGTATTGCTGGACTTGTCTTCGTAAGATCCACATGTACATATAAATAATTTGGGGGGTTGAAATCTTATGGATTGATTCCGTTAAGCACAAGGATATGTATGATAATTGAGAATGCTCCACTGTTGAATATACAGGGGTGGGTGGCCAAACCGGGATTGACCATCAATGACATCCATATCCCTAATAATCACTATAAAAAATTTAAATGGGTTGTTTTATAATAAACATTGATGGCTAATTCACATAAATGTCTGATCAGTGGTCCCTGTACATGGTCTTATCACATGGGGTGGCTGCAGCAGCCAGGTGAAAATTAAATGGAGACGTGGCTATGCACTTCTGAAGTTCTCTTTCAGTTCTAGGTGAATTGCACAAATTGACAAGCTTCCTCTGGGTGGGTGTCCCAGAAGACTGTAGAATTGTCTTCTAAAATGTCTATGGTGGGAAATCCCATTTAAAATAACAGTCATGATACTCATTTTAAGGGGCATTTAATGGTGATAAGTTGATAAAATCATAGTTAACCTCTTTCCGACACGTGGTGTAATAGTACGCCCTAGAGATGGGCGAATCTACTCGTTAGGACTAGAGTTGAGCGAAACGGGTCGAAAAAATTCAAAAGTCGCCGACTTTTGGCAAAGTCGGGTTTCATGAAACGAAACCCGACCCTAGGATGAGGTCGGCCACGAGGTCGGCGACTTACGCGCCAAAGTCGCGTTTCAAAAGTTTGTTTTGCGCTCTTTTTCAGCCAATCAGGATCCACGGACACTGTGGGCAACGTGATGACATAGGCACGGGTCACCACCATCTTTCAGAAGGGCATGCAAGTGATTGGCTTGCTTTGGTGGGCGTCACAGGGGGTATAAAAGGGCGTGCACGCCGACCGCCATCTTACTTCTGCCGATCTTAGTATAGGGAGAGGTTGCTGCTGATTCTGTAGGGAGAGCGTTAGGCAGGGAAGAAGACAAAAAAACTGCTTCTGCTGCTAGCGATTTGGCCTGCACAACACATCAGTCACTGTGTGTGCAGTGCAAGGGGAGGCTATATAGTGGTGTATCAGTGGTGTTGGTTGTTGGGCTGCCTTCTAAGGCTTCCTGACATTCCTGCATTGCTGTTTACCCACTGCTCCGCAAACTGCTTTTTTAAAAGCAATCCCAATTTTTTTTTTTTTGTCCTGCTGAGAAGAAAAAAAAACTGCTTCTGCTGCTAGCAATTTGGCCTGCACAACACACGAGTCACTGTGTGTGCAGTGCAAGGGGAGGCTATATAGTGGTGTATCAGTGGTGTTGGTTGTTGGGCTGCCTTCTAAGGCTTCCTGACATTCCTGCATTGCTGTTTACCCACTGCTCCGCAAACTGCTTTTTTAAAAGCAATCCAATCTCCCTTATCCTCTAGTCACTTTTGTCACAGCTGTGCCATCGAGCCTGTCACATAGCGCTCAGATATTCATTGGGCCTCACACAATCCAAAAGTGTCCAGTGTCCAAAAGTGTGTGCAGAGATTCAAAATCTCCTTTATCCTCTAGTCACTTTTGTCACAGCTGTGCCATCGAGCCTGTCACATAGCGCTCAGATATCAGTGGGCCTCACACAATCCAAAAGTGTCCACTGTCCACAAGTGTGTGCAGAAATTCAAAATCTCCCTTATCCTCTAGTCACTTTTGTCACAGCTGTGCCATCGAGCCTGTCACATAGCGCTCAGATATTCATTGGGCCTCACACAATCCAAAAGTGTCCAGTGTCCAAAAGTGTGTGCAGAGATTCAAAATCTCCCTTATCCTCTAGTCACTTTTGTCACAGCTGTGCCATCGAGCCTGTCACATAGCGCTCAGATATCAGTGGGCCTCACACAATCCAAAAGTGTCCACTGTCCACAAGTGTGTGCAGAAATTCAAAATCTCCCTTATCCTCTAGTCACTTTTGTCACAGCTGTGCCATCGAGCCTGTCACATAGCGCTCAGATATCAGTGGGCCTCACACAATCCAAAAGTGTCCAGTGTCCAAAAGTGTGTGCAGAGATTCAAAATCTCCCTTATCCTCTAGTCACTTTTGTCACAGCTGTGCCATCGAGCCTGTCACATAGCGCTCAGATATTCATTGGGCCTCACACAATCCAAAAGTGTCCAGTGTCCAAAAGTGTGTGCAGAGATTCAAAATCTCCCTTATCTTCTAGTCACTTTTGTCACAGCTGTGCCATCGAGCCTGTCACATAGCGCTCAGATATCAGTGGGCCTCACACAATCCAAAAGTGTCCAGTGTCCACAAGTGTGTGCAGAAATTCAAAATCTCCCTTATCCTCTAGTCACTTTTGTCACAGCTGTGCCATCGAGCCTGTCACATAGCGCTCAGATATTCATTGGGCCTCACACAATCCAAAAGTGTCCAGTGTCCAAAAGTGTGTGCAGAGATTCAAAATCTCCCTTATCCTCTAGTCACTTTTGTCACAGCTGTGCCATCGAGCCTGTCACATAGCGCTCAGATATCAGTGGGCCTCACACAATCCAAAAGTGTCCAGTGTCCAAAAGTGTGTGCAGAGATTCAAAATCTCCCTTATCCTCTAGTCACTTTTGTCACAGCTGTGCCATCGAGCCTGTCACATAGCGCTCAGATATTCATTGGGCCTCACACAATCCAAAAGTGTCCAGTGTCCAAAAGTGTGTGCAGAGATTCAAAATCTCCCTTATCCTCTAGTCACTTTTGTCACAGCTGTGCCATCGAGCCTGTCACATAGCGCTCAGATATCAGTGGGCCTCACACAATCCAAAAGTGTCCACTGTCCACAAGTGTGTGCAGAAATTCAAAATCTCCCCTGTCCTATAGACACCTTGTACCTTGTTTTACATTACTATATAGTTTGTTGGATTTTGTCTACATTTCTACCAAAAATGAGGAAGGCTGGTGGAAGAGGCCGTGGAATTGGGCGGGGGTTGGCAGCTGGTAATGATGGTGTTGGTGGTGGATCTGATGGTAGTGGCAAGAGCAAAATAGGACCGAATGCAGGAGGTGCTGACCCTGCGTCATCGTCTGGCTACATAAGGCCTCAAACGCTTAGTTTTCTAGGAGTTGGCAAACCGCTTTTAAAGCCAGAGCATCAGGAAAAAGTTTTGTCTTACATTGCTGACTCAGCCTCCAGCTCTATCGCCTCCTCTTCTTCAGTTGTAAAAAGTAAAAGCACTGAGTTGTCATTGGAGGCTCATGTTCATGAACCACACCTTTCCTTGTGTCCTTCACCCCAACCAAGATTGAAGGATGACGCAGGCCATACTACTGATTACTCCATGGAGCTGTTTTCACATACCATGCCTGGATTATCAAGTGAAATGGTGAATTACCCAGGCCAAGATGAATCTGACATGGAGTGCACTGATGCACAGCCGCTGATGGATGATTCTGCTGGTACATTCACTCAGAGCACTACATTGTCCTCGCAGTGTACAGAGCCTGATTCTGACCCTGATGAGACTCAGGTGCCCCTTCCCGCACACTATACCACCATACACGGTGACACAGAGGAAGGTGCACATGACATAGAAGAGGAGGTGATGGATGACCCAGTTGTTGACCCAGATTGGCATCCATTGGGGGAAGAGGGTGCTTCTTCCAATAGCTCAGATGAGGAGCATCCACAGCAGACATCGACATCGCAACAGCTGTTATCTGGCAGGCCCGGAGCACTCCAAAGACAGGTTCCATACATCAAAAGAGTTGCTGGACAGCTTGTCCAGAGGGTCAAAAGATCACAGCGTGCTAGGCCGCAAAATGTCTGCCAAAGTAGGAAGAGTGCAGTGTGGCACTTTTTTGAACAAAATCCTCATGATCAGGCCAAGGTTATCTGTAAGAAGTGCGCAAAGACCTTTAGCCGAGGGAAAAATCTGAAAAATTTGAATACCAGTTGCATGCTTAGACATTTAACCAGCATGCACTTGCAAGCGTGGACACAACACCAAACCTCAAGTGCCACTTGTGAAACTGATCACAATGAATGTAGTCAGCAACGCTACATTGTTTCCCCCACTGTAAGCCCACCGGTTAGCACAGCAGCAAATGTTGAGGTGTCGTTGCAAGACCACAGCAGTCAGGGAATCCCACTGTTATATCAACGAAAGACTGATTCTAGGCCATCAGAAAGAACACCAACTCCATCACCATCATCAACCCTCTCTCAGTCCGCCCTGTCCACCGCTACTTCCACCATATGCAGCTCTCAAGTCCAGCTCACCCTCCCAGACACTATGAGTAGGTCAAGAAAGTACTCAGTCTCTCATCCGCGTACACTGGGTTTGAACGCCCACATTGCCAAACTAATCTCGTTTGAGATGATGCCCTTTCGGTTGGTGGAAAGCACAGCTTTCCGCGAACTCATGGCCTATGCAGTACCACGCTATGACCTACCCAGTCGCCACTTCTTCTCTCGCAAAGCCATCCCAGCCCTCCACCATCATGTGAAAGACCGCATTGTCCATGCACTCAAGCAGTCAGTGAGTGGAAAGGTGCACCTCACAACTGATGCATGGTCCAGTCGGCATGGCCAGGGCCGTTACGTGTCCATCACTGCGCACTGGGTTAATGTGGTGGATGCAGGGTCCACAGGGGACAGCGGTGGTGGGACAGTGCTGCCTAGCCCACGGTATAGGAAACAGTTGGCTGTAGGCGCTCGACCCTCCTCCTCCTCCTCCTCCTCCAGAAGCGAAAGCTCGTCCACAGAGCGCAGTCGTACGAGCACTCCATCTGCAGCTGCCACTGTTGCACACGATGTGTCCCCCTATCGAGCAGCTAGTGGAAAGCGTCAGCAGGCTGTGTTGCAGATGATGTGTTTGGGCGACAGACACACCGCCGAGGTGCTGGCCGAGTACTTGAAGCGACAAACTGAGTCATGGCTGGGCAGTGTACATCTTGAGGCAGGCAAGGTAGTTAGTGATAACGGCCGTAATTTTGTGGCAGCCATAGCCCTTTCAAAACTCAGCCACATACCTTGCTTGGCTCACACCTTGAACCTGGTGGTGCAGTGCTTCCTCAAAAATTATCCGGAGTTAACAGCCCTGCTCCAGAAGGTGCGAAGACTGTGCGCGCACATCCGCCGGTCGCCTGTACACTCCGTTCGTATGCAGAAGCTGCAGCGATTGCTCCACCTTCCCAACCACCGCCTCATTATCGACATTGCAACAAGGTGGAACTCCACCCTGCACATGGTGGAGCGGCTGTGCGAGCAGAGGCAGGCCATAATGCATTTGTGGGAGGATACACGGCCAGGCACTTTGAGAGCAGACATGGAGTTGACAGGTGTGCAGTGGTCGAAGCTGAAAGACCTTTGTAAAGTCCTTCAGTGTTTTGAGGAATGCACACGGCTGGTAAGCGCAGACGACGCCATCCTAAGCATGAGCATCCCACTTATGCGTCTGCTCATGCAAACTTTGACGCACCTTAAGGAGCAGGCGTCTGCAGCCAATGTTGATGAGGAGGAAGAGGAGGAGGGAATCCTTGATGACATTCAGCCATTGTCTGCTCAGGGACCTCTCCTGGACGAGGTGGAGGAAGAAGAGGAGGAGGAGGAGGATGATGGGGATGATTACTTAGGGGAGGAGGATGCATCTCGTGGGGCAAGTGAAAATGTTGGCGTGGCAAGGTCTGGTACAGGGTTTGTGCGTGACTGGAGGGATGTGGATTTGCCAGAAAGTGCTCCTCCAACCAGCACTCGCAGTGCATCATTGACACCGGGAACATTGGCCCACATGTCAGATTATGCCTTGCGGATCCTAAAAAGGGACCCCCGCATTGCCAAAATGATGAACGATGACGACTACTGGTTGGCCAGCATCCTGGATCCACGCTATAAAGGCAAATTACAAAACATCATGCCACAGGAGAACCTTGACCTAATATTGGCTAATAAACAAGCAACTCTGGTAAATCGGTTGCTTGAGGCATTCCCAGCACACAGCAGCGGTGATGGTTCTCACACGAGCCGTACGGGCTGGGGGCAGCTTGGCAGAGGTGTTCGTGGTGCACACAGCAGAAGTGGCGTTGGAGACAGGGGTTTCATGACAATGTTGTGGACTGATTTTTCAAATACCGCTCACACAACTGGTAATACTGCATCGATGGAAAGTGACAGGAGAAAGCAGTTGTCAACTATGGTTACAAACTACTTTTCCTCCCATATCGATGTTCTCCCACACAGGTCATTCCTCTTGGACTATTGGGCCGCTAAACTGGACACCTGGCCTGAATTGGCACAATATGCCTTACAGGAGCTTGCTTGCCCAGCTGCAAGTGTGCTATCGGAAAGAGTCTTCAGTGCAGCTGGATCAATCCTGACAGAAAAAAGGACCCGTCTGTCAACCCA
The DNA here is from genome assembly GCF_039654945.1 of Dendrobates tinctorius. Lineage (NCBI taxonomy): Eukaryota > Metazoa > Chordata > Amphibia > Anura > Dendrobatidae > Dendrobates > Dendrobates tinctorius. The sequence continues at coordinate 32,473,519 of NW_027361697.1, forward strand.
AAATGTGGATGATCTAACCTTCATTAAAATGAACCACGCATGGGTTTCCAAGGATTTTGTCCCACCTTCCCCTGATGACACATAGGGTGACAGAAAAATGGCTTGCTTTGGTCCACCTCTTCCTGGTACTTCACCTATTTCGCCTTTTGCATCAGCTGAATGTCCAACATCAACATATGCCACTTTCTAAAACTCCCTAACTGTGCTGCCTCCCCCCCATGGCCGGGGTCACCACCTACCGCACGACACCGTGCGAGTGCCGTTGCCCTGGACAGGTGGGTAGGCCGACTCTTGGGCGCGGGCACTGGCACAGGGTCCCTCATAGTGCAATCAAGTATCTCTGACGGTGGTGGTGCACACCCGCCGTCAGACACACCGCTGTACTATGAGGGGCCCAGTGCCAGTACCGACGCCCACGAGTGGGCCCCCCTTGCTTGGGCAGGGCCCCAGCATTTGCAATCTTTACCTCTCCCTGCTCCTCCGCTGTGTAATCTGGGCCGTCAAATCCATACTGTGCCTGACACCGTCTGAGCCTGCCTCCTGAGACATATATTTTGAATGTGTACGCTATCCATACATGTTATCCAGGGATACGGTACCCTTTCTAACCTTTGTGCAATCACGTGCAATCCATACTGGGCCTAACACCGTCTGAGCCTGCCTCATGCTGTATAGACATATATTTTGAATGTGTACGCTATCCATACATGTTATCCAGGGATACGGTACCCTTTCTAACCTTTGTGCAATCACGTGCAATCCATACTGGGCCTAACACCATCTGAGCCTGCCTCCTGAGACATATATTTTGAATGTGTACGCTATCCATACATGTTATCCAGGGATACGGTACCCTTTCTAACCTTTGTGCAATCACGTGCAATCCATACTGGGCCTAACACCGTCTGAGCCTGCCTCCTGAGACATATATTTTGAATGTGTACGCTATCCATACATGTTATCCAGGGATACGGTACCCTTTCTAACCTTTGTGCAATCACGTGCAATCCATACTGGGCATGAGAACGGATGGCGAGCTGTTAAGCAAGCTACAGCACCTGTCCAGACAAGTACAGGGATTCCCTAGCGAGGAGACTTATTTGATTGTTTTCAATGTTGGGACAGCAATTTTTGGGGAGCACTATACTCTGGAGAATGATAGATGGGGCCCACCATACACTGGAACATTCCAAAGGTGGACATCAGACACTGGAGCAGCATTTACAGGACCCATTATACACTAGAGCATTAGAAATGGGGCCCATTATGTTTGGAGCATTATTTGGGCCCATAAGACAGTGGAGCTTCATCCATGGGGACCAACATATACTGTAGCATTATGTGGAGCTCATCATATACTGTTTCAAACATTATATGGGACCAATGATTCTGTATGGAGAAATAGATGGGCCTCGTCATGAGATGTAAAAAGTGAGGTATTTTTCATTGTACTATACCGCTATTTCTCTGCCGTATCGGAGCATGATGAGTTGTGGTATGTGTTAAAGGGGCGCTCTTTCGCCCAGGGCACATGAAAACCTGCAGCCAGCCCTCCCCCCCTACAACTTTAGCCAAATAACCCCCATTTTTCAGTGCGTAACTTGTATTATGAAGTTAATTAAGGTTGACAAGCTTAAGAAAGAAGAATTGATGCTTTTGGCATTCAAATGGGCACTGTAGGTGTGTTTCCTGTCCTCCTCTCACTGCCAACTTTTATTCCCCATTGACTTACATTGGGTTTCGTGTTTCGGGACGACCCCGACTTTTCCCTATAATCGGACGATCTTGCTCGACCCGACTTTTGGAAAAGTCGGGTTTCACGAAACGAAACGCGACCCTAAAAACCAAAAGTCGCTCAACTCTAGTTAGGACTCGTTACTCTGCGAGTAGTAGGGGACTCGCAGGAGTCGGTACTCTGCGAGTTTCCAAGCGATTACTCGCACAGTAACGAGTCCAATACAAATCAATGGCAGTCCTAGTTTTTTCAGAGTTTAATACAAGCAATCCTAGTTTCTTAGCGATTTTGTGTCCCCCTGCTGACACAAAATCGCTAAGAAACTAGAATTGCTTGTATTAAACTCTGAAAAAAAAAATAGGAGTCTTAGCGATTTTGTGTCCCCCTGCTGACTAGTGTTGAGCTTTCCGATTGGCTGCCGAAATGACGTCATCATGATGCGCTGTCTGTGTGCATCATGATGCGCCGTCAGTTCGGGCCTTCGGGGGGGCTGTGCCGACTGTCCGCGGGTCTGTACCGGCCTGCCGGTGGTCTGTGCCGGCCTGCCGGTGGTCTGTGCAGGCTCCGGTGGTCTGTGCCGGCCTGCCGGGGGGCTGTGCCGGCCTGCCGATGGTCTGTGCAGGCTCCGGTGGTCTGTGCCGGCCTGCCGGGGGGCTGTGCCGGCCTGCTGGTGGTCTGTGCCGGCCTGCCGGGGGGCTGTGCTGGCCTGCCGGTGGTCTGTGCAGGCTCCGGTGGTCTGTGCCGGCCTGCTGGGGGGCTGTGCCGGCCTGCCGGTGGTCTGTGCAGGCTCCGGTGGTCTGTGCCGGCCTGTCAGTGGTCTGTGCAGGCTCCGGTGGTCTGTGCAGGCATCGTCCGATGGGACTACAAGTCCCATCGGGCGATGCCTGCTACCATGACAGTGATTGACACATTAGCCAATGATGGGGCAGTAGTAGTCCCATCATCCGGCTAATGTGTTGAATGTAAAAAAAAAAAAAAAAAATTACATGCTACATTCATGCTACATACATACAACATGCATACTACATATATACTACATGCAACATACATACTACATATATACTTCATATATACTACATGCAACATACATACTACATACTACATGCATACTACATACATACAACATATATACTACATATATCCTATATATACTACATGTAACATACATACTACATATATACTACATGCTACATACATGCAACATACATACTACATACATGCTACATACTACATGCATACTACATACATACTACATACATACAACATATATACTACATATATACTATATATACTGCATGTAACATACATACTACATATATACTACATGCTACATACATGCAACATACATACTACATACATGCTACATGCATACTACATACATACACTACATGCATGCAACATGCATACTACATATATACTGCATATATACTACATGCATGCAACATACATATATACTACATACATATAGACATACAGTACATATAACATAGAGTACATACTCACCGTCACTTGTCACTTTGATCCCCGAAGCCATTGTCATCTGAGGAATAAATATCAAAATAAAAGAACACCAATATACTTACCCCGATCCACAGAAGTCCACGAGGGTCCCACGTCCATCTTGCGTGGAGAACAGCAGCATCAGCTGATGCTACCGTTCTCTACGGGCTCCAGGAATACAATGACAGAAGGTAGGTATCCTTCCGCACTGTATTCCTCCACCACTTTAAAAAAAAAAAAAAGTCCCTAGTCTCACTTTATGCCATTGCTGCGTGGGAAATTCCCACGCAGCAATGGCATAAAGTGAGACTAGGGACTTTTTTTTTTACAGTGGTGGAGGAATACAGTGCGGAAGGATACCTACCTACCTACCTGACACAAAATCGCTAAGAAACTAGAATTGCTTGTATTAAACTCTGAAAAAAAAAAAAATAGGAGTCTTAGCGATTTTGTGTCCCCCTGCTGACTAGTGTTGAGCTTTCCGATTGGCTGCCGAAATGACGTCATCATGATGCGCTGTCTGTGCGCATCATGATGCGCCGTCAGTTCGGGCCTTCGGGGGGGCTGTGCCGACTGTACGGGTCTCTGTACCGGCCTGCCGGTGGTCTGTGCCGGCCTGCCGGTGGTCTGTGCCGGCCTGCCGGTGGTCTGTGCAGGCTCCGGTGGTCTGTGCCGGCCTGCCGGTGGTCTGTGCCGGCCTGCCGGTGGTCTGTGCAGGCTCTGGTGGTCTGTGCCGGCCTGCCGGGGGGCTGTGCAGGCCTGCCGGTGGTCTGTGCAGGCTCCGGTGGTCTGTGCCGGCCTGCCGGTGGTCTGTGCAGGCTCCGGTGGTCTGTGCAGGCATCGTCCGATGGGACTACAAGTCCCATCGGGCGATGCCTGCTACCATGACAGTGATTGACACATTAGCCAATGATGGGACAGTAGTAGTCCCATCATCCGGCTAATGTGTTGAATGTAAAAAAAAAAAAAATTACATGCTACATACATGTTACATACATACAACATGCATACTACATATATACTACATGCAACATACATACTACATATATACTACATGTAACATACATACTACATATATACTACATGCAAAATACATACTACATATATACTACATGCAACATACATACTACATATATACTACATGCAACATACATACTACATATATACTACATGCAACATACATACTACATATATACTACATGCAACATACATACTACATATATACTACATGTAACATACATACTACATATATACTACATGCAAAATACATACTACATATATACTACATGCAACATACATACTACATATATACTACATGCAACATACATACTACATATATACTACATGCAACATACATACTACATACATGCTACATACTACATGCATACTACATACATGCTACATACTACATACATGCTACATGCATACTACATACATACTACATGCATGCAACATACAACATATATACTACATGCATGCAACATGCATACTACTACATATATACTATATATACTACATGTAACATACATACTACATATATACTACATGCTACATACATGCAACATACATACTACATACATGCTGCATACTACATGCATACTACATACATACTACATACATACAACATATATACTACATATATACTATATATACTACATGTAACATACATACTACATATATACTACATGCTACATACATACACACTACATGCTACATACATGCAACATACATACTACTTACATGCTACATACATCCTAAACTAGGATTGCCATTCCCCATTCATTAACATTGGACTCGCTAGACTTGCAACGAATAGCGAGTTTCCGACTCGGACTCGTTACAGTCTAGCGATTCCGAGTATTTCAGGATTCGCCCATCCCTAGTACGCACATGTCGGATTCCCCCTGTTTGGTGCAGGCTCCGGCGCTAAGCCTACATTTTTCTGGTCACATTACAGTTGATCTATACAGCTGACATATGCCTGCAACACCACAGGTGGAATCTCGATCCACCCATGGCTGTTAACTAGTTAAATGCTGCTGTCGATCTCTGACAGCAGCATTTAACTCGCGCTTACAGGAAGCGCATCACTATTCCCACCCATTGGTGACCCCATCACATGATCAAGGGACAGCGATGGGTGGGCAGCAGACCTCTGTGGTTGTCATTGCCAGATTGCTATGAGCGCCGCCCCGTGGTCGGTGCTCACAGCAAGTAAGCATTTCTGTTACACCGGCGAGCTGATTTATTGCCTGTGTGTAGCAGAGGTGATCAAAGTACTGCAGCTTTTAGTCTCCCATTGAGATTACTGAAGCATGCAAAAAGTAAAAGAATGCTTTTAAAAATATAAAAAATTAAAAAATATATAAAAGTTCAAATCACCCCCCTTTCACCCCATTCAAAATAAAACAAGAAAAAAATACACATATTTGGTATCGCCGCTTTCAGAATCACCCAATCAATATAAAAAATAATTAACCTGATCACTAAACGGTATAATGAGAAAAAATTCAAACAGCCAGAATTACTATTTTTGGTCGCTGCTACAATGCAATAAAATGCAATAACGGGTGATCAAAACATTATATCTACACCAAAATTCTATCAATAAAAACGTCAGCTTGGCGCACAAAAAATAATCCATCACCCAACCCCAGATCACAAAAAATAGAGACGCTACAGGTCTTGGAAAATGGTGGCTTTTTTTTTTAAAGAAATTTGGGATTTTTTTTTCACCACTTAAATAAAAGAGAACCTATACATTTTTGGTGTCTGTGAGCTTGTAATGACCTGGAGAGTCATAATGGCAGGTCAGTTTTATCATTTGGTGAACATAGTAAAAAAAAACACTGTGGAATTGCACTTTTTTTTGCAATTTCAACACACTTGGAATTTTTTTCCATTTTCCAGTACACAATATTTTAAAACCAATGGTGTTGTTCGAAAGTACAACTTGTCCTGCAAAAAACAAACCCTCACATGGTCAAGTTGACCAAAAAATAAAAAAGTTATGGCTCTGGGAAGAAGGGGAGCGAAAAACAAAACCGCCAAAACTGAAAATGACTCTGGGGTTAAGGGGTTAATTACACAGGTCAACGAAAAAAATTTTTTTTTCTGGTGTCCAAAATATTTTAATGAATTTGGGGTATTTTTGGGGTGCTGATTCTGAATATGTCATCAGTTTTGCCAGATTGGCTCAAGTTTTTGAGATTTTTGGTATCTTATTTATAGCACTTGTTGGTAAATGCGACGCATCATCTCATTAATTTCTTTGGATTAGTACTTGAACTGAGCAGTTCTCAATATAGTTTTGTGTTAATTAGTGTTCTAAAAGTTTGTTCATAGCTTGATTTTTGCACTAACTTTATGTTGTTGTCTGTTTTCCAGTGAAAAGCATGAACTCATCATGAAGAAGTTGTCTTAACGATCCAGACTCATTCTGTTACATTTGTGGTGAATATACACTGCCAAAACATAGAAGAAACATAACACACTTCGTAAAAAAAGTGTATTTTGCCTATTTTGGGGTTATGCTTGGGGACCAAGACAAGTTTTGGGCACCACACATAGTGTGCAAAGCATGTATCGAATTATTACGAAAATGGAGCAAAGGACAAAGAAAAAGCTTCAAATTTGGTGTTCCAATGGTGTGGAGAGAGCCAAAAAATCATCATGATGACTGTTATTTCTGTGCAGTGCAAGTGCAAGGATTCAATAAGCATAAGAAACGAAAATGGGAGTAACATGGAATCTGCAAGAAGGCCTGTCCCTCATTGTGAAGATGTGCCTGTACCTGTGTTTACCATAAATAACAGTCATCATGATGATTTTTTGGCTCTCTCCACACCATTGGAACACCAAATTTGAAGCTTTTTCTTTGTCCTTTGCTCCATTTTCGTAATAATTCGATACATGCTTTGCACACTATGTGTGGTGCCCAAAACTTGTCTTGGTCCCCAAGCATAACCCCAAAATAGGCAAAATACACTTTTTTTACGAAGTCTGTTATGTTTCTTCTATGTTTTGGCAGTGTGTATTCACCACAAATGTAACAGAATGAGTCTGGATCGTTAAGACAACTTCTTCTTGATGAGTTCATGCTTTTCACTGGAAAACAGACAACAACATAAAGTTAGTGCAAAAATCAAGCTATGAACAAACTTTTAGAACACTAATTAACACAAAACTATATTGAGAACTGCTCAGTTCAAGTACTAATCCAAAGAAATTAATGAGATGATGCGTCGCATTTACCAACAAGTGCTATAAATAAGATACCAAAAATCTCAAAAACTTGAGCCAATCTGGCAAAACTGATGACATATTCAGAATCAGCACCCCAAAAATACCCTAAATTCGATGAAATATCTTTGGCACCAAAAATGCTGTTGACCAGTGTTATCAATTCTGTTAACATATATAGTGCCAACATATTGCAATGTGTTGTACATACTCTTAGGCTATGTTCACATGCAGCATTTTTGCTGCTTTTTTATTAATAAAAATTAAAAGCTGCGTTTACAGTACCAGCAAAAGCTGAGTGATATCAGAAATCTCACACACATGCATAAATTTGAGAACTGCAGAGTTTTTAAAATTTGCAGCATGGCAAATCTTTCAGCATTTCTGCAACATTTTTTCACCAATAGAAAGCGAAGAGAAAGTAAAAAAAAAAAATGCAACAAACGCTTTTGTGGTATTTTCCTGAATTTTCTTGGCATTTTTGGTGAATAAAGCTAACCTTATTAAACATATACTGCAATCAGAGCACACGTTATCCGCACTCAAAAAATGCAACATTTATGCAGAGAAAACTGGTTGGGGCTGCAAAAAAAAAAAAAGTCTGCGTGTGAACATAGCCGTAATCTAATTTCAGTCACTTAGGATTCTGAGGCAAGACAATTATGCCATAATTCTAATATGGAAACTCCATAGCCTGTTTCCAATCTAGCAATCCTACAAATATGAGATTATGAAAAAACAAAAAGTAATCCAAGTGTTAACAGTATATGTTCACCTTCTAAATTATATTAATTTCTGATTTTAAAGTGTCACATCAGTGACTTCTACTTCTTTTGACGTCTTGTGATGAGCATGGATATTTATTTTAAATCAAGAATCCCCTAAAATAATTTTTACACACTATAATAGAAAAAAGGCAGTCTTCTAATAAAGGTTTTTATGTTTTTATTATTTGTTTATTTATTTTTAAATCATAATTATCTAAAGCATACCTGTTAATTCAAGCAACTTTGTAGAATAAGCTGCCAAGTTTGTAACGCTGTTTCTGTCAATTATATGAGTTGTATCTTGCATTTTTCACAAGTTTTCTCTCGGCGGGTGCTTTTTTTTAATTTCCATTTTATTTTTCTGAACTGGTGGGAAGAGACCAGCTGCTATAATGTTTGTTACACAACACAGAGAAACAGAATGATTCCTGCTTCTTTCTCTGGTTCGCACATGTTCAAAAGTAGCAGCAACAGGATGGAGGAGATCAGATAACAGTACTAAACTGTGTGTCCGTGAATCCAGCTCAGAGATTAAATAAATTAATCACTTATTTTATCACAATCTGTCTCTTCTTTGCTCGTTTTCTCTCCCTGCTCCTCTCTTCCCCTCCCTCTCCATAGAGTATAATGGGAAAACTATATGGAAGGAGTGATCTGGCACCATAAAAAAATATTTGAGAGGATACTGAGTAAAAGCACCATCTGATAATTGGGATATCATGGTGCTCAAACCAAAAGTGAAGTTAAATAATGTCTTTCAGGATTGAAGAGGTGGCACTCACCATCCCTTTAAAAAACCTTTATTCACATCACGTTAAAAGCATGAGAGAAGGAGGCTGTGGAAGCTGATGAGGACCTGTTGAAACATTGGTATACGTGAAAAAGGCCATTGTCCACAGCGCTACTCACAGCCTTCTGCTCCCACACTTTTACGTGATGTGAATAAAGTTTTTCTTTAAAAGGGATGGTGAGTGCCACCTTTTCAATTTTGATAGACATACAGGTGCTTCTCACAAAATTAGAATATCATCCAAAAATTCATTTATTTCAGTTCTTCAATACAAAAAGTGAAACTCATATATTCTATAGAGTCATTACAAACAGAGTGATCTATTTAACGTGTTTATTTCTGTTAATGTTGATGATTATGGCTTACAGCCAATGAAAACCCAAAAGTCATTATCTCAGTAAATTAGAATACTTTATAACACCAGCTTGAAAAATGATTTTAAAATCTGAAATGTTGGCCTACTGAAATGTATGTTCAGTAAATGCACTCAATACTTGGTCGGGACTCCTTTTGCATCAATTACTGCATCAAGGCTGGACAGACATCTGACTTGGATGATTTAGCGAATCCTGCTTTGAGCAGGGGGTTCGACCAGATGGCCCAGGAGGTCCCTTCCAACTCTATGATTCTATGATTCTATGATTCTAATTGGAGTGGAGTGTGTCAATGACTGCCTTCTGGTCATCTGTCAAGTCAGCAGTCTTCCATGATTGTGGAGCCTATGGAAACAGACTGAGGGACCTTTTTAAATGCTTAGGAAGCCTTTGCAGGTGTTTTTTGTTAATTACTCTAATTTACTGAGATAATGACTTTTGGGTTTTCATTGGCTGTAAGCCATAATCATCAACATTAACAGAAATAAACACTTGAAATAGATCACTCTATAATGACTCTATATAATATATGAGTTTAACTTTTTGTATTGAAGAACTGAAATAAATTAACTTTTGGATGATATTCTAATTTTGTGAGAAGCACTTGTAATAGGAAATGTAATCTGACATCTCACTTAGCTGTTTTTCTGCTTTGATTTGCCAAAAATGGATTTGAGCAGTTATTTTCACAATGGATGGTGAATTCAGGAGGCAGGGGTAAGAAGTGACTCATGAGAAGGGGAAGAAGCAGAATTCTACAATAAGTTACTGATTGTTACAACCAACAAACATTGATTTATGCAAAATTTGTTGAAATGACAGTGACCATTAATGGCTATAAAAGCAGCATCATATCTAACATACATAAATGAGTACTTGTACTTTAAGCGGGTGTTACTGATTTTAACCTAATATAATAGTAATGTTTGTATGTGTTTCTGAACTAATCCCTAAGTAGAGTAGTTGAACTAATTGCATTAACATATGTGTGTATTTTTTTTTCAGGTCACAAAGACTGCAAAACCCTATGTTTTTCATGACTATACTCGTGGTAAGTATTTTATGGGTTTTTACATTTTTTATACTATATTATAAATAATGATTATTACAATAATTATTCAATAGAGAATTTTTTTGTCTTTAACCCCTTACCTGCAATTGACGTAATATTCCGTCCATGGTGATTAGGTCCAGGGTCACATGGACGGAATATTACGTGGTGAGCGCCGCTGGTCGTGGCCGAGTGTCAGCTAATTATCATAGCTAACACCCGGCACAATGTGTCAGGGGCGGTAACGGACCGCCCTCGACACGTTAACCCCTTGTACACCGCGATCAAACACGATCGCGGTGTACCGGGGGTTAAAGGGAAGCATCGGCAGGGAGGGGGCTCCCTCCGTGCTTCCCTGAGCCCCCCACGGCAGCGCAATGTGCAGCGCTGCTGCGGGGGGCTCCTTTCCTGCAGGTCCCCGGATCCAATATGGCGACGGGGACCTCCGGGGGCCTGCAGGAAGCTGGCTTCCTCAGTGCCTGCAAAGCGCAGGCATGAGGAAGCCTGTGCAGTGCCTGTGACAGATCAGAGATCTGTCACAGGACAGTCATGTCCCCCCTGGGACATTGTAATAAAGTAAAAAAAAAAGTGTAAAAATAATTTTCAAAAAATCGCTAAATAAATTAAAAAAAAAAAAAAATATTCCCGAATAAATTCATTTTTTGGAAATAAAAAAAAAAACAATAAAAGTACACATATTTGGTATCGCCGCATCCGTAATGACCCGCCCTATAAAACTGTCCCAATAGTTAACCCCTTAAGCGAACCCCTTAAAAAATAAAAATAAAAAACGAAGCAAAAAATAATGATTTATTATCATACCGCCAAACAAAAAGTGCAATAACGCGCGATCAAAAAGACGCATATAAATATCCATGGTACCGCTGAAAACGTCATCTTGTCCCGCAAAAAACGAACCGCCACACAGCATCATCAGTGAAAAAATAAAAGAGTTATAGCTCGCAGAATAAAGCGATGCAAAAATAATTATTTTTTATATAAAATTGTTTTCATTGCATAAAAGAGCCAAAACATAATAAAAGACCTAATTGAGGTATCGCTGTAACCGTACTGACCCGAATAATAAAACCGCCTTATAAATTTTACCGCACCCGGAACGGCGTAAACGCACCACCCAAAAGAAATTCATGAAAAACTGGTTTTTGTAAATTCTGCGTCCCAAAAAAACAAATTAAAAAGCGATCAAAAAATGTCACATGCCCGAACATGATACAAATAAAAGCGTCAACTCGTCCCACAAAAAATAAGACCTCACATGACTCGGTGAGTCAAAATATGGAAAAATTATAGCTCTCAATATGTGGTGATGCAAAAACTATTTTTACAATAAAAAGTGTGTTTTAGCGCGCGACAGCCGCCAAACATAAAAACCACCATAAATAGTAAATCAAACCCCCCGTTATCACCCCCTTAGTTAGGGAAAAATAATAAAATTAAAAAAATGTATTTATTTCTATTTTCCCATTAGGGTTAGGGCTAGGGTTAGGGTTAGGGCTAGGGTTAGGGCTAGGGTTAGGGTTAGGGCTAGGGTTGGAGTTAGAATTGGGGGTTTCCACTATTTGCGCACATCAGGTGCTCTCCAAACGCAACATGGCGTCTGATCTCAATTTCAGCCAATTCTGCGTTGAAAAAGTCAAATGGTGCTCCTTCCCTTCCAAGCTCTGCCATGCACCCAAACAGTGTTTTACCCCCTCATATGGGGTATCAGCCTACTCAGGACAATTTGCAAAACAACTTTTGGGGTCCTATTTCTCCTGTTGCCCTTAGGAAAATAAAAATTTGGGGGCAAAAATATCATTTTTGTGGAAAAAAAATATTTTTTTATTTTCACGCCGGGGCGTTATAAACTTCGGTGAAGCACTTGGGGGTTCAAAGTTCTCACCACACATCTAGATAAGTTCCTTGGGGGTCTAGTTTCCAAAATGGTGTCATTTGTGGGGGGTTTCCACTGTTTTGGTACATCAGGGGCTTTCCAAACGCGACATGGTGTCCGATCTCAATTCCAGCCCAAAAAAGTCAAATGGCGCTGCTTCCCTTCCGAGCTCTGCCATGTGCCCAAATAGTCATTTACACCCACATATGGGGTATCAGCGTACTCAGGACAAATTGCACAATAACTTTTAGGGTCCTGTTACCCTTGGGAAAATAAAAATTGGGGGTGAAAAGATAATTTTGTGGAAAAAATATGATTCTTTAATTGTACCGCTGTACATTATAAACTTCTGTGAAGCCCTTGTGGGTTCAAAGTTCTCACCACATATCTAGATAAGTTCCTTAGGGGGTCTAGTTTCAAAAATGGGGTCACTTGTGGGGGGTTTCCACTGTTTAGGTACATCAGGGGCTCTCCAAACGCGACATGGCGTCCGATCAGAATTCCAGCCAAGTTTGCATTGTAAAAGTCAAACGGCGCTCTTTCCCTTCTGAGCTCTGCCATGTGCCGAAACAGTGGTTCCCCCCCACATATCAGGTATCAGCGTGCTCAGGACAAATTGCACAATAATTTTTGCAGTCCAATTTCTCCTGTTACCCTTGGTAAAATAAAAAAATTGAACCTGAAGTACTTTTTTTGTGAAAAAAAGTTAAATGTTAATTTTTTTTAAATATTCAAAAAATTGCTGTGAAGCACCTAAAGGGTTAATAAACTCCTTGAATGTGGTTTTGAGCACCTTAAGGGGTGCAGTTTTTAGAATGGTGTCACTTTTGGGTATTTTCTGTCATATAGACCCTTCAAAGTGATTTCAAATGTGATGTGGTCTGTAAAAATAAAATGGTGTTGCAAAAATGAGAAATCGCTGGTCAACTTTTAACCCTTATATCTTACTAACAAATAAAAATTTTGGTTCCAAAATTGTGCTGATGTAAAGTAAACATGTGGCAAATGTTACTTGTTAAGTTTTTGTGTGCCATATCTCTGTGATTTAAGGGCATAAAAATTCAAAGTTGGAAAATTGCGGAATTTTCAAAATTTTCGCCAAATTTCAGCTTTTTTCACAAATAAACGCAAGTTATATGAATGAAATTTTACCACTAACATGAAGTACAATATGTCACGAGAAAACAGTGTCAGAATCACCGGGATCCATGGAAGCGTTTCAGAGTTATTACCTCATAAAGGGACAGTGGTCAGAATTGTAAAAATTGGCCCGGGAGTTAACGTGCAAACCACCCTTGGTAGTGAAGGGGTTAAAGAGGTTGTCTTGGCTGCAGTTAGTTTCTGGCTGGTCCACAGGCGCGTAGTTAAATGGAAAGCAAGGTTCATTGCCCATGTGAAAGAAGGTATAGCTATGGTTCAGCTTGGCTGTCATCTCTAAACCCTGGAGATCAGTTATTCTTGTGCAGCCATTTATGTCCAATAATGAAGTATTAGGAGCATTTCATGCATGATTTCATCTATTATGTTAGAGAGGGAGCTTTTTACTTTACCTAATAGATGTTAGACTCAATTGAGAAACTAGATATTTGTAGAATATTTCTGCACAGAAATTGGTGTGGATTTTTATAATGAATTTTACCTCTTTTTATGTAGTAGGGTGCAATCAATAGTGAATTCCATCACAAATCTGCAGTAGTCCTATAGACCAGGGTTCCCCAACTCCAGTCCTCAAGGCCCACCAACAGGTCATGTTTTCAGGATTTCCCTTGTATTGTAAAGGTTATGCAATTATCACCTGGGCAATACTAAGGAAATCCTGAAAACATGACCTGTTGGTGGGCCTTGAGGACTGGAGTTGGGGAACCCTGCCATAGACAATGAATAGAGTTGTGGTGGGCATGTGCAAGTTGACATGTTTTCCAGCTGTGGGACCATTAGCAATCAATAAGTTATTATTTATCCTATGCAGCAAATTGGTATGTATTGGATTAATAAAACTTAACTTTCAATCAGTCATTTAAAAACAATTAAAGTGCCAAAAAAGTACCATACAAAGTGATCGGGCATATGTGCAAATAAAACAGCAACCTGTGCTATGCCGCCTAATGCTTCCCTTTATAAAGGACAAAAGACAAACAATATATCCATCTGTATGTTAGTGTGCCTTGGTAATTACATCCAAGTATAAAAGACACAATAATCTCAGATTTTTCACCAGATTATATTATTCAAATATCATCCATAGTGGGCTTATATGCATTACCAACAGCCAAGCTCCACAATATTAACATCAATCTCAGCAATAAACATGTCCTTAAGGGGTAAGACGGACTTTTATGTTCCTATTAGTTATCTCTGAACATTTGTATAAGTGTCTCTTAATGAGCCAGTGCATTCCAAACACTCCCATGGTTCTAAAAACAATAGTGGAACTGCTGTTGTATTCTGGTAACACCCTTAAAGAAATAAAAACCCCTAAATGGCACGAATGAAACATATAATTCCTTCCATAACACTCAAAGTCTTGGTAAAGCCACAGTATGGAACTTTCAAAGTAAAAAAAAAAAAAAAATTATGGCTCTGATAATGCCCCCCCTCCCCCCAAAAAAAACGTTTTCCATAAAAAATTTTTTTAACCCCTTCACTACCAAGGGTGGTTTGCACGTTAACTCCCGGGCCAATTTTTACAATTCTGACCACTGTCCCTTTATGAGGTAATAACTCTGAAACGCTTCCATGGATCCCGGTGATTCTGACATTGTTTTCTCGTGACATATTGTCCTTCATGTTAGTGGTAAAATTTCATTCATATAACTTGCGTTTATTTGTGAAAAAAGCTGAAATTTGGCGAAAATTTTGAAAATTCCGCAATTTTCCAACTTTGAATTTTTATGCCCTTAAATCACAGAGATACGGCACACAAAAAACTTAATAAGTAACATTTGCCACATGTTTACTTTACATCAGCACAATTTTGGAACCAAAATTTTTATTTGTTAGTAAGATATAAGGGTTAAAAGTTGACCAGCGATTTCTCACTTTTGCAACACCATTTTATTTTTACGGACCACATCACATTTGAAGTCACTTTGAAGGGTCTATATGACAGAAAATACCCAAAAGTGACACCATTCTAAAAACTGCACCCCTGAAGGTGCTCAAAACCACATTCAAGGAGTTTATTAACCCTTCAGGTGCTTCACAGGAATTTTTTGAATATTTAAAAAAAATTAACATTTAACTTTTTTTCACAAAAAAAGTACTTCAGGTTCAATTTTTTTATTTTACCAAGTGTAACAGGAGAAATTGGACTGCAAAAATTATTGTACAATTTGTCCTGAGCACGCTGATACCTGATATGTGGGGGGGAACCACTGTTTTGGTGCATGGCAGAGCTCAGAAGAGAAGGAGCGCCTTTTGACTTTTACAATGCAAAATTGGCTGGAATTCTGATCGGACGCCATGTCGTGTTTGGAGAGCCCCTGATGTACCTAAACAGTGGAAACCCCCTGCAAGTGACCCCATTTTTGAAACTAGACCCCCTAAGGAACTTATCTAGATATGTGGTGAGAACTTTGAACCCACAAGGGCTTCACAGAAGTTTATAATGTACAGCGGTACAATTAAAAAATCATATTTTTTCCACAAAATTATCTTTTCACCCCCAATTTTTATTTTCCCAAGGGTAACAGGACCCTAAAAGTTATTGTGCAATTTGTTCTGAGTACGCTGATACCCCATATGTGGGTGTAAACGACTATTTGGGCGCATGGCAGAGCTCGGAAGGGAAGCAGCGCCATTTGACTTTTTTGGCTGAAATTGAGATCGGACACCACGTCGCATTTGGAAAGCCCCTGATGTACCAAAACAATGGAAACTCCCCACAAATGACACCAACTAGATCCCCCAAGGAACTTATCTAGATGTGTGGTGAGAACTTTGAACCCCCAAGTGCTTCACAGAAGTTTATAATGCCCAGGCGTGAAAATAAAAAAATATTTTTTTTCCACAAAAATGATATTTTTGCCCCCAAATTTTTATTTTCCTAAGGGCAACAGGAGAAATAGGACCCCAAAAGTTGTTTTGCAAATTGTCCTGAGTAGGCTGATACCCCATATGAGGGGGTAAAACACTGTTTGGGTGCATGGCAGAGCTTGGAAGGGAAGGAGCACCATTTGACTTTTTCAGCGCAGAATTGGCTGGAATTGAGATCAGACGCCATGTTGCGTTTGGAGAGCACCTGATGTGCGCAAATAGTGGAAACCCCCAATTCTAACTCCAACCCTAGCCCTAACCCTAACCCTAGCCCTAACCCTAGCCCTAACCCTAACCCTAGCCCTAACCCTAATGGGAAAATGGAAATAAATACATTTTTTTAATTTTATTATTTTTCCCTAACTAAGGGGGTGATAACGGGGGGTTTGATTTACTATTTATGGCGGTTTTTATGTTTGGCGGCTGTCGCACGCTAAAAGACACTTTTTATTGTAAAAATAGTTTTTGCATCACCACATATTGAGAGCTATAATTTTTCCATATTTTGACCCACCGAGTCATGTGAGGTCTTATTTTTTGCGGGACGAGTTGACGCTTTTATTGGTATCATGTTCCGGCATGTGACATTTTTTGATCGCTTTTTATTTCATTTTTTGGGACGCAGAATTTACAAAAATCAGCGTTTCATGAATTTCTTTTGGGTGGTGCGTTTACGCCGTTCCGGGTGCGGTAAAATTTATAAGGCGGTTTTATTATTCGGGTCAGTACGGTTACAGTGATACCTCATTTAGGTCTTTTTTTATGTTTTGGCTCTTTTATGCAATGAAAACAATTTTATATAAAAAATAATTATTTTTGCATCACTTTATTCTGCGAGCTATAACTTTTTTATTTTTTCACTGATGATGCTGTTTCGTGGCTCGTTTTTTGCGGGACAAGATGACGTTTTCAGCGGTACCATGGATATTTATATGCGTCTTTTTGATCGCGCGTTATTGCACTTTTTGTTTGGCGGTATGATAATAAATCATTATTTTTTGCTTCGTTTTTTATTTTTATTTTTTAAGGGGTTCGCTTAAGGGGTTAACTATTGGGACAATTTTATAGGGCGGGTCGTTACGGACGCGGCGATACCAAATATGTGTACTTTTATTGTTTTTTTTTTTATTTCCAAAAAATGAATTTATTGGGGAATATATATATTTTTTTTTATTTATTTAGCGATTTTTTTAAAATTATTTTTACACTTTTTTTTTTACTTTATTACAATGTCCCAGGGGGGACATCACTGTCCTGTGACAGATCGCTGATTTGTCACATCACAGATCACTGTGACAGATCAGCGATCTGTCACAGGCACTGCACAGGCTTCCTCATGCCTGCGCTTTGCAGGCACTGAGGAAGCCAGCTTCCTGCAGGCCCCCGGAGGTCCCCGTCGCCATATTGGATCCGTGGACCTGCAGGAAAGGAGCCCCCCCGCAGCAGCGCTGCACATTGTGCTGCCGTGGGGGGCTCAGGGAAGCACGGAGGGAGCCCCCTCCCTGCCGATGCTTCCCTTTAACCCCCGGTACACCGCGATCGTGTTTGATCGCGGTGTACAAGGGGTTAACGTGTCGGGGGCGGTCCGTGACCCTGACACATTGTGCCGGGTGTCAGCTATGATAATTAGCTGATCAGCTGATCGCGGTGACGTAATATTCCGTCCATGGTAATTAGGTCCAGGGTCACATGGACGGAATATTACGTCAATTGTAGGAAAGGGGTTAAAGTTTAATGTTGAAAAGAAAAAGAGATGAATATTTGATATTGATATAGGTGTAATGACCTGTACAATAAAATTAAGATGTTATTTATATACTACAACTGTAGAAAAAAAGACATGGACCGAATATAAAAATCTTATGCGTTGATTGCTGTGATGTGTTAGTAGGCTTATACATGAAAGGGAACTATATGGAAGGGAACTTTATTAAAATTTTCATTTCTGATTTTAGCGTCTTCTGCATCTGCAAACTGCACAATTCAGCTGAAAAGTGACAAAAATGAGAACATGCGTGTAGAAAATGGCACCTTAATTATTCCTTCAACTCGATACTATCTTGTGTATTTAGAGGTCATGGGGATTGACAATAAAAAAGAAGTAGAAATCACCTTCCATTTTAAGCCTCCAGGTGAAGGTGATGCGAAAAAAACGACAGAGTATATACAGAACGGCAGTGTGAGAGCTACCCTGCTAAAAAAGTTATTTTACAAGTCGCAAGTTTACCTCACGTCAACGTCATGCAGCATTGTTGAGAAAGTTCAATTAATTGTGCTTCCTGTGTAATTGTGACTATTATGAGAGGAAGCAAATTCCCAGTAAATATTTCAGGCAATTCACCTTATCAATGTGGAGGACAACCTGGAAGCTAAAACAATGGGCTACCTTTCTGTTTAAAAAACGTTGAGAAAAATATCCCAACAGCTTGACAAGAATCATGGACAATGGACTGGTAATAAAGGAATGAAGGAAATTGTAAGAGTCCAAATCTGACATGCAGAATTTCAATCAATGATTCCATATTTTATCTCCTTTTTCCTCAACACTTGAAGAATAACTGACTTCTTTTCATTATTTAATACAATGAATCCAATACAATTATTAGTATTATTAATGTTCTGTACAGGAATGATGAGATGAACATTAGAAAACATCATGTCTTCACACAGTTAATGTCATAGTCAAGACTTGTCATCAAGAGAAAGAATTAATGATTCACAAGTTTGATCTAGAGTTGAAGTTCCATCGGACTTGACATATTTTGCAGGGATTTCACCCAAGTAATCATTAGTCTACGGACTGAATGGCATCAAATCATTGCATACTTTCCTTCAATGCACAGTAGATAAATATCACTTATGTACTTTATGTTGATGTAGAAAATAAGTTTATGATTTGGGGTGCTATTCAAAATGGGTTACAACAGAGTGGCTAAATTAATTTATATGGAGCACTTGGAAAACTTTTGACCATGTGAGAATATTCATTTAAATAAGGATTGCATTGAATTTTATTTTTTTTTAGATCAGGGCATTTTGATGAGAATCCAAATGTGGAGATTGAGGTGTTGATAGTTTAACTACTCATGATCATTTCTTAAAGAAGCACTCCCATCAAAGATTTCTATCCTCTTATATATTATTGCAGTCATCACATAATATAGCACTGTGTACTTACAATTGCTCATTTTGCCCTTCTACTCAGTTAATTCTTCTCTTTTCCATTAGTGTATGAAATCACATGGTTAAAAATAGACTAGCCAAATCTTCAAAGTTCTATGTAGAAACAGAAAGTCTGTTATCACTGCATCAGTCATCATTAGAACTTCAATTCTACACCACTGTAAAGAGCTCTGAAGTTCTGAAGTAAGCGCCATAAATCTTTTCTTCACAAATTGCTCTATAGTATCTCCAACATAATGTACAGTATATATATTTAACTCAAGTTTACAATCCAATTTAATTAAAGAGGTTTAACGAGTTAATGTCATGAATGTATATGTAGATCTGAAATTACCTAAATTATTAGAATTTTTGTTAGCTTTGCTGAATATAATAATGATGCCCCAATGGTAATATATTTATTTATTAATGCACAATGATTTAATTAAACAGATGGTATCATCTGGCTTTTGCCTTTCTTCATTGTATTTACTATCTATTATTTATAGATAGTTTAACTGAGTTATAGACATTTTGGTGATAACAGAAGAACTTGTTGAGCAAGTATGGCTTTGTTCAGTTATACCTTTGCTGTGATGGATCTATTTTCAAGTGGTCCCATTGGCCAGCATAATGGATCCCATTGACTTAAAAGTGAGTCTGTTAAATGGAATCTGTCACATTATTTATACTTCCCAAAATTTAGGCAACGTGAATCAGAGATCTGCTTCTTCATTGCAAATACTTTTGTTTTAGTCTGAAACGTGGCATTTCTGAGAACTCATAGTTGAAAATGGATGTCAGTGACAAGGTAACTAGAAAGACTAATCCCAGAGGAAGGTCCGCTCCAGCTACTCCTTGCCCAATTTTGCTTCCTGTGAGGATACAGGAGAATCCTGTAGGTAAGGCTGCTATGATTAGTCTTTCTCATTCTCTCATCAATGGCATCTGTTTTAACTGTTTTCTCAACAACACAAGCAGGGTGTCAGAGTAAAACATACAGTAGATGTTTGGAATGAAGGACATAGCATACAATACAAATGTAATTTATTTTAAATAAATGTTTTTTTGCACATATTTAGAGGGATTGTCCACTACTCGGACAACCCCTTCTCAATCAGCGTGTTTGCCACCAGAAAAATTACACTTCTACTAGTAGTGTTGGCACTGGCTCTCTTGGGGATCGTGTGACAATCAGCACTGGCTTTACTTTTCCCGGAAGACAAAATGAAAAGTAAGCCAGCTCACCAGCCACCTGCACAGATCCTCGGAACCCCGTGCAGACAAACGTGGAAACGAACAAGGCAAAGGAAGAATTGGTTCCAAGCCAAGGTTGGTTAAAGACTGACAAGGTCGAAACGCGTAGCCTCTGTCTGTTATGGCACCTGTGGAGAGTGCATAAGCTATTTGTGCATTTTAATATGATTTTTCAATAAAGAAGAAAAGGATTTTATACGCAGATGGAACCAATTCTTCCTTTGTCTTTACTTTTCCCACCTTCATATGAATGAGACATCAAGAGGAAGTCAGAGAAGTGGCTGAGCACTCATTTCCTCTTGATGTTTGATACGCCCGAAGGCAGGGAGAGTGAAGCTTGCGTTGATTGGCCATAGAGATCACATGACAAGCAATGTGATTTGATCCCCGGGAGAGCGCGTGCTGACACTGCTGGAACAGTACCACCACCCAAGGGGAGTATAAGTATAGGTATTTTACTGGGGGCAAACATGCCGATTGAAACAGGGTTGTCCGAGTAGTGGACAACCCCTTTAATGTGAAGAATATATAATCAGAAAGTCTGATGTGTTATCTGATGAATTAGATATCCAAGCAAATGTCAATTTTTAATGTTGTTTATTTATATGTGTTTTTATTAAAAAAAATGATTGTGATGTTCAAAATATATCAAAAGACCCAGTGTTATTTTTAATCATGCTTTAGTTTTGGTTGGCAGAAAAATGCAAAAGCATGAAATGATAGATCTGGATTTAGTATGGTTTTATGAAGTAATCAAGGAAATGACACCTTCAGATGTATTATGGAATACAATACAAAAGGGATTGTTAGAACTCATTCTCGAATGGGTGATTTTCCATTTTTGCTTGTTAGTTTTTTCCTCTCCTTCCGAGAACCATAAGTTGTTTAAATTTCCGTCGACATAGACGTAAGAGGCTTATTTTTTTGCAGGATGAGTTGTATTTTTGAATAAAAGTGTCAATTTTATCATGTGATGTACAAATTCTAAGCAAAATTGTGAAAAAGCACAATCCCGTTATTAGTTTTTGAGTTTTGTTTTTACAGCGTTCATTATATGGTAAAAAATGATCTGGCAATTTTTTTATTTAAGTGCTTAATAGAAATTCGGAAATATTTTTCGCTTGTGTCACCATTTTCTGAGACCTGTAAGGTTTTCAATATTTGGTTGATGGGATTGATCAATTTTTTTTGCACTCAGCACAGATATTTTTATTGATATTATTTTGTGGTAGATACGAAGATTTGATCTTTTCTTATTGTATATTTTGTGTTGTTGTGGAGGCCAAAAAAACAATTCTAGATTTTTTTTCGCATTATAGCTTTTACCAAACAGGTTAATTAGTTTTAGATTTTTATAGATTTTACGAAAATAAAAAGAAACTTAGAAAATGTTAATTTGCTAGATTTACCATGCACAGTAAATCTAGTAAAGCTCTGTCTCTTAGGGCAGGTGTAGACAACCGTGTGTTCTCCATTTGCGTCAAGGGGAAAGCAGACATCTGTGAGCTGGTCTTATTATGCTGGGAAAGAGACAATATCCATGGACCTTATATCTCATCTCTAGTCGCAACAGATATGACCATAATGGGATAAGTCGTCTTCCATACTCATATAGTCAGTAATATTATAGAGCCAAAAATTAGTTAAACATACACCAAAACCAGAACATTTACACGTACAAAACTTCTGGCTTCCATAAAGTGCTATAGTTATGTAGTGACTCAGTCCAGAGTGTGTCTGTCCCTTTAAGGCCTGTTTCACACTTGCTTTTTTTTGCAGCGCGTTTTTCCCGCAAAAAAAACGCATTGAAAAACGCATACAAAAGCATACAACTGCTGCGTTTTTTTCAAGCATTTTTATGAGCATGCATGAAAAAACGCAGCGTTTTTATGCGTTTGTATGTGTTTTTAGTGCGTTTTTACCACGTTTGCGTTTTTTTCCAACATTAGGTGGCCCCTCACACTAACCCAAACCATGACTTTACTAACCCTAACCCTGACCCTAACCCTAACCCTGACCCTAACCCTAACCCTAACCCTAACCCTTAACCAAACCATACTTAACCCTAACCCTGACCCTAACCCTTAACCAAACCATACTTAACCCTAACCCAAACCCTAACTAACCTTAACCCTGACCCTAACCCTGACCCTAACCCTAACCCTAACCCTGACCCTAACCCTAACCCTGACCCTGACCTTAACCCAAACCCTAACTAACCTTAACCCTAACCCTAACCCTGACCCTAACCCTGACCCTAACCCTTAACCAAACCATACTTAACCCTAACCCTGACCCTAACCCTAACCCTAACCCTGACCCTAACCCTGACCCTAACCCTTAACCAAACCATACTTAACCCTAACCCTGACCCTAACCCTGACCCTAACCCTAACCCTAACCCTGACCCTAACCCTTAACCAAACCATACTTAACCCTAACCCTGACCCTAACCCTGACCCTAACCCTTAACCAAACCATACTTAACCCTAACCCTGACCCTAACCCTGACCCTAACCCTAACCCTGACCCTAACCCTTAACCAAACCATACTTAACCCTAACCCTAACCCTGACCCTAACCCTAACCCTAACCCTGACCCTAATCCTTAACCAAACCATACTTAACCCTAACCCTGACCCTAACCCTAACCCTAACCCTAACCCTGACCCTAACCCTAACCCTAAACCCCCTTAACTAACCCTAACTCTAACCCAAACCCCTAAATTCCATGGTTAACAAAAAAAAACGCATGTGCAAAAAAACGCATACATAATTATATATTGGGTGTCTTGCTGTAAAAAAACGCATTGCGCGCGCATGCGTTTTTTTGAGGCAAATCGGACGCACAAAAAATGCAACAAGTTGCATTTTGTGCGCCCGAGCGCATACCGCAAAAAAACGCATGCGCGGTAAAACGCGTACAAACGCATGTGTATGCGCACATAAGCGCATCCCATGCAAAGTATAGGGAAAAAAAACGCATGCGCTATTTAGCGCTAAATTACCGCGAAAAAAAACGCAAATGTGAAACCAGCCTAAGTAATACTGAATTGTGAGTAGCTTCTGTACACTACTGCTCACTCTCTAACTGGCACTCTACATTATTTGTAAGCTGTAATTCTCCATTTCTAGTCACCTTCATTTTAGATACAATGCATTTCTCGTTTGCTGTGTTCTGTCGCCATCTAATGGTGAAAGTTTACAATGACTGAATTATTGTTTTGTAAGGATCTGAGATGTGAATTTGGTCTCCTATTGGCCAGCTCCTAGTCACATAGGAGGAGCTGTTTTCCAGGCAAGCCTAGAATGTTCTGTAGTCTGAGGAAAGCCTTGAAGAAGAGCAGAACACATGTAGAGGAGGTTTTTACCTCAAGATCTCCTGCAGGTGTAAAAGACTGAGTTCCCTCTAACCTGTACAGACATCATTCTATTTCTGACAGGATTCACCACATCTAAAGTATTGCTGACAGGATTCACCACATATAAAGTATTTCTGACAGGATTCACCACAGTTTCCACAGTTTCTACATTCACCTATTGTTATGAATGAGTCACCGGAGGAGGAAAAAACAAAAATACAAGCTAAGTCCAGAAAACCGGAGAGGTTGGTAGCTAGCAGATTGCAGACCCCTGATCCTATTCACAACAACTAACAGTAGCCGTGGGGGGTTCCTACAGTGGTCCTAGACCCCTCATCACAGCCGGAGAACTAAATAAGCCTAAAGAAAGAAAGGGGAAATCTAAACTGCCCCAGAGCAGACCCCAAAGCAATAGACAGCCCCCAACATGTATTAACGGTGAAAACAGATGAAAACACAAACACAGACAGAAAGACAGACTGAGCAAATGATGGGGCCCTCACTAACTAGATAGGACAGGAAAGAAAAGCAACTGTCTGCAATCACGCAAAAACCCTGCCAAAAATAATGTCCAACACGTCTGATAGAAAAAGGCCCTGAAGTCGCTAGACTTCAAAATCACTATATCAGCACTCAGGTATATTCTGAAGTCAGAGCAAAAGACATCAACTGATCAGAGATAAAAAAGGAATTCAGCCAGTCCCAGCCAGGGCTGGCTGAACACAAACACTAAGTAAACCTGACAAAATCTCATGGAATAATAGCAGAGCAAAAACTTAGCTTTAGTAGACCGGAACTAAACTGGAGGCCAGAGCTCAGAGCAGAAAGGATCACCAGCAACCCTACAGGGCGTCGGCGGCCTTATATCCACTCAGAGATTCCGGATGTCCAATCACACTCCATCTGTTCAGATGACAGGTTTTTCCCATCCAAATCAGTTTCACTACCTCCTTTCACCAGCAGAGGGAGTTCATCGGACATCAAAGGTGAAGGAGAAAATGAGCTCATAACACCTAATAGTACTTGTGCATGTGCCGTGACACACTGTCGAGTTAACCCCAAGTACAGGTCTGTAACCTCTAATTGCTGCATCTACCTCCCTCTGTAAAATACCAAAAGACATTGTCCAGTGCTCTTAAAGCTCCAGACCTCAATCACATCTCAGCATCTAAGCGTGAACTGTAATTGCCATGGACTACCCATGAGAGACTGTTCCTTATTTGTTCCAAGTTATAATTCCCATTACTGCTGAAGTAAAAGCAACTGCTATCCCCGAGACCGGTGTGTGTCATAATTCCTTCGGCTGCGGACACCATGTGGGGGTGGATAGCAGGGAATGTTTGGCCTGGTCATTACATTTAGGCTGACAAAATGCCTTCTTTTTGGTAGCACACAAATACATGTACACACAAGCACACTCTGCTCTCTAGTATCAAATATGTTGATTTTTTAAATTAATTAATTCAGACCTAACATGGAGAAGCACTAAAATGTCTGCAAAACTGCAATTTGGGTTTCTTTTCCAATGTCTGCCATTGTGTTTCTCATGATATGAGATTTTATAAAGATCCCAGCTAGACCCTCTCAAAGCCCTCTCCGTTCTGCTCATGTCACAGCTTTTAGGGCCTAGTTTTAGCTTATGTCATGTCACCTATTTGGAATTTTCAAGTGAGATAATAACAAAGCATTTTTTAACCAACATAAGCATACTAAACATTAATATGCACTATACAAAATGCTTGGAACAGAAGAACTGAGTTTCCTGATCAGAAATACATTGATGAATTTTTTAACATAAATTATGACACGGATGGCTTAGCTTTATTACATTTTTCCTTGCATTTTTTTTTACATGTATGAAAGCTTGCAAGGCGCAAGATCAGTTTCAATAAATTATATTTTCTGACCTTTGCCCCTTATGCATACTCTTTGAAAATGTTCATTAAAATCCTTGGAATTAATAGATGACTTAGGCATAAAGAAATGCAGATTACATAAAGTTAAATATACTGAAAGGGGTTATGCAGTGAAATTGTTATAACTTATCTATAGAATAGGGGATAACTTAAAAAGTAGTAAGTGTCCAACCGCTGGGACATGAACCAATTGACAGAACGGGGGATTTTTATCCACGATAGATAGAAAATGGGGCTGTGAATCAATTGCCTGACCATTAATTCTCTATGGGACTGCAGGAAAAAGCAGAACGCAGCCATCAGCAGCACCATAGGGAATAGATGGAATATAGGTCGAGTATGTGCACTGCCGATACATTCAAATTGAGATAAAATTCTCCATTCTCTCGATCAATGAGGGTCAAAAGTGATGGTCCTCCACTGATCAATAAATATTGACCTATCCTATGGATAGGTGATAACTTATTTTCATTAACAAATGATCTAAAATTGTAGTGATTTTGAAGTCAAGGGTCAGAATTTTGAAGCCAATGCCGTCTGACTAAAGCATCATATGTAGCACTAGTGAAAATTATACTTTTGTCATATGGTACTCTTGGCAAAACATGTTTTTGATACATTATATCATAAATTAAGGTGTAACCTCATACATCTTTCAATCTAAAAATAAAAAAGATGTCTCTTGAACTGTAACAATGAAGAAGTTCTAGTAAAACAATCTACAAAGACTGGCGGGAAAGGGTTACTTTTTCTAGAAGGCAAAATTAAAATGTAAGTGATAAAACTAAACAAGAGTAAATAATTCTAGGGTTGGTTATTTCATTTTCAATGGCCTTACATTGCTTTCACTGTTTAAGTATAATATTTTTTATTTTTCCAAACCAATAATTCAAAAAGTTTATAATAGGAATATTTTCTATATTTTTAACTTAAAGAATAACATTGTGTGTTTATATGTTTATATATTGAATCATCAGTAAATCAATACTGACAGGTTGACATTGCTAATGCATTTTATACCTTTTGTATTTATTATGATGTATTGTATGGAGCAATTTTTATCATTTTTATTTTGCTACAGGTTTTTTTACTGAGATCCTTATGAACCTCAAGTTAATGGTAATGTGAAAACTTCAGGTTTATAATTGTGACTTAATAAAATAATTGAACGTGAGCAACTCTTCTTTCAACTTTTCTCAAGCTTTTCTAAATATTTTTTTCAAAATAAAATGTGAAATGTAATATATGCCACACTAATACAGTATCCTTTTTCCTCTTAGGTCATCTACCTAACACTTCTTATTTTGTCTGAATTTTGCTTAAAAAAATAAAAATTGTTTTTAGACATTTAACTACTCATGTCTGACTTTGCACATTTGTTCTATTCTAATTTGGCATCTAAGCATATAAAAGACATACAGTTGTGCTCAAAAGTTTGCGTATCCCGGCAGAATTTTTGCTTTCTTGGCCTTTTTTTCAGAGAATATGAATGATAACACCAAACCTTTTTCTCCACTCATGGTTAGTGGTTGGGTGAAGCCATTTATTGTCAAACTACTGTGTTTTCTCTTTTTAGATCATAATGACAACCCAATATATCCAAATGACCCTGATCAAAAGTTCACATATCCTGGTGATTTTGGCCTGATGACATGCACAGAAGTTTACACAAATGGGTTTGACTGGCTACTAAAGGTGACATCCTCATCTGTGACCTGTTTGCTTGTAATCAGTGTGTGTGCATAAAAGCTTTTAGTGAACACCATAAAAAAAGAAGCAAAAGATGATGCTTTGTCATCAAACCACTGAACAAAAAGTAGAATAAAACATGATAAAAAGACAAATGTAATTAAAAATAGTACCGCTGAAAATGTCATCTTGTCCCGCAAAAAAAACCTGCCAGTTAAATTTCTCAGAATAAAGTGATGCAAATATAATTATTTTTTCTGTAAAATAGCTTTTATTGTGCAAAAGCACCAAAACATACAAAACTATATAAATGTGGTATCGCTGTAATCATATTGACCCGAAGATTAAAAAACTGCCTTATTAATTTTACCATATGCGAAACAGCATTAAAAAAAGCTAAAAAAGCATTTCCTGCATTGTTGGATTTTGCTTATTCTGCCTCTCAAAAATCAGAATAAAAAATGGTATCAATAAAAACGTCAGCTCGTCCTGCAAAAAAAAAAGCCCTCGCTTGACTCTTGTGAGCAGGAATATGGAAAAATGATAGCTCTCAAAAGTAGGCGGTGCAAAAACTAGTTTTTGCAATAAAAAGCGTCTTTTAATGTGTGACAGCAGGCAAACATAAAAATCTGATATGGGGGCGTGGCCTGAAGGAGCCATGTGATGTCAGATCCTTCTGAAGATCATTATAGTGAGTGCCTCCCTCGTTAGTTTTGTCTGAATTTCATCACTTGAAGATTTAAAATGAAACCTCGATGTGAGTGCTCAGCATAGAGCGCCAGATAAATGTGATCCAAATTGTTATGTAAAATGTTCCCAACAAAAGCTTCAACTCAATCCACAAAAAAAGCAAGTCTCCACTCACGTCCGTCATCTGTTAACAGAAATATGGCGGGTTTCCACGTTACTTATAGTACAAAGGTTCTTCAAAAGCAAAATGGTTCTTGCCCCTCAAAAGAAATTCAGCAAATTTTGTGCTCCCAAATACAAATGCACCCACCCTTCTGAGCCCCAGTGTGCTTAATCCACACTTAGCAGTCAAGAAGCATAAAGGAACAGCATCCAATCTACGTGAAAAGTAGAAAAAAATCTTTATTTCCATGATACAATGGCAGAATCATGGCAGAATAAAGATTTTTTCTACTTTTCACCTTGATTGGACGCTGTTCCTTTTTGCTTCTTGACTGCTGTATTTTTCAACCCGGTTCCTTGAATTTGGAGCATGCATCCCTGCATTGAAGTGCTGTCAGCAGTTTCTTTTTTGTGTTATTCCATATTTATTCCACATGTTTGGCATTTCTGTAGCGATGACTAGAGTTGAGCGAAATGGGTCGGTCAATTACAAAAATCGCCGACTTTCGCTAATGTCGGGTTTCATTTCATGAAACCCGGCCATAGCGTGAGGTCGGCCATGAGGTCGCTGATCAGAGCGCCAAAGTCGCATTTCAAATGATGCTTCCAGCGCCCTTTTTTAGCCAATGATGGAGCACGCACACTGTGGGCAACGCGATGACATACGCAGCGGCCAGCACCATCTTAGAGAAGGGCATTCAATTGATTGGCTGGCTTTGTGTGGCGTCACAGGGGCTATAAAAGGGCGTGAACGCCATCTTACTTCTGCCGATCTTAGAATAGGGAGAGCTGCCGCTGCTGATTCTGTAGGGAGAGCGTTAGGCAGGGAAGAAGAAAAAAAAACTGCTTCTGCTGCTAGCGCTTTTCACTTTACAGTTAGTGTGCAGTGAAAGTGGAGGATTTTAGTTGTGTGCAGCAGCGCTGGTGGTGATTAGGCTGCCTTTTAAGGCTCCCTGATAGCTGCATTGCTGTGTGCACACTGCTGTTCAAACTGCTTTTTTCAAAGCACTCCAACTTTTATTATTTTGTTCTGCTCAGTTACCGAGCGTTCATTTTTTCACACACCGTATAGCGGTGTACGTACGCTCCTCACACACTACCGTGTACCGGCTGGTATCAGGGACAAATACAAGCTATCTGTGTGTTACTCTGGAAAAAAAAGCCGAGGAGTTTTTCCATTTTATCAGACCGACACCTTAGAGTGCTGTCCGCTTTTCAAACAGTCTAGTATATCTGAAAACAAAAAAAGTCAAAATAAGCATGAAGTAATTATAATAAATATTGAAGAAATAACTTCACCTCCAAGACTGAGGCATAATGCCTAACAACAAAATAAAAAATGGAAATTCTCCCAATGGAAGAATAAACACGAGGAAAACGGAGCAAAGAAACACCATCCACTAAGAAGATTTTTATATTTTATTAATTCAAATAATTATGAAAATATGTAAAAACTAATATAAACGCTTATAACAATGAAGAGGAAATGAGGAATACCACGGCCAACACAGGGGTACACATGGTGGTACTGAGATCAGGAGTTATACAATATGCGTAACAGCAGAGTAAATCCTAGACAAAAAATCCATCCAAAAGATATGAGCAAATATAAATAACATTGTCCAGAATAGTAAACAAATCAATGTATCCATCTGTATCAAAGTGAATCACCAGTACACCAGTGTTCTCTCCTGTGACCCCCTGACGTGCGTTTCGCGTTGAATGCTTTCTCAAGAGGGGTATAAGCAGATGCCATATCCCTATAGTTATATAATGGTGTCAATTAATGCCGGTGTACTTGTCGCACGCGCCGATGACATCACACGCCAAGAATGTTACCTCCCACCTCCGTGGCCGTCAACAAGCGGTGCGCATGTAGGTGGAACTCCACCTGCTGACGTCATAAACATGCGCGCCAAGCTAATATAGATAACCACAGAGGAGAGTAGGAGGGGCGTGGAGTAAAGTGCGCGTGCGCACCCCAACCGCCATTACAATGAAGACCATAGCAGCAGCCATCTTAGAGAGGATAAAAATCGGCCCATAAAATACATATAGTGTAAATGCAGCCCAAACTATAAAAGAGAGATGCAGTGATCAAGTGCTCAATAGAACGCAAGAAAATATTGACAAAGCATTAATAATATCTCAGCTAACGATACATAAAGTGCAAAAGTGCATCTTAAAAGTGACAGTGCATAATCCTATACTCATTTCACAGAATACTGCGATACTAAGAATGTATATATATTACAAAAAATCAATACTAATAAACAAAGACAATAGTAACAAAATAATAATAAGGAAAGGGGGAGATAACTAAAAAGGTAAAAGAAAAATAAAAAATATATATATGGGCACAGAAAATAATAACAAAAAAGAAATGGACAAAAATAGACTTCTTATCCAGTTGGGAAGGATCCCTTGGTTCTGTTCAAATATTCGATGGTATCCCACATAAAGGATTTTCGGCTCTATTGACTGATGTAATGTCATATCAAACACAAGTTCCAAGAGATTAAGACCCGGCAAGACAAGGACTATAAGAAAAACTAGGAGAGATGACAAAATTAAAAGTAATAATACATAAAATCGTGGGACGATGATGCAAATTCAATCTTCAAACATATATTACACACCAAACCTTTTCTATATATATAAAAAAAGGGGGGATGCTACCACAGAGACTAAGACGGAGATGGGTGGAAATAGAAAAACCCATCAAAGGAAGGGAACAAAAGTGAGCTTTTCATTGAGTCCTTTAGGGGTGACGGTGTCAAGAGTGACAATCCACCTACATTCACGTTGTGCCAAGAGGCGGACCAAATTGCCACCCCTGACACCGCCATGGACCCTGTCAATGCCCCTCACCCTAAGGCCGCTGGGATCAGAACCATGACACAACAAAAAATGTCTTGGTAAAGTCTTAAGCACAGTTGGATCCACAGCGTCCTTCGCGGCTAAGATATCACAAACGTGTTTGCGTGTCCGAACCTTCAATTCCCTCGAGGTGAGACCCACATAAATTAGGGAGCAGGGACAAGTTGCATAATATATCACATAAGTTGTATTACACGAGATATAATCGTGTATTTTATACTCCCTGCTCCCATCAGAAGTACTGAAGGTCCCATTCCTAAGGATATTAGGACACGCAACACATGCCCCGCAGGGGAAGCACCCAACTCGGGGATTGCTCATATTAAAAATGAACTGTGACTTAGTCTAATAATGACTTTTAACAAGATGGTCTTTTAAATTCCTCCCAATGCGTTGTACCATCAAAAGATGCTGTGGTAAATTCCCAGCCAAAAACTTGTCCGTCTGTAAGACTGGCCAATGTCTATTCAATGCATCACGAATCAGATCTCAGCGGCAGCTAGAAGTAGAAATAAATTTTACCTCACTAGAATCAATCGGGGCCTTCCTTTTGGAGGACACAAGTAGTTCCTCCCTTTTAGTGTGTTTAGCACGTCTATAGCCCTCCCTAATACAGCGATTGCTGTATCCCCTATCTCGAGACCGCTCTGTAAGGCAGAAAGATTGCCGTTCAAATCGGGCCATAGTTGAGCAGGTCCGCTTGTTCCTCAAGAACTGTCCAACTGGGATGGCTTTAATCACAGAAAAATTGTGTGCTGAGGAGGCGTGTAAAAGAGAATTCACTGCCGTCTCTTTACGATATAAATCGGTCTCAATAGACCCATCCTCCGCCACACACAATGTGATATCCAGAAAATCAATACATTTTGCATGATAATTGAATGTAAATCTAAGATTAAATGGATTGACATTGAGGGACCACATGAATTTGGATAGGCTGGTCTCGTCACCCCTCCATATCATCAAAACATCATCAATGTAACGAAACCAACCCACCACCTGGTCCGCGGCGTGAGCCCCATCCCCATAGAAAACCTGCCTCTCCCAAAAAACAAGAAACAGGTTTGCATAGGCCGGGGCACACGCCGCGCCCATTGCGGTCCCCTGTAACTGAAAATAAAATTTAAAAACAAAAAAAATTTTTGTCAAAGCAAATTCCAATAAATCCAAAACAAATCCAAAAAATGGCCATCCCAGTTGGCAGTCTCGAGAAAGAAGCGGACCGCCCGAAGGCCATCACTGTGTCTAATAGAAGTGTATAACGATTCTATATCGATGGTTATTAAGAGCATATCCGCCTCTAGAGACAACCCGTCGACTTTGGTTAGAACATCGGTGGTATCCCTGACATAGGAGGGGAGTGTTTCGACCAAAGATTTTAAATGATGGTCAATAAACTTACAAATATTTTCACTCAACCCCCCATGCCAGAAACGATAGGTCTTCCTGGAGGATTTTGGATGTTCTTGTGTACCTTTGGAAGCAAGTAAAAAGTAGGTACTTTAGGGTACTTAGGTACAAGGGCATCTAGAACCCTCCTCAGTACAATACCCGACTCGTCAGCATGATCAAGAATGGTCTTCAATTCCAAGGAGAAAGACACAGTGGGGTTGCTGGGCAAAATACGGTACGTTTGTTTGTCCCTAAGCTGGCGAAATGCCTCTCTTTCATACTTTTCTATCGGCCAAATCACCACGTTCCCTCCCTTATCAGCAGGGTTTATGACCACTGAGTCAAGAGATTGCAACTTTCTCAAAGCCTGTCTCTGTGGTACAGACAAATTATCCCTACAAATATTTTTAGGTATCTTACGCAGATCCTCAGTGACCAATTTACAAAAAATCTCCACTTGTGGACACAGTGATAAGGGAGGAAACGTGAGTGAGTGAGCGTGGCATAATAGAACGTGGTACCATACCAATACCTACGTTAACAGGTTGTTGTTCTTTCAAAAGATCATCCAAATCGGCAATCGCTTGTTGCTCCACTATATGTAAATCACCATCAACTCGATGGTGTAATTTTCGTAGGATCAATTTACGACAGAAAAGATGTAAGTCTTTTAAGACTGTGAAAAAATCAAAACCATTATTAGGGACAAAATTAAGGCCCAATTGCAACACTTCCAACTGTGTCTCAGAAAGAGTATGAGAGGACAAGTTTATTACCTGCAGTCTAGAGTTTTTAACCCTGCGTTCATGTATAGACGATGTATATTGCCTTCTTTTATTAGCATAACGTCCTCTGGTGGCCCGATTTGAATGGCAATCTGTCTGCCTTACAGAGCGGTTTCGAGATAGGGGATACAGCAATCGCTGTATTAGGGAGGGCTATAGACGTGCTAAACGCACTAAAAGGGAGGAACTACTTGTGTCCTCCAAAAGGAAGGCCCCGATTGATTCTAATGAGGTGAGATTTATTTCTACTTCTAGCTGCCGCTGGGATCTGATTCGTGATGCATTGAATAGACATTGGCCAGTCTTACAGACGGACAAGTTTTTGGCTGGGAATTTACCACAGCATCCTTTGATGGTACAACGCAGGGGGAGGAATTTAAAAGACCATCTTGTTAAAAGTCATTATACGACTAAGTCACAGTTAATTTTTAATATGAGCAATCCCCGAGTTGGGTGCTTCCCCTGCGGGGCATGTGTTGCGTGTCCTAATATCCTTAGGAGTGGGACCTTCAGTACTTCTGATGGGAGCAGGGAGTATAAAATACGCGATTATATCTCGTGTAATACAACTTATGTGATATATTATGCAACTTGTCCCTGCTCGATAATTTATGTGGGTCTCACCTCGAGGGAATTGAAGGTTCGGACGCGCGAACACGTTCGTGATATCTTAGCCGCAAAGGACGCTGTGGATCCAACTGTGCTTAAGACTTTACCAAGACATTTTTTGTTGTGTCATGGTTCTGATCCCAGCGGCCTTAGGGTGAGGGGCATTGACAGGGACCATGGCGGTGTCAGGGGTAGCAATTTGGTCCGCCTCTTGGCACAACGTGAATGTAGGTGGATTGTCACTCTTGACACCGTCACCCCTAAAGGACTCAATGAAAAGCTCACTTTTGTTCCCTTCCTTTGATGGGTTTTTCTATTTCCACCCATCTCCGTCTTAGTCTCTGTGGTAGCGTCCCCCCCCTTTTTTATATATATAGAAAAGGTTTGGTGTGTAATATATGTTTGAAGATTGAATTTGCATCATCGTCCCACGATTTTATGTATTATTACTTTTAATTTTGTCATCTCTCCTAGTTTTTCTTATAGTCCTTGTCTTGCCGGGTCTTGATCTCTTGGAACTTGTGTTTGAATGACATTACATCAGTCAATAGAGCCGAAAATCCTTCATGTGGGATACCATCGAATATTTGAACAGAACCAAGGGATCCTTCCCAACTGGATAAGAAGACTATTTTCGTCCATTTCTTTTTTGTTACTATTTTCTGTGCCCATATATATATTTTTTATTTTTCTTTTACCTTTTTAGTTATCTCCCCCTTTCCTTATTATTATTTTGTTACTATTGTCTCTGTTTATTAGTATTGATTTTTTGTAATATATACATTCTTAGTATTGCAGTATTCTGTGAAATGAGTATAGGATTATGCACTGTCACTTTTAAGATGCACTTTTGCACTTTATGTATCGTTAGCTGAGATATTATTAATGCTTTGTCAATATTTTCTTGCGTTCTATTGAGCACTTGATCACTGCATCCCTCTTTTATAGTTTGGGCTGCATTTACACTATATGTATTTTATGGGCCGATTTTTATCCTCTCTAAGATGGCTGCTGCTATGGTCTTCATTGTAATGGCGGTTGGGGTGCGCACGCGCACTTTACTCCACGCCCCTCCTACTCTCCTTTGTGGTTATCTATATTAGCTTGGCGCGCATGTTTATGACGTCAGCAGGTGGAGTTCAACCTACATGCGTGCCGCTTGTTGACGGCCACGGAGGTGGGAGGTAAAATTCTTGGCGTGTGATGTCATCGGCGCGTGCGCCCAGTACACCGGCATTAATTGACACCATTATATAACTATAGAGATATGGCATCTGCTTATACCCCTTTTGAGAAAGCATTCAACGTGAAACGCGCGTCAGGGGGTCACAGGAGAGCACACTGGTGTACTGGTGATTATGGGTAAGCGATATTCACTTTGATACAGATGGATACATTGATTTGTTTACTATTCTGGACAATGTTATTCATATTTGCGCATATCTTTTTGATGGATTTTTTGTCTAGGATTTACTCTGCTGTTACGCATATTGTATAACCCCTGATATCAGTACCACCATGTGTACCCCTGTGTTGGCCGTGGTATTCCTCTTTTCCTCTTCATTGTTATAAGCCTTTATATTGGTTTTTACGTATTTTCATAATTATTTAAATTAATAAAATAGAAAAATCTTTTTAGTGGATGGTGTTTCTTTGCTCCGTTTTCCTTGTGTTTATTCTAGTATATCTGCTGTTTCCTTACGGTCCAAACTATACAGGGACAGAGTGTGTCACTCAGTATAAACATAGCCTGAGAGTGACAATTTTCCATACAGACACCGTCTAGCGGTGTACGCTCGTCACACACTACCGTGTACTGGCTGGTATCAGGGACAAATACAAGCTATCTGTGTGTTTTTCTGGAAAAAAAAGCGTAGGAGTTTTTCCATTTTTCCAGACTGACACCTTAGAGTGCTGTCCGCTTTTCAAACAGTTTAGTATATCTGCTGTTTCATTAAGGTCCAAACCATACAGAGACAGCGTGTGTTACTCCATATAAACATAGCCTGAGAGTGACAATTTTCCATACAGACACCGTCTAGCAGTGTACGCTTGTCACACACTACCGTGTACTGACTGGTATCAGGGACAAATACAAGCTATCTGTGTGTTAGGCTAGTTTCACACTAGCGTTTATTCCACGCAGCGCACGGCACCGCTAAGCCCCACCCCCTGCCGCCACCCTGCCCGCCCCATCCGGTCATCACCACCTACTATCGCACATGGACGCTTGCGATCTGCGCACCCTATCTTTAGCATAGAAATGCAACATGCTCCGTTCGGCGCACACGGGCGCACCTTCAAAAGTGCGCAGCGCACGCCAAAATCCTACTAGTGCACAGCCAGTGCACGATCTGCGCACCCTATGCTAAAGATAGGGTGCGCAGATCGCAAGCGTCCATGTACGATAGTAGGCAGCGATGACCGGATGGGGCGGGCAGGGAGCCGGCAGGGGGCGGGGCTTAGCGGCGCCGTGCACTGCGTGGAATAAATGCTAGTGTGAAACTAGCCTCACTCTGGAAAAAAAGCCAAGGAGTTTTTCCATTTATTCTGATATATTTATCAGACTGACACCTTAGAGTGCTGTCCGCTTTTCAAACAGTTTAGTATATATGTTGTTTCATTACGGTCAGCAATAAAGCAGTTGACAATTTCTGTCAAAAATTGACACAAATAGGATCTCACCAAAACAAATGTATACACAGCAATAGGTGGAATTAAAACATAACTTTTAATCTATTGAATCTAAGACCTAATGAATGTGTCACCCAAAGTGAATATATTTATAAAAAAAGCCAATTCAGTATAGGGTCCCTATAACAAGGGAAACCAGCTAAAAGCATTACAAAGGATGTAAATTGTTGTCCAAAATAGTCTGAAAAATAGGCAACAATATATCTCCAGGATACAGCAATAAATAATTCACATTTAATGTCTAAATGCCATGGCCTAGTTGCACACATATGCTAAGAAAAGAAAACCAAAAAATGGCTGTATGTATGAGCTAAAAGGTGAAACATAAATAAATAAGGAACAATCTCACCGCAGAAAAGTAGAGCCGGGAGTCATCAGAGATCCTGAATCCAACAACAGTCCCTGGTAGAAAATAATGGAAAAACAATACCCTGTCAAATCCCTATGGGGCTAGCAGTAATCTATTCCCCAAAACTCCCGCCCTAACAAGGGCAGTCCACAGCTCACCCTATAATACACATGCCCTGCACTTTCCCTAAGAAAGGGGAGGAAGACTTGGGGACTTGGAGCATTCTAAATGGGGCAGATCAGACACTGGAGCAGCATCTATGGGGCCCATCATATACTGGAGCATTCCAAATGGGGGACATCTGACACTGGAGCATCATCCATGAGGCTCATCATATACTGGAGCATTCCAAATGGGGCAGATCAGACACTGGAGCATTCTAAATGGGGCAGATCAGACACTGGAGCAGCATCTATGGGGCCCATCATATACTGGAGCATTCCAAATGGGGGACATCAGACACTGGAGCAGCATTTACAGGGCCCATTATACACTGGAGCATTAGAAATGGTGCACATTATATATGGAGCATTATTTGGGCCCATAAGACACTGGAGCATCATCCATGAGGCCCATCATATAATGGAGCATTCCAAATGGGGGACATCTGACACTGGAGCATCATCCATGAGGCCCATCATATACTGGAGCATTCCAAATGGGGCAGATCAGACACTGGAGCAGCATCTATGGGGCACATGATACACTGGAGCATTAGAAATGGGGCCCATTATATGTGGAGCATTATTAGGGCCTATAAGACACTGGAGCATCATCCATGAGGCCCATCATATACTGGAGCATTCCAAATGGGGGACATCAGACACTGGAGCAGCATTTACAGGGCCCATTATACACTGGAGCATTAGAAATGGTGCACATTATATATGGAGCATTATTTGGGCCCATAAGACACTGGAGCATCATCCATGAGGCCCATCATATACTGGAGCATTCCAAATGGGGGACATCTGACACTGGAGCATCATCCATGAGGCCCATCATATACTGGAGCATTCCAAATGGGGCAGATCAGACACTGGAGCAGCATCTATGGGGCACATGATACACTGGAGCATTAGAAATGGGGCCCATTATATATGGAGCATTATTTGGGCCCATAAGACACTGGAGCATCATCCATGAGGCCCATCATATACTGGAGCATTCCAAATGGGGGACCTCACTCACTGGAGCAGCATTTACGGGGCCCATTATACACTGGAGCATTGGAAATGGTGCACATTATATATGGAGCATTATTAGGGCCCATAAGACACTGGAGCATCATCCATGAGGCCCATCATATACTCAAGAATTCCAGATTGGGGACATCAGACACTGGAGCAGCATTTACGGGGCACATTATACACTGGAGCATTATAAATGGAGCCCATTATATGTGGAACCTGGAAAAGACAAAGTGAGCAAAAACCCTGCTGTTACTAAATAAGTAAAAGCAAAAGTGCATGTAAATAATACAGAGTTTTTTGTAATACTGTTTTTGATCAAAAGTAGCATGAAAGCCATCCCACCACGACACGGTAACTCTGTTCGGGATAGTCCTACACTGTCTAATATTAGAAATATTAGAGTATTATTTGGGCCCATAACACACTGGAGCATCGTCCATGGGGACCATCATATACTGTAGCATTATGTGGAGCTCTTCATATACTGTATGGAACATTATATGTGGCCAATTATTCTGTATGGAGAAATATATGGGGCTCATTATTCTGTATGGTGCACAATGTTATGGCCATAATACTGTATAGAGTAATATACTGTCCTTTTTTAGGGCTATTGTAGAACTTAAAATAGATATCAGTCAAGTCATGTAAGCAGTGAAGTATTTGTCATTGTACTATACATATATTTCTGTGCCGTATCGGAGCATCATGATTTATGGTATGTGTTAAATGGGCGCTCTTTGGCCCAAGGCACATGAAAACCTGGAGCCAGCCCTACCTCCCCACAACTTTAGCCAAATTACCCCCAGTTTTCAGTGCGTAACTATTATTATGAAGTAAATTAAGGTTGACAAGCTTCAGTAATAAGAATTGATGTTTTTGGCATTGAAATGGGCACTGTAGGTGTGTTTACTGTCCTCCACTCCCTGCCGACTTTGCTTCCCCATTGACTTGCATTGGTTTTCGTGTTTCAGTCGGCCTCCGTCTTTTCCCTATAGTAGGCCGATTTCGCTCGACCCGACTTTTGTGAAAGTCGGGTTTCATGAAACCCGACTCGACCCTAAAAAAGGATAAGTCGCTCATCTCTAGCGATGACAGCCTGCCTAATTTACAGATGCCTCAGCTGGGCACAATGTAGGGGCAATTGACAGTACTGGTCACTACGGCAGTTTGCAATTTCCACTCAGCAACATCCATTGCTATTTGTTTTTGGAAAACTCTCATGGAGTCAAAATGATCATGACACCTGTAGATAAATTCCAAAAAGGGTATAATTTCCAAAATGGAGACACTTGAGGGGGAAATCTGCTCTTCTAGCACTCAGGGGTAGAGTTGAGCGAATTTGTTTGGATTCGGTGCCATATTGGTACCCTAATTCATGCAAAATGTATGTTTGATGATTGGTTCCAAATCTTTTTGAATGACACCTGTAACTAGGCGCAATATCCGATGCTCTGAGGGAGCATCTAATAGCATCATGGGCCTCCTGATGAACGGCTTGCTTAGGAGGGAAACCCGTTGAGGCGATATTCTATCAGCGATGAGCTAAGTTATAGCTGTATGATTTTTTGCTGTTTTTTTGCTTTGGGTATAGTGCAATATAAAGAAATATGAGCGGTATGGACTACGCTGTGAATGGTGTTCTTTTCATTGAAAAATCTCATTATTTTTTAAATGGTTGATATTTGTATTTTGAGAGAACAAAAGTGTGGTTTTCTATGGAATTAGAATATAAGATTATCAGCTGCCATTAATTGACGCTATTTACCCCTTATTGTGTTTGGGGGATTTTTTGTGATATGCTCATGTTTTGGGGAAATTTTTATGACGGCAATCAAATATAATAGTTTGTTTCATAATTGTTGTTGATTGGCCCTATATGTACCCTTACAGAATTGTTATCAATATTTCGGAGGGTCAGTAAGGAATAGCCTACGTGGAGCGGGGGCACCAGAACAACGTAGGGTGAAACAGTTCCGCTGCTAGGTAGGGTCATCTGCAAATAGGGATTGATAGTATAGTATAATTTGTTTCCCCATGCACTGTTATCCCATAAAAATAAGTATTTTTCCAGCTACTATTCATCACCCGTCTTTCATTTTGGTGGTTTGTGGTATGAGTTTTCTCATTGTGATACATTGAACTCAGCCATGTGTTGTTCTCTAATGTGATATACTTTAGACATAGAACTTAACAGGGTGAGCAGGGACAGCCACCGTGGAGCAGGGGCGCCATTTTCGTTCCAAGAGGGTGCCAACCTCCGCTGACAGGTAGGGGAGAAGTGATAGGGCCCTATAGGATCAAAATAGAGTGTATATATCCCCACTTGACATGGTATCATTTATTTGATTTAAGCTGGATTTTTTTGTAAAAGTTGATCAGCAATTTTTTGTGCCTTTTTTGAGATTTTCTCAATATTTTAAAGAATTGGTAATAAAGTATCTTTTAAAGAATTAGTTTTTTGTTTAGGAGCTGTTCCAAACATATTCGGTAATTTCTACTCTCATTGACTCTAATGACGCTCAACTGTGGTCGACGAATATTGCAAAAACAATATTTGCTGCCGATCATATACGGAACTGAATTCGAACAAATTCGCTCAAATCTACTTAGGGGCTCTGTATATGGAGCCTGCAAACTATTCCTGGAATAGTTGCCTCCTGTATAAGGCCAGAGTCACACACAATGTATAAAAATACGGTCCGTATTTTACGATCTTAATATGCAGAAATGTTCCCTAAACAATGATCCGTATGTCATCCGATTGTCATGTGAGGATGCGATTTTCTCGCATCTAAGCATCCGAAGGTCATCCGTATTGCATCGGTATGCCGAGATTTTCTCGCTGGCTTGCAAAATGGATATATAATGGATCCCAATGACAGGTTAAAACACAAGCGAAAGACTAGATATATACACATAGAATACATATATATATATACACATGTCATTGAGACACACATGTATATATATATTTATATTTTATAGAGTCCTACATAGACTAATAGCTGCTAAGTCAATTGCCGGCTTCTGTAAAATCATTCCAAAACCCGACATGAAATGACACATGGTTTACTTACAGTAAACCATTTCATTTCATTTAGTTTTGTTATATGTCTTTGACTAATAACTAGATTAGGGTATGTGTGTAAAATTTTGGACATGTAGGTGTTAAATAAAAGGGTAACTTCATTGTAAAAAATTGCGTGGGCTCCCGCAGTATTTTCTCCGCCAGAGAGGGAAAGCCAGTGAGTGAGGACAGATATTAATAGCGTAGAGAGGGACGATTGTTTTTGGCCCCCCAGCTAAAAAATCTGCCCCAGCCACCCCAGAAAAAGTGTATCTATAAGATGTGCCTTTTCTGGCACTTAGCCTCTCTATTCCCATTGTCTTTAGGGGTGGCTCATGGGTTAATAATGGGTTAATGTCACCTTGCTATTGGAAGGTGACACTAAGCTTGGTTAATAATGGAGAGGTGTCAATAAGACACCTATCCATTATTAATCCTATAGTAGTAAAGGGTTAAAAAAGACACACACACATTAATTAAAAATTCTTTTAATGAAATATTCACACAAAGTTTTTGACCAAATTTATTATTCTGCTAATCCAACAAAATCCCTTGTTCTCCTGAATAAAAATTAAAAAAAAACCCCAACAATATACATACCTCTCCGCCGTTCAGTCAGGTCCCCCACTACAATCCATCACAAAGGTTTAACTAGTTTACAACAGAGACCTGTGCTAATGCTACCGGTCCTGCTGTAAACCACTGCAGAATGACTGAAATCATGTCTGCGCAGATGCCCCGGCTGAACGGGGAAGAACTAAAAAGCGTGGGAAAGTTTCTGAACTTTTTCCCACGCTGTCAGTTCACCTACGGTCAGCTGGGGACTCCGCGCAGCCTCAGAGACATCAGCGGTAGTCAGTGAGGCTGTGCGGAGTCCCCGACTGACCTGAGGTGAACTCAGGAGCGGCAATTAATTTAGCGGCTATTATGCTATGTAGAACACTATGAAATATAAAAATATATATGTGTCTCAATGACGTGTGTATATATATATATATATATATATATGAATGTATTCTGTGTGTATATGTCTATTCATTTTATTCTTTATTAAACATGTCAGTGTGATTTTACTGTATCGCGCACTGAATTGCTGGGTTTTGTTAAAGGACACCGGTGCGTATTTCTCACAAGTCACACGTCTGGTCCGTGTGTAATCCGTATTTCTCTCGCCCACATAGACTTGCATTGGCGTATTACAGGCATAATACGCTGACAATCACAGCATGCTGCGATTTTCTCAGCCCGTATAATATGGCCGAGAAAAAAATCGCCTGATGTGAGCTGCCCCATAAACTAACATTGGGACGAGTGCTATGCAATTTTTTATCGCCTAGCACTCGTCCATATTATATGGTAGTGTGACTCCGGCCTTACAGTACTGCTTTGCCATACAGCGAGACTCAGGAGGGACAAAGCGCTATTTGCCAATAGCGCTCCGTCCCTCCCTAGTCTCACTGTACGGATAAGCAGTACTAAACAGCCACATTTCAGATACTTCTACATTCATCAGTAATTGTGGGAGAAATATAAATCTGGGGCTAAAACTACATTTTGGTGGCAAAAATTTAATTATCTTTTCTTCACTACCCAATGGTATAAAATTCTGTTACCCACCTGTGGTATCAATATGATTACTGCATCTCTAGATAAATTCATTGAGAGTTGTAGTTTGTAAAACGGGTTTTGTTTTGGGGGAGTTCTGCTGTTCTGACACTTCATGGGCTCTGTCAATGTGACATGGCACCCACCAACCAGTCCAGCAAAATGTGAACTCCAATATAGCGCTTCTTCCCTTCCTAAGCTCTGCACTGTGCAAAAGAAGTTTTCGAACACATTTCATGGATCAATGTTATAAACTTCTGTGAAGCACCTGGGAGATCAAAGTGCCCACCACACATCTAGATAAGTTCCCTGAGGCATCTAGTTTAAAAAATGATGTCACTTTTGGACAGTTTCCACTGTTTAGGCACATCAGGGGCGCTCCAAATGCAGCATGGCATCTGCTAATTAATCCAGCAAATTTTGCATTAAAAAAGTCAAATGGCGCTCCTTCCCTCTGCCGTGTGGCCAAACAGTGGTTTTCTCCCACATATGGGGTATCAGCATGCTCGGGAGAAATTGTACAACAAATTTTGTGGTCCATTTTTTGCTGTTACCCTTGCAAAAATAAAAAAATTGGGGTCTAAATTAAAATTTT
The DNA here is from genome assembly GCF_039654945.1 of Dendrobates tinctorius. Taxonomy (NCBI): domain Eukaryota; kingdom Metazoa; phylum Chordata; class Amphibia; order Anura; family Dendrobatidae; genus Dendrobates; species Dendrobates tinctorius. The sequence goes on from NW_027361697.1 coordinate 32,517,317, forward strand.
TGCAACAAAACGTTAAATGTTCATTTTTTCCTTCCACATTTCAAAAATTCCAATGAAGCACCTAAAGAGTTAATAAACTTCTTGAATGTAGTTTTGAACACCTTGAGGGGTGCAGTATTTAGAATGGTGTAACTTTTGTGTATTTTCTGCCATATAGACTCCTCAAAGTGACTTCAAATGTGAGGTGGGCTCTAAAAAAAATGGTTTTCTAAATTTTGTTGTAAAAATGGGAAATCGCTGGTCAACTTTTAACTCCTATAACTTCCTAACAAAAAAAGATTGTCTCCAAAATTTTGCTGATGTAAAGTAGACATGTGGGAAATGTTATGTAGTAACTCTTTTGTATGGTATAACTTTATAATTTAAGGGCACAAAAACTAAATTCTGAAAATTGCAATATTTTAAAAATTGGCATCAAATTTCTAATTTTTCACAAATTAACGTAAGTAATGTCGAAGAAATTCTACCATTAGCATGAAGTACAATTTGTCTAGAAAACACAGAAGCACTGGGAGTAGTTGAAGAATTCCAGTGTTATTACCACATTAAATGATACTGGTCATGATTGTAAAATTGGACCTGATCATGAAGGTGAAAACAGGCTTGGGGATGAAGGGGTTAAAACCTCATAATGTCATCTATTTGTTAATGCATTCAAAGTTGTGCCATCTTTTATATTATTACCATGTTGGGGAGCAATATCACTTATGAATATTTATCACACTATGTCCATGTAATATCTGTGGCATGAATGCAAGTTCTTATTTCCCTTAGTAAATCAGGGTTATTAATAGTTCAAATAATATATTATCGCTCTGTATATTTCAACAGCAATATTGCACTATGCCCATTCAAAATCTAGAGCATGCACCAATATTATATTCCTGATCCCAAAGTTTAATAATATTGTACCTTACCTGTAAGGTCTTATCAAAGGAACATTTCACACTGCTCATTAGAGATGTCAAGTATGCACAAGTACTGTTTGTTACTGTTTTACTCAATAAAAAGGCACAAGAACTTATTATTCACCTGAAATATCTAGATTGAGATAACATTGTGATACTGTACTTGACCAGGATCGATGGTGGTGTAAATGCTGAGCTATATGTGAGTATTTTGCAACACAAGTTACTTCGTACACTCGAGTACTATGGGTATGAAAAGGACAACATATTGGTCCAGAAGGACAACAACTCTAAGCTTATGTAAAGATTGGCAAAGAAATGGTTTGATGACAATGGCTACCAGTATTCACCATCTTTGGGAATGTGTAGACGAGACCTGGGATTAGATTTTGGCCAAGACATGCTTAAATCTGATTGAGAGCATAACCAGAAGGTTTCAAGGAAGTGTTGAAAGCCAAATGTGGATTTACAAAATGCTAACAAAAAAAATAAAAATTACAATTTAGATTTTTAGAAGCAAAATAGTAACAATTCAGTGACATGACAAGAACCTGCATGACTAATCATATGCTAAATACAGACACAGACACCCCCTGTCCACACGGGCTCAAGGAGGAACTGAAAGTGAAGAGACTGAGGCCCAAGCAGCCACTGATGTGACACAACACTCCCTCACAACCTTGACAAGCTGAAAGGCCCCTTTCACTAGCTCCAGTGAAACAGCTTTATCAACCCAGTAGTACTGCCACCAGTTCCTAGTTAGATATAAGCCCGGTCTGTTAACAGAAAACAGTCCTGGTAGCATGGGAAGATAAAACCGAGAACACGGATGTGTGGATTTGTGGATTAAGATAAGAGCAATGGTCAGATATGGCAAATACAGATGAAGTATAAAAAATTTAAGCAGGGTCATCCATAGACCCTTGAAGGAAACAACTGGAGGGCATCATTCAAATATTGAAGATTAAAAACACTGTATGTGCTGCTGTTATCTGGTGGTGTGGAAAAGTCTTGGCTAATCCTTGCTTTGCTCATTTTTATCAGAGTGAGCCTGCATTTTCTGTTGACATTCCAAAGCTCCTGTCTCTTATGACACCCCCTGTTATTTGCAGCCTGTGCAATGCCAATATTAGCAAAGGTCTAACCACTAAGAGCCTAACCACCACCAGCATGATCAGGCACATGTCATTACAACTGGTGCCAGCAGTTGACACCACTGCCTCTTTCCCTGTGCTAGGTGCTTGCCAGTCCCCTGTCCATGGCACTGATGTAGATGACTCCTGCCCTACACCTGTCCTTGCACATTCTGAGGCACCATCATCAGGTATTTCAAAAATCCTTGTCCCAGCACAGAGTTCAACTGACCTTACTGTATGCTTTGGAATAAAAAAAAACGTTCCCAGCCATCGACTTACAGGCCCAAACGCTAAATGGGCATTTTTCCAGGATGCTTCCAGAGGAAATTTTGCTGTTTAGACTTGTAGACATGAAGGATTTCTGCTGATTCACATCCCAGAATGGGGAACACCTAACTATTTAATGGTGCTTTGTGGAGAAGTTGCCCACATTCTCCCTCTGCTCACTCCACTGCCTCTTCATTCCTGTTTCAGTGCTGCTGATCCCTCTACCTCAATGCTGTTGGCCTTGCTCTGCATGTTAGCTTCCCAGGTTGGGTCAGTGACTTTGTCATGCACAACCTTGTCTTCCACTGCCACACCTTAGTCCTCCTGACTTCATGACTTAGCAACAACCTGACAAATCAGCAACTGTACCTCATCATCGTCTTCCTCCTTAAAATAAAATTTACCATTCCCCACCATCATCTTCTTGTGACCGTGGCTGCTCTTAGTTTAGGGTATCACTAAACCACATGTCCTCCTGTCGCTCTTGGAACGTGCAGGGCGAGAGGCCACAATGAACAAATGATAATGTAAATAGCTACTCGGATCCTTATAGTGTGGGACCCTTGGTCTCCTTGGACTTGACATGGTGGGAGGAAGGAGGATCAGAGTTAAGGATTCAGTGATCCAAACTATTGACTGGTGAGACTGGACCATGTAGAAGACTGGGTGGTGCTGGGAGGCATGCTGGAAGCTATCCAACCGACTACCTGTTTGCACTGGAGTGGCTTCAGAAGTGGTGTTCTGGTGCCTCCTTGCAAAGTGAGACAGGAAGCTATGTGTCATGGATGAGCGTGTTGCTTCTGCTCCAGCAACAGGTGCAGTCACACCTGCCCCACGAACTCAACATCTACATGCACCATCATCAGCACTTCCACTTCCCCATCCATTAATGCATGTGTTAAGCATTTTCTAATTGCTAGGTCTCAGGAAAGAAAGCTTTCTTGATTCATTGAAAATAAAATTATGGAATAGAAAAAAATTTGGTCACCTACAGCAGGCAAAGTGTTTTCTTTTATTTCAAAGCATGGTAATTTCACACAATGCAGGTTAAACTGTATGAATATAATCCATATATTAATATCAATATTTTTATTAAAAATAAGCTAATTATTGTTATTAATTGACTTATTTTTATCTATCACTTGTGCATTTTATATCGCTTGCCATAGATTTATTATTATACATTTTTGTAGATATGTAATTTATATAAATAATTATTTTCATATTTTTTATTTTTGCAGTTTACACCTATATTGATTTTTTAGCCAGTTATTTATGTCCATCTGGCATTGTCTTGCTCCCGCACAAATAGTTGTTGTTGATTTTAATTATTATCAATAAAATATTGTTTTTATTCCATGAAATTAAGATTTTGTGTTTTTGGCTTATTTTTAATAAAAATATTGATAATAATATATGGATTTTGCTTTTTATGGATATTTTTATTGGATTTCAGTTTAGTATTGGTATCCATTTTCATATATATTAAAACAATTTTTACTTTTGGTATTTCTTCTGTGTCAGATTTTTAACTGTATGGATGACAATAGTCAATTTTTGGACAACAAAATTTGGTCACCTGTAGCAGGCAAACCTTTTCTTTAATTTAAAACCAACACAATTTCACACAAAGTAGGTTAATCTGTATGGATTACTGTGGCTAAATAGCATTTAATCTTAATTATCCAGAAGTAAATTTAGTAAGCCCAGAAACATATGCTATTATCTATATGATGACTTTGGAATGTATGTGTTTTCCTTTAGATGAGACACCTATATATACAGTTGTTATCATTTTTCAAGCTAGTGTTATTTGTTAATTATTCTAATTTACTGAGATAATGAATTTAGGTTTTCACTGGCTGTAAGCCATAATCATCAACATTAACAGAAATAAACACTTGAAATAGATCACTCTGTTTGTAATCACTCTATAAAATATATGAGGTTCACTTTTTGTATTGAAGAACTGAAATAAATTAACTTTTTGATGATATTCTAATTTTGTGAAAAGCACCAGTATATCCTGTATCTATGCAATGAAGTATAAACTGATAAGGAAACACCTACAAAAAAGGCTCAATTGAAAGGCAAGTAACCTGGATAAAATCAAGTTTATTGAGTACAATAATAAAACCACACCACAAAGGCAAATGAGGAAGTAAAAAGGTGAGAAAACACAGATGAGGTAAATAGGTGGCACAGCCTGGACAGATATAATAAAGAAATAAATAGTACAAATATTACTATTTGACTTACTTCAGTCAATAAGTAATGGCATATAGCAGGGGACTCCAACCTGTATTTCGAGAGCCACATGTGTATTGCGGTCCCATGAATTGTGGCTCGCGGCTGTCTTCCAGCTTGGTGCATAAGCTCCAAGTCTTACACACAGGTATGAAGAGCAAATCTCAAAATGGTGAATTTTGTGAGTAGTCCTGCTCAGAAGAGCAGATCTGGGTGCACGTATACTGGTCTTAGGGGCTTAGAGATAATTTAAGTAAGGTACGCTGGAGACAGGATACTACCTGTCGGAGGAGGTGCCTGACAGTGGATGAGACCGTGTGTGGGTGTAAGGAGGGCAACGGCTTTGCTAGCAAGGAAGAGCTGAAGTGACAACCCAAGCCAGTCTAATTGAGTCCAGCCCGTGTCTGGAGAATTGCAAGCCAGGGAGTTTTGTGGAAGGATCCCTGTGGGAGTAGCAGCTGGAGTACGGGAACTTTGTGGAGAGTTCAGTGAGCTGTGAAACTAGGATACGAACAGGAGCAACAGTGCCTTTAGGGGGTGAGCTGTAACGGAAAAGTCAGGTACCTTCGTGAGCTGAAGTCGGTCTCAGGAAGAAGGGAAGTGTTCCGTGTTCATCGTGCTCCGTGTGACGTGTCAGCTTGCCTGTGTGGTGCATATGTGTGAAGTGAAGGAAGAAGTGACGTACTGCTGTAGATGAAGATGTATTGCTGTTATCAAGTAAAGAGTCATGTTGCTGTATTGGACGTGCTGTGCCCTGAAGAGAATAAAGCTGAGTTGTTCAAGTTAATTCCAGCCTCTGTCTTCAGTCAATTGGGTCCCCAAAGTGAACAGCATATGGGTGATGAAACAGCCTCCAGCACAGTGAGTACTGGAGCGGCCGCACAAGCTTCCCCCCGGCGGCCGTGGTTTTACATGGGCAGTGCTGGATGGTTGAATATTGAATGGGGGTATTGTGGGGACTGCTGGGTCTAGGTATACTGCTTCAGGCTGAATTCTGTAGAAAGCTTTGGTTATGATTATACCCATAATGGGGGCTCTGGTTGCCACTACTGTGAGGGGGGAGGGAGCTGCACAGAGGTGTATCTAGGCTTTCTGGCACCCGCGGCAAGAATTCGGTTTGGCGCCCCCCCCAAGCACACACTTAGTCATGTACCAACGAGCTGCTCTTCCTAATGCTCTCAATGTTCAGTGAAAAACTGAGAGAAGCAGGAAGAGAAGCCCGTTGTCACAGGACCATAAGTATGAAAATCACATAAGAGTGAAGTGCATGTGATGAGTACTGGAACCTGCAGAGCTGAATACTGACATTGCAGCTTCTGAATTCTCACAACAAATGCACTGCACACTTTTAGGATTCTCCCGTACCAGTGGCGAGTATACGGTCATGTCAGCACAAGCATATGGTTTATATACTTCTGGCCACATTCCGACTAGACGTGCCTGGCCTCGCTCCATTCATTTTCATGGAGTGAGGCCACACATGTCTAGTTAGCACGTGACCGCATGTATGTAAATTACCGGCACGAGAGAATCCTAACAGCGTTCAGTGAGCACTGTGAGCATTCAGAAGTTTGCAGTCACATAGAATGACTGCAGACTCATCACATACCTGGACAACCCCTTTATTGTTCCTAACATAAATAAACACATGAGAATAAGTCAGTTTTACAAATAGCATTTACATCCAGGTACCTTATAGATGACGTCGTCTCTGGAGTCAATCTCCTTCTTTTCTTCTTCTTGTCTTGACCCCATGATGAGTTTTCTCATCCACAGCCGTCTCTGCAGACTTCCATCTTCTCCGGTCTTCTGCAGCAAATCTCCACACGATCCCCATAAAGATAGAAGTGTCATTATAATGCCCCTAAATACAAATATCTGCAATATACTGTCGCCTCACACTATTCCCCTCCCTCCTCATACTGTCTCCTCTAACATCCCACCTGTTCACCATACTGTCTACTCATATATTTACCCCCTCACTCTCTATACTGTCTGCTCACACATACCCCTGACTCCCCATACTGTCTGCACGCATCCCATCACCCTCACTCCCCATACTGTGTCCACATACATTTTTCCCATCGCTGCTCATTCTGTGTCCACATATATTTACCTGTTCGCTCCCCATACTGTCTGCCCCCATCCATTATATAACCCCGCATCCCCACGCCAATTGCCCTCACACATTAAATAACCCCTCCCATTCCCCACTCTAAATCCCCCCCACCCATTACATAACCCCCCATTCCCCACTCAAAATCCCCACACACACATAAAGTGCCCCCCACACATTAAATAACCCCCCATCTTCACTCCAAATCCCCCACACATTAAATAACCCCCCATCCCCACACCAAATGCTCCCACATATTAAATAATCCCCCCATCCCCACTCCGTGCCTCCCCCACATTAAATAACCCCCCATGCCCACTCATTAAATAACCGCCTAGCCCCACTCAAAATCCCCCACACACATAAAGCGCCCCCCATCCATTAAATAACCCCCATCCCCATGCCAATTCCCCTCACACATTAAATAACCCCCATCCCCACTCTAAAACCCCCCACCCTTTAAATAACTCCCATCCCCACTCAAAATCCCCACACACATAAAGTGCCCACCATCCATTAAATAACCCCCACACATAAAGTGTCCCCACATTAAATAACCCCCATCCCCACTCCAAATGCCCCCACACATTAAATAATCCCCCATCCCCACTCCAAGTGCCCCTACACATTAAATAACCCTCCCATCCCCACTCATTAAATAACCCCCCATCCCCACTCAAAATCCCCACACACATAAAGTGCCCCCCATCCATTAAATAACCCCCATCCCCATGCTAATTCTCCTCACACATTAAATAACCCCCATCCCTGCTCTAAATCCCCCCTCCCATTAAATAACCCCCCATCCCCACTCAAATCCCCCCACACATAAAGTGCCCTCCATTCATTAAATAACCCCCCACACATTAAATAACCCCCATCCCCACTCCAAATGCCCCCACACATTAAATAATCCCCCCATCCCCACTCCAAGTGCCACCCATCCATTAAATATCCCCCATCCCCACTCAAAATCCCCCCACACATAATGTGCCCCTCATCCATTAAATAACCCCCCACACATAAAGTGCCCCCATTAATCTTCAGTGGTTCTTCAGCTCCAGAGTGGACACTTACCACCAGTGTCCTGGGCGCCGGAGAGTGACGTCAGCAGCGTGATCACATGACCTGATCACGCTGCTGACGCCGCTCTGGCCCGGCGGTCAGAGCTTCAATTGTACTGGCGTCTGTATCGACGCCAGTACAATTGCTCTCTCGTAGCCGGCACGTGTAGCTTCTGTGTGCCGGCTGTCAGCTTGACAGCTGACACAGAGAATCGCCAACTCCCAGGTCGAGGGGCAGCAAAATGCAGCCGGCTACCCCCCCGGATATGGGTCGCCCTCACACCCAGGGCTGTGGGGTACACGGTACCGGGCCTGATGAGCATCAATGGGAGATGTCACGGCAGCTGGGACCCGGCCCGTGGCCCTGGGTGCCCATTGTAAAAGGGGTGGTTTCAGTGTGCTGATGGTAGTGAAAGTTTCTAAGTGATTCGTGACGCCACCTGTGGTATTCGGCAATAGAGATGTAAGCCGACGCTGCAGACAGATCCTCTGGGACAGATGGTGTGGTGCAGCAGTGATGTTATAGCCCTCCACAGGCAGGGCTGTTGTCCCAGGGCAGTGTAGATGAAGTGGCACTTACAGTTGGGGCCAAAAGTATTGACACCCCTGCAATTCTGTCAGATAATACTCAGTTTCTTCCTGAAAATGATTGCAAACACAAATTCTTTGGTATTATTATCTTCATTTAATTTGTCTTAAATGAAAAAACACAAAGGAGAATGAAGCAAAAAGCAAAACATTGATCATTTCACACAAAGCTCCAAAAATGGGCCAGACAAAAGTATTGGCACCCTCAGCCTAATACTTGGTTGCACAACCTTTAGCCAAAATAACTGCGACCAACCGCTTCCGGTAAACATCAATGAGTTTCTTACAATGCTCTGCTGGAATTTTAGACCATTCTTTTTTGGTAAACTGCTCCAGGTCCCTGATATTTGAAGGGTGCCTTCTCCAAACTGCCATTTTTAGATCTCCCCACAGGTGTTCTATGGGATTCAGGTCTGGACTCATTGCTGGCCACCTTAGAAGTCTCCAGTGCTTTCTCTCAAACCATTTTCTAGTGCTTTTTGAAGTGTGTTTTGGGTCATTGTCCTGCTGGAAGACCCATGACCTCTGAGGGAGACCCATCTTTCTCACACTGGGCCCTATATTATGCTGCAAAATTTGTTGGTAGTCTTCTGACTTCATAAAGCCATGCACACGGTCAAGCAGTCCAGTGCCAGAGGCAGCAAAGCAACCCCAAAACATCAGGGAACCTCCGCCATGTTTGACTGTAGGGACCGTGTTCTTTTCTTTGAATGCCTCTTTTTTTCTCCTGTAAACTCTATGTTGATGCCTTTGCCCAAAAAGTTCTACTTTTGTCTCATCTGACCAGAGAACATTCTTCCAAAACGTTTTAGGCTTTTTCAGGTAAGTTTTGGCAAACTCCAGCCTGGCTTTTTTATGTCTCGGGGTAAGAAGTGGGGTCTTCCTGGGTCTCCTACCATACAGTCCCTTTTCATTCAGATGCCGACGGATAGTATGGGTTGACACTGTTGTACCCTCGGACTGCAGGGCAGCTTGAACTTGTTTGGATGTTAGTCGAGGTTCTTAATCCAACATCCGCACAATCTTGCATTGAAATCTCTTGTCAATTTTTCTTTTCCATCCACATCTAGGGAGGTTAGCCACAGTGCCATGGGCTTTAAACATCTTGATGACACTGCGCACGGTAGACACAGGAACATTCAGGTCTTTGGAGATGGACTTGTAGCCTTGAGATTGCTCATGCTTCCTCACAATTTGGTTTCTCAAGTCCTCAGAAAGTTCTTTGGTCTTCTTTCTTTTCTCCATGCTCAATGTGGTACACACAAGGATACAGGACAGAGGTTGAGTCAACTTTAATCCATGTCAACTGGCTGCAAGTGTGATTTAGTTATTGCCAACACCTGTTAGGTGCCACAGGTAAGTTACAGGTGCTGTTAATTACACAAATTAGAGAAGCATCACATGATTTTTCGAACAGTGCCAATACTTTTGTCCACCCTCTTTTTTATGTTTGGTGTGGAATTATATCCAATTTGGCTTTAGGACAATTCTTTTTGTGTTTTTTCATTTAAAACAAATTAAATGAAGATAATAATACCAAAGAATTTGTGTTTGCAACCATTTTCAGGAAGAAACTGAGTATTATCTGACAGAATTGCAGGGGTGTCAATACTTTTGGCCACAACTGTAGATGATGTAGTGTCAGGCACGAGGGATGTAGCAGTGCTGGGCAGGTTGGCGCAGGAATAAATGGAGGACACCAGGGCATGTAGTTCCAAAGCTTTACTCACAGTCTGTTGTGCAAACAGGTGCCCGCTTCCGTGCCGTGTCCTCCGGGTCAGGGACTCAGTCAACTTCAAGGCCAGATGGAATACTCCCTTCCAACACTCCGCCAACATATGTGCCTTTTCTGAATGTCTCCTCTTATAGCGCCTTTGAGTGAAGTACTCCTAGTACTGAGTTATACTGGAGTTCCTCCTGTCAGATGTTCCTATGAACTCTACTTGTACGGCAGACAGCTGTAGCCTGCTTCAGAGACTCCTAGCTATTAAGTCCTGGCTCACTAATATGTTGCTGTTGTGCCCCCAAGTCTTGTGTGGGAATAAAGTGGTCACTACTTCTATTCCTCCGGTGTCTGCTGTAGGATCATTAGTATCCGTACAACCTCGGGGACCGGACCCCGGCCTTGTGCTTAGAACTTGAAAAGGGTTCTCCTCTAACCCTGGTCCTTGTTCTCTTATTCTCCTCACGTTCCATGCTAATCCTTCTTTCCAATGGAGAATCAAGCTTCCTTCCTCTGTCTCTTTCCTGTGCCAGCAGATCCAGATCACTGTGGCCTGCTGCAGCACTTCCCTCTTCCATCCCTCTCCCGGGGATCTTCACTGTCTCAAACTCTGTCCTTCTACATCTTCACTCACTCACTGAATGAAAGACTGACTGACTGACGGACTCAACTCTTCCCACACTTTTTGTGCGAACTAAACTCCACCCACCTCCCAGCACGTTTCGTGTTCCAAGCAGGGAGTCACCAAGGGGTGCTTTGCTATACTCCAAGCAGGGAGCCACCGAAGATGCTTTGCTACACTACTTTGTGGTGTGGGGTGTAGGTGTTGGAGTGTGGTCAGGTGTTTCCACCTTACCTGGATGGTGGGGCACCACACTTCAGGAGGAGGTGCAGTACCTCTGTGGCGACTGAGCCTCAGGGGAGCCACAGATACGCCTCTGGAGCTGTATGTGGCTTGTGACCCGCTCTCAGAGCTGAATGTGGCTCTCTAGGTCAGAAAGGTCGGGCACCACTGGCGTACAAGTAGAATAAGTTATACAAGCTAAAAGTATACCCCATGTGGGGTTAAAAACCCTTATAGTGTACACATTATTATTAGCAGGGTACAATTAACAGGGAAGTCTATGTACAAAAATCCTGGATATTGAACTGTCTAAGGGGCACGTAAAAATACAGTTATTTCAGGCATCAAAATATAGCCAAAGTATCACAGTCAAAATTCTATCATGTATTCACTGGGGAGAAAAAGAAATCAGTGTTAGTCAACAGTGGACATCCCCATTATAGATTAATAGTTGTACACTCAATAATACACAGTGAGACTGAACTAACAAAAAAGGCCTGCATATTGAAAAGAAGGTATAGTTGTAATTACCAATGAAATAAGTAGAGGTCCAGGTGTCCACCACACCAGACGTGCAGTTTACAATGCTTCATTCAGGGAAAAGAATACAGATCTGCTTCATTGACCATCACTGAATCCATGGGTATGTTTAGGCAAGCCAGAATTTGAACCCACTGGTCACCTGAGTCCCACAGAGAGATTTGGAGAAGTTAGGATAGGGACCCACCGGTCACCTGGCTCCATGGAGATGTTCAGAGAAGCCAGATTGTGACCATCCGGTCATCTGGCCATATACCTCCATGGACCATTAGCTTCCTAAGTTTGTTGTTACCTCCTCTCTGTGGGTGCTCACCAAAAGCAGGGTGCCACAGGTTGGGTTAGTCGGCCATGGAAGTCCCAAAGTTGCAGCTGCTCTAATTCCGGTGAGTCAACGGAAGGGTAAGACTGTAATTTTGCAGCATCTTGGGTATTTTGCTGGGACTGTTTTATATGTTATTGTCTGTTTGGTGCTTCAATAAAGTAATGTCACTCTGTTTTACTCTCATCCTGCATTATCTGAGAAGTAATTTGCCCATGGGTAAAGGAGAGCGGGAGTTCAGTGGAATGAGCCCTGGTCCATGTGGTCTTTTGCCAGTGGACAAGAGTACCCACTGACCTCCATGTCTCCACAAAGACAATAGTCAACTTCATTTAAAACCAGCATAATTTCACACAAAGCAGGTTATATTGTATGGATGACAATAGTCTATTTTTGGACAACAAAATTTGGTCACCTGTAGCAGGCCAAGATTTTTTTTATTTTATTTAAAACCAACATAGTTTCAAACAAAGCAGATTATACTGTATGGATGACAATAGTCAACTTTTGGAATACAAAATTTGGTCACCTGTAGCAGGCAAAGCTTTTTTTTTTCAAATCACTGTAATTTCACAAAAAGCAGGTTAAACTGTATGGTTGACAATACATTCAATTTTTTCACCAAAAAAGTGTTCACCTGCAGCAGCTATATATCCAGGAATGGACTGCAAAGCCCTAAGCCCTGACTGTAGGCTGTATTCAGTCACTATCCCTCCTCCAGCGGCTGTCCCAACGCTAAATGCAGAATGCATCTCATAGAAACGGCAAAGCACAAGGTTAGCCCTGAAAAGGACTCTGTATGGTGATACAACAAAAGTATCACTACTAGGGGACTCTTATTTCTGAAACTGTACACACAGGCCTAGACAACTACTCTCTTCCTTCAATCACAACATGAACTCCACTCACCTTATTGAATTCACCACTCGCAT